>NC_070602.1:13119642-13779285 GCF_027172205.1 Podarcis raffonei
GCCTCTTGGGCTTGCCGATCAGAAGGTCGGCAGTTCAAATCCCCTATGATGGGGTGAGGTCCCATTGCTCTGTCCCAGCTCCTGCCAACCTAACAATTTGAAAGCACATCAGTGCAAGTAGATAAATAGGTACCCCCGTGGCAGGAAGGTAAACAGCATCTCTGTGCGCTCTGGTTTCCATCATGGTGTCCTGTTGCACCAGAAGTGGTTTAGTCATGCTGGCCACATGACCCGTAAATCTGTCTGCAGACAAACGGCAGCTCCCTTGGCCTGAAAGCAAGATGAGTGCCGCAACCCCATAGTTGCCTTTTACTGGACTTAACTGTCCAGGGGGTCCTTTACCCTGACCTTTACCTCTTTGGGTCCCTTCCACCTCGACAATACTATGATTCTATTAAATTTTGGAGAGCAAGTATTTGTTGAAATAAGTAAAATCACACATCACAAAGTCTCCAGAGCTTGCGTTGCTGTATTTGAATGAGAACCAGGACCTTGTGGATAAACTGCTAATTGAATTTCTATTAATGGCAGCATGTATGGTTATCACCACATTCTGGAAGGACTTAAGAAGGTGTAAATGTTTGATGAAAGACAGTATGGTATATTGTCCTTATTTTAAAAAATCAAGCATGTTCCTGGCAAGAGGAGCAAAGCTATATTTCACATTCCAGAAAACCAAAGTTCCAGAGGTTTATACTAACTTGTGGATCACTTAATAAAAATGTGTTTTACTGATGTGTACTGTTGTAAGTTGTGGTGTATGTATGGGAATACAGGTTTTCATAATGCATTTTATGGGGTCTCCAAGGAAATTGTGTTGGTTGTGTTGTGTACGGACAACCTTTGTTCCTAGAATGTAGAATACCTGCAGGAGTGAGTGCCATAATTTAACTATGTGCTGTGTTATAGCTTCTCTGCTTGGCTTCCTGGTCCCAAAACATTGGTTGAGGGCTAGCCACCAGCTCCTAGACGTCTACGACATCTTGGTGGCAAACGGTGAAACAAATCGCAAGGCTGCAAGTAAGGAAATATCTTAATTGGACTTTCATAGTGTTTGCTTAGCATTCTTTCTTTCGTGAGAGATTATGTGTCCTGCAAACACGTAGGTAAAATGAGATTTATTGATCCCGTTTTATCTTTTTTTCATTCACCATCTGCACGGCCTGCCACACAGCTCAAGAACATAGATTTGTGTCATCCTGGTACCTAGATTTATTGCGTCGATGCCTGGATCTGCACTTTTACATGGTGGCAGAGAATCAATATGTACAACCCACCGGCTCGTCTTCGCTGGTGCTTATAATAACCCCATAGTCCCATAAACTGGGAAGCCGTTCGATTTTATTGTTTACTTAGGCACCAGTATGCATCCTTTTCCTTAAGTAGTTTCCCCCACCCGCCCCGATTAATTAAATAATCACTGCTTTCCTGGGACAAGATCTAAGTGAAACACTGATGAGCTGCCGCCTGCCATTTCACGAAGAGATACCGCTTCAGAGGGACTGTAAACAACATCCATGTTATTACAGTCAAAGGTGCCTTGCCATTTTGCTTCCCCGACTGAACTTGTGCACAAGGTCGGATTGCAGAATAATAACCTTTGGACCTCTGTTATTCATGGGATGCTTATGAGAAAATAAGTCTAGCACCTGATATATCTAGCCCTCAGCCTGCACAACTGAAATGTTTCTGCTGGCAAAGAAGTGCTGTTCTCCCAATAAACTCATAAGGCTGCTTGATCTCAGTGTCCAATAAATGTACTTTTAAATATCAAGGGCGTGATCTGTATTTTGTGCAAGGGATTGCAAGAGAGGGTCAAAAGAGAGACGCACGCTTCCTCACTCCTTCAGTGGGCTTTGCATGGGTGGGTTGACACTTGGGGCATGCGAAGACCACAAAACCTGCCTTGCGTCTGTATTTGTAGAATTTGAAAGCTGCCCTCCACCTGCTCTGTGGCTGCATCCATGTCATACATCCACATCAAGCCTAAGGAATAAACTTTGCATTTCCTAATTGCGGCTAGGCAAACCATCACTCAACAGTGGAAAAATTCTGGATGACCAAAACCTAGCAGCATGGCACAGAAGAGCAACGGCAGAGAAAATTATGTGTGAAGTCCAGGTGATGCATGGAAAAGAAAGACCACCTTCATTATTCTGTACCACCCAGCAGTGGAGGAAGCCATTCGGGTGCCTGGAGCAGTGCACCCTGGGGGGGGGGGCGAGCCGCTCATAGGGGCCTGCCTCCTCCCACTCAGCCACCCAACAGGTGTGTGTGGGGGAGGCAGCGGGTGGACCGTTTGGGCAGCATGGAGCCTGTGCGTGCCCAAGCCACCACGTCTCTCCAAGGAGAGACGCATGGCTCGGGCGCGCTGCAGGCCTCGTGGTGAGTGCCACCTGGCATTTTGTCACCCCTCTCAGTGGTGACACCCAGGGTGACCCACACCCATGGCCTGCCCCTTCCCCCACCCCTGGCACCACCTGGCAGAATTTTACCAGATACACATCCAGAACACACCACAATGACATGTATGGACATTTAGCAATTTTGATATATGTAACATGAACTCTGGAACTTTTTATTCCTTGTGGAAGTCAACGATGTGCCTTGTATATTGCACCAGTCCCTTTGTTGTTGTTTTTCCTCTGCTGTGTTTTATATTCCATAGTTTTGCTTTCGGATAAATCAACTAGGCATGGGGGGCAGAATCTAGTGCGTGTGTGTATTGGGGTTGGGTTTCCTGTTTCTTTTCCAAGGAATCTCCTAGTTCCAGATCTGGGATGGGCTGAACTCTGACAGCTGACATCAGAGACAGGTGAGGAAGATATATAGGTATCAAAAATGGTGGTTATAGTTGTTGTCATATAATTCAATGGCAGGAGGGGTTTGTGCCTTTTTGTGTGTTCTTTCTATGTCCAAGCTATATATATATATATTAAGTTTAAGGTTTCTTTTCTCCCTCCTAGTTTGTACATCCAGTATTGAACTGTCCTCCTAATGGAAGGAAATCAGAACATTTCTAGCAGGACTGACCATGCCTACCCTAACTGATGAGGAACAGGAATTCATTGACAGCCCTATCACCCCAGAGGAAATAGATGCGGTCCTCAAAAACCTGAGACCACACAAAGCCCCAGGCCCAGACGGCTTCACACCAGAATTCTATAGGAAATTCAAAGAACCCTTGATGCCCTACATGACCCGCCTATTCAACGACATCATAAAAGGGGGCCCCATCCCCAAAACCTGGACCCACTCCAAAATAGTCTCCATCCCAAAACCACTAAAAGATAGCCTCAAAGTAGAATCATACCGCCCAATCTCATTAATAAACCAAGACTACAAGATATTCACATCAATCTTGGCCAACCGCCTAAAAATCTTCCTACACAAGTTAATAGCCCCAGACCAGACTGGCTTTGTCCCTGGCCGCAATATAACAGACCCCATCAGGAAACTACTGAACCTGATCAAACACAGCAAGGCAACCAAACTCCCATTGACAATTGTGTCCCTAGACATCCTCAAAGCCTTTGATTGCTTGGAGTGGAAATACATATTAGCAGTACTAACTAACATGAAATTTGGCCCCAACTTCCTACAAATCCTCAAACAAATATACTCCCAAGCCTCAGCAAAATGCAGAACTGACAATATGGATTCTAATACTATAGCTATCCAAAGAGGCACGAAACAAGGATGCCCACTGTCTCCCTTCTTATTTATCCTGGCTCTGGAACCCCTAGCAATCCACATCCGAGCAGCCACAGACATCAAGGGAGTGGAAATAAAAGGCAGAACCTATAAATTAGGGCTCTTTGCAGATGACCTAATGGTCACAACACCAGACCCCATAAGCACAGCAACCTCCCTAATCAAAGAACTCAACACATTTGCAATGGTGTCGGGCCTACAGGTAAATTTTACAAAGTCAGAAGCTATGTGCTTCAACACCCCTCCTCACACCCAAAAAGAACTCACGAAGGTCACCAAAATAAAACTTTGCCACACCAAGTTCAGATACCTAGGGGTACAAATAACCAGAAACCTCAATAAATTGTACCTCCACAACTACAAGCCCCTGTGGCGACAAATTAACAAAGACCTAAAGAGATGGAATAACATGAATTTCACTCTCTCAGACAAAATAGCCATGATCAAAATGATCACACACCCAAAACTAACCTACCTATTCCAAACCCTCCCAACCTGGATCCCCTCAACCCAACTTCGCAGTTGGCAGAGAAAACTACACTCTTTCATCTTCTGACATAAAAAACCAAGAATAAGCCCCAAATACCTGCACCTCCCCACCTCAGAAGGAGGATGGGGAATCCCCAACATAGAAGCATATTACAATGCCAACCAAATACGCCATATAATCCCATATATACTAGAAGATGAGACAAAACAATGGGTACACCTAGAGAGGGACACAATTGAAAACACCTGCACCACAACATACCCACTCCTCCCAAACAAACTAAAGAAAATTTCCACAACACTTAACAGGTAAACACAGACCATGCTCAAAGCATGGAAAACACAAATAGGCAAACTATCCCCAACCCCATCCCCACTAATCCCCCTGGCGTACCACCCATTATTCCACCATGCAGCACAAAACCTCCAGATAAAAACCTGGCGAACCAAAGGCTTATATCGCCTAATAGACTTTTATAAAAATAACAAACCCTTGTCAACACAAGAAATACAAGACAAACTAGAAGGCACCCAAATGACCTGGTTAACACAACACCAACTACATGCCCTCTTAAACAACCCAACAGTAAAATCAGCAGCAACTAGGCCCCTGACAACCTTCGAAAACCTCCTCCTAACAACAAAGGGAAACAGTAAAGGGACGGTATCCGCAATATACAAAATACTACTCCAAAACCCCGCAAATCCCCTAGACGCAATCAAAAAACAATGGGAGAATGACATAGGCTATGAGATTAACCCCACTCAATGGACCAGAATGTGGTCTAAACCCCCCTTTAAATCCATATCAACGAAAAGAAAAGAACTCACACTGAAACTCACCTACAGGTGGTACCTAACACCAAGGAAACTAGCGCTAATACACCCAGGAACCTCACCAAAATGCTGGAGAGGGTGCACCTCCACAGGCACATACCTCCACATGTGGTGGGAGTGTCCCAAAATTCAACTATTCTGGACAACAGCCATACAAGAAATATGTAAAATAACTAAGCAAGTAATAGACATCACCCCAGAATTGGCCCTACTAAACATCTTCCAAGACAACAATGCCCATTTACACCACAAAGAACTCATAACCCACCTGCTCTCAGCAGCCAGATACACCATTACCAGACACTGGAGAGACCTGTCAGGAGTAAGCATGGACCAATGGTACCAAATAGTATGGGAAACAGCCCTACTAGAAAAATTAACTAATAAACTGAAACTGACACGGGGACAAACAGAAGAAGACGCCTTCACCCCGGTATGGCTCCCCTTTATCACATACACAGCCCAACAGGACAATGGCAATAATCCACCAACAGCATACAAATCAATATGGCTAACCTGATCCAAAACACCCACCCACCTCACTCACACACGAAAACAAAGATCACCACAGCCAATCACAAGCAAACAATCACACCCTAGGCCAACCCCAACCTCTCTCACCACCAAAGGAACACAAGTGAACAACACAAGCAACGCTGACACCAAACTCTACATACATTAAACATAATAGAAACACCGCCACCCGACCCCACCCCCATCCATCTTCCCTCTCTCCACCCCCCTTTCTTTTTTCTTTCTTTTTTCTTCTCCCCCTAATGCCTCAACAAATGAAATGGATTTGTAAAAATGTTACATGGAAGAAGAAGAAAAAATACGAGGCACTACACTTCTGTAAAACAAGAAAATCCTTAATAAAAAATATTTTTTTAAAAACTGTCCTCCTAATGCTTCTAACCTGCCTCCAGAACAAAGAATCAATTTCTCACTAACTTTTACTATCCCTTTCTTCATATATTCTTGACTTCTCCTCTATTACTGATGGATTTCATTGGGCGAAACCAAAGGCCTCCAGCGCTGCATTTCTTCAAACGCTCATGTGCTATGGAGTTTGAGAAGGTCAGCTTGACCTACTTGTTCTCTGAGGTGTCTTTTTGAAGGAAGGACGAGGCAATGGAAAAGGAAGTTTCTTCTCTGTAAATAGAAATAGCATTCCACTTTTGGCAAATTGGTGAGGGGTAGCAACACTTGCAGTGCATGGATGAAGGGCTTGGAAACCGACAACTCACAAAAGAACAGAAAGCAAGAAAGTAAAATAGCAAAAGCCATTGACAAGTAAGGTGTAGTTCAGTGACATCCCAACCTCCTGATGCACCATAATGACTCTATCCTGGAAGATAAAAGCACTTTGTGGTATTTTGGGAGCAAACCACTGAGCAATAGCAGCTACAACAACGACAGCAATAAAAAGATGTTTCCCTGTATATACAGGCAGTCAAAGTGATCTGGGGTGGCTACAGAAAGCAGAGTTTAAAATTCAAGGAGACCTGTGCAGTGTAACTAGGGATGCCGGATAAATTAGATCCACTTCATATTTGAAATGCAAACTTATTCTGCACTTTCTGAAAGAATACGCGAACCAAAACATAAATGTCAGTCAAAGTTTGCACTTCTCTGAAAGGCAGTACAGTGTTACCTCGGGTTACATACGCTTCAGGTTACATACGCTTCAGGTTACAGACTCCGCTAACCCAGAAATAGTGCTTCAGGTTAAGAACTTTGCTTCTGGATGAGAACAAAAATTGTGCTCTGGCGGCACAGTGGCAGCAGGAGGCCCCATTAGCTAAAGTGGTGCTTCAGGTTAAGAACAGTTTCAGGTTAAGTATGGACCTTCGGAACGAATTAAGTACTTAACCAGAGGTACCACTGTATACAAATTTTATAAATAAAATAAATAATAAAGGGAGAAAATTGACAGAGCTCTAAGCAGCATGAGCATTTGGAAGGATGTTTCAACCCATATGTCTGTCAGTTTGCATTTCTTGGTGAAGAAAGAATTGATCTGATGTGTAGAGATCTTTCCTATTCTAATTGATTCAAGAGGGTTCTGGAAGCTGTGTGAAACAAACAAACACAAGGTTCATGATGTTTGGGTTATTCCTTCAGAGAAGCTGAGTACAGCTGGTTTAAACTGGTTCTGCTATCTCTTTCAGTCAAGGTCATGCTGACTATAAAAGTAAGGCCAGAAGGAGCCTGGGCTTCACTTTCTCTTTCAATCTCTCTTCCTTCTGGTGTAGTGTTCTGTACATAGTATGCTTAGTGTTAAGGTTTAGACTTATTATAAGTTATTGTACATTTAAGTTAAGTCTGCTGCAACTAGATTTCTTATGGACAGTCAGGGCCGTCTTTAGCATATGCGCCGCCAGGGTACAAAGATCCACCCAGCATCCCCAAATTTAGTTTAGCCCCCAAATTAACTTTTATTATGCTTATGTCACTATTATCATTTGATAAATTGCGCTCAAGCCTGCGCGGCTCCAAAAGGAGTTTGTGTGTGTGTGTGTTTTGTTTAAAACCAGCTTTTCTAAAGAAGACAAAGAACACATTGGGAGTTGGTGTAAAGACTCCACGCATGCGCTTAGGGTCGTAGGGAGGTGTCTGAAAGATGAGACGGGCGGGCATTGTGCGCATGCGTGGGAGAGCCATCTCGGGCAGCCTTTGACTGTGAGAGAATCCTTATTTCTAGAGGAGCTGGGAGGACCCTTGTGAGTGCGTATATACGAGTTCTTCTTGGGAAGGTTGCGTGGCGCGTTCCCGCCTCCCACCAGTGGAAATAAAGACACGAGACACCATTATTTAGGTTAATGGGCTAAAATTGGCCACAATTTTATTGGTTATGAGCGGTATTGGCTTAGGCATTGGTCCTAATCGACTATCCGGCTTCAGTCTGTCTGCCTGAAGGCCGGGAAGGGTTAACACCAGCAGGAGGAGCCCTGCTGATGCACATCAACTAGGCACTCCCCCGGGGTTACCTCTCGGGGGTGTGCCTTGGGCCCTGGACTCCATAGGCTTCGGATGGGGCCACGCCCCCCAGAATCCTTTACCGGACTACCCTTCACTAACCGGGGGAGGTGATGGCGCTCCCCCCCCATTCATCTACATAACAATACCCCGACCAATTCCTAACCGCCAAACCGAGAAAGTTGTGATGATTTGCTACGAGGTAGGCGAAAACCAAGTGGCTGGTGCCAATTTCCATTGTGGGAGCATCCTTAATTCTAGAGGAGCTGGGAGGACCCTTGCGAGCGCGTATATACACGAGTTCTTCTTGGGAAGGTTCCGAAGCGTGTGTGCACTCCCGTAGCTAGATAGGCACATTCTCTTCCTGTCTGTCTCTCCCTCTTTCCTGTCACTCCCCCTCCTCTCGGCTTTGGTGAGCGAGACTGATCTCGTGAGGCGGCATGAGATCAGTCGTGTCAAAGGTGCCGCTGACCCCACTGCTGCATAGCAGCTCAATACAATAAACTTAGGCGGCTTCAGCGGCAATTGCCCTGCGCCCCCCAGAATTCGGAATCCAGGTGATGCCCACCCCTTGCACCCCCAGGTAAAGACTGCCCTGTGGACAGTGTCAAGGCTTCTTAGCACTTTGTGTTCAACTATGGGGAGATTTGGCAATAAAAAATCTCAACAGTGCATAAAATTGCAGGTCACCCGAGCATCTAATCGGAACCTTGTGCACATATATAACGGTGTGTGGTGCATACCATCAGCAATCTGTCAAATGGAAATAGTGTCCAGAGAAATAGGAAAGTAAAGGCACCTCTGATTTTTTGGGGGAGAGGGGGAAGGAATCCATTTGGGAAGTAGGCTCACACCAAATTCACAGTCAGCCAGACTTTATTCACTAACGCTCTACAGGACAGAGTCCAAAGAGTCTGTGAGAGCTTTCTATTAGAACACAAACTATTTGGGAAAATATACATCATCTTGGCTGCTTCATCTTCTCTCCAACCTTCTGACATGCTATTGTCCCACTATTGCTCATTCAACCTTGGAAATATCTCCTCAACCTCCCCCCCACCCCTGCTTTTTACTGAACATGAAAAAAGGTAAAATGTAAAGGACCCCTGGATGACTACGGAGTTGCAGTGCTCATCTCGTTTTCAGGCTGAGGGAGCCAGCGTTTGTCCACAGACAACTTTCCGGGTCTTGTGGCCAGCATGACTAAACTGCTTCTGGCACAACGGGACACTGTGATGGAAACCAGAGTGCACAGAAACACCGTTTACCTTCCAGCCACAGCGGTGCCTATTTATCTACTTGCACTGGTGTGCTTTCGAACTTCTAGGTTGGCAGGAGCTGGGGCAGAGCAATGGGAGCTCACCCCATTGCAGGGATTCGAACCACCGACCTTCTGATCGACAAGCCCAAGTGGCTTGGTGGTTTAGACCACAGTGCCACCTGTGTCCTTGCTGTACATGACTACTCCTCCTTGTACTGTATATAGATTTGTTTATTTACTTTAATGGGCACCATTATTGTGCTGGTCCCAAGGATTAACCATGAGGCGAGGTCCGAGTCCAGTCTGAGGTCGAGGGTGCAGTAGGGAGGTAGTCCATCAAAGCTGAAGCTGGGTCCAAGGTAGGGAGTCGGGTGAGGTCAGGAGCTCCAGCAGAGAAGCAGGATAGGGTGCAGGCAGGAACAGGCTACCAACAATGTTGCTCCCGCAACCTGGGACTGGGGCTGGCTGGCTTTTATCTGTCCCGAGGCATAGGGCGGCCCCGGTCCACAGGTGACTCGCCTCTCCTGGCCTGGAGGTGAGCACTCCTCCTGCGGGAACTTAGTTCCCTCCGCCTCTCTGCCCTGAGCCTCTGCAGCTCAGGAGAGGCTGGAGGGTTACCAGACCCAGAGGCAACCTCATCTTCCCCTGACGGGGCTGAGAGTGGAGCACCTGCAGGCAATGGGTCCTCCATCACCTCAGGAGCCAGAGCAAGCTCAGCTGGTGCCTGCACCTGAGGATCCAGCACAGGTGAGGACCCTTCAGGCTCATGCCCCAGCCCCGGCTCAGCTGGTTCTGGAGGCGGGGAATCCTGTGCAGGCTGGGATCCCTCAGGTTCAGCATCTGAGTCTGAACCCAAGGCCATCACAATTATATTCCTCTTTAAGTGCTTCTTACCAGTTTGGTGGCTGGACTGCACTCTTGTGTATGTGACACTGGGCTCACTAACAGAAATTCCATCTTGGTGGTAACCAAGAGGGTTGGGGTCCTCTCGCCCTTATTGGTGGTTTACAAAACTGGTACTCATTCAAGGAATGACTGATTGATCCCTCTGCCCAATCGACCCCCCCGCCACCTGCCTGGCACAAAGGGGGCTTGGATTGCAGCGTTCCTTATGAACCAAGCAGCAGATTGCACCAGCTCTTTGAGTTGTTTCGCGTTGTCTTTGATCACCGGTTGCATTGAAAGCGTCCAGATTTCCTTTCATTTTATCTTAGGCGACGCAAGGTGGGAGCCACATATTTGCATCTCGGTCTGCGCCTGCTTTGAAAGGATTCTACCCACCCCCAAAGCTTACTGTAAAGCCTCACATTTTGCAAGGAAGGCAGGGCATAACTGGCAAAATGCACATGACACGTTGTCAAGCAAATAAAATGACAACAGCTTTTCACGAAGCGGCATCTGCTGCTCAGTTAGGAAATTAGGGCTCACCACAACTGTTCCTTATAATTCACAAAACTGTATTAGCATAATCAAGAACTTCCTGCCTCGTTTGTGAAAGAGGATTTGTTCAAGGCAAGGGTGCTTCGGGAAACTCGCTTCAGTTCTTATTCTGGCTAATGTGCAAATTTTTTTTAAAAGGCTCCTCTTAAATAGAAGTGACAGTCGAAACCCAAAACTGAAGTCTCTGCTAGTTTCCAAGCTTTCGGTAGTTGTTTTCTCTCTTTGCTGCCATTGTTTCTTTGTTTGATTCTTCAGGGAAAACTTCATAGCCATAGTGCTTTCATGTCCATCAATATTCTACCAAAGCATGTAAGTTTAGCATTCAGCTTTAGCACATGACTGATTTTATTTTATATTTTTAAAATGTTCATGTTACTTGGTTTTATTTTATTTTATTGCTTTTCTCAATATTTTAACTAATATTGGACAATGCCTTGGCTCTTGTTTTGGAACAGCCTCTTCTTAGTCCCCACCCCCACCCTCTTCACACTGCCAGGATCTAGCTAGTGTTATTTCGTTCTTAGTTGATCAGCCTTAGTTCTTAACCCTAACTCTGTTAAGAGCTTCTCTGTTCCTTCTTACAATTAGGAAAAGACGTTCTTCTGCAGGTGCTTCATTCTGCTGGACTTCAAAGAATGAAATAATTCACAGGATGATGCTCCTAACTGTTGTTACCACAGAGGGAACTACTATTTCTTTGTGGAAGGGGAAGTAATCTTAGCCTAATTTCTCATGTACTAGTTTGAAATACCTGTCTTGCTTGTTGTCGGTGAGACAGGCTAGCCAGGAATGTAAGTTTTGCTGAAACAAATGGATTTTGCAATAGTTACAGCCCTGTTGTGGATGGGGATTCCTAGAGATTCAACAGGGTTTTCATGGTTGCAGTTTCTTTTAAGCTAGCTTTGACTGTATTGTTCCTAAAGCTCCTTCAGTGTCTCTCAAGTGTATTGTTCTAAAGGGAACACTAATGGTCTTCCTGCCCCTAGCTTCCATCCTTCTTGACCAATGGCCATGCTAGCTGGACTGATAGGAAATGGAGGTCAGCAGCAACTGGAAATAAAGAAAAATACCATTAATATTTTAGACTGTCTTTTGCAAACCACTGAGTGGTCTTTAGCTGGAATATGGAGGTTGGAAAAAGTTTCCGGGCGGAAGTCGCTGAAATGTCCAGGAAAATCCGGACGTATGGCGGAAGTCAAGAACATGAAGTATAGAAGGCAAATTTCCTTTAAAATCTCTCTCTCTCTCTCTCTCTCTCTCTCTCTCTCTCTCTCTCTCTAGCAAAAAACAAACAAACCAACAACAACAACAACAACAACAAACCAACTCCACAACTTTTCATTTTTTGAAATATGATTCTACATTTCAGATCCTCAATGGAGTTGATAAGGAAATTGGCTCCAAAGATATGGAAGATTCCAAATTTGCCCCAGCTGGATTTCAGGCTGAATTACTAAATTCCAGGTGGGGTTGGACTTGATGCCCATCTCAATCCAACCTGGTGTAGATCTTTCCAGGATTTTTTGGATAATACTTTGAAAAAGTTCGATCTATTCCTCAGAATTCCCAGAAGCTTGCAATGGCCCAGAGTTCAGACCAAAAAAACCACGCTAGAATTCTGAACCTATCCTTCTATCACTTTCCCTTCCCCCCTTTTCTTCTTTACTAAGTCACAGGAGTGAGAGAGGAAGGAAACGGTAGCCAAAACTAGATATAGCTCTTCCTGGGTTTCCAGCTCTCTATAGTTCAAAACTTTTGAGCTCTCTATAGCTCAAAACTTTTGAGCTCAAAACCAGATCCATTCTTGGTCTGGATTCTGGGAACTGTAGTTAATTGTCCTAATAAATGAGTCATGTGGAATAACAAAAGTTACATTAGCCAGAGCCAACAATTCAGGATCTGAGCATGCTCAAAATTAAATAACATTGCAGGGAAGCAGTCTGGTAGTTGTAATTTTTAAAAAAATTGCTCTTGGTCAATGAGTCTACAGCGGAGAAAGTCATGCACTTCAAAGAGTTCATATCAGATATGTAACACAGCTTAAAAGCAGCCCTCACTCTTAACCTGGACTCCAGAGGCGTCTCCTTCATGGCAGGAGAAGGCACCAGGAGCAGCTCCACAGCAGGAGGCATCTGACTAGGGGTGTCTGGTGTCACATGAGCAGAAGACTCCTCTGCCAACCCACTTGATCCCTCCCCTGGACCCATCTCTCCATTCCATGGACTATTGGCCTCCTCCTCGGCCTCAGACACATCTTGGGATCCTGGTTTCACCTCATCCATCCCTCTAGAACTCTCCCCAGGGTCATCCAGGTCCAACTCGCCAAGTTCCTCCCCCAACCCCTCCATGAGACTCAGGACAGTCTGCGTCTTTCCCTTGATTCCCCCTGCTGCTTATACAGCAGAGACGTGCCTCCAACACTTCTATCCTTCCACCCCTGCACTCCTTCCATGCACGTGGGCTTGATTCTGAACAGTTAGCATGGGGGAAGAGAACCAAATACATCACATGTTTTCATCCTCACTTTTAGATGCTGAGAGCTCAAGAAGCATCGTTTCATGTTGCCCAACATTGTAGTTTACAGCTCTCCTAAATTTCTGCTTCTTCTTTGGAATATCAACATCTGTCAGTCAGAGAGTCTTCAAAGGCTGTGTTGACTCCAGCACAAGAGCTTCTCTTGAAAGCCAATTTCAAAGCCAGCTTCTCTTGAAACTGAGCAATATTTTGCCTCTCCAAAAGCCATGCCTGATAGTCGCCTTTGCCTTCTCCACCTTCCCCAGCCTTCGTGGAAGAGTCAGAGAAGAGCCAGGACGTTGAACTAGAACCCGATTCTCATCTGTTGTTATGGTTACCAGGAGTAGAAAATAATTTCCTGTAATTTATCTTAAGATCATTTATGTCAGATACAAACACAGATTAAGCTGAATACCGTGGTAATTTCTTTTCCAATTGTGTTAGGAAGCATAAGACATTCATTTCTTTACTTCATAAATAAGAGCTACAGTATGTCATGATCAGTCAGAGAAGATAAAATGAATCTAATTAAGTACCATCAGAAGATCACTTTGCTGTTTTTATTGCCTCAATAAAAGTGCCCATACCTTCTTATTCTTTCCGAAATGACAGAGATTATTATGGAAATAGGATGAGATCAAAGAAGTCTTGCTTGACCTAGACTTGCGTATGACAATATCCTTGTGCAGTTTATGGAAGCTGATGAAGCTCACCTCTTTGCCAAACCTCTTGCATTATTAAAATGAATAGAGTCCTATGTAGGCATTGGAGAGGTCGCGTATATTGGTTTTTATATAAATAGTGGGATCATTATATTGATCGATAGGGCTCTCAGTTCACTAGTGATCACAGAAAATGGGGCTTACGTGCATTGATTTAAGAGGCTGAGAGGCATCTAGCGGTATACATTGCCACATGCCTTGTTGGTTTCGTGAATGGAGGAGTGTCAAGGCCTTTGAAAACAAACAATCAGCTATAATGAGAATTGTCACAACTGCACTGGGCTTTGTTCCAAAACATAAAATAGACCTACCTAGCAATAAAACCTCCTGAAACATATTTGGGGGAGCGTGGACCGAGAGAAGCTCGGTGCAGTTTACACAGGCAGCCATTGCTATTGGTATTTCAGAACCATGAAAACCAAGTTATTTGTTTCTCAGCACTGGGGAAATTGCATGGAACTCGAAAGACAGAAGCTACCAAAAGTCAAGGGAAATTAGGGCTGCCGTATGTCCTGGATTGCCAGGTAAACTAGAAACTGTGGGGGGTTTTGGCGTTTTTGTGAAAAGAAGCTCAACAACTTGGGGGGGGGTGTCCGGATTTTTACTTCTTGAAATATGGCAACCCTAAAGGAAATGCAGGGGTTCAGGATTATACGAAGTATGCACAAAATCACCTCTGAATTTGCTATGTTAATGGTGTAACATCACTTTCTGGGAATATATTTCACTCCATTATATTTTGCACCAGTTTTTTTCCTTCTTAGTTTTCTTATTTATATATTTACATTGCCCTTGATAGAAGCAGGAGATACAGAAGTACATTAATAAAGATGTGTGTGTGTGTGTGTGTATTGTTATTATTATATATATATATTTTAAAAAGTATAATCAGCTGCATCAACAGGTTAAAGAACAGTTTTTATCTGTGGGCTGTTGGGCTGCTGAATGGAAAAAAAATAGTGTTGTAATTGACTTCTGACAAGCACACAGAGCGTGAACAAGACTGAGTGTATATGTGGGGGTAGAGGGGCTCGTTTAATTTCACTGCACACAGGTGGTGTGGTGACAATAAAGGTTTATTATTATTATTATTATTATTATTATTATTATTATTATTATTAAAGCTCCCTCCCCCAAGGCCTCTTGGACTCACAATATTTTATAACGTTCAAAACATTTTATAGATTCTTCCCCTACTTTCTTTTTGGTCTGACTGTGGTGCAAGGTGAAAGTTCAGCACTTCCAAGGGCCATTAGCACTTTGCAATAGTGGGAGTGTGCCATGACTACTAGGTTCATCTTGTAATTGTAGCATTTGGGAGATGTTTCAGATCTGCTCTGGGTCATTCTGATTTGACTATTTGCATTCAAATCTGATCTATTAAATTCAAAGCTATTATATCCTCTCCTCTCAAGTTCCGGGCATTTCCACAGTGAGCATGTCTTCATTTCTCAGGGGGAGGGGGGAAAGGTGGAAAGTCAAGTCACATGTGCTTAACCTTTTGAAAAAACTGAGGCAATGCGGCTACTTAGAAGGCTGAGGACTCCTTGAATGCATCTCTGCACACCTTGTTAACCGTATGTACTGGGAACACGAGAGTGTTCTGCAAATCACTGTAATTTACCTCATCATTTTCAGTGCACCTTTAATTTATTGACTCACTTATAGTAACCTTATAGCGTTTAATATAACAAAAGTTTCTAAGCAACACAAGCCAATTAATTAAGTAATAACTTTGCAATAAAAATACAGTGAATGGAAACGAAAGGGGATTAGAAAATTCGTAGCGGGCAACACCGTCAATGACTGTGAGAATGGGTCATTGGCTTGACCCAACAACATTCAGTAAGATGCGTGTGGTGTAAGAGAGGTATATAATATTATATGAATAATTCCATTGGGTGGGACTTCCCATTTTTCTTCTCCACGCTTCAGAGCAAATTTGGGTGGTAGGGGATGAAAGGAGGAGGAGGAGAGGAAGGAGAAGCCCTGTTGCACAAGCAAATGCCTGCTTGCATTGCGTTGAACCTCATCCATTGATTTCAGTGGATCTTCTCCGAGTTAAATACCACCTATCTATATACGTCTAGTTTTCAGCTTGAGATGAACTTTCGGTTGAAAAAGTATTTTTTATTCCTTTGGGGGGGTATGTGTGCTTTTCTTTTTCTCTTCAAAATCCATCTTTAAAATCTCATTTCATGGATTGTTATGTCATCAAGTCTCAAAATTACCCTCTAAGTACAGCGACGCATACGTGATACTGATCTTTTCAATCACATCCTCTTGGGATGGAGCTATATGCAGCTGACTCCTTCTTGTTTGTTAGCGTTTCCCCAGCCCCACTCATGCAGAATTGGGGAGCCCAATGAATAGCGATATTGCCGGAGATGATTATTTGATGGAGAACTGTATTATACGAAAGAAATGATGCTGAAATGGCTAAAGCTGCAAAGTTGTGGCTGGCCTTAAATAGCAGCCTCTGTCGCCTAAGCGTAATTGGTGACCTACTAGAGTCAGCTCTTTGTGGGTAATCTATATCACTCCTCCGTCTAGAGTACCTTTCAATTCATCATTTCCCAGGAGATTTAAAACAGTCATCAAAAACATTTCCCTCCCTCTCCCAGGCCAATTTATCTCTTTGAAGGCCTGGTGATTCTCTTTCAAACTCCCCCTCCCCAACACACACCCCTTGTGCATTAAATATTACAAATTCAAATCAGTGTTCCCCTCCACCGAAATAAACCCACGGCTGTTGGAGTAAGAGGGCAGAGTCCAATTTATGTTTCAGCAAGGTGCAGCAATAGGCAGATTTTCGATGTGGTGGAAAGAGTTTTGCTTATTAAAAAAAAGCCATCTGTATGTTGTGCATAAATACATATGTGCATACGAAAGAAGGTGCTTTCAATTATTATTTTATACCCTGCCTTTCTTCTCTCTGAGTACTCAAGGAACTGTATGTCATGGGCATGGAGCATCTGTGGCCCAGCCAATATGGCTGAACTCCCATGAGAACAAACTGGCATGGTCTTTGGTCAACGATGATTGACCATAGATCCAGTATGGTGTGATGGCTGGAGTGTCGGACTATGACGTGGGAGACTAGGGTTCAAATCCCCACTCGGCTGTGAAGTTCACTGGATGGCCTTGGGCCAGTCATTGCCTCTGAGTCTAACCTACCTCACAGGGTTGTTGTGTGGTGTAAATAGAGAGAGGGAGAACCACGAACACCACACTGAGCTCATTGGAGAGAAGGTGGGTTAGAAATACAATAAAAAATGATAGGAGATGGGGTCCAATAAAATTTGGGGAGCTACAAGTTCCCTGTATTTTGGTCAGTGTTGCTGTTGTTATTATACCCTCTAATGCCTATGTTTGGGACGCGGGTGGCGCTGTTGGTTAAACTACAGAGCCTGGGACTTGCCGATCATGAGGTCGGCGGTTTGAATCCCCGCCACAGGGTGAGCTCCCGTTGCTCAGTCCCTGCTCCTGCCAACCTAGCAGTTCGAAAGCACGTCGAAGTGCAAGTAGATAAATAGGTACCACTCCAGCGGGAAGGTAAACCGCATTTCCGTGCGCTGCTCTGGTTCGCCAGAAGCTGCTGAGTCATGCTGGCCACATGACCCGGAAGCTGTACGCCGGTTCCCTTGGCCAGTAAAGCAAAATGAGCACCGCAACCCCAGAGTTGGTCACGACTGGACCTAATGGTCAGGGGTCCCTTTACCTTTTACCTTTACCTAACGCCTATGTTCAGGCTGCGTGTGGCATTGCCTATGAGGCCAAAGCAGCACTACTCATGCCTGAGAGGAGGCTGGGGAAAGAATCAAGTTTTACAGATGTACAAAACGACTGGAGAGGAACCCCAAAGACGGTTGAGTGTTTGGTCAGCACAGAATGCTGACGGACTGTTGGGTTTGGGGACATTTCTGCACAATTCTGCACAGCAGCACTTCAGTGAATGACTTTTGGTTGTGTGGGTCCCACTTGTTGGGATGATGATGATGATGATCAGCTGGAACTTCTCAGATGGGAGCCATTGCCATTCCAAGAGAATGATGGAGGCATTCATGGTTAGTTCCAGCAGCTCTTTTTCTAGAAAAATATCATTGATGATGATGATGATGATACTTTTCCTGAACATTGTACTTCTCAGTGTACAAAAAAGAATACACACAAAGCAGGCAGTATGACTACAGCTGAAGGATCTGAAAATATAAGAGACAGAAGCATACGGATATGATCAAAATTATCAAAGCAGATATTGATTGCTCTAAAAGCAACAGATTTAAAACATTGCACTAAAAGGCTGTTGAACAGAAAGCTTTTCAAAAGGTAGCTAAAGACAACTAATGAGGCAGAGTGGCAGACTTCATAACTTTAGCACCAGTGCAGGGCAGGCCTAAAAAAAATAGGTTGTTTTATGGAATTTGGGAGTTTCTTCCACCTCCCAAATTGAAACAATCTGGGTTAAACTTCCAACCCACAAGCCAAAGGGCAACAACAAGAAGTTCTATCATTATAAGCCTCAAAATGCTACAGCTTATGCAAATGACATTTGCTAATAACTTGAAGGCTGTAATATATGAGCTAACAGATGAGGTCTGTGTGCCAGATTTTTAAACTTATCCATTAAAAACTACAACAGGCCCAGGAAGTTCTGAAAATGGACATACTGACATGTTTTTATTTCCATTTTTATACAGGCATATCAAATATTTATTTTCTTTTTGTGTGTAAAAAAAATGCATGTTATTCATCACATTTCCATTGCTTTGGTGAAGTTCTAAGCAGCCATTTTAAAAGTGATTAAGATTTTCCTGCCCCGTTAAAGCTATGGCAGCAACTGTTGGCAAAATAAAATGGTGCATGTACAGTTTATATTTTGAACCAAGAATCTTGCCAGTATGCCAATGTTTGGTACCAGATCCACCTAATGGATGCTATATAAAATGCCCTACGGAATATGAAAGTGAAGTGTAGTGTTTAGGCCAGAGGTTGACAAAATGTTGGACCTGTAGGCACATTTGGAAACCTGCGACCCTGCTGTTTGCAACCACACCCACACACGTTATTTTTTCATTGTTTTTGATCTTTCCCTTCCATTGAAATACATTGGAATTAATTGTGCAATTAGGTATTTCAGTTTCAGCTGTAATGTATAGTGAGACAAGTCGCAGAAGCTGAACTGCAGCAGAATGAAAACAGTGCTGATTGTGATGAACACAGGATGACATGGAAATTGCTGCCTCTTTACATTGCTAGTACCAGGTAAATGTGCTCACAGGTCACAATCAAGGTATTTTAAGCTCATGGAAGGGAACTGCCATCACCTGGAAAGAGGTAGGCACAGCTCTGTCATTGACAAGGATTGACAATTTACAGCCACAGGTTTTCAGATGCTGGTCTATTTTTCTTGTGACTCTCTGTCTGCCTGTATCCCTGATTGTATATCATGTTTGACCATCTGAGCATGTGCTTTGGGATGGTCCAGATTGCTCGCATGGACCATAAATGGATTGTGTAAATTGGCCCCTAGCAAGGGCTAACATCTTGATTTATATCTTTGATGTTTTTAATCATGTTCACAGCTAACTCACTGTCCTCACTGTGCAGTTGTGTCAAAACATATCTGAGGAGGGCTAAATTAAGACCTCTAATTAATTTTCCATAGGCTTCCAGGAGATCTGAAGTGATAATCACATTTATGGGTCTCTTGTGTGAGGTTGGCGTTGGAACCAGGGCAGACAGACACCATATTCCATTAACATAGCCACTGATCTCTCAGTCAAGGGTTATGACCCCTCAAGGGACTGCAAACTGGCTTCCAGGAGTTGACAATAACTCTTCAATAACTCTTCAATTTTCTCCATGTTTAGGGCTGATTCATGCGATCAATATGTCATCAGTCATCTGCTGTTTTAGGAATACAATGAACGGGATTAACCATGATGCTCAATATGCAGTAGAGCAGGGTTTGCTCGTGAAGTTTAGCTCTTGTGGATTTCAAGCATGACTCCCATGCAGTTTGAGGGGTGGAAGTCTGCGAGGGGACAGTAACAGGGAATCGATGCAGCATTGATAGCAATGTTTGGAGCACTGGTGCAGGCAAGATTGAAGTCCCATTGCTATTTCTGCAGCAGGGTCTCTGCAGGGCTCCTGTCTCCAGCATCAATGGAACTGCAAGAAATGCATAGTGTTTGCTTCAGTGTAAGTAGTTGCTGGTTTCATGTGGGCCCATGGTGGCCAATGCATTAAAGTTCTTCTTAGTAGCAAGAATATTGGGTCATATGTCAGTAGATGATATTTTTGGTCTCTGTGGTCTCTTTTGGATTCTGTGGAAGCCACCCAGAGTGGCTGGGGAAACCCAGCCAGATGGGCCGCGTACAAATAATAAATTATTATTACTATTATTATTTTGTTATCCCGACCTTGTACAAGGTCAGCAAGTTACGAGAACATCGTAAGAACCACCATTCCTCTCCTTCTAAATTCTCCCCCTGGAACAATTCTCCGTTCTGGCCTGGGAAAGTCTGGGGTAGTTGGAATGTCAGCAGAACTTTTGGAGAAAGAGCAAAGGGCTGCTGCTTCCACTATGAGAGGGAGGAGAAGAATCATTTCCTGCTCAGTTATGTTTCCACCACCAACATCCTAAGCCCATGGCTGCAAATGTAGGTGTGTGTCCCACCTAAAGTGGAGAAATGGTGCCCAGTTTCACAGTTGGTGAAAAGGGGCTATGAAATCCAGACGCCATTTGATGCCATTCCTTCTAGATGCAACCTCTGTGCACATGTCCTGGCAAATTCTGGTCAGTATAGTTAAAGCTATGGTTTTCCCAGTAGTATGGAAGTGAGAGCTGGACTATAAAGAGGGCTGATTGCCGAAGAATTGATGCTTTTGAATTATGGTGCTGGAGGAGACTCTTGAGAGTCCCATGGACTGCAAGAAGATCAAACCTATCCATTCTGAAGGAAATCAGCCTTGAGTTCTCAGTGGAAGGACAGATCCTGAAGCTGAGGCTCCAATACTTTGGCCACCTCCTGAGAAGAGAAGACTCCCTGGAAAAGACCCTGATGTTGGGAAAGATGGAGGGCACAAGGAGAAGGGGACGACAGAGGACGAGATGGTTGGACAGTGTTCTCGAAGCTACAAACATGAGTTTGACCAAACTGCGGGAGGCAGTGGAAGACAGAAGTGTCTGGTGTGCTCTGGTCCATGGGGTCACAAAGAGTCGGACACGACTAAACGACTAAGCAACAACAACAAGCACCTTCCCAGCACCGTGATGTGAGTGACAAAACATGAGCATACAACACTTTCACCTCTGATATTCCATGCTCTAATAGTCCATGCTCAGGTTTCATACAGAAGCACTTTCTGTAAGAAATGTATTAGCATATGAAATGGCTTCTAGTGATGAAGGAATGTTTTCGATCTGAGCACAGTCCTCTCCTTCCGGCTTTATAAATGGCAACACCCATCTCTGATCTCTCGCCTTTTGTAGATTTAATTCATGTTCTTGCTATTCTTATAGCACGTTCCTTTTTTTAAACGCCTTCTACTCCCCACCCCACCCCACCTCTCCGGTAGCAGGTGACACCTACAATTTGAAAAGCTATAAAAATGAATATAGATGAAATATTAGAAAGAAGGTCGAATGAAGCAAGTGTGAACAAATAGGTTCTTACAGCCTTAAATAGGGTTGAAAGCTGCTTTCATCTGAGCTCTCTCTCCTCATCCTAGTGAAATTGATTCATTGACCAAATTGGTCATTTAAATTCAAAAGCCCAGTCGATCTCTACAGGTCTCCTTCCCCCCTAGATTTATGCGGCAAGCGGTGTATGCTGTTATGTGTCTCTTAGATATTTTTGTTCCAGGATAATATATCCTGGTTTCTGCCGACGGGATTCTGAATAAACAAATGTTTGTCTAATTAATTGCTAAGGCGCCTGGGGTCAGCAGCTAACCACGCTGGAGAGAAATGTGATAAGCTGTATTGTTAGGACTTCAGTACTTCTGCTTAAAATGTAATTTAAGTGCCCATTGGATTTGAGGGCATCAGGGGGAAAGGCTGTGATTTAGAGAGCAAAAGAATCCCCTCCGGTGCTAGCTGCTAGTCTGCAGCGTGCCTGTGGACATTTTCTAAGGGAATGACATTTGTACAGTTCATGTGAATGGAAGAGAAAAAGGAAAGACTGCACCTAGGGAAATAATAACTGCTGATGGTGGCACCATACATTTAAACTGCATTTTAAGCAAACATTCTCCCTGGAAAAAAAGAACATAGGGAACTGTAGTTTATTTTTCACATAACCACAGTTCCCAGCACCTTTAAGAAACTACAGTTCCTTCTTCCATTCAACACAGAATGACCTAGCACATGTTGGGATTATACCCTGATGAGGTCTAAACCACTGAGCCTCTTGGACTTGCTGATCAGAAGGTCAGCGGTTCGAATCCCCAAGGTGGAGCAAGCTCCCATTGCTCTGTCCCAGCTCCTGCCAGCTTAGCAGTTCGAAAGTGCAAGTAAATAAGTAGGTACCACTGTGGTGGGAAAGTAAACGGTGTTTCCGTGAGCTCTGGTTTCCATCACGGTGTTCTGTTGCACCAGAAGTGGTTTAGTCATGCTGGCCACATGACCCGGAAAGCTGTCTGTGACAGCTTGGCTTGAAAAGTGAGATGAGCGCCGCAACCCCATACTGTAGTTGCCTTTGACTGGACTTAACCGTGCAGGGGTCCTTTACCCTGATGGCTAAGATAGCACGCTTCCTTAAATCAAGTGAGCAGAATGTCATACAGAATAACTTTTTGTTTGGATGGGATTCCTTTATTCAGCATTGCATCAGAGAAGTGTTTTTCGCTGGCTATCAATTATGGGTTTACAACTGTTTAAGTACAAGAAGTAGGGACGCGGGTGGCGCTGTGGGTAAAAGCCTCAGCGCCTAGGGCTTGCCGATCGAAAGGTCGGCGGTTCGAATCCCTGCGGCGGGGTGCGCTCCCGTTGTTCGGTCCCAGCGCCTGCCAACCTAGCAGTTCGAAAGCACTCCCGAGTGCAAGTAGATAAATAGGGACCGCTTACTAGCGGGAAGGTAAACGGCGTTTCTGTGTGCGGCTCTGCCTCGCCAGAGCAGCGATGTCACGCTGGCCACGTGACCCGGAAGTGTCTGCGGACAGCGCTGGCCCCCGGCCTCTTGAGTGAGATGGGCGCACAACCCTAGAGTCTGTCAAGACTGGCCCGTACGGGCAGGGGTACCTTTACCTTTACTAAGTACAAGAAGTACCATAAACTATTTTTCTGTTGGTATTTATTAGGGCATGAGGTTTTTCCATGATGCCTGAGTAAAAGTTGGAACCAGTAGGTTTAAAACAGTTCCCCTTGAATATGCATGGTTTTACATAGCCCTACCCCCTACTAAAATAAAACCCTGAAGCATACATGGTAAGTTGAATAACAAATAAATAAATAAATCACAGATCTAGTTCTTTCCAGCAACAGAAGAAAACATTAACCCAAGAGGCCATATCTAAGGCAAAGATCCGCAAGCTCATGACTTTTTACATAGATGACAGCAACATCTCAAACCAATCACAGAACACATATGTGGGAAATCCCTTGTAAACATTATGGGAATCTGCAAGGATCCATCCCCTCAGATCCATGGCCACATCAAAAAGAACTGGATCTACTGTTTCTAAGGTTCAGTCAATGGCGATAGATGTGACCTGTGATTTAATGGTTGGTGGTGGTGGTGCTGAGGTGGACCCATAAAATTATGCAATTGCAACAGGATCTATGTTACTTATCAGATTTGCATATGCCACACCTAGCTCCATTGACACCCCACATTCTCCTCCCTGCTCAGAATTCCCAGAGTTCCCTGTGAAGAACGATTGGTTGAAAAATCGCTCTGGGAATTGGAGCACTGGGAGGGGAATAGAGTTCCCTGAAGAGCTCTCAGCACCCTTGAGAAACTACAGTTCCCAGGATTCTTTTGCAGGGAACCCTTTTGGTGTGAACGTGGCCATAGCTGGACACAATCCATGGTTTACAAGTTGCTGGAAACTGCAGGTGGGAAGGTTTCTCCTGTGCTTGTGTCCTTCTTGTGGGTTTCCCACAGACATTGCTCAGCCACTGTGAGAATAGGACACTGGATCCACTGGCCTGATCCAATTGGGCTCATCTTATATTCCTTTAAGGGACACGGGTAGCGCTGTGGGTTAAACCACAGAGCCTAGGACTTGCTGATCAGAAAGTCAGCGGTTCGAATCCCCACGACAGGGTGAGCTCCCGTTGCTCGGTCCCAGCTCCTGCCAACCTAGCAGTTCGAAAGGACGTCAAAGTGCAAGTAGATAAATAGGTACCACTCCGGTGGGAAGGTAAATGGCGTTTCCATGCACTGCTCTGGTTCGCCGGAAGTGGCTTAGTCATGCTGGCCACATGACCGGCTCCCTGTACACTGGCTCCCTTGGCTAATAAAGTGAAATGAGCGCCGCAACCCCAGAGTCGTCCACAACTGGACCTAATGGTCAGGGGTCCCTTTACCTTATATTCCTTTAGGAAATCATCTTGATGCATGGGCAAAAGTAACAACCTGTAGAATTGTCCTGAGTTTTGGTCCTTTTTGAAGAGCTGAGGCACCGGTGTTTTATTTTGCTCTCTCTTCCATGTAGGTTTTCAGCCGAACGCCCCCAGATATTATCTGGACTTCCTCTTCACGTGGAGGAAGGTGGACATGGAGACTGAGCATAGATTGTTCTGGGGCAATCTAACCTCACGTTGTTCACTCCTCGGGCTGAACTGAGTGTCATCAATCAGAATGACCGGCAGATTAATTATGACGAATCTTCCACAATATCGGTTTGTTGTTGGACATTTTTCTTAGTCATGGCACTTTCAAGGGAATGTGCAAGATAGTGGCAGACTATTATTGCTATTTGCAAAAAAGGGGAAAAAACCCTGCTTGATAGAGGGTGATCAATAGATGCCTGGTTCTCTGCCCCCAGGAGATTGCAATTTACACTTTTACAGTGGGGAAAGAGAGCAAAAAGAGGAGAATGATGGGGAATGCAAGGTTAAGAGGGAAGGCATGCAGACTTTCGGGGGTGGTTTGAAAGTGCCTCTATTGCTTTCAAAACACACATACTGTGGTACCTCGGGTTACAGACGCTTCAGGTTACAGACGCTTCAGGTTACAGACTCCGCTAACCCAGAAATAGTACCTCGGGTTAAGAACTTTGCTTCAGGATGAGAACAGAAATTGTGCTCCAGCGGCGCGGCGGCAGCTGGAGGTCCCATTAGCTAAAGTGGTGCTTCAGGTTAAGAACAGTTTCAGGTTAAGAACGGACCTCCAGAACGAATTAAGTTCTTAACCAAAGGTACCACTGTATTTTCAACAGAACCCAGTGATGGAAGCACGTAGTTGTACTGAGCCAGCACTTGGTGGTGAAATTTTGTGTCCCTAACAATTTTGTACCTGGGGCAACTGCCACTGTGCCCCTCCCCACACTACACCACTGCTTGGACATGAACCTGTGGAACCGTATGGATCAAATGGCCATGAGGAAACCTGTGCAACGCACTAAACCTAAGACTCAAATTAAGCAGGTATAATTGGGGGGGGGGGGAGAGAAATACAGTTCACTTCACATTTAAAGGTGAACTTTACCAGATTTACACTCATGAGAACTGAAACATAGCTATTCTTCAGAATTCACACTTGGCCCCACACCTAAAAGAAGATTCCGAGTCTTCTGGAGAAAAGGTTATATACATTTATAAATAGTCAAACAGAGGGTGGTTTAATGCTGATTAACTCTTTCGGCTTCTGCCTTCCTCAGAAAAGATTTTAAATCTCTCTTGCTCTTTGTTTTATTTCATTTCATTTTTTTGGTGTGTGGTTTTTTTTGGCTGTTGGTCTAAGTTGTTGATTTTTTGACATTAATGCAAAAGCGGGCTTTGTACAT
The DNA here is from genome assembly GCF_027172205.1 of Podarcis raffonei. NCBI lineage: Eukaryota > Metazoa > Chordata > Lepidosauria > Squamata > Lacertidae > Podarcis > Podarcis raffonei. Next base: position 13,145,557 of record NC_070602.1, read on the forward strand.
TCATACATGTAAATGCAATTTCACGTTATCAGTTACGATTTCTCCAGGCAATGATAATTTAATAGCCTCAATTGCATACACAAGCGCGTTTTTCAGCCACTGCCAACATGATTAAGTAATAATTTCTGAATACTACAAAGCAGTGTTTTGTTCTTTTCCATTTGGCAGATTGAAAAGACCCTCATCTCTCCCTCCCTCCCTCCCCCTCTCCCTCCCCCCCCCCAACTTCACGAAATTGCATGCCTCAAAATGCTGCCATCTAGTGATGGAAACTGATTGGTTCAAAATTGGGAAAGGAGTACGGCAAGGCTGTATATTGTCTCCCTGCTTATTTAACTTATATGCAGAATTCATCATGCGAAAGGCTGGGCTGGATGAATCCCAAACCGGAATGAAGATTGCCGGAAGAAATATCAACAACCTCAGATATGCAGATGACACAACCTTGATGGCAGAAAGTGAGGAGGAATTAAAGAACCCTTTAATGAGGGTGAAAGAGGAGAGCGCAAAATATGGTCTGAAGCTCAACATCAAAAAAACGAAGATCATGGCCACTGGTCCCATCACCTCATGGCAAATAGAAGGGGAAGAAATGGAGACAGTGAGAGATTTTACTTTCTTGGGCTCCATGATCACTGCAGATGGTGACAGCAGTCACAAAATTAAAAGACGCCTGCTCCTTGGGAGAAAGGCGATGGCAAACCTAGACAACATCTTAAAAAGCAGAGACATCACCTTGCCAACAAAGGTCCGTATAGTAAAAGCCATGGTCTTCCCAGTAGTGATGTATGGAAGTGAGAGCTGGACCATAAGCTGGACAGTAAGAGCTGTTCGACAGTGGAATTTGCTGCCAAGGAGTGTGGTGGAGTCTCCTTCTTTGGAGGTCTTTAAGCAGAGGCTTGACAACCATATGTCAGGAGTGCTCTGATGGTGTTTCCTGCTTGGCAGGGGGTTGGACTCGATGGCCCTTGTGGTCTCTTCCAACTCTATGATTCTATGATTCTATGATTCTATAAAGAAGGCTGATCGCCGAAGAATTGATGCTTTTGAATTATGGTGCTGGAGGAGACTCTTGAGAGTCCCATGGACTGCAAGAAGATCAAACCGATCCATTCTGAAGGAAATCAGCCCTGAGTGCTCACTGGAAGGACAGATCCTGAAGCTGAGGCTCCAATACTTTGGCCACCTCATGAGAAGAGAAGACTCCCTGGAAAAGACCCTGATGTTGGGAAAGATGGAGGGCACAAGGAGAAGGGGACGGCAGAGGATGAGATGGTTGGATGGTGATCTTGAAGCTACCAGCATGAGTTTGATCAAACTGCGGGAGGCAGTGGAGGACAGAAGTGCCTGGCGTGCTCTGGTCCATGGGGTCACGAAGAGTCGGACACGACTAAACGACTAAACAACAACAAAGTGATGGAAAGAGGCAAGACCTTATGCACTGGATCTAGGTCTGTATTTTCTACTGGGTGTTCAGGTAGAACCTATGGCTAGAACTGCTTTATACCTGTATCATTTGTTACTCTGACTGCACTTATTCAGGGGGAATATGAGTTTGGACTGTCCATCATGCCATAATCATCTCAAAGAAATGTACCGATTTGCATAGTCCAGAGTTATAGGAAGTCCCAGAGCTCAGAGAGATTGTAGAAGGGTCACACCTAGAGTCAGCAATCTAGGTTTATCACATGGTGGATGAGTGGGCACACTTTCTTTGTTTTATTAATGGACATCATGTTACATCCAGAGTGGAAATCCATAAGTGTCACTACCCCCAAAACGGAAGGAGATCAGCACACTTGGACTATCACACATACAAGCTTCCACATGGCGTATGCATACTGGAAGGGAAAGATGTGTATGTCTTCATCTCCCACAAACTAGTGTGCTGGTCCATCAGTGGCATATCATGGGGTGCACAAGAGCAGTTGCCCCGGGTGCGGAAATTGTTAGGTAAAGGTAAAGTGACCCCTGACCATTAGGTCCAGTCGTGGCCGACTCTGGGGTTGCGGCGCTCATCTCGCTTTATTGGCCGAGGGAGCCGGCGTACAGTTCCAGGTCATGTGGCCAGCATGACTAAGCCGCTTCTGGTGAACCAGAGCAGTGCACGTAAACACCGTTTACCTTCCCGCCGGAGCGGTACCTATTTATCTACTTGCACTTTGACGTACTTTCAAACTGCTAGGTTGGCAGGAGCAGGGACCGAGCAACGGGAGCTCACCCTGTCACGGGGATTCGAACCACCGACCTTCTGATCAGCAAGCCCTAGGCCCTGTGGTTTAACCCACAGCGCTACCCACATCCCTGTGGAAATTGTTAGGGGTGTGGAATTCCTGGTGCTGCCTCAATACAGCTGCACACTTCTGTCGCTGGGCTGTATAGAAAACAGTTTTTCCATATGAACCAAGAAGCGACCTCTCCAGACAATGGAACAACTATTCTTTATCTCTGTGGTTGTGATCCCTTGGGTGATGTTAGGCAATTGAACGTTCCTGTGTCCTCCATCTGTTTCCCTCCCTCCCTGCAGCCCCGGGCACTGGCAGCCCACGCTACACCACTGTGGCCCATGCATGTCTACTTGGAAACAAGTTCCACTGAATTCCTTAGTATTACTTCCAGATTTCAATCTAAGAACACAAGCAGAACTTGCTGGATCAGACCAATGACCCATCGAGTCCAGCATCCTGATCTCTGATGCCTGCATGAAGCCTGCATGAAGCCTGTAAGCTGGACATGAGTATAACAGCACTCTCCCAGCAACTCGTATTCAGAGCCACGATTATTCTGACAGTGGAGGTAGAACATATGTAGCTACGAGCCATGGATAGCCTCCCTGAATTTGACTAATCCTTTTTTAAAGCAACCCACTGCCTCCTGTGGGAGTGAGTTCCATAGTTTAACTACGTGGTGTGTGAAGAAGCACTGTCCTTATTCTTCCAATACAAACCTGCACCGGATGTTGACAAGTGTGAGGCTGCTCAGTCACCCAGCTCATTCGGCAGAACCCGCGGATCCCTGCGGAATAAAGGAAGGAGTCCAGCCACCAACCGGAGCAAATAGCTATAGACCAAAGTTTATTGTGCAACAGGTTCAAAGAGGAATTTTGAACCCCGAGGATGGGATGACAAGGACTTTTAAAAGTTTCTATCTTATCCCAGCATACAGTTCATTAAGCATCATCGCTACATCATTGTTACATCAGAAAAGGGGAGGGTTACACATGATTAACATAGGAGGAATGTGTTGGGGCAACAGGCAGGATACAGAATATGTATTGGGAAGTACATTCTAAGCACCTACTACAAAGGGAGAATAGAACTTTGCTTTGCATAGTCTGCCACCTGGCAAGTTCAGAGGAGTGCCTTTGCCCAGTGATTGACACCTATGAGTACCTTCCTGTGAGTATGTGACCTCCCGCTTGAGGGATTATGGCAGGGACCGAGTGGTTTCCAAGTCCTTGGTCAATGAAGCAAATTGGCGGTGGAATGAAGGAAACTAGCAAAGGAGTTGATTTGATATGATTTCTAAAGCTAGGTAACTTCCCTGAGCTGTCAAGTCGAAAGGATACATTTATGCATAATATTTGTAAGCTTTAACAACTTTAAAGATGTGCCCGCCCCGTAATTTCCGTAACAATGTATAGTTTTATAATATCACGTCACGTCTTACTGACTTAAAGCTGAAATCCTAACTTACCTTGGGATGAGCCCAATACAACTTAATGCTAAGCAGACAAAGCTAGGACTGCGCCGTTAAGTGTCTGAACCTGGCTTTTGCTTACTGGGGAAACTCTGTGCTTTAATTACTGCATGCAACTGTATAATTTTAATTATGCAGTTATTACAACATTAAAAACTATGGTTCCCTTTTAAATCTCCCCAAGAACACCCTTTTATTACATTTTTATGACTTCCTAATGATATGGTATTTTATTATTCTTAAAGAAATAATTTAATGATTACTTTTAATACGATCTAGCCGAATGTGGCATCCCAGTTTTTTTATGTATACCTTCCACCCATCCTGAATATTTGATGGGAGGCTCACTGACCTGAGACATTGTAAAAAGTGACTTTGAAAAGCTGCCCAGGTTCGTAACACTCATGAGTGAATGCTATCACTTTTAAAAGATGCAGAGAAAGCACATCAGGGTTTCGTACTCCCCAGGGTGAGACGTCCCAATACACTGAAGACCTATGTGCTTTTATAACAAACCACTGCATTTCATGATGGCCTTGCCTAGGCAGAAAGCACTTCTATCTGCAAAAGAGGAAGTGCTTGATTTTTGCCAGTTCTTCCTAGGTAAAGGTAAAGGGGCCTCTGACCATTAGGTCCAGTCAAGACCGACTCTGGGGTTGCGGCGCTCATCTCGCTTTATTGGCCGAGGGAGCCGGCTTACAGCTTCCGGGTCATGTGGCCAGCATGACTAAGCCGCTTCTGGCGAACCAGAGCAGTGCACAGAAATGCCATTTACCTTCCCGCTGGAGCAGTAACTATCTACTTGCTCTTTGAGGTGCTTTCAAACTGCTAGGTTGACAGGAGCAGGGACTGAGCAACAGGAGCTCACCATGCCGCGGGGATTCGAACCACCGACCTTCTGATTGGCAAGCCCTAGGCTCTGTGGTTTAACCCACAGCGCCACCCGCGTCCCCCAGTTCTGCCTACCCATACTTAAAATCCAGAAGGACCAGAAGAGAATGGGATATGGTACACTTATCTTTGCTGGTTAAGAGAGTTTGGCAAAAATCAGTGAATTTTTTCCCCATTAAGGCAAAGCCAACATTGAATGGAATCTGAACTGTTATTTGCAAATATACAGGACGATCAGATTCCAAACAAGCAGGCATGCAAGCAATGTGCTGCTGGGCAAGGAAAAATCTGAAAAGCTCCTCAGTGTATGTGGAAATTTTACAGAGATATATCAAACATACATCATAATAACAAGATTCCAAGGAATCTCCTGGACTTCCATCCTCCCCTTTATGGGTCCAATTATTAATCAGTTCCTCCCGCATCTTTTATGATAATCCAAACCCTTTACCTCTTCCATTATGTCCACAATCAACCTTAAACGACAAGTGATATTCGAATCCTACTAATGATTTTAGCTGTTTACAATGGTCTTTAAGATAAGTTATTAAATTTCCCCTTATTAAAATTTTGGTCTTCCTGATTTCTGACTCTTCCAGTCATTTTAGCCATTTCAGCATAGTCCATTAACTTCATCCGCCATTCTTCTTTGGTAGGAACTTCATATTCTTTCCATCTCTGGGCCAGTAACATCCGTGCAGCCGTTGTCACATGCATACATAAATAGTCTTTTCTGATCCTTTGGGATTTCGGCACCTAGAATTCCTAAAAGCAAGGCTTCAGGCTTTTAAACAAAGGTCATTTAAAACATTTTTTCAACACATTATATATCATTTCCCAAAATCCTTTTACTACCTTACAATTCCACCACATATGATAAAAGGTGCCTTCTTTTCCCTTACATTTCCAGCATACATTTGAGCATGTTTTATACATTTTGATGGCTTATGACAATCTTGTCTTGTGTTGGGTGTGAGCTGATGAACTCACTTCCATCTATGCTTGCAACAGCCGGGTAGGACAAAAAATGTTCCTGTCAATCAAATGGTATGGACGCACTGTGACATTCTGTGTTGCATATCCTATTTGTAACCACATGGATTTCCAGGGTGCTTGGAAGTTTGCCATTGTAATCATAGCTGATTGAGATTGTCTGTGTTTGTGTCCCTTCACAACCCCAAAATCTGCTCTGGAGGGGGGGGACTGAACAGAGCGGGGGAGGGAAGGAAGACACCCGTTGCATGAGAGGGATCTCTGCTAATAGTATATTGAATCTCACTCTGAGATTTATTTTAAATAAATTAATTATTTATTTTAAAAGGCACCATTCAGAATTTCATTCTGAAGCAGTAGGTTGTTTCTTATCCTTTATACTCAAGAGAACTGTTTACAGTGATCAATAATGGAACTTTCAGCTACATTTTCCCCTCAACCAGTGTCATTATTGCTTCCTTCGTTGAGTTAAGGAAACATGCAAAATCATCACAGCCTTCCCTAATGCATTTTTGCCCCACCATTTTCCAAATGAATCTCTGTTTCTGGTTAAAGACTAGCACAGTATGATGAGTTCATTAGTTTTCTGGCGTGTGCGCTCTCGCTTACATTAAAACACGAAAGGTCTTTAGAGTTAGCCATAATTAGATGAGGTCATTAAAGCGGCAATGAGATCACTACTGCCAGAAATCGCCTCACATCGTACAAAGTAAGGTCAAATCAGCTATAACCATTACTCATCCCTGTTTCCGCCTCTCCCCTCCCCAACCATTACATATGCATTAAGCAACCTTATTGGGTGATATATACAGTTCAACGTGGATGAGATGTCCCACTAGCTGCCATTTTCCAGATTTAAGGAGAGATACAGTTAGAGTTGGATTTCACCTAACTCAAGGATAATGGCTTTTTAAGAACTTAAGTTGTTTGCCTTCACTTTGGAATGAGCACTATCTGCCTGTGAATCTGCTTGCATTCCACCTGCTCAACTGGTATAATTCTAAAGAAAACATATATAGTGGTACCTTGGTTCTCAAACGCCTTGGTACTCAAACAACTTGGAACCCAAACACTGCAAACGCGGAAATAAGTGTTCTGGTTTGCGAACTTTCTTCGGAAGCCAAACATGCTCCGTTTTGAGTGTTACACTTCCATTTTGAGTGCCACACTTCCGTTTTGAGTATTACGCTGAGGTCTGTCTGTTTTTGCTATTTTGTTTTTGGTTTTTGTGTGGCTCTTTTTGGTTTTTGTGACTGTGTGGAACCCAGTTCAGCTACTGATGGATTGATTGATTGATTGATTGATTGATTGTGTGTGTGACTGCAGTACATTGTTTACTGCTTTCATTTTATGGATCAATGGTCTTGTCAGGTAGTAAAATTCATGTTAAACCGCTGTTTTAGGGGTTGTTTTTAAAAGTCTGGAACGGATTAATCCGTTTTGCATTTCTTCCTATGGCAAAGCGCACCTTGGTTTTGGAATGGACTTCCGGAACGGATTAAGTTTGAGAACCAAGGTACCACTGTATTACCCAAAGCGCACAGATCTTCAGGACTTTTTCATCACAAAGAACCGAGCTATAAATGCTGTTCTGGAACTTCTTGCTATCTGCAGAAGTGGGGAGTGTGGCAAGGAACGCCTGCCTCACGTCAGTGAAGCACTTGGGCATTATACTGGAAGAATGAGTGCTGAGTCAGGTTGTTAGGGTGATGACTAAGCATGGGATAGCCAGCAAATAGTGCCACATAGCAGGAGTGCCAGCTTGGCCTTGCAACCGTGGGTGCCCAGGGCCGTGGGTGCCATGCAGCATGCATGGCTCTGGCACCAAAATTTGTGGATGCCCAGCCCCTGCATGGGGAATTTTGTGGGTGCTTGGACACCCAGGGTCCCAGGGAATTGGCACCTGTGCCACAGACTCTTCCTAAAAGGCTTTTAATTTTGCTTTTTAAAACCATCTTGCAGAGAGGGTGGGCGATGAAATTTCTTTGAGAGCCTGGGGAAAGTCACCGAGAAGGCCCTCTTCCTGGTCCCAGGTACAATTTATTTCTGGGGATTCTGAGACACACTCGAATGCCCCTAACTGTGGGCTCATCCACACTGCCACTTGTCCAGCTGTTTCCCCTCAAGAAAACCCTCTGTTTACCACTGAATCGGAACAAAGTCAATTGTTTTTTTCTGCGGATTGATGTTTGTCATGTCTCAGTTCCAGCACCTCAGGTAGGCACCATTTCCATTATAAGAGGACTAGGGAGGTGTGATGGGATGATGAGCTGCTTGTGCGTAAAGTCCTAGTCCCTCAGAGTTTGGCTAAGTCCACAAACCTCTGTCTGTGACGGAGCTCCTTAAGCATGGCTCCATCAGTCGCTCGTAGAATCGGACAGTGGGCGTTTACGGAACTTCTTCCAGCATAAAAGTTCCTTAACGGAAACGCGTCTTCTGGACTCTCGGCGTGACAGTTTCCGGCGAGGAGTAGGTGTCCCTATGGGAGGTCCTGAAACCTCCCCACTATTTTCGCTGGAAGTGTCTCTGAGCCCTCCCTCCGACTCACTTTCCCTTGGAACTCCTCCTCCTCTCCCCCTGCTGGTTCCCTCCTCAGCTGAATAGTCTCTCTCAGCCTCTGTGAGCCCCTTCACCTCCTGCTTCTCCGATGGCAGTTCCCTGACAGGAGGTGTTCATAGTGACTTCCAGCATTTCTTTTTCTAGGGGAAAAAAAAACAGCACTGACATTTTTTCTGATTCAGTGGTAAAGAGAGGGTTTTCGTGGGGTAATAGGCCAGCAGATTCATACAGGAAATGGCAGTCTTTTAGATACTCTGGGGTGGTACTGAACTAACACATCCTGCCAGGGCAAGAATTTCTGCTTGCGCAACAAGACCTCTGGGCCTCTCCCCTTCCCACACATACCCAGTGCACTCTCAAAATATGCTTGAGAGGCTTGGGGGAGTCCGTGAATATATTTAAGGACATGCAGTTGGGGAGGAGCAGGAAAGAATGCTCTGCTGTGCAAGCAGAAATTCTTGCCCTGGCAGAACATTCGCATGGCACGCCATTGGACAAAACTCTTTGTCCCAAACCTGACTAGATATTTTCAGGGAAGCTAGTTATTTCCACAACATTCTGGTTCTGAGTTTCCCAGTGAATAGGGTTGATCGGTACTGGACGCTGAATATTGGATTAGATAGATTTTAGTCTTATCCAGCAAGACAATGTTTTGAAGTTCCTGTGTTTCAGAAGTAACTCAAGCCAGGTGACTTTGTTCAGAATACTGTCACTGGCTTCTTTTTTAAAAAAGGGAAGGAAAGATCAACTCCACGCCATAGTTTTATGTTCAGCAGAGAGAGAGAGAGAGAGAGAGAGAGAGAGAGAGAGAGAGAGAGAGAGACAGACTTTCTGAGCATATAATAGCCTGGTGAGCGCTAGCAGAAGCTTCCCATGCCTATTTTTTATTTTCTTAACTTTCTCAGAGCAGCTTATTGCCAGGCTCGAAGATCAGTAACACAAATGAAATGGTCAAAAGAATTTGCCAGAAATGAAGCACCATCATGGAGAAGGGGGTGTCCGGTGCCTTTTGTTTATAAAATAAAAAAATGTTTAAGGGTATAGTGGTACCTCAGGTTAAGTACTTAATTCGTTCTGGAGGTCCGTACTTAACCTGAAACTGTTCTTAACCTGAAGCACCACTTTAGCTAATGGGGCCTCCTGCTGCTGCCGCGCTGCTGGAGCACGATTTCTGTTCTCATCCTGATGCAAAGTTCTTAACCTGAAGCACTATTTCTGGGTTAGCGGAGTCTGTAACCTGAAGCGTATGTAACCTGAAGCGTATGTAACCTGAGGTACCACTGTACTCTCATTTTCCTACTCATATTGAATTACTGCCCCTCAATGAGGCCAAATGTTTAGGGTTATGCGTCCCCCCAGAAAAAAGCACCGGGTGTGACTAATTTACATAGGAATGGCTAAGTGGCACACATGCCATGGGAACCTGGAATATTTATCCAAATTTGTCTTGTATTTCTGCTTGTGTCATGGACACAAAGATATATTGTAGGTGATAGAAGTAATTAAATTTTGACAGAATTAAAACAATGTAAAAACAAATCCATTAAAATGAAGATTTTAAAACAGCACAACCCCAACAAAAGCCATTTCCTAAAAAAGGGGGGGAAGGGGGGGAGACATCCACCAGTTTCCAAAGGTTTGTTAGAATAAAACAGTCTTCGCCTTCTGGCAGAAGGACAACAAAGATGGAGCCTGACTAGCTTCTCTGGGGAGAAAGTTCCGGAGTCTGGGAGCACTGTGTACAAAACAAATCTACGAAGAGGGTGAGAAGGTTTCCCTGTCTGAAACCCTGGGCAGTTGCTCCCAGTCAGTGTGGACAGCACTGAACAAGATGGATCAATGGTCTGACCCAGCATATTTTTCTTCTTTGGTGATCACTTGTAGCTGAGTAAGGTTGTCTTCCATAAGCACGGTTTTCATAATGAGTCTGTAAGTGACTGTGGAGGCCAATTCTGGATCCACACGTCCTTCCATAGTGGGGACATTAGTTTACAGGCGGAAGTTGATCACGGTGTGTGGATTTGCCAAGTGTGCCTTCTTCTTAGCATGTTTCTCCCTTGTGTTCTGAGTTCGGGTGTCTTCAAAGCCCATGACACCTTTGGTAAATAATAATAATAATAATAATAATAATAATAATAATAATAATAATAATTTATTATTTATACCCCACCCATCTGGCTGGGCCTCCCCAGCCACTCTGGGCGGCTTCCATAGAAACCAAAAATACAGTAAAATATCACACATTAAAAACGTCCCTGAACAGGGCTGCCTTAAGATGTCTTCTGAATGTCAGGTAGTTGTTTATCGCTTTGACATCTGCTGGAAGGGCGTTCCACAGGGTAAAGGCTGTTCTCCAACTGGAGCGCTCGCAGGCACGTGTTTTTCCAATGGTTTATACTACATCTTTTTTTAGATTTGCCTTGAGATAGTCTTTAAACCTCTTTTGTTGACCACCAGCATTACGCTTTCCATTTTTAAGTTCGGAATAGAGTAGTTGCTTAGCATCTGATGTCCCTATGAGGGGCCAAACTGGTACGCTGTAGGATGTAAACGGATGACCACCAAACTCTCCCCTACAGCAAATTCCAAAGCAGACGGCGGGGCTCTTCCCGAGGAGAAACGTCTGAGGGAAAAACACCAAAAGAAAGCCAGGGGTTTCCGAAAGGACTGGCGGCATTGTCCCAGGGGGTGCGGCGGGGTGTTCTGGCCGACAGCTCGCAGAGGCCACTTGCCGCAAGGTGCCGCTTGTGTCAGAAATGGAGAAAAAGCGGAGAGGTGTGATGGGAAGCGAGCTGTGCAGCTGACTCTTTTCGGTGGCAGTAAACCAAGGTAATCTATCCCTGTCCACTAATGTTTATAAACATATTGTAAACAAGCATAAGTGAACAGCTCATCTCTCCGGGGGGAACAGATGCGTCCTTAATACTGATTAAGTGTTTTGTTCTGCCTGAGTATCTGGTGGAGGTTTTATGCTCCTTAGCAGGGAAAGAGAGAGAGAGAGTAATGACAGCCTCATATTCTCCTGGCTCTTTAACAGCTTTGAGGGATTCTCAGAGCAATACTGCATGTATGATTTTTTCTTTTTATTTATTTGTAACCAACAAGCACTTTCTGTGATGCGAACCCTGTGGGGCTACTTTCAGACTGAAATGAAACCACAGAGCATTGGGCATATGGAAGGGGAAAAGGGGGCTAACATTTAAAATATTTGTTAGGATTAAGTTGCCAGCTTCCCTCCTCGCCTCAGCCAGACGCCACATCCAAACTATACATTTAAAGATCTATTACACCACTTTAATGGCTTCCAGAAAAGAATCCTGGGAACTTTAGTTTGTTAAGGTTCCTGAGAGTTCTTAGGAGGCCCCAATTCCCCACACAGAACTGCAATTCCCAGAAGAGAAATTTATTGTTAAACCACTCTGGGAACTGTAGCTGAACATTCTCAGCACTGTCGTCATTCATTGTTTTCCTATGCGGATATGTTTTTAAACATTTATACTTATGAAATTGTTTTTAATGATTATGTTTTTACATTTGTTTAATGGTTGTAATTGTTTGTAACTGTTTTATAATGGCATGTTTCATGGCTGTAACCCACTCTGGGATTCTGCAGTGAGCGATAAGTAAGATGCCTAATAAAATAAATAAATGAACAAGCAGATAAAATCATGGATATTGCACCACAATCCCAAGGATTCTTGGGAGGAAGCTACGAAGGCAAAATCCAAAGCAGATTAAGTTTGTTGCCAAAGAATTCACCACCGCCACCGCTGCTTAATGGCCGCATTTGAAAGCTATTGTCAGAGGCTCAGGAGCAGAAGAGCAGGGGAGAGAGCAAATAGAGAGCGGAGGAGAGGAATCAGAGGGGAGCGTAGGGGAATATGACAGTGGACCGAGAGATTCCATGAGCTTCTCCAGCGAATCAGAAGATTCCCAGGAGGGGGCGCCTATGGTAAGGGCGAGGCGAGTCCCAGGGGGGACGATCCATAAACAAGGAACCAGAGGGGAGTCCCAAAGGAGTAGCGGAGGAGTAGGACCAGTTCCCCCACCAGAGCACAGTGGGGGGGAAGAGTCACGTGAGTCAGGACCAGCTTCTCCTCCATCGGGGAGTGGGGAGACGGAGGGAAGGCCAGGTCCAGCTAGCCTCCCCGAAAGGGGGAGCAGTGACACAAGTGTAACGGTCAGAAGGAAAGTGGGAGGCTGCGCGCGCGCGCCAAGTTCAAATGTGGAGGAGCGCGGGACAGCAGAAAACCCGGATTGGGAGCCAGGTCCTAAAGCCCGAAAGAGGGGGGGGGGAAGAGTCAGCAGAATCAGCGTCAGAAGAATCTAGGAGGGCTGAGACTCCGACTAGCAGAAGGACCCAGAGAAAGAAGGAACAGAGGAAGAGGTGGAGTAAGGCTAGAATCTTAAGCTGGTGTCAGGGGGGAGGAGATTCAGATGGGACTTCTACGGTCTGATGGATAGATGTAGCGTTGCGCGCTGCGCGTCTGGAAATGAGACTGAACTTCAGTAAAGACTTTTTAACTTGAGCAAGAAGCAGCGTTGGTCTTGTGTGAGCTGGGACCTTGGGCAGCGCTGACAGCTATGTAAATTTGAGGGGGATTGGGGGGATTAGGGATTAGGGAGACTCCCAGCAGGTGCTCTTCCAATGAGCTATGGCCCTTCCGCCATTTTGTCCCTCATAGACGCATAGGAATGAAAGGGAGAAAGAAGATTGCTAGTCCAACAGCTCCCCACAGTGAAGCAAAGTTATCTGTCTATGAAGTACAGATGGGGAGGGGGCAAGGAAGTTGATTTGATTCAAATTTTAATCCAAACCTTCCTAATCCGGACTTCCTGAACAACACAGAAAGTGAAACACAGCTATTAATTATTCAAAATGAATGATTCTCCAAATTTTGCAGTTCTGAGCCCTTAAAAATTGTGAGTAAAAATCACATGTTTTTAAAGTGTGTGTGTATATATATATATTAGTAATTTAAAAAATGTAATATATTAAGGGAAACTGCTTTCAGAAATGTGTATACCAGGAATATGAAAATGTGCATACGCTGGGTATAGCAACAGCAAAGCCCACTCCAATGAGGACTTTATATTTATTTATTTAAACAAAAAGATGTGGTGCTGTGAAGTTAAGGCTGGAAAAATATGAAAATGAGATAAATGGAAGTGGACAGGTTTGTCTCTTCCTACCACCAAGCCTTCCTAAAGGTAAAGGTAAAGGGACCCCTGACCATTAGGTCCAGTCGTGACCGACTCTGGGTTTGCGGCGCTCATCTCGCTTTATTGGTCGATGGAGCCGGCGTACAGCTTCCGGGTCATGTGGCCAGCATGACTAAGCCGCTTCTGGCGAACCAGAGCAGCGCACGGAAATGCCGTTTACCTTCCCGCCGGAGCGGTACCTATTTATCTACTTGCACTCTGATGTGCTTTTGAACTGCTAGGATGGCAGGAGCAGGGACCGAGCAACAGGAGCTCACTCCATCGCGGGGATTTGAACCGCCAACCTTCTGATCAGCAAGTCCTAGGCTCTGTGGTTTAACCCGCAGCACCACCTGCGTCACTCACCAAGCCTTCCTAATTCCCCACATAAAAATGGAATCTGAAGAAAAGTCCATTTATGGAATAATGAGCTTTCCTTTGCCACATTTAACTCTATTTGTTTTCAAAATTTACTAATCCCCTCTTCTCAGATCCCTGAATCTGCAGTACCCAAGTCTTAGACTTGTCAAAAATTTGTGTCAGAATTTTTCTGCTCGCATCCTGCATTTTATTAGGGCTTTGCTTACTTCTCAGAAATACCTGTATCATTGACAGATCTCCCTCGCCTTCTAATAAATTACGCTGCTTGTTTTGCTAGCTGCCTCTTTGCCTGCCCGGTGGGGAGCCTGCTAAGCTTCTCTCTATTACATTACACGGTGTCAAAAAATCAAGGCCACCGGCAACCTGACAAAAGAAATTTCCTAGGTTGCCACCACCAGAACACATGAAACAGCCTTCGCTGTTGCTTGTAACATTCAGTTTGCAGAGGAGGCAGATGGTGGGATCAGTGCATCTCTTTCAAGGCAGCTAGGTAGAAGAAGGAGCCCAAGATGGTGTTTGGCCAACTCTGACATATCCCGCCCCACCCCCCTTTGGGGTATTGTTTTTCTGCAGCACAAAAGAAAATGGAAAATAGACATAGTGAAATCAGAAAAGCAGCACTTCTGCACTGTTACAACAGCAATCTCACTAAGATTAAAACCAGCACAGCCCCACATGATACACAGCCTAGGCTCCCAATTCAGGGTGTTGGATTGGGCCAACCCAGGGATCCCCCACTCCTCTCTGGATTTGAGAGCTGGACCATAAAGAAGGCTGATCGCCAAAGAATTGATGCTTTTGAATTATGGTGCTGGAGGAGACTCTTGAGAGTCCCATGGACTGCAAGAAGATCAAACCTATCCATTCTGAAGGAAATCAGCCCGGAGTGCTCACTGGAAGGACAGATCGTGAACCTGAGGCTCCAATACTTTGGCCACCTCATGAGAAGAGAAGACTCCCTGGAAAAGAGCCTGATGTTGGGAAAGATGGAGGGCACAAGGAGAAGGGGATGACAGAGGACGAGATGGTTGGACAGTGTTCTCGAAGCTACCAGCATGAGTTTGACCAAACTGTGGGAGGCAGTGGAAGACAGGAGTGCCTGGCGTGCTCTGGTCCATGGGGTCACGAAGAGTCGGACACGACTAAATGACTAAACAACAACAACAAAGTGGGGCTATTGTTTAATGCCCCTTCTTCTGCTTCCCACTTGGCCTCTCCTCCTTCCTGCCCGATATCTGCCTCTCATTTCCATTCAACACCCTCCTCCTTACAGCTCTGGATGACTCCAGGCAACTTGACCCAAATTGTCTACCTGACTCATGCAAAGCCTGGATCCCCAGAAACTGGCCCCATTTGGTTTGGGAACCAGACTTCAGCTGAATCTGGGACCCAGCCCTAATCGCAGCATTGTAAAGTCCCATAAACTCATATTGAAAATGTGCCAGAGATGTATTGGGCTTAACTGTTAAGAAGCAGAAAGATTTTGATACAAGGAGCTGGAGTTTCTTGAGCTTTTCAAAATCTGATCTGGGGGTGCTTTCGTTATTCATGGACTCATAGAGTGGGAAGGGTTGTCCTAACCTGTAAGTGCAGAAATATCACTGCCACAGTTTCCCGGATATGTGGCCTTCCAGCCTTTCTAAGCAAGGAGACCTCACCTCCATCCATTGTTGAACAGTCTTCCTTGGGTTGGTTGTTGTACTATTTTATTGTTGTTAGCCGCCCTGAGCCCGGCTTTGGCTGGGGAGGGCGGGATATAATTTATTATTTTTATATTATTATTATTATTATTATTATTATTATTATTATTATTATTAGTGGGCTATCACAAATATCTTCTCATACCACCTCACACACACTGTCCTGCCCCCATGAAGTTAGTGCAAACATTTAGATGTCAGTCATCAATACCTGGCCACCATATGACTGTTCACCCCTTGATCACTGCAACATCAAGCGATGACTGCATGTGAACAAGCCATCATCATAAGCAGAAGTTTCCGTACATTATGCTTTTCAGTAGTATCCATTCACACATTTAGTTGCCGGTCATTGGGTGCATAGTACCTTGATAGGCATCTGTCTGTCTCTAAGGGGAGAACAACTGAGTGATGAGCAACGCACCTGTGACTGAACCACAGATACCATCAAATGTGCAAACTGTGTTCTTAAGCCATTGTGTCTGAAATGACAATTGAAGCATCTTTGTGTGGCTTCAGATTTATGTTTATTAATTCACGCATGCAAGTGGGTGCCTTTTTTTTTTATTTGTTTGCCGGCCTCCAGTGATGAGTGTGCATGAATATATGAACCAGGAAAAACAAAAGTGGAACACTGATTTTATTGTCGGACCAGGAATTTTGCTCCAAGCAGACCCCTGCAAGTGCCCCACCCACTCCCTTGACTCAGGGTCTACAGCTGGGTGGCCAGGTGAAGCCCCTTAGGAGGCCAGATTTGGCTCTCAGGTCCTGAATGCACCTTTGTTAGTCCTTTTCTTTATAAAGAAAGAACAATCAGCAACAAGGCCTTGTTTGTGCTGCAGGCTATTTCAGAGTGGAATGCAAACGTGTCCTTGAGACAGAAATTTCCATTTCCTTTGTAAGTACAGTTTGTTGTCTAGGGAACCTACTGTGGCTTCGGGTCTGCGGCTTGTTTGCTGCTGTTGCTCCCAAGCTCAGTTCCTTCCTCTGCTCTTGATAATGCCGCAAGACTCACTTAAAGGTCTGTCCAGGAAGTCTGCATGCTGGCCAGTCCATGATGATGGCTTTTACAGTGTCCAGAGGACTTCACATAACATGATTATATTATTGTTGTCATCCTTTGAGTTTGAAGAGGAAGGGGGCAACTGGGGAACGTGAAATGTAAAGCTCCAATTCTCCCCTTTTCCTGCTGCTTCTGATGCCACCTCTGCCAATTTTGCAGTGGCCATGGCAAGCTAACCCTTTATCGGAAACGTCTGCTTGGCAGTTGGCATTTTCCTCCCAAAAATCTGTCTGGGTATGTCACTGCAAAGGATGAACAGAGGAAGCTGACCTATACCAGGTCAGACCATTGGTCCACCAAACACAGAATTGTCTCAAGGGACTGGCAGCTGCTGCCCATGTTTCAGGGGTCTTTTGTGCGGTCCTGCTTGGAGATGCTGGAGATGGAAACTTGGACCTTTTCAGGGGAAAGCAGATGCTCCACCACTGACCTTTGGCCCTTTGTCAAGTCGACAAGGCTCTTCCTGGTCTTCCATTGATTCCATAGGAACAGAAGAAGCATCTTTAGTCCAACACTGGTCCATGTGGGTCAGTACTGTCTACAGCAGATTTCCCCAAACTTGGATCTCCAGCTGTTGTTGGACTACAACTCCCATCATCCCTAGCTAGCAGGACCAGAAGTCAGGGATGGAAAATGTATTCCAAAATAGCTGGAGACCCAAGTTTGGGAAACCCTGGTCTGCAATGACTGACAGTGACACTTCAAGGTTTCAGGGAGATCTTCTGAGTGGAAACCCTCAGCAAGGACTTCTGCTTGCTGTCTACTGTGGCAAAATTAGAGAACTTACATCATTTGTAGACTGAAAGCAGCAACAACAGTGAATACCAATTGTATTGGCTGGAATGATTTCCATTTTGGACGTGGGAGGAATAAATGAATTTCTGCTTTTGTTTCTCAGACATGCCTACCTACCAAACAGTTCTTCTCTCAGACATCTGACTTGAGGTCAGATAGAATCCTTCCAGAAGGAGAATTGATAGAGTCTTCCTCCCACCTTGCCAATGCTTTGATATATTTTAAACCAATTGCTAATTTCTGGATTGTTGGCTTGTAGTGATATTGTAAGATGGATGTTGCATTCTGGCTATTGGCACTATTGTGTTGTCAGACCCTTTTCTGCAGATCACTTTGAGCAGAACTGTACCTTTGTCAACTTTTGCTATGCCATCACATCCAAGGGAATTTGAGAGGAAGCCAAGAAAAGTTTCAGTTTAAATTTCCCTGGAAGAATATATGCATTCCTCAGCCAATTTCTTTCTCCTAAACTTAAAGCATCTTCCAAAGCAAAAAACAACAACACCTGAGGTCCCTCCATAGGTAACACATGCAAAGGAAAGTGATCAGAGTTCCAACAAAACTAGCAAAAAATAAAATTCAGGTGCTTATTTTCCTTCCATATTCTAATCTACCATCAGTTTAAGTAGCATTCTTGAACTGGGAGTATGCTATGAAAGTATTTGGTGTGTGTGTGTGTGTGTATATATATATATATATATATATATATATATATATATATATATATATATTCTATTGCCAGTCCTATAATTTATTATCTGCATTCTGCTAGGTTCTGAACATTTCAAAATGCTCTGAGCTCTTGACATGATTTTTAGCGGAATACTATTTTGCCAGAGTTGACTTCTAAATATGAACGCTTCTTTTTGCCCTCCTGGCTTCATCAATATATTGCCTGCACATCCACGTTATTGGTAGAAGTTGCTATCTTGACAGTAATGAATAGATTTATTCAGAAGTCTTCACTTTGGGGTTAATTATTCCCTCCAATTACATGTTTACCCTAGGCGCAATTACTTTGGGAATAAAAGCCCTTGTCCCTTGTAATCAAAAGGCATGCTTTACTGGAGATATATCTTGGTTTCACAGCTGTACCTCAATTAGAAATTGAGGTCCATGAAGGAAGTGCTATAGCTAATTATGCAAATCAGGGAATTAACCGCCATCTACATGGTTGGGTAACATGGCTATACATGGCACCTCTACTGTATCGCGATCCGAGTCAAGGGGTTTATTTACTTGGTTGTGGGGGGTGGAAAGGAAGAAAAGCTGGGAATTGAGATATTACACATTGCTCAATTGTGTTCAGGACCTGCAAAGAGGCATCAGCTCAATGAGCCTTGGTGTGGATGTGATTAGGGACGCATGTGCAGAAAATGTTTTGCAAGCTACCGAGTAGCACTGCAGGCTTTTGCATGACTTCTTCGGGCTAAGAGCAACAGGATAAGGGGGGAGTGGAAATGGTTTATTGAAATTTTCATATTACATATACAGTGGTACCTCGGGTTTCATACGCTTCAGGTTACATACGCTTCAGGTTACACACTCCGCTAACCCAGAAATAGTGCTTCAGTTTAAGAACTTGGCTTCAGGATAAGAACAGAAATCGGACTCTAGCGGCGCGGCAGCAGCGGGAGATTCCATTAGCTAAAGTGGTGCTTCAGGTTAAGAACAGTTTCAGGTTAAGAACGGAACTCCAGAACGAATTAAGTACTTAATCCGAGGTACCACTGTATAACTTATATACTGTAAATCATCTTACATATACAAAGGGCTCAACCATGTAAACAAAAACCTTATACCGTTAAGATATTTACAGAAATTAAAGTTGTATTCTGATATTTCTTATATTCTTGTCTGTAAATTCTTGCTAGCATAAATTAAATAAAAAGAATAAAGTTATACTTCCTGTCATTTCCCCGTGCATATTCTCTTTCTAATAGTGAATGTACATATCATTATTAGCTTGCTCTTTATTTTTTTCTAATACATTCTTACAACAATTTCTGCCTTTTATCATTTTTCTCATACGTATCTTTAAACAAGGGTCAATAGAATGCTGCCATAGACATTATACTACTGTTGTGGTTTTGTAGATATCTCCTATACTTATCCCACTTCTGAACAAATATTTGCCTTGAATTGTCTCTCAGGCTGTTGGTCAATTGTGTCATTTCTACATATTCCTGTAGCTTGCTTTGCCAGTCCAATATAATTGGAACATTTTCCCCTTTCCAATTCATTGCCACCAATGTTCTATCTGCAGCCATGGTATATATAAAAAAAGACTCTAAGGTTTTTTGGTATGTCATTGCCTAAAATGCTTAACAGAAAGGCCTCTGGCTTTTTAAAGAATGTTAGCCCAAATATTTTTTTCCAGCTCATCATAGACCTGGCATCAAAACTCTTTAATCTTTTTACATGACCACCACATTTGGCACATGTCTCCATTATTTCCCCCACACCGCCAACAGTTTTTTAAGAACTGGGAATCATATTTTGCCGCCTGGAATTTCATTAAGTAATTTTAAATATTTCTTAAGGCATAAGATTCAGCGATAAGATTCTGTGGCAGTGTACAAAGGTCTGAGTAAAACTAAGAACAACAGCTCCAATGGTTATGGTCTGTTTCTGGGCACAATTCAAAGTGCTGGTTGTTACCTATAAAGCTGTCAAAGACCAAGCTGAGGAGAGTTACTCTGATGAGGAATGGTAAGGGCCTCACCCTGCCGCTCCTGTTCCTGACCGGGATCCCGAAGCTGCCCAGGAGCAGTGGAGCAGTATAGATTTGGAGCAGTGGTTTGCAGAGGGACATAGTTCGGAAGACAACAGCTGGACAGAACTGAGTGGGGAACAGCTAGGAGAAGAAGAACAGGGAAAGAGAGAATTAACAGACTCCCTTTCGCTGGAAAGTGTCCCAGCGCTTAGTCCAAGGTCAAGGAGAGCAGATAAGGTAGCTACACAGAAGGCACAGTGGTTGTGAGATCAGGTTGCAAGACGGGGGGGGGGAGTAGGTGGAAACCTTAATTGGGAGCACCTTTATTCTGAGAATGGACTCTTTGTTCTTTCGCTGTGATCATTAAAATCTCTTTAAATGGTAAGAGACTCTTTTCGCTTTGTTTTGCTTATCCGCGGCCAAAGGGAGGGAGGAAGCTGCTTCCTCAAAGCCTGACAAAAGCCCTATATGGTCTAGGATATGCAGTGCTTTTTTCTTTTAAAAAATGTTTAGGGGTACTCTCATTTTCACTCAAGAAAACTACCATTTTATGGTTCAAATCGGGGAAAATAAGTACAGTACCCCTGCATCCCCCCGGAAAAAAAGGACTGAGGATATGTGAAAGATTGTATTCCCTCATACAAGCCTGCTGGGGTTCTGAGATCTTTGGGAGTGACCCTCTCTCAGTCCCATCACCCTCACATGCACGCAGAAAAGGGCCTTTTTGGTTGCTGCTCCCAAACTTTGGCACTCCCTCCCTGGAGATACTGGACTGGCTCCCTCCTTGTCCTCCTGCTGGCAGGTGAAGACTTTCTTGTTCCGACAGGCTTTTGGGGAATTTGCTGATTTTAATTAATTTTTAATTTTATTGCAATGATCTGCATGTTCTAATAGAAAACACACACATATGCACATATAGTTTGACTTCTGTTAGTGTTTAATTGCTTTCTAATGATGGGTTTTTAACCCAATGTTTTTAGCTGTGTCTGTTTGCGTGCTGCCTCAAGTCCCTGTCAGGGAAAAATGTGGGCTATAAAGAAGGAGAAGAAATGAGTGTTAAAATGTCATGGGTAAAGTATAGCAGATTTGCAGAGATAAATGATTGGACAAGAGGAAAGAAAAGGGTTATAGAAAGGAATTTATAAGTAATTTAGATCAGGGGTTGCTGAAAAAGTTTAAAACAGGGATGCAGAAAAAGGAGGCATGGGGAAGTCGTTGAAATTGGGTATATGAAAAATCTATGAAATTATACATGTTTAGATGTTTGTTTGTTTGTGTTTGTTGTTTGTAATGTCTTTTAATATATGTTGAAAAGCCAATAAAAATTTTATTAAAAAAAAATATAAAGAAGGAGAAGAAAGAGAAGGATGAGGAGGAGGATTGGTGGCAATAGCATACAATTTTTGGCACCAAAACAATACTTTTTTTTCTTTTTTAGTTTCCTTGGCTTTTAAAATCCACAGCATTGTTTTAACAACATGAATACTTTCTGACTTATTAGGACCCCAAGGCAGCACACACCGAATAGGACAATAAATAAATAAATTCAAAGTGTTTAAAGCCCTAAACGGCCTCAGTCCTGTATACCTGAAGGAGCATCTCCCCCCCCCCCCATCGTTCAGCCTGGACACTGAGATCCAGCGCTGAGGGCCTTCTGGCGGTTCCCTCCCTGAGAGAAGCCAAGTTACAGGGAACCAGACAGAGGGCCTTCTTGGTAGTGGCACCTGCCCTTTGGAACGCCCTCCCTTCAGATGTGAAGGAAATAAGTAGCTATTTTCTCTTTAAAGGACAACTGAAGGCAGCACTGTTTAGGGAAGTTTTTAATATTTAATGCTGTATTGTTTTTAACACTTGATTGGAAGCTGCCCAGAGTGGCTGGGGAAACTCAGCCTGATGGGTGGGGTATAAATTTTTTATTATTATTATTATTATTATTATTATTATTATTATTATTATTATTATTATATAAAGAAATCACAGAATAGCACACAAAATACAAAATTCAAACACAATGCAACTCATAAAAATCCAAGACAGAAACATCCATCATCTATCTACCTACCTACCTACCTACCTACACAAACAAACAAATGCATTGATGTTCATCCCAAAACTGGAAAGGGCAATTCCCACAAAACTATTTAGGCAACAGCTCCTCTGTAGAAGAGTTTCCTCAGGCAGGACCAGGTTGATGGTTCCAGCAGTCACTCCTCTGTAGCGTTGTGTGAAGAAGAACTTTGATTTGTCTCTATTCTTCTGTTTGTGTTCTTCAAACCACATCTAAGTCAATTATTGCAAAAGCAGAAAGAAAGCTAGATCGAAAGAAAGAAAACCTGCCTCCCCATTTTTAAAAGCCCATGCCCCTCCTCAAAAGATTTGGCTACAGGTCAACATGTCGTGTGCACCGGGAATATCTGATCAAATTCACTGCTCATAAATGCCCAATTAAAGTGAAATGTATACAACAGTTTTAATTGGCTCATTGGCTCATTTGTTTTTATTATGCTTTAACGCTTTGCACAGTAAATGAATCAAGAGCTGCCCGCTCGCAGCCCATTTTGCAGGTAAATAAAGAATCCCAAATAGCATTTAAAATACGAATGGTAGTTCAACAGTCACCTTTATATAAAGCCATATGTTAGCGGGGCACTTTAGTTAGTTTATGAGAGCACATTTTAAATCTTCACAAGGTGGATGGAATACAATAATTTCTGTGTCGATGTCAGAAAAGGAAACTGCCAGCTGTCTTTGCCACAAATTCTAGGGTGCTAGCGTTTAGGATTGAATTCAAGCTACTCACCATTTCCCGGGAATATTTTCTGTAACATGAACCCCTCCCCCCCCGACACACATTTTTTAAATGACTTGCACTCACTGCTTCTGACAAATGCTCGCCTGTTGTTTACATTGCCCTCTCCTGTTCTCGTTCATCTGACTTCATTTGCCCTCAACACTCACCAAGAGGCCAAATCTTAGCAACATCATCCAACTCACTGACTATGATCTCGAAGCCTGGACTATGTGGATAACCCATGAAGCATTGTCCTCGCTCTCAGTTGACTTCTCTTACCCTGAGCAAGAAATTCGATTCCATTTGTATTTGAAGGCAGACCTCCCTAATCTGCAATTTCCAAAACTGGACAGGAGCCGAAACGTAGCCATCCTAATCACAAAATTATATGGAAATGTGGAGAACTGTGGAACTTGCAAATGAGAAACTGGAATTGACAGATATGCCCATACTTAGTCATCACTTAGCCAAAGCTGATCACTTAGCCAAATCCATTGCATGTTCCCTGATGCCTGGGATTGCTTAAGTGACCAATCTAGGAAGGCAGATTGGTCGCGCATGCGCAGACGCACAAAACGCGACCCGCGCATGCGCAGGCGTGCCGTCGCGTCTTACGTTCCATTCAGGATGTGACTGGGGCTCCGGAACGGATCCCGTTCGCATCCCGAGGTACCACTGTATTTATATAACATGGGGAATTTAATCACATGATTTCTAACCTGCACTTTGAAACTATTTGTTTGTTTAATTTTTTTAAATATTTAATTTTTATAGAATTTTACAAGAAAAGAAAAAGAAAGAGAAACAAAGAACAATACATAACACTGTAAACACATTTATATACATGTTTTCCAAAGTGCAAACTAAAAAAAAAGACAAAAGGGAAAAAAATACTTTTCATAATCAATAATATTACCAAATTCATGCTTCAAACATTACAATATATACCGATAAATCCTAGTTGAAATATTTTTAAAGACTTCCACCACATTCACCGCACGTCTCTTAGTTATCTTGCTCGCCTTTACATCTGTTCTTCAATCATTTCCCTTCCTTAGGTTCTTTCATAATCCATCATAATTCCTTAGGTTCTTTCATAATCTGATTAAATTTATATAGAACCCTTCATCCAAGGATCAAAGGGCAGTTTACAATAATGGTAGAGTCCAGAACAGTAATCATAGAATCATAGAGTTGGAAGAGACCACAAGGGCCATCGAGTCCAACCCCCTGCCATGCAGGAAACACCATACTTATGTGACTACGTCTCTGCAGCTGCATTGCTTGTTACTGAAGAGAAAACATGTCTCAGAGCACCACAACACTTTTTCAACTGTAGGGGTGGAGCACTGGCTGCAAGTCAGTTATGGAACTCTGTACATGCAACGGGAAGCCTCAGTTTCTATAGAACTCTATATGGTGTTCGTTGGAAACCACATGTGTTCTGCAGCTGCAGAATTTGATGGCTTTAGAATCAGTTAAACACAAGTGATTTGACTGATTTGTGGGTTGTGTGGTTCTGGTCACACAAAAGTTCAGCAAAGCATAGTTTGTGTGAAGTTGAATTTGTTGCTATGTGATAATATTGAAAGCCAACAAAAGCAGCAGACTTGGTAACTCAGATTTAATGAACTGCATATTCTTCCAGAAAAGCAAGAGAAACCACAAAATTATATAGGTAGTGTTTTCATATTATTGCTATTGATTTTTCAGACCACACTGTGAAAATTACCAAAAGACAAAATAGGAGATGCTTAACTTCATTTACAGATCTGGGTCTTGATAAAGAAAATTCAATTCATACTTATTTATGAACTAGCATTAGAGAGTTTATTACTCTGATTACTCACTAATCATTTCCCATAAATGCAGTGACCAAAAAAATCCCATACAATCAATAAAGTTGTAAGTTCCAGATTTAAATCACTGCACCTTGTATTCTTTGAGTAAACCTTTGGGTAATTTACAAAGGCTGTTGAATTTTATAGTAAGTGTTTTTCAAACCAAGCTGGATTCTAAACAATAATGACTTTTTAATGTGGATCTGTGATTACATTGTCATAGTGAAATACGATGCTTTTTGACCGCATTCGAAATGAGCCAGTGTGTGAATTACTCCGAAGGCATAGATTACCATAGCTCCAGGTAAAGCAATCTTCATAAATTAAAGTCCAATCTAAAGTGACCTGTCACTATAAACCTGTTGCTATGGCTAGTAACTTAAATTTCAATGTACGATTTGTAAACAAGTCCCTTTCTTATCGCTACAATGGGGAGCACTTGGTTTCCTAAAGCTCTCCAAAGTGATTAGAGGGTAAGATGTTGGGGGTGGAGCCTCATTTTTCACATTTCCGTTGGACATTATTTCCATCATTTCCCCGGACAGACGTTTTATCAAATGCACTTTAGTTGATATTAAAAAAATGTTTGTGCCATTAAAATACTTGGAACTGCCAGTGCCAGCATCTAACAACCGTGAAGAGTAATTTTCTCAATGCACTTCAGGATTTAGAATAATTTAGTGTGCATAAGTATGTGTGATGTTAGCAACTGCTATGATGGAATTGTGAAACTTGTGACTCCTTTCTTGTACAGTTAGGTAATGGGGACTATATTTGTAAAAGCATTGAGTGGCTGAAATATACTCGGAGTCGAGAGTGGGTTTCATGTTCTTTATTCAGCTCATAGTGGTGAGGAGGAATGAAAGTTCCCCCAAAGTATCTGCTTTATATACATTATTTACACAATGGGCTGCATTGGCTAATTCCGGGATTCTCCTTTAGGCCAATCAGGTTGTGGATTCACTTCCATCTGGAGCTGGATTGGGTGGCTCTTGCAGACCAATCATACTGCTGCATTGTTCTAGGACCAATCAGACTGCTGCATTTTGGATCCTATTCAACTCAGTACATACCAGTGGCTGTTAACTCCAATTGCCAGGTTCAATGTAAGGCAGCCCCACCCTGCCTGACTGGGTGATATCAGATGGGTTGATCAACGCCCAGTCTCAAATCAGGACCGCAAACTGTATGAAGTTCTGCAAGTAGGACACCAGAGTCTGAAATGAAGGATGCTTGCTGTGTGAAGAATCTATTGAATTACATCAATACGGTTACTCTAGGTGTGAAGAAAGGAGGAACCGAAGTCTTTCATGTTCAGGAAAACTCAGCCTAAGCCTAGTGCAGCAGCTATTTTATTTTATCATTGTAATAGCTGCAAATTATTGCAAATTCCTTTTTTAATATTTACAAAGTTTCAGCAGCAAATATCACACGGCTTTATTCCCCCCCCTTGAAGAATGCCCTCCAGAAACCATTTCCTTCAATGCAACTGATGAAACAGACGTTGCTTCTCACCTGGTGACGCCATTGTTACAAAGCTGCTTCCTGTCTTCTCCTTTGACAAATAGACAGACTCTGCAAGTGATCCAAGGATTTTCTGCATCTGAGTTTGTATGCGCTCAGCTTGACAGCATCAGAAAAGAGCTGATCTTTATTGCTCAGGCCTTCAGCACATACTAATAACAAGACTCCCCAGCGTTGCCAGATTTTCCATTTGGAATCTTCATCTCTGTCACTGTGTCGGGGAAAGAGGCACATCAAACTTCTCATGCCCATCAGTGATCAGAGCATTCTCTCCTCTGTAGTATCCTGCTTAAGGCTGCATCAAATGCCACACTTCTCTGAACTTTGCAGGGCATTTCTCTAACCAAATAATGTATTAAAAAGTGTATAAAATGATCACACCTAAACAATAATAAAAATAATGTGTGTTTAAACAATAATGCAGAAACATGCTTGCTAAAATGTGCATATCTTCCTATATACATGGTGCTGGAGGAGACTCTTGAGAGTCCCATGGACTGCAAGAAGAACAAACCTATCCATTCTGAAGGAAATCAGCCCTGAGTGCTCACTGGAAGGACAGATCCTGAAGCTGAGGCTCCAATACTTTGGCCACCTCATGAGAAGAGAAGACTCCCTGGAAAAGACCCTGATGTTGGGAAAGATGGAGGGCGCAAGGAGAAGGGGACGACAGAGGACGAGATGGTTGGATAGTGTTCTCGAAGCTACCAGCATGAGTTTGACCAAACTGTGGGAGGCAGTGGAAGACAGGAGTGCCTGGCGTGCTCTGGTCTATGGGGTCACGAAGAGTCAGACACGACTAAACGAGAAAGCGTCACACTGCAGTTCACCTTGCCCCCCATTAAACACAGCTGTAGCAAAGTTTAAAGGAGGGAGAAGAAGAAGAAGAAGAAGAGAAGAGTTTGGATTTGATATCCCGCCTTTCACTCCCTTTAAGGAGTCTCAAAGCGGCTAACATTCTCCTTTCCCTTCCTCCCCCACAACAAACACTCTGCGAGGTGAGTGAGGCTGAGAGACTTCAAAAAAGTGTGACTAGCCCAAGGTCACCCAGCAGCTGCATGTGGAGTAGCGGAGACACAAACCTGGTTCCCCAGATTACGAGACTACCGCTCTTAACCACTACACCACAATGGCTCTCTGAGGAGGCGCTTCAGAAAGAAGTTTGGCAAACTGTTCTCTGAAGCACCTCCCGACCTCTAAAATGCATGGGGCTTGGGAGGCGGGGAGGTTTGTATGAGGTGTGAGAGGATAGGCAAGGAGTGGGTGCTGTATATAGGGGGGTTGGTCAAGTGGGGGAGAGGGAGTTAGCAAATGGGTTGGTGGGTAGGTGGGATTAGTAGCAGGGTTAGCAGAGGTGGCAGCCCCTAGTTAGGAAAAAAATGCAGTAAGCCCACAATTTATGTGCATTTAAATTGTGTGCATTCAGCTTTATGTGCTTGGCAAATAATTATAATAAAATTAAAATTATAAAATAAAATTATAATAAAATTAAAATTATAAAATAAAATTATAATAAAATTAAAATTATAAAATAAAATTATAATAAAATTAAAATTATAAAATAAAATTATAATAAAATTAAAATTATAAAATAAAATTATAATAAAATTAAAAGGGGGCAGGCATCCAAGAAAAAAAATACTTGGACAATTCCACCTGCTATTGCACCCCATGTGTTTTCATTATACATGACACTGGCTTTAAATGCAATCCCCAGATTGTAACCCCCACATAAATTGCAGACTTAATGTATATGCAAAATGTTTTATTGAGAAAAATGCACACTGAAATGTTGTGTTGACTATTTTATTTTTTAAAAAATCACAAAAGTCTGTGGAAATGGGGAAATCCAAATTTAAGATTGGAAAAATGAAGAGACTGGAAAAACCTGAACTGGACAGATCATCTGTACTCTCAGCCAGGGGCATAGAAAGGGGGGGGCAGTGGGGGCGATCCGCCCTGGGTGTCATCTGTGACGGGGGTGACAAAATCACTCCTGGGTGGATTGTCACACCAATCGCCCACCTGGGCGCCAATCGCTGTGCCAATTGCCCCCCTGGGCACCAATCTCCCCCAATGGGACCGATTGCCATGCCAATTGCCCCCCTGGGTTGCTCACCCCACCCCCAGGTGCACAGCATGTGTGCCACTCTGGGTGCCCAAGCAGCTAGCTCCACCACTGCTCTCAGCAGTGATGTCTAAGAAGGGAGAGCATCAGCAGTACCCTTTGGATGGCAGCGCTACTTCTCAGTGGTGCAGGAATCACGCATAGTGGTGCAGCAGTGAGGTTGGGGGAGCTCTGAGTTGATGGCAGCGTGGACGTCTCCCTGCAGGGCTGCCACTGTGACTCTGGAGACTCCTCTCTTGCTACTGCACCACCATGTGTGATTCCAACCCTCCCACCCCAACCCCATCCTGTAGCGCTGTCTCTGCTGGGCAGGCACCACTGCTGATCCACCCCTTACCCACTTCTGACGTCTCCTCTAGTGCCCTTTCAGGAACAGGCAGCAGCAAAGCTGCCTGAAGTGAGCCAGGAGTTGAGAGCCAGGCGCTTCTTAGTAAGAACTGTAGGGGCAAGCAGAAGGCGTCTGGCTTCTAATTCTGTCTGCTGAGCTAATTGTTTGCCTTTCCTGTATGTAACCTGTCACTCCTCTGAGATAATCACTCCTTCTGTGAAGGCAAAGGCTTGGCAGCTTGGAAATTTTGTCATGTGGTGTGTGTGAGAGAGGGCTGGGGGTGGGGAGTGAGATGGAGGGAAGGAAGGAGAGGAGGGAGAGAGAGGAGTCGATTCACTTGGTTACCCCTGAATGGCTTGATCTATTCTGGGAAATATAACACAGCGGGTTGTCCATCTTCCATCCAAGGCTTCCCGCTCTGCTTCGCGTGGTTGCTGGCTTTCAAGGCCGAGGCAGGTAAGAGGCCAGTGGACTCCAGCAGTTGAGCGAGAGGATCAAATAGCTAAAATGCTATTTTATACTATTTTTCTTCTATGCAATTATCCCCAGCCCTTTCACGTGTTGTGCTTCCAGGCTGGCTCACATACATTCAACAAAACGATAGAAATATATATATATATATATATATATATATATATATATATATATATATAAAATATGAATGCATACACAAAAGAGAAAACAGTGCATTAAAACAAAAGAAGACTCAATAGCATGAGAATAATAAAAAAGCTTGTTGCCTAGCACCAAAAAACACACACACCAAGTGTTGCATGTGATCTGTCAAGACAGCCCTCTTAGGGGAGAGTTTTCCAATGACATTCCCCCCAGTTGCCCTCTGCCAAAACTCAGAGGATGGTCTCCATAAATGACCAAAAGTCTGGAGCTGCCAGGACTTGAACTGACAGTGCAGGAATCTGTATCCGCCCTGGGTGATGAACCATGAAACTGCATCAGTCTAGGTCTGGGGGGCAAGGAATCTCCTGGCACGATTATCACGGGACTAAACACAGAGCTTTCGGGCAGCTGGCCATCCAAGCAGCATGTCCAGTCCTGTGATGTGTGAACTGGGAGACTCATCTCACTCCTGGGTCTAAGTAGATGCTGCTGCCGATGGTTTCAGTGGTCCACCGTGCTGAACAGCCACACAAAGACCCCAAGTCTATCTGGTTCACTCTCAACAGCTCCTGACACCAAAGTATTCATGCAGGCTCTGCTTCCTTCCCCAACCTGGTAATTTTCAGATTCTTGGGATTAAAAACTTTATGGGGAGGGGCGTTATTGGGTTGTTGTTGTTGTTTTGATTATGTATTTTGCAGTTTTAGATTCTGATTTTATTCTGTGAACCGCCCTGAGACCTGCAGGTATAGGGCGGTATATAACTTCAATTACAGTGGTACCTCGGGTTAAGAACTTAATTCGTTCTGGAGGTCCGTTCTTAACTTGAAACTGTTCTTAACCTGAAGCACCACTTTAGCTAATGGGGCCTCCCACTGCCACTGTGTGATTTCTGTTCTCATCCTGAAACAAAGTTCTTAAGTTGAGGTACTATTTCTGGGTTAGTGGAGTCTGTAACCTGAAGCGTCTGTAACCTGAAGTGTCTGTAACCTGAAGTGTCTGTAACCCGAGGTACCACTGTAATAATAAATAATAATCTCTTACTATTGGCCATGCTGATTGTGACAGATGGGAGTTGTAGTCCTGCAAAATCCGGAGGACACCACTGTAGCCATTGATAGCCTTTCCCTCTGTGAATTTCTCTCCCCTCATTTAAAGGCCGTTTCACAAGAATGTGTGGAATCAAATGTATTTGAATTCTCTCTAAGAACACAAGTAGATCTCTGCTGGAACAGGCCAATGAACATCCTGTTCTCATAGCGGCCAACCAGATGCCCAGGGGAAGCCAACAAGCAGGACCCAAATACAAGAACATTTGCTCCTCCTATGCTTTCTAGCAACTGGCATTCAGAAGCATTGCTGCCTCTGGCCAAGAAGGCAAAGCACTGCCATTATGGCTAGTAGCAATTTACCGTATTTTTCGCTCTATAGGACGTACTTTTTCACCTCCAAAAATTAAGGGGAAATATGTGTTTGTCCTATGGAGCGAATGCAGGCTCCTTGGCTTCAGCGATAGCAACGCGAAGCCTCCGAAGCGCAGAGGGAGCGCTCCCTCCACGCTCCGGAGGCTTCTCGTTGCTTTCGCTGAAGCCTGGAGAGCGAGAGGGGAACCTGCGGAGTGCAGCGCGAGTTCCCGCTACGCTCCACAGGCTTCAGGTTCTTTTCGCTGAAACCGGGAGAGCAAGACTAATAATAATAATAATAATAATAATAATAATAATAATAATTTATTATTTATACCCCGCCCATCTGGCTGGGTTTCCACAGCCACTCTGGGTGGCTTCCATAGAAACCAAAAATACAGTAAAATATCACAGATTAAAAACTTCCCTGAACCTTAAGATGTCTTCTGAATGTCAGGTAGTTATTTAGGTATTCAGGTAGGCAAATGAGAGGTTTCCCTGGAGGTCAGCTGGGGTGATCGTCCAACTTCTGAAGGCAGGACCACTTGATAGATCATTCCATTCTGCAGGGTACGGGTGCAACCGATCCTGTTCTTTAAACAACAAGAAGGGAAGAAAAGTCAGGCATGTTTTACAATGCGGTTTGTTTTGAATCAATGGCACACGGCTCCCAGACATATTTGCTGCACCGCTGAGTTTCACAAACCGGTGGTTGTTCTTTTTTCTCTGCACGTGGGTTGGTGTGTGTGCTCTGCATATGCTGTTGCTCAGGACTGATAATTACATTTCCCAGGATTATTGTTTTTGTACAAGTTTCACCGGCAGTTTGCAAAACGGTGCATCTCAGTTCACATGCTCGCAGCGAGAGCATTTCTGCGCTTGCCCACTCACTCTGGCTTTTCCTCGGTGAGAATGTTACTGCTAACGATCAATTTAGATATAAAACCACAATAGATCCAGCTAAGCTGCTGCATGCACAGAACAGGGCCAACTCATGCAAGATGACTTTCCCCTTCTCCCACCCTCTTGCTTCCTAAATCTGCTCTGGTGGTTTGGGTAAAGGATATAGAACAGGTATAAAAGGTAAAGGTAAAGGACCCCTGGATGGTTAAGTCCAGTCAAAGGTGACTATGGGGTTGCAGCACTCATCTCGCTCTCAGGCCAAGGGAGCTTGTGTTTGTCCGCAGAGACATTTCTGGGTCATGTGGCCAGCATGATGAAACCGCTTCTGGCGCAACGGAACACCATGACAGAAACCAGAGTGCACAGAAACGCAAGACTAAGCCGCTTGTGGCGAAACCAGAGCAGCACACAGAAACACCGTTTACCTTCCCGCCGGAGCAGTACCTATTTATCTACTTGCGCTGGCGTGCTTTCGAACTGCTAGGTTGGCAGGAGCTGGGACAGAACAATGGGAGCTCACCTCATGGCGAGTGTCAACACAAGGGGGCTTGTGAAAAAGGCACAGCAGAGACTGTACTTTTTGAGAATTCTAAGGAAAAACCATCTTCCGCAGAAACTGCTGCTTGCCTTCTATCACTGTGCCATTGAGAGCGTGCTCACTTATGGCTTATGTGTGTGGTACGGAAGCTGTACTACCCAGGACAGGATGGGGTTGTGCAGAGTTGTTAAGGCAGCAGAGATCATTGTTGGTTGCCCACTCTCCACCTTAGAGCAGATTTACGCTACAAGGTGCCATAGGAAGGCACTGGACATAGTAAAAGGTCCATCGCATCCTGGTCACTGTCTCTTCGAGCTCCTGCCGTCGGGACGGAGATACAGGACGATGAAGACAAGAATGAGCCGTCTTAAGAACAGCTTCTTCTCCAGAGCGATCTCAGCCCTGAATGGGAAGCCTGGACTTTGAAAGTCATCTAATCTTCCTTGCTGTACTATACTGTATTGTTTTAATTAGTGTTTTTATGGAGCAGTCAAGTAATTTCGTTGTCCCTGAGAGGGGGCAATGACAATAAAGATATTATTATTATTATTATTATTATTATTATTATTATTATTATTATTATTATTTGAACCACCAACCTTCCAATCAGCAAACTCAAGAGGCTCAGTGGTTTAGACCACAGCTCCACCCATGTCCATGGAACAGGACTATTGGGGGGGGGGAGGAGGGGAAAAAATCTTGTTGCATGATATTTCCCATGCACATATGTCCCTGCATGTGTTTTGG
This sequence comes from Podarcis raffonei, assembly GCF_027172205.1. NCBI lineage: Eukaryota > Metazoa > Chordata > Lepidosauria > Squamata > Lacertidae > Podarcis > Podarcis raffonei. The sequence goes on from NC_070602.1 coordinate 13,178,377, forward strand.
CAGCTATGATATTTCTGAGAGGATCCAACTACCTTTTCCATAAGGAATGGGAATACTTTTTTTTAGCCAGAGGGCCACCTTCCCCCCATACCCATCAAACCTCCAGGGGACATACTGGGGCGGGAACAGACTCTGATGTAAAAGTGGGCAGAACAATGTCAGAGGTTGCTACATGCACACATCACAATCTATTGGAATACATTTTTTGTAAGTCATATTCCAGAAACTTACTTTCAATACATTTTTTCATTGAATGGCTATATCTCATAAATATCTCAGAGTTGGAAGGGACCCCGAGGGTCAGCTAGTCCCACCCCCTGCAACGCAGGAATATGCAGCTGTCCCGGGGATCGAACCTGTAACCATGGCATTGTCAGCATTACTCTCTAACAAACCGAGCTATCTAGCTAAGTGTGCCTGATTGTTGCTGTTGTTACATTTATATTCTACTTTTCTTCCAAGGAGCTCAAGATAGCGAACATGGTTTCCTGCTTCTCCCTTTCACCCTCACAACCAGCCTGTGATTTAGGTTAGGCTGAAAGACAGTGATTGGTCCCTGGTCCCCTGGTTTGAGTCTCATGGATGAGTCCAAATTTGAACTCTGGTCTCCCAGCTCCTATTGCGACAATCTGACACAACACTGACTCTCTGTTTTGCGTGACCAGGTGGCGACAGCCCCAGCCCCAGGGATCATAAAGAAGGAATAAAGTATAGCATCTAGATCAAGGGAAGTAATAGTGCCACTGTATTCTGCTCTGGTCAGACCTCACCTGGAGTACTGTGTCCAGTTCTGGGCGCCACAGTTCAAGAAGGACACTGACAAACTGGAACGTGTCCAAAGGAGGGCAATCAAAATGGTCAAAGGCCTGGAAACGATGCCTTATGAGGAACGGCTAAGGGAGCTGGGTATGTTTAGCCTGGAGAAGAGGAGGTTAAGGGGTGATATGATAGCCATGTTCAAATATATAAAAGGATGTCACATAGAGGAGGGAGAAAGGTTGTTTTCTGCTGCTCCAGAGAAGCGGACACGGAGCAATGGATTCAAACTGCAGGAAAGAAGATTCCACCTAAACATTAGGAAGAACTTCCTGACAGTAAGAGCTGTTCGACAGTGGAATTTGCTGCCAAGGAGTGTGGTGGAGTCTCCTTCTTTGGAGGTCTTTAAGCAGAGGCTTGACAACCATGTGTCAGGAGTGCTCTGAGGGTGTTTCCTGCTTGGCAGGGGGTTGGACTCGATGGCCCTTGTGGTCTCTTCCAACTCTATGATTCTATGATTCTATGAAAGACTCTGACAATGTTATATGGAATTAAAATTACAACTTTATTAAACTTCTGAATGTAGCAAGACCTTAGCTTAGGCCTTGGGCGTGTATCCCTCCCAGCCCCCTAGCTGGGGGGAACTGGGGCTCATCAGGGCAAATGGGATAGGGGGGGGCAGCCAAGCCCATATCCCCGCAAGCAGGGTAGTTCACTGACGACCTTTCAGTGTATGGCCAGTGACACCCATATATATAACCCCTTTAAGAGGGAGACCCTGGAATTGCCGCCACAGGGGGGTGAGTCACAACTTCATGCCCCCCCCCATATAGGGAAGAAAAGACTAAAGGATTTCACCCAAGGCAATAACCACCAAAGTTGTGACGAATTGCTACGGGGAAGACAAAACCTGCCAATGCAGGAAAATTTCTTCCCGGTCCTTCAACAGCAACCAATCAAAGACCGTAGCAGCGCCTGCTAAACGGGAAGAAAAAGTTAACCTGCAAACAAGAAACATTAAACAAAGGGAGGGTAGGGAGGGTGAATCTCCTGAGCTGACTGCCTGGCTATTGTTGGCTCCCCCCCTACTTATAAATGGGGCTGGCCCCACCTCCCAGCAAGAAACGTGCCTATTTTTCGCTCCATAAGACGCACTCGACCATAAGACACACCTAGTTTTAGAGGAGGAGAACAAGAAAAAAAATATTCTCTCCCTCTCTGCGCAACGCCTCTCCAGCAAAGCGGGAGGAGAAATGGAAGGGGCTCTGTTTCTCCTCCCGCTTTGCTGAAGGGGCACTGCGCAGAGGGGGAAAGCTGCGCAGCGCCTCTCCATCGAAGTGGTCAGAACAGCAAGAGGGATCACTGCGCAGTGAAAGCAGCAATCCCTCTTGCTGTTCTGGCTTCTGGGATAGCCGTGCAAAGCCTCTTCAGGGCAGGGGGAGCGTTCCTCCCATTGCCCTGAGGAGGCTTCACGCGGCTAAGCCAGAAGCTAGAACCGCAAGAGGGAGCACTGTGCAGCGATCCCTCTTGCTGTTCTGGCTTCTGGGATAGCTGCACAGTCTGCATTCGCTCCATAAGATGCACACACATTTCCCCTTACTTTTTAGGAGGGAAAAAGTGTGTCTTATAGAGCAAAAAATACGGCAATTACCGAGGCTGGGAGGCAAGCCAGCCCCTGTTTGCTAGTAAGCTCTCTGGGAACTGCAGCACCACGATCCTGCAAAGGGCACCCACAATGTAAAGTGTGAGTGCTCATGATCACCCTGCTCCTTAATTTTAATGTATAGAATTCCAAAATGGTGCCCTGGACATCTCTACTGAAATTAATAGAGAAATAGAAACACATGGAGTGGGCAAAGGCAGACAACAACCTATCCACCACAAAATATCCTCTTCTGCCAATGGGTGTTAAGTTGTGGGTTGTTGTTTCCTTATCCCACCATACCCGGCATTTTCAAACCTGCAGCCTTTCTTTATTCCTATTTACATTAGTGGAGACAGGAAATGGTATGATCGGGACATCGTGTATCTGGGCTATTGATTAAAGTTGTTTCTTTAACCCTGTAGAGACCACCCTAAATGTGAACAGGCTGTAAAACCTTTCGTCCGGGGCATTCCATCCCCCACACCGTGAAAACCATGAAATGATACTTCTGCGACCATCTTATCAGCTTCTACAGCGACCGTTTTCTTTTCCTGCGATATTGCTTTGTAGTGTTACAAGGTGGAACATAATGCATTCAACTTTCCGTACAAACAAACATCTTCCTCTGGATCAATAAGAGCTGTGATACCCAATTGAAATTCCTGGCAGCAGAGCAAAAAAGCAAGTACCCAACGCTGAAATGAGTCCAATGCCACGCGAACAGCATGGCTCTTTCTAATGGCGCTGAGCGCATGATGGGAAGAGTCGCACGCATACTAATTTTTCAGAGCTTGTAGGGCAGCGGCTGAAGAAGGAACAAAAAGGGTTTTCTTGTGTGAGTTTCTTGTGGCTGATTAGCTGCTTTCTCTGTGCAAAGGTCAGAGGGGGCAGGGCTTCTGTTGAGGTAGGGGATTAGCTGTGGGAGGAGCTTGTCAGAGCTTGTAGGGCAGCGGCTGAAGAAGGAACAAAAAGGGTTTTCTTGTGTGAGTTTCTTGTGGCTGATTAGCTGCTTTCTCTGTGCAAAGGTCAGAGGGGGCAGGGCTTCTGTTGAGGTAGGGGATTAGCTGTGGGAGGAGCTTGTCAGAGCTTGTAGGGCAGCGGCTGAAGAAGGAACAAAAAGGGTTTTCTTGTGTGAGTTTCTTGTGGCTGATTAGCTGCTTTCTCTGTGCAAAGGTCAGAGGGGGCAGGGCTTCTGTTGAGGTAGGGGATTAGCTGTGGGAGGAGCTTGTCAGAGCTTGTAGGGCAGCGGCTGAAGAAGGAACAAAAAGGGTTTTCTTGTGTGAGTTTCTTGTGGCTGATTAGCTGCTTTCTCTGTGCAAAGGTCAGAGGGGGCAGGGCTTCTGTTGAGGTAGGGGATTAGCTGTGGGAGGAGCTTGTCAGAGCTTGTAGGGCAGCGGCTGAAGAAGGAACAAAAAGGGTTTTCTTGTGTGAGTTTCTTGTGGCTGATTAGCTGCTTTCTCTGTGCAAAGGTCAGAGGGGGCAGGGCTTCTGTTGAGGTAGGGGATTAGCTGTGGGAGGAGCTTGTCAGAGCTTGTAGGGCAGCGGCTGAAGAAGGAACAAAAAGGGTTTTCTTGTGTGAGTTTCTTGTGGCTGATTAGCTGCTTTCTCTGTGCAAAGGTCAGAGGGGGCAGGGCTTCTGTTGAGGTAGGGGATTAGCTGTGGGAGGAGCTTGTCAGAGCTTGTAGGGCAGCGGCTGAAGAAGGAACAAAAAGGGTTTTCTTGTGTGAGTTTCTTGTGGCTGATTAGCTGCTTTCTCTGTGCAAAGGTCAGAGGGGGCAGGGCTTCTGTTGAGGTAGGGGATTAGCTGTGGGAGGAGCTTGTCAGAGCTTGTAGGGCAGCGGCGCGCGCCTAGCGGCGCGCGCAGTTTGATCCATCTTTTAGATTTAGGGGAGCTAGTCTCAAACGTTTGTTGGGGGAGATATAGGTTTATTTGGGGGGATTTATTTGTCCTGTCTTCACGCTTTTTATGATGGAGGACCGCTGTAGTCACCCCCAACGACACCTTCTCAAGATGGAGGGTGAGGGAACAGCTGCAGTCGCCTGTGGTTCCTGCGCAATGTTTGCCATCTTGCCAAAGGTTGCAGGCAGCTTTACCTGCAGCAATTGCATGTTGATTGCCCTCTTAAAAGACAAAGTCCAGCAACTGGAGGAACGTGTAGCTACGCTCCAAAGAATTAGAGAGCTGGAGCTCTTCTTGGAAGCAACAGAGCACACCGTCTCCACCAAGGAGGAGACAGGGGACTCCCCTGAGAAGGAGGCTAGTTCACCAACACAGGAGCCAGATATATGGAGAAACGTGACTCAAAGAAGTAGGAGGCCCAGGGTTCGCTCTGATTGTTTAGAAATACGCAATCGCTTTGAGGTCCTTTCCCCTAGCATGGAAGACGAAGAGCAGACTCCATTTGAGGATCTCTCCCTCATTACAGTCGATCAGGTATATGAAGACGAGCAGCAAAGGCAGTCTTCAGGGAATGTGCAGGCGACCTTGGAACGGACAGCTCACGGAAGAACCCCGACCAGACCTAAGAGGAGGCGTGTAGTGGTGATAGGGGATTCCCTACTGAGGGGAACAGAAGCAGTGATCTGTGGGCCTGACAAGATGTCTCGGGAAGTGTGCTGTCTCCCCGGGGCTAAGATCCAAGATGTAACTGAACGACTGCAAGGAATCATAAAACCCACTGACAAATACCCCTTCCTCTTGGTTCATGTGGGAACCAATGACACTGCAAGCAATAGCCTCCAGAAGATCAAAAGAGATTACGAGGCTCTGGGCAGGAAATTGAAGCAATTAAATGCACAAATTGTCATCTCATCTGTCCTCCCAGTTGAACGACGTGGCCCAGGGAGAGAGGGAAAAATAGTGGAAGTGAACAACTGGCTTCGCAAATGGTGTAAACAGGAACGGTTTGGATTCTTAGATCACGGAATGCAGTTTCTTGAAGATGGACTTCTGGCAAGCGATGGGCTGCACCTCACAACGGTTGGTAGGAATGTTTTTGCAAAAAATCTCAGAAACCTCATCAGGAGGGCTTTAAACTGACTAATGTGGGGGAGGGAGACAGTGCTCCTGAAGGTAGGAGTCTATCAATTGATGAAGATGATCATCCAAATGTCATAGACCGAATGGAGCAAACAGCACGCAGACCTAGTGGTGGGAGGAAAAAATCCTTAAATAAGAGACACGGGGGAATGATTAATGGACTTCAATGTCTGTACACTAATGCGCAAAGTATGGGAAATAAACAAGATGAGCTTGAGCTCTTGGTACAGCAAACTAAATATGACATAATAGGCATCACTGAAACCTGGTGGGATAAGTCCCACGATTGGAATGTAATAATGGAGGGATACAATCTATTTCAGAGAAACAGACCAGACAAGAAAGGAGGAGGAGTGGCGTTATATGTCAGGGATGTGTATACCTGTGAAGAGATCCAAGATTTAGAACCTCAAAGCCAAAGTGAGAGCATTTGGGTCAAAATTAAGGGAGAGAAGAATAACAGTGACCTCATTGTGGGAGTTTACTATAGATCCCCAAGCCAAACGGAGGACATAGATGATGCCTTCCTGGAACAGATGGCCAAGCATGCAAAAGGAAGGGAGATAGTAGTAATGGGGGACTTCAATTACCCGGATATTTGTTGGATGTCAAACTCAGCCAAGAGCATAAGGTCAAACAGATTCCTCACTGGCCTTGCAGACAACTTCATTGTCCAGAAAGTGGGAGAAGCTACAAGAGGAACAGCCATTTTAGATCTGGTCCTAACCAATGTTGATGACCTGGTTAGTGGGGTAGAAGTGGAAGGATCATTAGGCGCGAGTGATCATGCTCTTCTGAAGTTTACTATACAGCGGAAAGGAGCAGCCAAGCATACTAGGACTCAATTTCTCGACTTTAAGAAAGCCGACTTCATAAAACTTAGGGAAGTGCTGGGTGAGATCCCATGGACAGTAATACTAAAAGGAAAGGGAGTTCATGATGGCTGGGAGTTTGTTAAGAGGGAGATAGTAAAAGCACAACTTCAGGCAATACCAATGAGACGGAAACATGGAAGGTGCCTAAAGAAGCCAGGGTGGCTATCTAAAGAACTTTTAACTGAGTTAAGATTAAAAAAGGATGTGTACAAAAAATGGAAAAGGGGGGAAACCACCAAAGAGGAATTCAAACAAATAGCCAGCACGTGTAGACACAAAGTCAGAAAAGCTAAAGCACAGAATGAACTCAGGCTTGCTAGAGAGGTTAAAAGCAACAAAAAAGGCTTTTATGGGTATGTTCGTAGCAAAAGGAAGAACAAAGAAACAGTGGGGTCACTCAGAGGAGAAGATGGTGAAATGCAAACAGGGGACACAGAAAGGGCTGAACTCCTCAATGCCTTCTTTGCCTCAGTCTTCTCCGATAAAGAAAACAATGCCCGACCTGAAGAATTTGGAGCAAATGATTCAGCAGAGGAAACACAGCCCAGAATAACTAAGGAGATAGTACAAGAATACTTGGCTAGTCTAGATGTATTCAAGTCTCCAGGGCCAGATGAACTGCATCCAAGAGTATTAAAAGAACTGGCAGATGTGATTTCAGAACCACTGGCAGTCATCTTTGAGAATTCCTGGAGAACAGGCGAAGTCCCGGCAGACTGGAGGAGGGCAAATGTTGTCCCTATTTTCAAAAAGGGGAAAAGAGAGGACCCAAATAATTACCGCCCAGTCAGTCTGACATCAATACCAGGGAAGATTCTGGAGCAGATCATTAAGCAAACAGTCTGTGAGCACCTGGAAAGGAATGCTGTGATCACCAATAGTCAGCATGGATTTCTGAAAAATAAGTCATGTCAGACTAACCTGATCTCGTTTTTTGACAGAATTACAAGCCTGGTAGATGAAGGGAACGCAGTGGATGTAGCCTACCTTGATTTCAGCAAGGCATTTGACAAGGTGCCCCATGATATTCTTGTAAAGAAGCTGGTAAAATGCGGTCTTGACTATGCTACCACTCAGTGGATTTGTAACTGGCTGACTGACCGAACCCAAAGGGTGCTCATCAATGGTTCCTCTTCATCCTGGAGAAGAGTGACTAGTGGGGTGCCACAGGGTTCTGTCTTGGGCCCGGTCTTATTCAACATCTTTATCAACGACTTGGATGATGGACTCAAGGGCATCCTGATCAAATTTGCAGATGACACCAAACTGGGAGGGGTGGCTAACACCCCAGAGGACAGGAACACACTTCAAAACGACCTTGACAGATTAGAGAACTGGGCCAAAACAAACAAGATGAATTTTAACAGGGAGAAATGTAAAGTATTGCACTTGGGCAAAAAAAATGAGAGGCACAAATACAAGATGGGTGACACCTGGCTTGAGAGCACTACATGTGAAAAGGATCTAGGAGTCTTGGTTGACCACAAACTTGACATGAGCCAACAGTGTGACGCGGCAGCTAAAAAAGCCAATGCAATTCTGGGCTGCATCAATAGGAGTATCGCATCTAGATCAAGGGAAGTAATAGTGCCACTGTATTCTGCTCTGGTCAGACCTCACCTGGAGTACTGTGTCCAGTTCTGGGCACCACAGTTCAAGAAGGACATTGACAAACTGGAACGTGTCCAGAGGAGGGCAACCAAAATGGTCAAAGGCCTGGAAACGATGCCTTATGAGGAACGGCTAAGGGAGCTGGGCATGTTTAGCCTGGAGAAGAGGAGGTTAAGGGGTGATATGATAGCCATGTTCAAATATATAAAAGGATGTCACATAGAGGAGGGAGAAAGGTTGTTTTCTGCTGCTTCAGAGAAGCGGACACGGAGCAATGGATCCAAACTACAAGAAAGAAGATTCCACCTAAACATTAGGAAGAACTTCCTGACAGTAAGAGCTGTTCGACAGTGGAATTTGCTGCCAAGGAGTGTGGTGGAGTCTCCTTCTTTGGAGGTCTTTAAGCAGAGGCTTGACAACCATATGTCAGGAGTGCTCTGATGGTGTTTCCTGCTTGGCAGGGGGTTGGACTCGATGGCCCTTGTGGTCTCTTCCAACTCTATGATTCTATGATTCTATGATTCTACAACTCCTGGAACAGACAGACAAATCAAGCTTGGTTTTGGGGCAGCAGGTTCTAAGAATGTGAGGGTTGGGAAACTTGCTTCCTTTTATTTGGAAACATCAGTCCGTGGAAAGCTTTGGTTCACAGTCAACGATATGAACTGAACAAGCCCTTCCTGGGATAAGTGCTGAGATGAGTCGTCCAACAGCAGGGCTGGATTAACTGTTACACAAAGTACTCCACAGAGCAGGTCCTTAGATAAACCAGCAATCCTGCTGTCAGCCCATTAGCTGGCACTTCCCTGTGTCAATAGTGCTTAAGTCTAGCTTTTGGAATGGACTTTCCTTTCAAATCCAATGTAAGCATAAAGGTGCCAAGGGACACAGTGGCCGTGGTCCAGCCTGGATTTAAGCAAAGCTTGCTGGGCCCAAATGTCAGGCAAGGTGTGTTTTGCAGAAGATTTCTGGAACAGAACAGGACCTGTGACTTGGTGCATTATTCCACTTTATATACGCATCAGCCTATGTTCCATAAAATAGTGATGCATAACAAAAGAATAACGAAACTTCTACTGTAACTCCCACTCTTCCCTCCAACACTCACCTGGCTTACATAAGAACCTAAGAAGATCTGGCTGAATGAGCCCAATGGCTCTACTAATTCCACACCCTCCAACATCCCCCTGGCGAAAATCGGGACACATGTCTTCCGGTGCTACACTCTCACGGGGCCAGCTGACTCATGAGAGAGCATGGCACCACTGCAAGCCCTAGCACCGGCTGCAAGCCCCGTTACTCCTCCTCCCTGAACTCAGCAGTGCCGGTGCTGAAAAGGCCCTGCCTGAACATTGCTGTGAACATCTTTCCCAAGTGTTCACATTCCATTCCTTCAAACAGCTTATGCCTGTTAGGATATTTCCGTTCCACCTTAAAAGGGAGCAGGATGTTTGTATAACAGCCTGCGTAAGTTCCTGTCTCACAGGATGTTTATGTTGTAAGTTCGTTTCGTTTTTGCCTGTTTTGCCTGAGCAGTCGGAGCAGACGGTCATGCCTTCTTTGTTCTGACCAACGCCAAATAAACTGTAAATATGCATGTTCTGCTCTCATGCTGTGCAACTTCTTGCTGTGTGAATTCTGCTGTCAGAGTGTGCACTAAGCCTGAGGCTTAGTGTCGCTGAATTGCTGATATTGCCTGACTACGGGAGGTCGATGGATCGTCCGGCACCGAGCTTGGGGGCTCAGATGGATTCTATCTCCCTGGCAGTATCCCAACAACAGGTTTCGGGCCCAGATTCACGGCACTTGCAGAAGAGTAAGACTGCGACAGACTGCTGAAAGGTATGTTGGAAAAGCGAAAGCAGAGGCTTTTCTGTTGCCGCGGCAGCCTCTTTGATGTCCGGCTGGCCTAATTGGCCTGGGAGCCGAGCCAAGCAGGCTTCGTGATTTATGGGTGCCAAGATAAGGAGTCTCTGAAGTGAAGAAGACTCACGGCTGGCGTTAAGAGGTGGAATGGAGTTTTTCCAAGCCTCTGAAGCTGCTGAGTGTCCAAAGTTAAATCGGGACAATTATGAGACCTGGGCAAAATGGTGTGAGAGTTTGCTGCGTCAGTTTGGAGTCTGGCAAACTGTCAGTGAAGCCCCTCCAGTTCCTCTGACAGGGAGATGGGAGGCTCAGAATTCGAGAGCCATAGACGTAATAGTCTTGTCCGTCTCTCTGGAGGAAATAAAGACGCTTGCTGGAAATCTCACGGCACGTGACATGTGGGATGCTTTGAAAAAGGCCCACCAGCCAATAATCCCAGCCCAGTGTTTGAATGCATCGGAGGTCCTGGCTGTTTCCCAGAATGCTAGTGAATGCAGGGATGCTGAGGGCACCGGTTGCAAGCTGCAGGGGGAGCAGACTATAACGTCATCCCAGGCAGCATTCCAGCCTCCAGGGGGAGCCAAGGAGTCGGCAGCTGAGAGCTCTGTTTCTCGTGAGAACCAAGGTCAGAGCCTATGCAGAGGCCGGAAGACCAGATGTAAACAGAGCAAGAAGCCTGCAGATGGCCCGAAGCAGAAGGGGAGTGGAACGCCAGTGGAAAACAAAGCTATGTTTGCTGGCACAGCTCCACCAAAGGCTAAAGGCACGTCTGATGGCCAGGAGCAGGGGGGCAAGTTGCAAAAGCCCTCGCCAGTGGAAAACACGGCTATGTTTGCTGGCACAGCTTCACCAAAGGCTAAAGGCAAGCTGCAAAAGCCCACGCTGGTGGAAAACAAGGTTTTGTTTGTCAGCAAATCTGCTTCGAAGGGGAAGGCCAGGTTTATTGTTGACTCTGCGGCCACGCGCCATCTCACCAAAGACCGCCATCTGTTTGTCTCCTTCACACCTCAAGATGGAGAGGTCCAGCTGGCTGATGGAAGGACTTTGCAAGCTACAGGAGTTGGGACTGTGAAACTTGAAAGTCTGCATACTACGATTAGTAATGTTCTTTTTGTTCCAGGAGCTGTGGACAATTTGATAAGTGTACCACAGCTGACTGGGCGTGGTTTTGAGGTTTCCTTCAAGAAGACTGTCTGTGTCATCAGAAAAGACAAAGAGGACATTTTGCATGCAAAGTTGATGGATGGTTTGTTCTGTCTAACTTATGATGACAATGGTGTTGCTATGTCTAATGCTGATACTTGTTGTGTTGCACAAACTAACAAGGTTCTTCATGCAGGATGCATTCATGATGCACATCGCAGATTTTGTCACCTCTCTTGGCAAGCGCTAACCAAGATGCCTGAGTTGGTTGAAGGTTTGGACATCAAACCTTGCAAATTTCACATGAAATGTGTATCTTGTGTAGAGAACAAGGTGAAGGTTGCTCCAAAAGGCAAGGAGTCTAGCAGGCAGGCTTCCAAACCCTACCAGCTAGTTCACGCAGACCTGGTAGGTCCTCTAGCGCCCTCTTTGGGAGGAGCAAGGTACTTCATGGTTCTAATTGATTCTTTTTCCAGGTACATTCATGTGTTTATGCTCGAGCAGAAATCGCAAGCATTTCCTAAGTTCAAGGCATTCTGTGCTTGGTTGGAGAATGCTCACGGTAAACGTATTGGCTGTCTGTTTACTGATCGAGGCGGGGAATTCACTTCTCAGCAGTTTGAAGCTTTCCTGACTGAGAAGGGAATCCAGCATGACTTGTCAACGCCTAGATCGCCATGGATGAATGGGCTTGCAGAGAGAGCAAATCAAACGTTGCTGCAAGGGATAAAAACCTTGTTGCATGATGCCAACCTCCCTGAGAAGTTTTGGGGGGAGGCTCTCTCGAATTTTGTTTATACTTTTAACAGGAGACTGTCATCACCTATTGGCTGCACTCCCTATGAGAAAATGTTTGGTAAGCAACCTAATGTCAAACACATGAGAATCTTTGGTTCTGACATGTGGGTACACACCCCACAAAGCAACAAGCTTGGGAAGCGTGGGGCACATGGTCTGTTCATGGGGTACGAAAAAGGTGCATACAGGGTATGGATGACTAACTCTAAATCCATAAAGTTCACAAGGAGTGTTGAGTACAATCCTAAGTGGGGGGAAAATGTGGGAATTTTCCAGAGTTACCCAGAGGAGGATGAAGGTGATGTGAAGAAAGCAGATCATGCTGAGAAAGCTGAGGAAACTGAGGATGATGATGATGATGATGATGATGATCAGAGTTCGAATTCCAGTTCAGTGGGCGGCGCTGCTGCTGCTGTCAGTGACAGTGATGACACAGCAGACTACAAGAGCGCAAAGGCCTCAGTCAGACCATCTGATGAGTCTGACAATGAACTGGAAGAACCACTGTTCACCATTGGTCACTTTTCTCCTAAGAAGGAGGAGATGAGTCCAGAAGACTTGCGTCTGGTTCGCAGGTCTGAAAGGGCGACCAAAGGCAAACCTCCAAAGAGATTTGCTGATGAGTTTGCTAAGATGGCAACTGCTGTTCTTAGTAGCTCGGAGAAGGTGTGGGAACCTTCTAGCTTCAAAGAGGTCCAGGAGTTAACCTCTAAAGATGCTGAGCCTTGGCTTAATGCCATGAAGGCTGAAGTTGATTCCTTAAACAGGAACCAGACTTGGGAACTGGTACCGGTAGTCCCAGGAATGAGACTGGTTGGCAGCAAATGGGTCTTCAAGGCCAAGACAGACCAGAATGGCAAGGTTGTCAGACACAAAGCCAGATTGGTTGCCAGAGGTTTTTCACAGGTACCAGGGCAGGATTACCACGAGACCTACTCACCCACGGTCAAATATGAGAGCATTCGGCTGATGCTCAAGATCGCTGCGGAGGAGAAACTGCATGTTTCCCATCATGACATTAATACAGCTTTTTTGTACGGAATTTTGAACGAGCAGCTGTACATGCTTCCACCTGATGGAATGCAGATACAGAAGGGAATGGTCTGTAAACTGCGGAAATCCTTATATGGTCTCAAGCAGAGTGCCAGGTGTTGGAACACAAAACTCACTGAAACGTTGCTTTCTCTAGGTTTTCACCAGGGCAAAGCTGATCCGTGTGTGTTTGTCAAGGAGGAGGGGCAAAACAAACTGTATTGTTTATGTTTTGTTGATGATCTTCTGATGTTTTGGAAGAATCAGGCTTTTTATCAAAGCACCCTAGCTCAGCTGAAAGAGCACTTTGACATGAAGGATCTTGGTGAGGTATCCAACTATCTTTCTCTGCAGGTGGAGAGAGACCAAGCAGGTAATTTTCTGGTACACCAAACACAGAAAATTGCTGATGTATTAACCAGGTTGAATTTGGTTGATGCAAACCCAGCAGACACACCGATGGTGACAGGTTACCAGGTAGACAGTACTGCTGAAGCGTTTTCTGACACAACGCTGTACAGATGCATTCTAGGCAAGTTGAATTTCATTGCTAGATGTTCGAGACCTGACATTGCTGTAAGCACTAACCTGCTTAGCAGACATGCTAACAATCCTACTGTTCAGGATTGGAAAGCTCTGAAGCGCATAGCCCGGTATTTGAAAGGGACTATGCACTACAGGCTGAGGTTCACCAGTCAGAAGACTGGAGGTCTTGAAATCTTTGCAGATGCAAGTTTTGGAAGTGACACCACGGATGGTACAAGCACTTCTGGAGTATGCTACATGTACAACCACTGCCTGTTTGACTGGTTGTGCAAAAAGCAGACGACAGTTAGCCTAAGTTCCTGTGAAGCAGAACTCAATGCTCTGTCATTTTCACTCATGGATTGTGAATGGTTGATGCAACTGTTTAAGGACATTGGGGTTTCTGTGAAATGTCCTATACAAGTGTATCAAGACAATAGATCTTGTTTGGCTTTGCTGAACTCAGAGAGTTGCAAGCAAAGAACCAAGTACTTGCAGATTAAGCTACATCGTGCAAGAGAGTGTATTCAGAAAGGACTCATTCAGGTGTCCTACATGCCAGGAAATGAAATTCCTGCTGATCTGTTGTCTAAGGTTGTTAACAGAGAACAACTGAAGGTTTACGCACAAAGGTTGCAATTGGGTTGAACCACAGGTACTACTGGTTACACGGAAAGGGGGAGGATGTTAGGATATTTCCGTTCCACCTTAAAAGGGAGCAGGATGTTTGTATAACAGCCTGCGTAAGTTCCTGTCTCACAGGATGTTTATGTTGTAAGTTCGTTTCGTTTTTGCCTGTTTTGCCTGAGCAGTCGGAGCAGACGGTCATGCCTTCTTTGTTCTGACCAACGCCAAATAAACTGTAAATATGCATGTTCTGCTCTCATGCTGTGCAACTTCTTGCTGTGTGAATTCTGCTGTCAGAGTGTGCACTAAGCCTGAGGCTTAGTGTCGCTGAATTGCTGATATTGCCTGACTACGGGAGGTCGATGGATCGTCCGGCACCGAGCTTGGGGGCTCAGATGGATTCTATCTCCCTGGCAGTATCCCAACAATGCCTTCATGGACATTAATGCTTGTGAATGCCAGATGCTGGAAGCCACAAGATAGATGTCGTGCACAACCCAGAGTCTGTGTCTTCCACAATTACTATTCAGAGGCATGAAGGAGAATGGAATAATATCCCAACATTAACTTGGTTTATTATTATTATTTGACGGAATCCAGCCGTCATGGGATGGTGCAAAGGACATGAAAAAAGACACAGAAAGCAAGCTATATTTCCATGGATCGTAAGGAGCAGATCTCTGTTTCTCCTCCTCCAGCTTTATTTCCCTTTGTTCTGTCCTCATGGCCGTTTGGCAAAATCTCACGTTACCTCATCCGGTCAAGGCTTTGCTACGCCCATCACCATATAAGGTCAATACATTCCAATACATTGTAAGGCACAGCGTGTGGGGTCAGGTTGCACCCTGCAGTAATACAAGCCTCTGCCATGGCTCTATAACTCCCACAATTATTATTATTATTATTATTATTATTATTATTATTATTATTATCCGCCCATCTGGCTGAGTTTCCCCAGCCACTCTGAGTGGCTCACAGCATATCTAAAAACATAATAACATCAAGCATTAAAAACCTACCGATATAAGGCTGCCTTCAGCTGTCCTCTAAAAGTGGTGTAGTTCTTTATCTCCTTGACATCTGATGGGAGGGCACCACTACTGAGAAGGCCCTCTGCCTGGTTCCCTGTAACTTTGCTTCTCGCAGTGAGGCAACCAGCAGAAGACCCTCAGAGGAGGACCTCGGTGTCTGGGCTAAGCGATGGGGCTGGAGACGCTCCTTCAGGTATACGGGGCCAAGGCTGTTTAGGGCTTTAAAGGTCAGCACCAACACTTTAAATTGTGCTGGGAGCCCAGCACAATTTAAACACATGGGAGCACAGCACAAAAAAACACATGGGAGCCAGTGAAAATGGTCAGGCAGCCAAATGGTCGGGTCATTGCTCCCCCCTCTCAACCTCCAGTAATTATGTGTTTTTTTACAGACCTTCTGGGTGACAAGAGCCCCAAAGCATCAATCAAGTCTCTGGTGGGTCACCATACATGCTTGGCAAGCTGTGTTTGTCTTGTTAGGTCAGAACTTGCAGATGCCCGATTCATCTGAAATCCACAGATCTATTTACTGATGCATTAATATTTATTGTACAATCTACAGCCATGAAATCTTGTTTCACAGGCACACCGCCCTCCACTGCAGTAGATAATGAGATTACACAGCTCAGAGTAGAAGCTTGTCACCTTCTTTAATGATCTCCTTTATGTCACCGACAAGGTGGAAACACCTGCATTCTTCCACCCTCCCACCTTTCCGCTGTCTTCCAAGCCACAACGAGGAGCCCAGAATCCGGTGCGAACAATTTGCTATTGCTGACACACATACTTGAAGCAACGTGTTGCGAGAATTCATGATGACTTCATGATCTGTCACTTGTCATGGCACAGGCAGGGGCAATCTAGCACCTTTGGCATGTGCAACAATGAACTGCGCCTGAAACAGGAAGGTGCAGAATGAATTCTCACACCTGTGGTTAGCTTATTTCCAGAGTAAAATAGCCATGACTTTTCACATAAGTCTTTATCATCAGGGCTGCATCTAATAGGGATGGAAGGATCACTTGATTTCTGGTCCATAACAATTGCACATGTTCGTTCATCTGTTCTACCCCGTTTTTGCATTAATCTGCATTAAAGAAAATACTACTTGAAAAATTGTATTTAAGTATCTGTTTAAATACGTATCGTATGAAAATTGTTTTAAAATAGGTGTTTTATTGCAATCTCTAAATAAACCATCATCAAACTGCTCAAAGCTATTTATTTATTTATTTATTTTATAAGATATTTATTAAGATTTTTTTTTAAGAAACAAAACAGAAAAGTCATAACAAAGAAGAACATACAAAAAGAAAAGATTACAAAAAATACAACAATAAATGACTAAAACACATAGCAACACACACAAAAAAATAATAATAATTAAAAAACAAATCAATTTTTCACATTTTCCAGAATTCTCATTAACTTGTTTCTTTGACCTCCTCACACCTCCCTTTTTTGTATTCCCAATCGCATCATTAATTCAGCAAATCTTACCCCTCTTTTTTTAAAAATTTAACTCAATGTTTAAACAAATTTACATCTTTATACTTTAACCAATTATCAAACCATTTTTACATATTCTTACTGATCTTATTACTAAGTCCACTTAGGTCCAGTCCGACATCACTTTAACATTCATTAATTTTACAGTATTTCTGCAAGTAGTCTTTAAATTTCTTCCAATCTTCTTCCACCAACTCTTCTCCCTGGTCTCGGATTCTGCCAGTCATTTCCGCCAACTCCATGTAGTCTATCACTTTCATCTTCCATTCTTCCAGAGTGGGTAAATCTTGTGTCTTCCAATACTTTGCCACGAGTATTCTTGCTGCTGTTGTAGCATACATAAAGAAAGTTCTATCCTTCTTTGGCACCTTTTGGCCGACTATGCCCAGAAGAAAGGCCTCTGGTTTCTTCAAGAAGGTATATTTAAATACCTTTTTCATTTCATTATATATCATTTCCCAGAAAGCCTTTATCCTTGGGCATGTCCACCAAAGGTGAAAGAATGTACCTTCATTTTCTTTACATTTCCAACATTTATTATCGGGCAAATGGTATATTTTTGCTAGCTTGACTGGTGTCATGTACCACCTATATATCATTTTCATAATATTCTCTCTTAGGGCATTATATGCCGTAAATTTCATATCAGTGGTCCACAACCGTTCCCAGTCAGCAAACATAATGTTATGTCCAACATCCTGTGCCCATTTAATCATAGCAGATTTAACCGTTTCATCTTGGGTGTTCCATTTCAACAGCAAGTTATACATTCTTGAAAGTATCTTTGTTTTTGGCTCTAACAATTCTGTTTCCAATTTCGATTTCTCCACCTGGAAGCCGGTTTTTTTATCCAAATTATAAGCTTCCCTTATTTGATAGTAATGAAGCCAGTCTCGCACTTTATCTTTTAATTTCTCAAAACTCTGCAATTTCAATTTATCTCCTTCCTGTTCCAAAGTTTCCCAATATTTTGGCCATTTGGCCTCCATATTGAGCTTTTTCTGAGCCTTTGCTTCCATTGGTGACAACCACCTTGGGGTTTTGTTCTCAAGTAAGTCTTTGTATCTTATCCAGACATTAAACAATGCTTTTCTGACAATATGATTTTTGAATGCTTTATGAGCTTTAACCTTGTCATACCACAAATATGCATGCCACCCAAAAACATTGTTAAAACCTTCCAAATCCAAAATGTCTGTGTTCTCAAGAAGCAGCCATTCTTTCAACCAGCAAAACGCTGCTGATTCGTAATAAAGTTTAAGGTCTGGCAGGGCAAATCCACCTCTTTCCTTTGCATCAGTTAATATCTTAAATTTTATTCTGGGCTTCTTGCCCTGCCAGACAAATCTGGAAATATCTTTCTGCCACTTCTTGAAACAATCCATTTTGTCCAAAATCTGTAATGATTGAAACAAAAACAACATTCTTGGCAATACATTCATCTTTATAACAGCAATTCGGCCTAACAAGGAAAGCTTCAAATTTGACCATATTTCTAGATCTTTTTTCACTTCTGACCAACATTTCTCGTAGTTATCTTTGAATAGGTTTAAGTTTTTAGCAGTCATATTAACCCCTAAATATTTTACTTTCTTTACCAATGTTAACCCTGTCTCCTTCTGAAACCTTTCTTTCTCTATCGGTGTTAAATTTTTCTCAAGGACTTTGGTTTTTGACTTGTTCAACTTAAATCCTGCCACCTGACCAAATTCTTGGATCAATTCTAAAGCTCTTTTAACACTAGATTCTGGCTCCTGTACCGTTAATACCAAATTCTCTGCAAATGCCTTCAATTTATATTGTTTGGCTCCGACCTGTATACCTTTTATCGAACGGTCCCTTCTAATCATGTTTAGCAAAACCTCCAGGACTGAAATAAAAAGCAGTGGGGAAATTGGGCACCCTTGTCGTGTTCCTTTCTCTATCTTAAATTCCTCTGTCACCACATTGTTAACTATTAACTTAGCTTTTTGTTCAGAATAAATTGCACCTATACCATTTTCAAACCCTTGACCGACCCCCATCCCCTGAAGGTTTTTCTTCATAAAACTCCAAGAAATGTTGTCAAAGGCCTTCTCTGCGTCAACAAAGATTAATACTGCTTTAGTGTTAATGTTCACTTGCAACTTCTCCAAAATATTAATAATATTCCTTGTGTTATCGGACAAGTGTCTACCCGGGAGAAAGCCAGCTTGGTCTTTATGTATCTCTTCCACTAATACTTTTTTTAACTTTTTAGCCAATATATCAGCAAAAATTTTGTAATCCGCATTCAACAGGGATATGGGTCGGTAATTCTTAAGTTGTGTCTTTTCAGACTCACTTTTCGGTATAAGTGTAACATAAGCTTCCTTCCACGACTCAGGCGCTTTTTTCCCCTCCATAATTTCATTGCAAACCTCCTTCAATGGTTGAATTACCCAGTCCTTCAAAGTTCTGTAGTATTTTGCAGTTATTCCATCCGGTCCTGGAGATTTGCCCAACTGCATATTCTGTATGGCACCTTCCACCTCTTGTTCTGTAATCTTATAATTCAGCATTAGCTTGTTTTCTTGAGAGATTTTCTGCAGTCCATTTATTTTCAAAAATTGGTCTATATCAGACTCTTTCTGTGGCCCTTATGTATATAACTGTTTAAAGTATCTCTGGAAGCATTTCCTAATTTCCACTGGATTCTGGATACTTTCCCCTTCTATCTCCAAATTAGTAATAGTATTGAGCTTTTGTCTTTTCTTCATTTGCCAATCTAACAATTTTCCACATTTATTAGCTGACTCAAATGTCCTTTGTCTCATCTGTTTAATTTTCCATTCTATTTCCTGGTTCATCATTTTCATATATTGCACTTGATATAACTTTATTTCTCTCAGAATCTCTTGTGATTTGGGTTTCGCTCTCAATTTCTTTTCGCCCTCTTTTATTTTATCTAAAATTTTGTCTTTTTTCTCATTTTGGGATCTCTTCTTAATTGCATTCTGTTGAATTAGAAACCCCCTCATGACTGCTTTACTTGCGTCCCATACTACTCTTTTTTCAGTAGTAGTGTTCATATTTATCTCAAAATAGTCTCTCAAGGTTTTTTGGGCCTTTTTTATAACCTCTTGGTCTCTAAACAAGGTGTCATTCATCCTCCATCTAAAGGAACCGGTTGATGTTAATTTCATCTCCATTCTCACAGCATTGTGGTCAGAGCAAGTTTTAGGGCAAATTTCCACTTTTCTGATCTTAGGTGCCAGTCCTCTGGTTATCCAAATTTGGTCAATTCTTGTCCATGTCATTTTGGCCTCCGAGAAGAAGGTTCCCTCTCTACCCAAGGGGTTCTTCACGCTCCAGATATCAGTCAAGTCCATATTGTCAGTCATTTCAAAAAAAGTTTTTGGTAGTCTGCCATCATTTGTGACTACCTGTCTGTATGACTTGTCCATATTTGTGGATACCACCCCATTCATGTCTCCCATCATAATAACGTTATAGTCCATATAGTCCAGCAATGTCTCATGCAGCTTCTTAAAAAATTCAGATTTCCCCTCATTTGGTGCATAAACTCCTACTATCAAGTATTTTTCTCCTTGTGTTTGAATTTCAATTGCCAAAATTCTTCCTTGTTCATCTTTAAAAATAAATTTCGGTGATAGGCTCTCTTTTGCATAGATTACAACTCCTCTCTTTTTGACTTTGTCCGATGAAATAAATTCTTGGCCCAATCTTTTATTTATCAAAACTTTCCTGTGTAGCCTTATCACATGTGTTTCCTGTAGACAGATCAAGTCCAATTGTTCCTTTTTCAGTACATGAAATACCCTCTTCCTTTTTTCCGGGGAATTCAGACCATGAATGTTCCAACTTAATAGTTGCAGAGACATGATGTATTTACTTTATTTTCCTCCAACTGCTCCCAACAGTTGTTCTTCGTCTGACGGTGGTATCACTTTCTCTAACTTGCCCAATCCCGAAGGTGGTAGTAATGCTCCTGGCTCTTTTCCTGTCCCTTTTTGCAAATCCTCTTTGTGGTCTCTCAATAATTTCTCCTTATCTTCCACTGTTCTTATTTTGACCTTTTTCCCTTTGAAGGTAAAGGATAGGCCTTGGGGGAATTCCCACCTGAATATAATTCCGTTTCCTCTCAACAGGGCCACCAAGTCTCCGTAGTTAGATCTCAATTCCAAAAGATATTTTGGGATGTCTTTAAAAATCTCAACACTTGTGTCTTCTATTTCAAGAGTCTTTTGAAAGTGCAAATTCAATATTTTATCCCTCTCCTCTTTCGATTGGAGGGAGATCAAGCAGTCTCTCACCCTGTTCTTCCTCCCTCCTCTTCCAAGTCTGAAAGCACTTACTATCTTAAAGTCTGGCTTTTCTTTGTCTAGCTCCCAAAATTCTGTAAATTCCTGCGTAAGGAAATCGCTCAAACTTCCTTTCTCAAGTTCAGGTACTGCCCTGATCCTCAGATTAGTCTGTTTATCTCTTAATTCAATCATAGACAGCAATGATTTGTGATCGTCCAGCCTTCTATGTATTGGTGGTCTCTCTCCCTTTACTTCCTCTGCTATTTCCTTCGCCTCTTGGGCTGTCTTATGATTTAATGCAGCTTCCTGCAGCAGTTTCTCAATAGAATTTGTGTTTTTCTCAATAGAATCTGTATTTGAGTTTACCTTCTGCCCCAAATTGTTGATACTTAAGGTATTTTGGTCAAGTGGCTTACTTACTTTTTCCAAAGATCCAAATTTTTTTTCTAGTGCTGAGGCAATTGAGCCCTCTTCCGAGGTCATTCCTTTAGATCCTTGTTGACCTAGATCTTCCTCTGATGGGCCAGAAGGGCCGGATGCCGATGCTCTTCGCTGTTGCTGCAGTTTGGCTTTAGTCGATCTTGTTGCTCTTTCTGGCGGCTGACTTGCCATAACACTTTATCTGAGGTTCAAGGTCAGTCTCACGGTCCAAACTTGTTTAGCAATGGAAATTTCCCCAGCCAGTTGAGAGTGGAAAATCCCCAGTAGCCAATTGTAACAGTCTCTTAGATCCTCTAGGGGGACACAGTAACAATTAAAATTTGTAACTAAAAGTTCAATTTTCAAGCTTCTGTAAATTCCCCCTTGGCTGAGTAGCCACAGTATCAATAAGGAAAACCTTCAAATTCTAAGTATCTTTCTTGCAAAGTTAACTTTCTGTCAATCTGTAACAAAGTCCATAAAAAGTACACTCAACACTGTAACAGTCCCATTAACCTGGCGTTCCGATTCCAGGCATTAAGTGGTGGTCTTGTTTCTTTTAAACACTCTTTAAAGCAACGAAAAAGTCTGATACAATCTTCCCTCCCTCTTCTGTACCTCTAGGAGGGAGTTTCTTGTGCAGATGTCAGATTCAAAGTCTTTTAAAACACTTTTAAAACACAGACTTAGCGGACACAGTCTTTGCCTTTGATCTCTCTACAAAAGCGGAAGGCGGACTTCCTGTTTTGCGCCTTGCCGCTTCGGTCCAAATTCCCCTTGTTATTTTCTTTTATAGCCCAATCTTTGTATTTAACCTACTCACGGGTTGTTGTTCCGTAGCCAAATTTTCACAGGAAAAAGGTCGGCACTCTACGGTAACAGCTACGTGGCTTCGCTCAACAGAAGTAGTGGTTGACTCACAGCACCGCGCCAAACACCCTGCTGCGATTCCGGAGCCCGTTACTGGGCTCCTTTGCCATTCGGGGGGGCGCTGAAGGTGCCCGCCGAGTCCCAGGACCACAGGCTTCTCCTGCCTGTGGGTTTCGGAAGGGTCCCCGCTTCGCCGCAGCGGCAAGACCCGATTTCTGTGAAGCTGGTCCCTCACAGTCAGAGGGATTCCGCCATTACCGATGGCGCCGCCTCCGGAAGTCCAAACTGCTCAAAGCTATTTAGAACTATGAGGGAGTTGCAACTAGGAATGGGGCACAGGGAAGATTTAGGGCTGCGCAAGCAATGAATCCTGCCAACCTAGCAGTTCGAAAGCACGTCAAAGTGCAAGTAGATAAATAGATACCGCTCCGGCGGGAAGGTAAACAGCGTTTCCGTGCGCTGCTGTGGTTCACCAGAAGCAGCTTAGTCATGCTGGCCACATGACCCGGAAGCTGTACGCCGGCTCCCTCGGCCAATAAAGCGAGATGAGCACCGCTACCCCAGAGTCGGCCACGACTGGAACTAATGGTCAGGGGTCCCTTTACCTTTACCTTTAAGCAACGAACAGGGCTGGGCTTTGGGAAGAAGACAAGAGGCCCTGACAGAGTCCTAGAGTCCTCTGCCTTCTTCCCAAAGCCTAGTCAAGTGCGTTTTTGGCTTTGGGAAGGAGGTGGGAGGGCTTTAGGACTCTGCAAGAGCCTCATACCTCCTTGCAAAAGCTGGGTACCTCCTTGCCCAAGGACTGGGGGTGGCACCAAATTTTGGCCTGTAGTCTACCACTGTGGGGAGGAATTCCATTCTGTTCACATGTTGATGTGAAGCCACACAATTCACAGTAAAATTCATGTGTAAAAGGGTTCTAGGGGGTCTTGGCAGACCAGAAGCTTAGCATGAGTCAACAGTGTGGTGCAGCAGCAAAAAAGCTAATGCTATTCTAGGCCGCATCAGCAGAAGTTGTCCAGAATAGTACTGCTCTATTCTGCCTTGCTCTGACTACACCTGGAATACTGAGTCCAGTTCTGGGTGCCACAATCTAAGAAGGATATTGACAAGCTGGAAATTGTGCAGAGGAGAACAACCAGGATGATCAAGGGTCTGGAAACCAAGCCTGATGAGGAACGGTTGAAGGAGCTGGGTATGTTTAGCCTGGACAAGAGGAGATTGAGAAGAGATATGATAGCCATCTATCTTGGATTAGAAACCGAGAAACTGAAACTGGCTGATCCCTCCCTCCCCCCAGCAACAAAATATTGTAGGGTAGAGCTCTCATGTTCAGGATTCTGGGCACTCCATTCCATCTCCCCTGTTCCCCGCTATCTTCCTCAACAGTCGGTAAATATTCCGTGTATAGTGGTATCTCGGGTTACAGACACTTCAGGTTACAGTCACTTCAGGTTACAGACACTTCAGGTTACAGACTCTGCTAACCCAGAAGTAATACCTCGGGTTAAGAACTTCAGGATGAGAACAGAAATCGTGCAGCGGCAGCAGGAGGCCCCATTAGCTAAAGTGGTACCTCAGGTTAAGAACAGTTTCAGGTTAAGAACAGAGCTCCAGAACGAATTAAGTTCTTAACCCGAGGTACCACTGTATACTGAGCATCCTCAGTACTCATTGGGCAGTTTGGGTTCTCCACCCTCAGGTTTTCCCTAGGGAATTTTGTTTTTCTTCTTCCCCCAAGCCTGCTGATGTCTAACACTTGTGTTTGAATGGCCCCATATTTAAGTATTGCCACTTACTGAGATCACTATTAATATACATTGTGATGGCAATGTGTCCATCCATCTATATAAGAGAGACAATGCTCAGTGATATTGTCAGACCACTGTGCCTTTCAAGAACATCAGGGGTAAAGGAAGCATGTTTTTGAGCATGCTCAAATGAGGAAGGATAATACGTGCCTCGCGTGAGACAGTGGACAAAAGCAGAAAAAACTCTCTTGACTGAACAGAGTGGTTGTCTTTTCAATTATAGATGAAAAGGTGAATATAACTCTGAAGGGTCGGATGGATTCCTGGGAAAGTGTGAGAAAGGAACCACTTAAAAACAAGCAGAAATGTCTAGTAAACGATGATTTAAAGGGGAACATAAATATATGGAGAGTGGGAACAAGGAAGAAAATTCAAGGTGGATCAATGGAGTAACGCTACTAACTTAAGCAAAATGTCACCGTAACAGAAGAGATCTGTTATCGTGGTAAGAAAATTGCTGCATTTCATAAGCGGCTGGCTGTTGACCGCAGTAGAACTAGCACCAGAGAGAACTGGCTGACCAGTTATGAAGAAACTTATTGATTATTTGCTTATTATTATTTATTAAATTTCTACACCAACTTTCATCCAAGGATCGCAGGGCGGTTTACGACTGCACCTTTTCTTCTCCAGAAGATATCCCGCAAGACAGCAGAGATTTAGGATCAGAGTTTTCCTACTCCTAATGGGCCACCTTCCCAGGTGGATGAGCTCCATCTGCCTAACTTACCGAGGGTTTGAGACCCATTGGACTCCCTCACGTGGTTTGGCCGGCCAGTTGAAGCTGTTTCCCGGCTTGTGGCTGCTGTCGCACGCTGACGGCTTCTAGGAGCCAGAGGTGAGAGCTAAGTGCAGGTTGGGGACCAAAGGCAGACAAACTACTTCAGATACCTTTCTATTAGGTATGTTTGGGACTACAATTCCCACCATCCCTGACCACTGGTCCGGTTAGCTAGGGATGATGGGAATTGTAGTCCCAAACATCTGGAGGGCCGGAGTTTGGGTATGCCTGGTTTATTCTTTTTGTACACTGCTTTCAGTTTCCCCTTTTTACAATCAAGTGGCATATAAATTTCATGGCATAACTAAATAGAAAGAGCAAATGAATAAATATTTGGGACCGTCTTTCAATGAAAAGAGGAGACTGAGAGGAGATTATGAGAGCCATCTTCAAACATCTCAAGGGCTGTCACATGGAAGATGGAGTAAGCTTGTTTTCTCCTACTGGACTCAAACCAATGGCTTCAAGTTACATGAAAGGAGATTCCAACTAAAAATCAGGAAGAACTTTCTGAGGGGAAGAGCTGTTCAACAGTAGAACGGTCTCCATTGGGAGGTGGTGGGCTCTCCTTCCTCAGAGGTTTTTAAACAGAGGTTGGATGGCTATCTGTCATGGCTGCTTTAGCTGATATTCCTGCATTACAGGGGGTTGGTCTAGATGACCCTTGGGTCCCTTCCAACTCTACAATTCTATTATTTGTTTCCCAAATTAGTGAATTGGTTGGAAATGAAGGGGATACGATCGTGATCAAATATATCTTGAAGGTTATCTTGAAGGAAGGCTGAATCATGGAACATTAACCTATTAAACACTTTCTGTTCAGTAATGGCTCCAAACAACCATGGATATGATTATAATGCACTTATCTCGTAATCATAATGCCGCTTGCTCTCATTACAAACATTTGCGTTATTGCTCTCGAAGAACCTCAGAGAATCAACCCAATTACAAAATCCCTGTGAGTAATGTCTCCTTTGTAGTTGTCAAAGTCAAGATCCAGGTAAAATCAAAACTGGTACTCTAATAAAAATGAAATCAATCATGTCACCATAATTGGAAAGCAGTAATAAAAAGTAATTGGGTTTAATACATAATTTAGATCGTTACTTGTTAAGTTAATGCATTCTGCTTAGTGTGTGAAAAAATTATTTATCTCACATACAGTTGAGCATTCATTTGTTTTTTTAATGGAACGCACTTGAATTGACTTTAATAAGAGCAGTTTGTTAAATCAGATTTTGAATGGGCACATAGATTTGAAGTTCATATGTTAATTCTGGACATGATATACTCAGCACTTACAGCCTCGTCTTAAAGTCACCAGATTTATTCTCTCCTGAGATTTAGTATTCATTGTTGTCTTATATTACAGAAATTAAATTGGTTTTCTCTGGTGTCTTGATGTGAAGCAATTTGCCTTATGATTATTTTATTTTGAAGCAATAAAAGGACTTGATTGGCTGCCGCAGCATCGATCACCTTTACTAGATATCAGCCTTTTTCTTTGCATTACTGTACCAGCCCAGTTCAGAAGAAGTTGGCAGTGCATATTCTGTCTTTGCAGGCAATTGCATAGGGCTTAAACCCAAAACCTTCTGACCTATAGAGTCTTTGATGCTTCAAGCAGGTGATGGATGAATCTATCCAATTTGGCTCCCCAAGTGCCTCATTTTCCCAGTCTTAAATTCAGTTTGCCACATTACCACAGCAATTTATGGTTGTTGTTGTTGTTGATGATGATGTTGTTGTTGTTTTAAAAAAATCTTCATGAAAATCCATCAGCATTTGGGTATGAATTTCTTCTAATCAACTCACTTTTGTATGCCGATTTGATCAATATACACATTTCTCCAAAGGGATAGCTCAGTTGGTGGAGTGCGAGACTCTTAATCTCAGGGTTTTGAATTGCAGGGGGTTGGACTAGATGATCCTCATAGTCCCTTCCAACCCTGCAATTCTATAATTATATTAGTGAGAATAATATAAAATGCATTATATTGGTGGAAATGGCTTTCACAAATGTTTGTAAGTACCCACTGATGGATTTTTGTGAGAGTTTTTTTTCCTCCCAAAGAAATTGCTCACTGAGTGCTCACTGGAAGGACAGATCCTGAAGCTGAGGCTCCAATACTTTGGCCACCTCATGAGAAGAGAAGACTCCCTGGAAAAGACCCTGATGTTGGGAAAGATGGAGGGCACAAGGAGAAGGGGACGACAGAAGACGAGATGGTTGGACAGTGTTCTCGAAGCTACCAGCATGAGTTTGACCAAACTGCGGGAGGCAGTGGAAGACAGGAGTGCCTGGCGTGCTCTGGTCCATGGGGTCACGAAGAGTCGGACACGACTAAACGACTAAACAGCAACAACAAAGAAATTGCAAAACAAATGGATGCAGAAATGTGGAGAACTGAAAATGAAAAGGAGAAAATGAGAGAAACTAAAATTGACAGATTTGTCTATATCTACCCTACCATCACTAAGCTGTAATGCTCACTTCTGCAATTATGAACCAGCTCCATAACCCTTTTTTTTGCAACATTAAGATTCCACAATTCCAGCCATTTCTGCTGCAAGATATACATATTAATATGACATACCCACATAAATAAACATACTCTCTGCTGCCAACTGTCCAGCATCCCTAGAGAAGCTGCTGGCTTATTCAAATATATGACAGATGCACTGAAGTTAACCTAACTACAGCCATGGGAAGGGAAGTACAATGGAGAGAAATGAAGCGTCCTCTCCTTGCTTAGCCTGAGGTCAGAACCTGTCATTAGGGTCTAGTGACTTTCTCCTTCTCCCAGAGGGATGGCTATCAGATTTCAGCATTCCCAGATCTTTGCTTGTCTTGTCTTCCTCCCCACCCCCTCAATCATTTCAGGTGGCTAAAAATATCAAGCAAAACACAAAACAGTGCTCAGAAATATAAGAAGAGTCCTTCTCAGTTAAGACACCGTGGACAAAAGTAAAATAAATAAAATCGGCAAGAATTTGCAAAGGCAAAACTACCTAGAATCTGAAGTTTAAGCAGAAACTGTTGGTAATTTTATGAACATTTTCAAGAGTGCTCAATTCCCCTCCCTTTTTGGTTACTGCTCTGTGCTGAGCTTGGATCCTAGAACAATAGGCAGGTAGGATCCTAGAATGCAAAAGCTGATTGGCCTGCAGGAGCAGACCAATCAGACCTCAGGAGGAAGTTGATCAGCCTATTAGGTTGGCAGGACCCTAGAATGCAGCAGTTGATTGGCCTTCAGGAACAGCCCAATCAGGCTCTAGGAGGGAAGCAGAGTCAGCCAATCACAAGGGACCCATTGTATAAATAATGTATATAAAACCTGAGGTTTTGGGGGAAATGAATTCACTGTTACAAGCTGCACTAAAGAGCATGAAATCACTATGCGACTCCGAGTATATTTCAGTTACATTCAGAATTCATGGCAAAAATGCTGTCTTGCACATATGATTTGCCCTCAGTGCCCTCTGTGATGTCATCACAATCACACACATAATATTGTGATTTCATTCACCTGGCTTCCACGGAAGCCCGGCCCTGAAAGACGCATGTTCCAATTTTCCTCTGCGGCATGTTGGAGGGTTTGCAAACCAGCTCCCCCAGCTTGGGGTAAGGGGGTTAACTTTGACAGAAGGGCCGAACCACCCACCTCCCAGTCCTCCGATGCCATCACAATGTCATTGATAGATGGGTGGCCCCACCCCTGTCAAAGTTAGCCCACAGGATGGACGATAGGAAATAAAGATACAGTCCTGCTGGGCCAAAAAGGTTCCCTAAAGGTAAAGGTAAAGGGACCCCTGACCATTAGGTCCAGTCGTGGCCGATTCTGGGGTTGCGGCGCTCATCTCGCTTTATTGGCCGAGGGAGTCGGCGTACAGCTTCCGGGTCTTCTAAGCCGCTTCTGGTGAACCAGAGCAGCGCACGGAAACGCCGTTTACCTTCCCGCTGGAGCGGTACCTACTTGCACTTTGAGGTGCTTTTGAACTGCTAGGTGGGCAGGAGCTGGGACCAAGCAATGGGAGCTCACCCCGTCGCGGGGATTCGAACCACCGACCTTCTGATCAGCAAGTCCTAGGCTCTGTGGTTTAACCCACAGCGCCACTCGCGTCCCTACCCCTGGCCTATAGATAATAGAATAGGACTTCTTTACTCCAAAGTGTGTACAGCTACAGTAAAGAATATGGCTTTACTGAGCACCAAAGCTTGCTGCCCCCGTTTTTGTCCTGTTCTTTTGAGGGGTTCTTCTACTCGTTCTCCTGTATACTGAGCAATGAGGAGTTTCCTGCTTTTCATTTAGCAAATCCAAAAGCTCAAGGCCTAACACTCTCTCTCTCTCTCTCTCTCTCTCTCTCTCTCTCTCTCGTTCAGCTGCTGGCAGAATTCCAGCTGCTTTTTGTACAAATGTTTCTGTGCTCATTGTCCTTGTTTATCAAAGATGAAGGAATTGCTTTATGTTGTGTGTGCATCAGGCTGTACTTTTGTTTATGCACTTGATAGATTCCAGTGAGTTTCAAGAAAGAGATTAATTTTACTTATTCCTCCGTATGATCATTAGAAAAGCTTTTAATGAACACAGTAAAAACCCAACTAATTATCACAATGGCATTTAACTCTAAATAAAATTGACAGGAGGCACGCGCACGATACATATAATTTTGCACGTTTTATTAAAATGCATTTATCACTTTATTCTCCCGGAATAACTGATTGTATTATCTATGATAATTTCACTAATATTTTTCTTTCTGTTTAATATTTAAGTGGAGTTTACTGATATTAAAGTCATAATGCATTTAATGGAAATTACCTTGCATTCTAATTACTTTTCTTAGTGAAGGATGGTAAATAGAATAATCTAGTTATGCTTGTTGTGGATGAAACCACAGAAATATTTAATGAATATCTTCTCTGGGGGAAATGCCATATTTACTACTTTGGTGTTGTTGTTTTTA
This sequence comes from Podarcis raffonei, assembly GCF_027172205.1. NCBI lineage: Eukaryota > Metazoa > Chordata > Lepidosauria > Squamata > Lacertidae > Podarcis > Podarcis raffonei. Next base: position 13,207,971 of record NC_070602.1, read on the forward strand.
AAAAAACCTTCTAGAATATCCCCAGTAGATGTAGACAAGTGAAGGATATCCAACCCAATTCAGCTACGGTACTGCATTCAAGACTGTTTTGGTGCAAAAAGTGAAGGGCAAGATGGCGCCTTCTATTAATTCCATGTTCAGGAAATGACTGGATTAGCAGCTGAATCTTACTTCAATACCAGTGATAGGAATAGCATCCTTGGTCACAACTGAGACAGCTGGCCAGATTAGAAGGCTCTAGAGAGGTTCCACGACAGCAGAGAGGAATGGTTGAGGGCTCCAAGTTGAGGACCATGTTCTACTTCCACTCTAGTTGCTTCTGAACACCAGTTTCTGGAGGGTAAAGTTCTGTTGAAGGTTGTTGCTTGTTGACTTCCCATGGCATCCGGTTGGTGGCTGTGCAACTAGGACTCTGGACTAGATGAGCATGGGATGGAATGGGGGCAGCCAGATCTCTTGGCCAACGGTGACTGGCCATGATCCCATCCCATCACAGCAGTGGGGCCAGCTTGGGATTCAGTGGATCCCAGGTCAGCCCTGCCCTATCCCCAGAAAGCACATACCCATCAACTGCCCCATAAAAACAGAGGAATCCCATTTCCCCCCACGAGAGCACGGCAGCCATTTGGGACACCTTGCCGTCACGCGATATTGGGCCAAGATCTAAACATCCCCCCCCCAAAAAAAGTTGTTTTTTTTCAGGTCCACAATTTCGTGTGCTGCCCCCAAATGTGTATTTTGAGTGCAGTGTCCAAAAATAGCACTTTTCCCAGGTCTGCGATTCATGTGGGTCATGTGACTTGCACAGGATTTCAGACCCAGAAGATGGTGTCCCTGATTTTGGCCATGTCATGTTGGAGGGCATGAAAGCGCTGTTTCAGTGAATGGGATAGGGGCATCAATAGAGTCACAGATTGGCATCAATGGAGTCACAGATTGGCATCAATGGAGTCACAGATTAGCATCAGTCTATAGGCAGAGGCTGATAGAAGGCCAACTGATCAGAGCAAGGCAGAGGAACGCTTCCACCGAACCAGTTCAGATGGCTCTGTTTGTAAAGCTCTATGTAAGCTTCTCTGCTTTTTGGAAGTTACACGGTTCTGCAGAAAGCTACTGAATATGTTAACTAAGGGCTTAACCAGAACATCTGAGAAAAGTTTTATAATATTCTGTGGAAAGCCCACCTGGGCCAGGAGATTTATTCCGTCTGAGTTTTTAAAATTACATTTATAACTTCCTGAGTTCTAATTAATTTATTCCACTCAGCAGCAGCAGCTTATAACCCTGGGAAGATCTAAAGACCTCAAATCATAATTAATATTAGATAGTTTTGGCTTTTTCTGAAGAATAAGAATTGTAATTTTATTCTTCCAAGGCCTCCGTAATCCTCTGAGTAGCTAGCAGTGTTTTCCCCTGATTTGGGTATGAAGGAAGGAAACTGCAACCGCTGTCCTTTTCCTGTTGCTGATAATACATACAAAATGCAGTGCGTTAGATTTATTTATTTCATAAAATTTATATACCGCTCGAATGTACACAGACAAACAAACACCCCTGAAAGCAGTTTACGAAAAGAATAAAACAATGAAATCATCCATTTTTTTAAAAAGAGTTAAAAACAACTATTTAAAGCCTTAAAAAAACACAAAAAACTGGCAAGGGAATGCAGTGGCAAGAGGGAGCTCTGTGCTGAAAGACCACTTGTTGGCTGCAGGTTGGCCATAGGCTCTGTAACACATAATCCTTTACAAATTTGCTCTGAAGTTATTTCGGTTGAAATCTGTGAAATGCTGCAAGAGGTTCGGAGAGCGGAAACACAAGACTGGGTCTTTTCTGCAGTGGCTCTGTTTGTGGACTGCTCTCATCAAGGATAGCGATGACATAATTTAGGCGCCAGGCATAAACATTGATCTTCACCCAAACCTTTGGCTAATTAAACAATCTACAGTGGTACCTCGAGTTAAGAACTTAATTTGTTCTGGAGGTCCATTCTTAACCTGAAACTGTTCTTAACCTGAAGCACCACTTTAGCTAATGGGGCCTCCTACTGCTGCCACACCACCGGAGCACGATTCTGTTCTCATCCTGAAGCAACTTTCTTAACCCGAGGTACTATTTCTGGGTTAGCATAGTCTGTAACCTGAAGCGTCTGTAACCTGAGGTACCACTGCATGGACTTTTAAACTGGGGGGGGGGGGTATTGTTTTTGTTTCTTCCTTTATTTTTGCATTTTTTTGCATTTTTATATTGTAAAACACCCTGTGATCCTTACATCAAGGGTGGCATGTACAGAGGTACCTCGGGTTACATACGCTTCAGGTTACAGACTCCGTTAACCCAGAAATAGTACCTTGGGTTAAGAACTTTGCTTCAGGATGAGAACAGAAATCACGTGGCGGCGGCGTGGCAGCAGCAGCGGGAGGCCCATTAGCTAAAGTGGTGCTTCAGGTTAGGAACAGTTTCAATTTAAGAACGGACCTCCAGAACGAATTAAGTACGCAACCAGAGGTACCACTGTATTGCTTTGGAAGGATCTCCACCTTTGTTCCTGGCTCTGATAAATCCAGTAACAAAACTGCCGCTGATCACTTTGGAGGCAGAATTTTAATCTGCCCTGCCTACAAAAATAAAAATAAAAAATACCTTAAAGGAATATAGAACTCCACGGAGACAAAGCAAAGTAGAGAGCTTTCCTCATCTTCATCTTTTGACTGATTAACAGCTCCTCCAGAGGACCTCTTTATTCGGAATTCATCCTGACTTGCTTGCAAAAGGCTTGCACGGTGGCCAGACTGACATTACATCCACACCAGGCAATGAAAACACATTTAAAGCTCCCTCCCCAAGAATTCTGGGAACTGCAGTTTACCCCTGACAGAGCTAAACTTCCAAGCACCCTTAGTAAACTACAGCTCCCAGGATTCTTTAGGGGAAGCCATGTGCTTTGAACATGCTATAGAGGTATGGTGCAGATGTGACCTATGGCCGGTCCTGACTGAGATTCATAGAATCATAGAATCGTAGAGTTGGAAGGGACCCCAAGGGTCATGTAGTCCAACCCCCCGCAATGTAGGAATCTCAACTAAAGCATCCATGACAGATGCCCATCCTCCGATGGCATTAAAAACCTCCGAGGAAGGAGAGTCCGCCACCTCTATTCTACTGTCCAACAGCTCTTACTGTCGGAAAGTTCTTCCAGATGTTTAGTCAGAATCTCCTTTCTTGTAATTTTAAGCCATTGGTTCAAGTCCTACCCTCCAGAGCAGGAGAAAACAAGCTTGCTCCATCTTCCGAGTGACAGCCCTTAAGATATTTGAAGATGGCTATCATATCATTCTGACTAGTTTACAAGACAGTTATGGGATTCATCCTGCGGTCATCTTGATTTGCTTACGTAGCTGAAATATACTCAGAGTCGAGAGTGGATTTCATGCTCTTTATTCAGCTCATAGTGGTGAGGAGGAATGAAAGTCCCCTCAAAGTATCTGCTTTATATACATTATTTACACAATGGGCTGCACGTGATTGGCTAATTCCGGAATCCTCCTGTAGGCCAATCAGGTTGTGGATTCACTTCCATCTGGAGCCAGATTGGGTGGCTCCTGCAGACCAATCATATTGCTGCATTGTTCTAGGACCAATCAGACTGCTGCATTCTGAATCCTATTGTTCTAGGACCAATCAGACTGCTGCATTTTGGATCCTATTCAACTCAGTACATAACAGTAGCATTTACATGTCTTCCTGTTGCTCATTCGCCACACATTGTAGTGCCGTTCCCCATCATTTTGCAAACTGCAAAGAATCTTATTCTTTTGAAAAGTGGGTTCGTTGCGCTAGATTGACAGACCGCTTGAATCCATTTTTACTGCAGAAACAGAAGGTTCTGGGATGCACTCGACCCTCCCCTTGCAAAATGGCGAGAGTCTGGAGGCAGCCTGAGAGGTCATGCACTGCAACATTATGGAGCGATGTTGTCAACAGGCAACCTGGGCGATTCAACTGCAGCATTTAATAAAGCTTGCACTTGATGAATAGCCGCAGATGCCTTCCCGCTAAGAAATACACGGCAAAGTCTACAAACAAGTAATTACAACAGTATTTCACTGTTTTGCTAAGGAATGGACTACCAGAACAGTTTATGTAGAGAGGTCAGTTTTCTGCACATAGGAACCAGTCAGCAACATCATTAATATTTACTGCAAATATACACCTCCATTCTGAATCCTAGCTCCGTGCTTCTCTTAGTAACAGAACATGCTTCCAAAATGGATTGGATACTAATTCTGATTTTAGTTCAGTATGTCTTTCAGATGAATTTAATTTTAAGTGACAAAATAAAACGTAGCACATGACACATTACCTTGATGTATAGCTGTTTCGCTGAAGATCTGGGATGAGATATATCTTTCCTTCTGTGGGTGGGTGGAAAAAGGCCAGTGTTGCCTCTGATTGCTAATTCAAACCATACATCGAAAACACTCTTATAGCACTTTGAACAGTCATGACTCTCCCCCAATCCTGGGAACTGTAGTTTTCTAGAGTGATGGGAATTGTTAGAAGACTTCTTTCCCCTCACAGAGCCACGGTTCCAAGAGTGGTTTAACAATCAGCCCCTCTTCCAAGGCAAGTCTAGAAATTATAGCTCTGCAAAGGGAACATGGGTATCCTGACAACTCTCAGCACCCTTAATTAACTGCAGTTCCCAGCATGCTTTGTGGGGTGGAGGTGGTTAAAATAGTATAATAGTGCTTAAAATGTATGGTGCAGATATGGCCTAGAATGTATATTCCTAGTAGAATTGCACTTGCAGGGTTGGGGAAACCTTCAAGACAAATTGGAAGGCTTGGCTGCACAAATGTAAATTATTGTGTTAACGGAATGAGTTTGTATTGTATTCTACCCACTGCTTTTTCCCCTAAAAAAAAAAGTTTAGCGGTACTCTCATTTGACTCACAAAAATCACCATTTTATAGACCACAGCAAACTATGACAAGTTCTTAAAGAAATGGGAGTGCCTGATCACCTCATCTGTCTCCTGAGAAATCTCTATGTGGGACTAGAAGCTACAGTTAGAGTTGGATATGGAACAACTGATTGGTTCAAAATTGGGAAAGGAGTATGACAAGGCTGTATATTGTCTCCCTGATTATTTAACATATATGCAGAATTCATCATGCAAAAGGCTGGACTGGATGAATCCCAAGCCACAATTAAGATTGCCGGAAGAAATATCAACAACCTCAGATATGCAGATGACACAACCTTGATGGCAGAAAGTGAGGAGGAATTAAAGAACCTTTTAATGAGGGTGAAAGAGGAGAGCGCAAAATATGGTCTGAAGCTCAACATAAAAAAAACTAAGATCATGGCCACTGATCCCATCACCTCCTGGCAAATCGAAGGGGAAGAAATGGAGGCAGTGAGAGATTTTACTTTCCTGGGTTCCATGATCACTGCAGATGGTGACAGCAGTCACAAAATTAAAAGATGCCTGCTTCTTGGGATAAAAGCAATGACAAACCTAGACAGCATCTTAAAAATCAGAGACATCACCTTGCCAACAAAGGTCCGTATGGTTAAAGCTATGGTTTTCCCACTAGTGATGTATGGAAGTGAGAGCTGGACCATAAAGAAGGCTGATTGCTGAAGAATTGATGCTTTTGAATTATGGTGCTGGAGGAGACTTTTGGGAGAGCCATGGACAGCAAGAAGATCAAACCTATCCATTCTGAAGGAAATCAGCCCTGAGTGCTCACTGGAAGGACAGATCCTGAAGCTGAGGCTCCAATACTTTGGCCACCTCATGAGAAGAGAAGACTCCCTGGAAACGACCCTGATGTTGGGAAAGATTGAGGGCACAAGGAGAAGGGGACGACAGAGGACGAGATGGTTGGACAGTGTTCTCGAAGCTACAAACATGAGTTTGACCAAACTGCAGGAGGCAGTGGAAGACAGGAGTGCCTGGTCCATGGGGTCACGAAGAGTCAGACACGACTAAACAACTAAACAACAAAATGGACAAAAGTACAAAGAACATGCCTTACCTCATAAAACACCACACATCCACATTCCACATTGCTTCACACATTAAATGCTTGCTTCCGTCTGAGACTCAGGAAACACCGTGTCAGGAAATGAGGCCGCCATCGGGGGTAGCAACGGAAGTGATGGTTCACCGTGCTAGAGAAGAAACTTAAGAAATTAAGTTTCTTCTCTCGTTAGATTCACAAAATGTTTAGGCGTTTGCGTACCCCTGCGTACCCCCAGAAAAAAAGCCCACTGATTCTACCCATCCTCTGACCTGGTATATGGCAACTTCCTATATTTGTATTTATCGAATGCGTTCTGCAGTTTCCTCCAAGGTGACTCAGCGATTTTTCTGACTGAGCGTGGATTTGAACTCAGGTCCAACTGTTGCACAGACTCTAATAGTTTCAGTGGAGCGTGTGCACCAGAACCTCCAGGTGGCTGATACCCTCAACAACTCTTCAATTCATTTCATTTCATTTCCGATTTTCTAAAACAGAACAGGGACATTCATTTCAAGAGGATGTTGCCATCTTCTTTTCCTCTGCAGCCATGTGCTCTTGGCTGATCCTCATTAGAAGGGGTTAAGCTCTGACTTACGTGTTTTCACATCCAAGGTAGAAAAGTTAGATTTTAAAGGTCACCATAGGCACCAAAATGGAAGACAGCACATATAATAACAACATTAAGCTGGTGGTTGGTTTCTGGGCATTATTTTCTGGAATCATTTGGAGACTGTCACGTGTCGACCAGCAGAGAGAGAATTGCTCTCAGGGTATTATGACTCAGTTGACCTTTTCCTTCTCAAATTATGTTATTCCTGAAGAACAGTTATGGAAATCAACTCAGTATAAATTGAGATACACTGCAGCTTTAGATTTATTTATTTTTTAAAAAGCTTTCTCATTTGCTGTATTTCATAACTGGACATATTGCAACGAGAGAGGAGGAGGTTAGAACTGTCATTGGAATTCTACTCAATATTGATCCAGAGCAGATTCCGATGTATAGTTAGTTAGCAGAGTAAAAAGTTAAACACATTGCAGGATTCCCCAAAAATAGACTAGAGGCAATTTCATCCAGCAGAGCTTTACTGTTACTGAAGGCAAATGAGCATAATGGTCACAAATCCAATACATTCAGGACTGGCTCTGTCCCTAAGAAATCCAGTTGCAGCAGACTTAACTTAAACTTGCAATAGACAAGAAGTGAAATCCAGGCTCCTCCTGGCCTTACTATAATAATCAGCATGACCTTGCAGAAGAGATAACAGAACCAGTTTAAATCAGCTGTACTCAGCTTCCCAGAAGGTATAACCCAAACCATCATGAACCTTCTGCTTCCTTCTTTCACATAGAGAAGCTTCCAGAACCCTCTTGAACTAATTAGAACAGGAAAGATCTCTACACATCAGATCAATACTTTCTGCACTAAGAAATGCAAACTGACAAGAACTTGGATGGAAAGAGGCAAATGCAATGAATTAAAGGGCTAGTTTAAATGACAGAGGAAGTCTTGACACCCTAGAACTCTATGTGATTAGGTGGCACGTGCTATTCTTCTTTATATATATATAATTTTTATTTATTTTCCATTTAATATTATACATTCACATCATCATTATCCAGGTTACAGCCCTGGTTCTTTAGAGCCTATCAACTTCCTTCCCTCCCGCCTCATGTCTTTCAAAATTAACCTTCATATCATTGCATTTTATACATTTTCCAATTCTAATTACACTCATTATAAAATGGCTCAAACTTTAAATAAATATAGAAAGGTAGAAAATTTCTCATTACAAGTCTTCAGACAGCCCTGCTAGTGATGTTAATTGCTTACAGTAATCTTTCAAATATCGTATAAATTTACTCCAGTCCTTTTGGAATACTTGATCATGCTGGTTTCGGATTTTTCCTGTCAGCTTCACCAGTTCTGCAAAGTCCATCATCTTCATCTGCCACTCTTCTTTCATTGGTATTTCTTGTTGTTTCCATTTTGGGGCTAAAATAATTCTTGCCACAGTTGTTGCATACATAAACACTCTTTTATCTTCCCTTGGTATCTCTTCACCCACTATGCCCAGTAAAAAGGCTTCTGGTTTTTTTAACAAAAATATTTTTAAACATTTTCTTTAGCTCATTATATACTATTTCCCGTTATAGGTAGGTAGCCGTGTTGGTCTGCTGTAGTCAAAACAAAATAAAAAAAATTCCTTCCAGTAGCACCTTAGAGACCAAGTAAGTTTGCTTTTGGTATGAGCTTTCGTGTGCTTGCACACTTTCATACCAATAAGAAGAGTTTGGATTTGATATCCTGCTTTATCACTACCTGAAGGAGTCTCAAAGTGGCTAACATTCTCCTTTCCCTTCCTCCCCCACAACAAACACTCTGTGAGGTGAGTGGGGCTGAGAGACTTCAGAGAAGTGTGACTAGCCCAAGGTCACCCAGCAGCTGCATGTGGAGGAGCGGAGATGCGAACCCGGTTCACCAGATTACGAGTCTACTGCTCTTAACCACTACACCACACTGGCTCCCATAACAAACTTAGTTGGTCTCTAAGGTGCTACTGGAAGGAATTTTTTTATTTTACTATTTCCCAGAAAGCCCTTACCTCTTTACAAGTCCACCACATGTGGTAGAAGATACCTTCCCTTTCTTTACATTTCCAGCACTCATTAGTTATTGTCTTGTACATGTTAGCCAATTTAGCTGGTGTTAAATACCATCCATGCGTACTATTCTTCACCCATACAACAACCCTGTGAGGTAGGTAAGGCTGAAAGACTGTGACTGGCCATAGGTCACTGAGCTTCATGGCTGAGTGGGGGTTTGAACCCTGGTCTGCTAGGCCCTAATCCAACGCTCACTAGATCAGAAGTACTGGTGGAGAACAGTCAACATATGATGATTATATTCTTCCTCTCCTAGTCTTCTTTTCCCTCTTCTCTAGAACGTATATCAGCATAGAAATATTAGCAGTGCTGAGCTAGCTAAATCATTTAAGGGTGGGTGGTTAAACTGGATTATTTACTTACGCATTCACTTTATTACAAAGTTCTGGCTCATGTTTCTGATATGCTGGGTTTGGGACAGCGGGATAAGAGCCTCCAATCTTTGGAGTGTGCTTAGGATTTGGGGAAAATACAACTTCCACTATATGCCCTTACTTGCAAGAGAGCTTTCCTTGAGTGAGAGTTACACCCAAGTAAGCATACACTGATCAGGCTGCAAGCACAGAGGGACAGAGTGAGGGAGATGAAGCTATGAGACTCTTTCATGCTTGATCACAATGGATTATATCTAATACAAGAGAACTCCCATAATAACCGGGATGTGGCTCAGAGAACGAGTCCCTACTTTCCCCAAAGAAAGAAGAAAGTACTCCAGATCATCCCTCAGTTTTACAAATCCCTGCCTTTAATTAAACTGAACTTTGTGATATAAAAGTGAGCAGGGTGTTCCCCTCCCCCCATGCTATTTTTTAAAAGCTCAGGCATTTTAAGATCTCATATTTAAAATGTTAGTTTCTTTGATTGACATTTCTTTATTATTTGGCTAATAATAAACCATTTCCTTCCTTTCTCCTCTCAGTTCTTCCCTTCCAAATAAAATGAAAGTAGACCACACAATTTGTTGATAATGCAGGTTCGCTCTGCTTTTGGTAATTACAAAAGTGATTAAGAGAGCCTTAAGACATTAATCCTAGGAATGCTACTGCTGAGATCGGGCAAAGGAATATAGGATTTATAACCTTCCTGGTGAAGGATTTATTTATTTAATTATCTATGTTTCCAAGGGCTATGGCTCTCCCCCCCCCCTCTATCACAGAAGAAAAGCTATATAGCTGAGCTGAATCAAAGTGGGGTGGAAGAGAATTTTACTTGAGAGTCTTAACAGAACTCTTTCAGCATCTTCAGAAATGTAAATGGAAGATATCCTAGAAAATGACTGTGATGTTCTTGTCATTGTGGTGATTTTTTTCTGATTTTGTTTGTGATGATGGATTATTATCTTTATTATTATGTGAACGGCTTTGTTATTTCTTTCTGTAAATGCAAAAGGGTATAAGAATTTATTAATAACTAAACATATGATTGGGACGCAGGTGGCGCTGTGGTCTAAACCACTGAGCCTCTTGGGCTTGCCGATCAGAAGGTCGGCGGTTTGAATCCCCGCGACGGGGTGAGCTCCCGTTGCTCGGTCCCAGCTCCTGCCAACCTAGCAATTCGAAAGCACACCAGCACAAGTAGATAAATAGCTACCGCTCCAGCAGGAAGGTAAACGGCGTTTCCGTGCGCTACTCTGGTTTCTCCAGATACGGCTTAGTCATGCTGGCCACATGACCCGGAAAAACTGCCTGCAGACAAACGTCGGCTCCCTCGGCCAGCGAAGCGAGATGAGCGCTGCAACCCCAGAGTCGTTCGCGACTGGACTTAACTGGCAGGGGTCCTTTACCTTTTAAAACATATGATTGGCGACACCCATGAGTACTGAATTTTGGAGATTCACTTTTTTCTTCACCACTTAACTTTTCCAAGAACGGTTTGAAGAAGCAGAAAAAGTTACCAAGCCACCTTGATTTTTGCTGCACATGTTAAATGTTCACAAAAAGCTTCTCTGGTACAGGAGCTTCTGCTCAGTCAACCCTTGGCCACTTACATAGTGGAATCACCCATATAGAGTGGGCACAACACAAGATAGTTGGAACCAGGTTGTCTTTGCCTTCACTGCAGAAGATATATGGCAGGTGGGAGCTGTCAGGGGAAGAAGCTGTTGGGATTCAGTACATTCTTCATTGGAGGTTAGTCAAGGTGTGATGGGACTAACTTGGCTAGTCATATGGGAGGGTCAGAATTAGTGACTCCTTTACACCATCTGCCTTTGGTTCTTGTAGGGCACTCTCCTAAGCTCTTGGCCACATCCATATCCCAATAGCCTAAAGGAATGGGACTTGTCTTTAGTCAGAGAAAGACTTTTTTCTCCTCTGAAGAAAAAAATGAACACTTCTCTTGATTGATGATGGGATGGGTGACGGCAACATCTCATGAACATGCACCTGCTTCCTTGAATATCCACTTGCCGTGTCCTGATAATTTATTATGAGTAGCCTGCTAGGTCTCTGGGCTTCTGATTCCTCCTGGATTGGGTTTGCAAATGCTCATGGTATTGCTCAGATCCCAAAGCACAAAAACTGCAGACAATAAGACCCATAAACACAGTATAAGAGGTAATCAATTTAACTGATAGATATAGCAATGCAGTATATCACAGCAATAGGTTTGTAATAACATGTGTGAAATGGGCTTGTATGTAAAATAGATTCATATTGTAGCAAAGAGACAAAAGTATAAACGTCCTTGTGAAATTGAGTCTTAAAAGAATGTATTGTTGATGAGATCTCTGGATTAGATCTCGTTTGATTGCTTCATCAAAAACCAACTCTGAAATGAGGAATTTCTCATGGTTGACAGCTGAAAATACACTTTGGCTTCACATCTGACTTTTCCTAAAATCAGTCTCTGGTGTGAATCATCAAAAGTAACTTAACAAGCAGAACTTCCCCAAGTGGAGTTTATTGTTTTCTGGAAGCTACAGCAATGAAATCCCAAAAATTAGAGGCACAAGGCTGTTGATCATCACGAGGAGAGGAGAGGAGAGACTGTCCTGTAGAAGAAGAAACACCATGTAGGGCTATGCTGAAATGCATGTTCAAATATTTAAACAATTTCAATCTGAGTATTAGGGGGAGGGATTGCAAGGCAAAAGAGGGTGAAAAAACCTATTTTCAGACTCCAGGAGGCCAGGGATAACATTCAGTGATAGTAAATTTGGGCTGTGTGTATATAAGGTGCCACAGCACCCCCAGGTTTAAATCTGGGGATCCAAGATATAGTATTATATCTGCGCAAACACTTTTGCTTATCACAGTTTGCTCAAACCACAGTGTATAAACCCACCTCTGGACCACATTTGTGAAAAGGGGCCTTGTGCTAACCATGGTTGATGTTAACTTGAACGCAAATGAAACACTGTAACATCATTGTCTTCGGAAAATAGAAGGGTGGTAGGGAACGATGCAGGGACGCGGGTGGTGCTGTGGTCTAAATCACAGAGCCTAGGGCTTGTCGATCAGAAGGTCGGTGGTTTGAATCCCCACGACGGGGTGAGGTCCCATTGCTCGGCCCCTGCTCCTGCCAACCTAGCAGTTTGAAAGCATGTCAAAGTGCAAGTAGATAAATAGGTACCGCTCTGGTGGGAAGGTAAACAGCGTTTCCGTGCGCTGCTCTGGTTTGCCAGAAGCGGCTTAGTCATTCTGGCCACATGACCCGGAAGCTGTACACCAGCTCCCTCGGCCAATAAAGCAAGATGAGCGCCGCAACCCCAGAGTCGTCCACTACTGGACCTAACGGTCGGGGGTCCCTTTACCTTGGGGAATGAACACAAGAGGAGAAGATGGACACAGAGGAACTGGTAGCAAGCACATGAATTGAATAGAGAGAAAGGCAAGGACAGAGCTTGCAAGCCTGATGGACACTTCTGACCCATGGTTAGAATTTGAGATGAGTCAAGTTTCATCCGCACCGGTCTTATATCATGAGTTTCATTCATGCCCACTTAGGGAAGCTCTAAGAAAATTGACCCGGATCTGCTATCAAGTTGAAGACAAATCACTTTCTGCCTTGTGACACCAGTCTGGGATGGCCAGAGGCTGCCAAATTTATTATTCCACTTGCTGAGGAGAGGCATCTTTCTCTGATTAGCCATGTGGAATTATGGAAAAGGCGCCACTGGCAGCTCTCTTATTTCCCTGTACAAGGGATCGCGGGGCGGAGGTGGAGGCAGCCAAGCCAATTGCTCCTGAGAAGATTTACTGCTGCTGACTTCATGCCATAAGTCAACACTGAATAATTAAAAGACTTGTAATTAAAGGCTAATTTGGTATTGATTGTATCCTAGAGCAAGGGGGCAGCGAGCGCAGTGCTCCTGGATGGCCCTGTTCGAGTGTCCTCAGCTGGGAGGCCAAGGTGCAATTACCCCCAAGTAGCCGTCAGCAATGCATCTACATCATCTCAATTCCCTGTCTCTTCATCCCACAAGTGTTTCGACAGACAGGTTTATGGCACCGCACTGGGAATGCTATTAGGGTGACCAGTTTTCAATACAGGATGCATCCCTTCAGAGCTTTAATTTAAGCTGCTGAGAAGCTGGGCTGCTTCAATCCTTGGTATCTTCCTGGAGATGCAGGCTCTGGGTTTTCCTTGTGACACAGGGACCAGTGGGGAATGAATACCCACTTCAGGAAGCCAGGCTTGCGATTCACTGTGGCTGAAATTATCCTTCTAAATCCCATGAACTAGCCAATATTTTCTTGGTCAGCATTTGGCCACACTTTTCATCACAAGGTTCATCCATGATTTTTTGTTTTGTTTTGTTACTGAATTTATTCCCCACCAAGGAGCCAAGTGTGGCAAACAAAAGCAAGAACATTCTAAGCACAGTTCACACACACACACACACACACACACACACACACACTTAAAAACATACTTCCATCCAATAATCACAGATTTGCTAGGAACAGTATTCTTCAGTCACCAAATGTTTGAGTAAACAGGAATGTTTAGACATTGCTCCTGAAAGGTAATGGTGATGGAGACAGACACAGTCACTAGGGAGGGCATTTTGTAACTGGAGAACCACCACCGAGAAGGCCCTGCCATGGTTCAGCCCCAACCTGGCAGCTCCCAGGAGCTGCACCACAGAGAATTATAATTTCACAGCTGTTTGAGAAAGGGCCATAGCTCAGTGACAGAGCTTTGCACGCAGGTTCAATCCTTGGCTGGGAGAGACTCCCATCTGAAACCCAGGAGAGCACAGTTGCCAGTACTGAAGTTGATGGATGCATGATCTAACCTGGTATGAGACAGTTTCTTATGCTCCTAACACACACACACACACACACACACACACACACACACACACACACACGATCCCAACAACTTCTGACCTTTTCCAGTGGTCTTTATTGATGCTTTTTTGGCTGCAAGCAGAATTTCTGCCCATCAACAATGGCTCCAACACGAAATAGCCTTGACCTTTCGAACCAATCCATCTCGAGACACATTAAGAAATAAACTTCTTGGGAACCTGGTAAAAAGTGCCCTCTTCTTAACCCTTCTCCTTTCTCTGATATTGTAATGACATTACCTTCTGGTGCCAAGGCTGTCGTTAGCGGGCTATCAAAAACTCTTTACCAAAGGCTGTTCTATTTCACTTGCTCCCTCTGCTAAAAAAATAAAAAAATGCCATGATGGATTTCTTCCGAGCTGGGTAGCCTGTCGAACTGTTCACAGTGCTAAAAGCTTTAATTGCCTTATTATCTGCTCTGGTGCAGTGGAAAATCTTCTTTAGCATTTCACTTTCTCTCCGGAAAGAAAGTAAGATGGCAGGTTTGGGGAGGGTTGCAGCATCTTCTGCACATCTCGGGGCTGAAGGAGGATACTCCAGCCCTGCAGCCTCACCTGCCACCAATTTCCTCTTCCTGATCAACAGTGAAATAGCTACACCCCCAGTAATCCCCCAATAGTATGCTGAGACACACTCTGGTGCCCCGAGAGATTTCCCCGTGTGCTCTTGTGAGAAATAAATAAATCAACGAATGGATGGTTCTGGTAAACTCAAAGCGCACCGTGGTGGGAATGCTTGAGGAATTTGATCTGTGTGGTTTCTGATGCAAGCTGATCTGATCTGCCCCTCCTGGACTAAGGTGCAGATTGGAATTTAGCGGCCCAGTCCCTTCAGCACTTCCTGAATGTCCCACTGCCGTTTTTGCCTAAAACCAAGGCATTTAAAATGTGTACTTTCAACAGAAAAGGCATTGGAAAATGCTTATTGAGATGACTGGCAGAATCCGAGACCAGGGAGAAGAGTTGGTGGAAGAAGATTGGAGGAAATTTAAAATTTATTTACAGAAGTATTGTAAAATGTATGAATGCTGATGGCATTGAAATAAAATGAAGGGGTTCTAGTAATAAGAGACAAAATTTGAAATTTGGGAGGTAAAATATATAAGGATAAAGTAGTAGGATACGAATTTGCTGAACTAATTGTTAAAAAGGGATATAAAAAAGGGAGGCGTGAGGAAGTCAGGAAAATAAGTTAATTGAAGATGAATAATCAGAAAAGAGTGATTTGTGTTTTTCTTATTCTATTTTTTGTGTGTTGATTGCTTTTTTTTCTCTTGTTAAATGTTTGTATTTTATGTATTGTGAAAGTTTGTATTGTTGTGTTTTATATTTTTTGTGTCCTTATTGTCCTATTTCTCTATTGTTAAACTTAATAAAATATTATTATTTTTTAAAAAAAGGAAAATGCTTATTTACTGGCATAAATGTGAATTTTTCAAGCGTGTGTTTTGTTGCTGTTGTTGTTTTTGTTGCTGCTGTTTTTGTTGTTGTTGTTGTTGTTGTTTTTAAAGATTTGCTGATGACAAGGGAAATGGGGCTAAACAGACTTATGAGTCAACACATGTGAAAGGGACATGGACCAGAAGTTAGGATCAGGTGATGATACAATTGACAGACATGACCACCACTTCTGAGGGATTGAAGCCTGCCAAATTCCCGACTGATATCTGCAGTGGCTTCCCATGAGGGCAGACTTTACCCATTTGGGGGCAGATACAATACAAAAGAAATGAGTGGTATTATTGGGGAAAAGCATGGATTCCCAGGAAAAAGGGGGGTGGAGAAACTGTTACTCCCAGCAAGCACACAAGGGTCATTGGTGGTGCGGAGGGCTTCTTCCCCACCCCAGATTTTTGGGGATAAAATGGATGATCCATTGTTTATGCATACTGCATAGGCTTTCATAGGGCATAGGTTCACATGGGGGGGGGGACCAGTTTTTTAAGCCTATCGTACCTACGGGACCGCCTCTCCTGGTATGTCCCAATAAAAACATCTTGGAGGTCCCAGGCCACAGGGAGGTTAGGCTGGCCTCAACCAGAGCCAGGGCTTTTTCGGCCATGGCCCCAATTTGGTGGAATGCTCTGTCACAAGAGACTAGGGCCCTGCAGGACTTGACATCTTTCCGCAGGGCCTGCAAGACAGAGCTGTTCCGCCAGGCCTTTGGCCAAGGCACAGTCCTTCGGTAATTCCAATGGTTGCCATTAATTTGATTTTGACTTGATTTTAGAATGCATTTCAATTAATTGATTGTGATTTTATGTAAATTGTGTTACTTTTATTGTTGTTAGCCGCTCTTAGCCCGGCTTCGGCTGGGGAGGACGGGATACAAATAAAATTTATTATTATTATTATTATTATTATTATTATTATTATTATTATTGGAATCACTGTGATTGAAAGCTAGACCTGTTCATCAAAATGAACAATCTCCCTGCTCTCTCTCCCCACCCACAACCCCACACAGAGAGACTCATACACATATTAAACATGACCTTCACTCGTACATTCCTTCCTTAAGCATCCTACCATCTGCACTGTGTCTCTCTCACACACACCCTTAAATGTCTCATCCATTCACACACACCCTTTGAGCAGCCTGCCCACCCACACACTCTTGAAGCAGCCTATCGGCACACAACTGCAGCATTTCACACACTTAACATTCTCCCATATATGCACCGGCTGCATGCTGTATTCAACACGCAGCCCAAATGCTAAGGGGGTGCGCGTTCTGCTGCTGTAATCACCAGCCACCTCAAAGTACAGTGCAGGCGGATATAGAGAAAGCCCACCTCCCCTGGTTCTGCTGCCATCAGTGTCCATAGCAGGTTGGCCAGTCCAAGCCATTGGTGCAGCGATGACATAGTCAAATGGGGTCGTGTGAGAGAGTGAGCAGGTATGTCGCTGTTGCTACCACCGTGTTATGTACTGAGTTGAAAAGGATCCAAAATGCAGCAGTCTGATTGGTCCTAGAGCAATAGGATCCAGAATGCAGCAGTCTGATTGGTCCACAGGAGCCACCCAATCCAGCTCCAGGTGGAAGTGAATCCGCAACCTGATTGGCCTACAGGAGAATCCCGGAATTAGCCAATCATGTGGGGCCCATTGTGTAAATACAGTGGTACCTCTGGTTAAGTACTTAATTCATTCCGGAGGTCTGTTCTTTTTTTTTTTTAAATTATATTTATTAAGATTTTTCCATTATCCAAAAAAGTCAAAAAACAAACAAACACAAAAACACAAATAAGAAAACAAAACAAAACAAAAGATTTAAAAACACATAAAATTCAAAGTCCTCACTTTCAATAACATATTTTCTTGACTTCCCCCCACCTCCCCCTCTTGTATTCCAGTTCAAATTGTTGGCTCAACAAGTTCTTGTCCCCAATTTTTAACTTTTTTACATTTCAGTCATTTTTAGAAAAACCAATTTTAACTTTTAAACTTTAAACTTATAAATTTATAACTTATAACTTATAAACATCAATAATTGCACATCTGTTCTCATACTTAAAGCCTTTTTTCTAAAGTCGACCTAAATTCCCTTCCACGATTTCCCCAATTCTCATACATAAAACAAAACAAAAACAAAACCAATTATAATTATGCCCCCTTTGGATTCCCAAACTCCACCCCCCCTTTCCCGGTTTCAATCCCCAACAAATGTCCATCAGTCTTAGTCTACTCTCAGCCTGGGGATCTCACGTCCGAGGCTCTCAATTCTCTCTCAGTTCCTCTCTGCCGGCTTTTTGGATAATCCTTAGTATTAAACACCAAATCTCGGAGAAGCTCTAGTCCAATAAAGTCCATATTTCTTCCAGCCAGACCTCCACACTCAAAATTGGAGCCTAAGTCTTGTTTCTTACTCTTTTTAAATCCAAATGTCCCAAAAGCTCCAATTTCCATTTTAATCAGATTTGTAATCCATAGGTCTTCAGATCTCCACACAAGAAGATCTCTCCATTCTTCAGTCTCCAATTCAAACCAAATTTTCACCATCAAGTTCTTATTTTCCTTTACAGACATCATGCCAGGCCTCTGGCTCTCCTTTGCCATCTGTAAAATTACAGCTCCTCCTTCCTCTTTCTCAGGAACACCATATATCTCTTTCTTCCCACTCTCAAAACTCTCCAGTTTCTCTTCTTGTTCAGCTGCATGAGCTTCCTGTTTCGATTCCTTGTCAGATTCAATGAATTTGTTTACTGTTAAGTCCAGAGTTGTAACATTTGTAGCCAAAACATCAATTTGGCCTTGTAACTTTCCCAAGAGAACAAAGACTCTGTCCAGTTCAGTTTGAATTTCCCCTCCTTCAGCCATTCTTGTAATGTCCCAAAACCCCTCTAGAGGGATATAGGTTACTTAGTGTTCTTTCCAGTTCAAATCCAAAAATCAGATTAGTTTGTATCAGTTCTTCCTTGTTTTCAACAAAATATAGTCAAATTGTAACAAATATAGCCAGCAGAAGCAACAGAAACAAAGTTCTCTCTTTCCGTCTGACAGCTAATTTGACAGCTGTCAAACTCTTACAATACCTTCAGCAGGCTCTCTCGCGGATCGCTCCCGGGTCCGGGGGGTGGCACTTCAACTCCCAAAATTAGCTCTTATCCTCCAGTAAGATTTCTTCTAGTTCCAAATCGTGAAATTAATGTCTTTTGTCAAATGATGAAAAAAATTCTCTCGACCTTAGTTAGCAGGTCCTTGCTTTAGATTATTTACAGGAGGAGGAGGCTGACTTCCTGTTTACACCTCCCCCGATCATACCTAATTCTTCAAAAAAATTTCTTTAAAAATCCAATTTCCGTACTACTCACGGGTTATTATTTTGGAGTCCAAATCACAAGAAGAAGTCAGCGCTCTCCGGCCATGGCACGCGGCTTCACTCCACAGGAGAAGCAGACGACTCACAGCACCGCGCCGCTCACCCCGTCCCCCGTTCCGGAGCCTTTAAAAAGGCTCCTTCGCGGGTCGGGGGGCGCAAATGGTGCCCGCCGAGTCACCAGGTTCACAGGCTTCACCGCCTGTGATCTTTAAGGGTCGCCGCATCGCCGCAGCGGTACGACCCTAATCCTGTAGAGCCGATTCCCTCCGCAGCTCGGAGGGAATCCGCCATTAGCCGTTGGCGCTAACCCGGAAGTCTCCAGAGGTCCGTTCTTAACCTGAAATTGTTCTTAACCTGAAGCACCACTTTAGCTAATGGGGCCTCCCACTGCTACCGCACCACTGGAGCATGATTTCTGTTCTTATCCTGAAGCAAAGTTCTTAACCCAAGGTACTATTTCTGGGTAAACGGAGTCTGTAACCTGAAGCGTCTGTAACCTGAAGCGTATGTAACCCGAGGTACCACTGTAATGTATATAAAGCAGACATTGTGGGGGAACTTCCATTCCTTCCTCGCTACTATGAGCTGAATAAAGAGCATGAAATCCACACTCGACTCCGAGTATATTTCACACTGCTATGCCATTCTTCTCTTGTAATGCTTTCAGACTTTCTTGTCTAGCCTTCCGGACCGTCTGAAATAAGATGGAGGGAGAGGGAGAGCAGTCCGGTGGTGCAGAATGGGTAGAGAACAGGAAGAGGTAAGGTGGTGCCTCTATCCCTTAAGGACATAAGAGGAGTCTGCTGGATCAGACCAATCTAGGTTGGCATCCTGTTCCCTCAGTGGCCAACTAGATGCCTATGGGGTGCCAGCAAGCAGAAGAGCCCTCTCCCCTTCTGTGGCTTGCAGCAACTTGTATTCAGAAGCATACTTATGCAAATTGATTTTCTCTGGAGTTAAAGATCTGACCGGCACAAACCTTGTTATGTTGAGCTCGTATGTTGCACAATTTGTATACGGTGTCTGTTTGAAAAAGTGTGGTTTGCTCTGCCTAATAAAGGATCTTGATGATGTATTCAGAAGCATTGCTGCCTCTGAACATGGAAGAAGAGCACAGACAACATGTCTAGTGGTAGTCATTAATAGCAGACCTCCAAGTGTCCTTATTTTCCAGGGACGTCCCTGATTTAGAGAAGCCGTCACGATTTTTGATTTGTTCCTAGAATGTCCCACCTTTCCTTAAAGATAAAGGTAAAGGGACCCCTGACCACTAGGTCCAGTCGTGACCGACTCTGGGGTTGCTGCACTCATCTCGCTTTATTGGCCGTGGGAGCCGGTGTACAGCTTCCGGGTCATGTGGCCAGCAGGACTAAGCCGCTTCTGGCAAACCAGAGCAGCACACAGAAAGGCCATTTACCTTCCCGCCGGAGCGGTACCTATTTATCTACTTGCACTTTGACGTGCTTTCGAACTGCTAGGTTGGCAGGAGCAGGGACCAAGCAACGGGAGCTCACCCCGTCGTGGGGATTCGAACCGCCGACCTTATGATCGGCAAGTCCTAGGCTCTGTGGTTTAACCCACAGCGCCACCTGCGTCCCCACCTTTCCTTAGGATGTCCTTATTTTCGTTGGAGAAATGTTGGAGGGTATGGAATTATCCGATCCATCTGAAGGCAATCCTGTACTGTATAGGGAAAGTTTTTTTTAATTATTCTTAATGTTTTATTATGTTTTTACATATATTGGAATCTGCCTAGAGTGGCTGGGGCAACCCAGTAAGATATATGAGGTATTATCATTGTGGAATGGGATGTCCCTATTTTCAGCGGAGAGATGTTGGAGGGTATGTAATAGCCTTTTTCTCCATTAATTTGTCCAGTCATTTTAAATAGCCTTCCTTCTTCTCATGATCTTCCTAGTCACAGCCGACAGCAGAGGCTCAATGGCTGGATTGTAGGTCTGGAGCTCCAAAGATTGGTTTCAGGAAATACTATCTGCTTGACCTTCCTCATTTGGAAGATTCAAATGGATGGATTTGCTGTTGTTTTGTAAAAACAAAATCTCCCCCAAGCTCAGATGTTAGGGACTCAGCTATACCTAAGTTCCTCCTTGTCATTACTGTGTCCTTGGGGATGTCACACATACTTGTGCAATGTGTCACCCTCTGACAGCTGTTCTGAAATGATGGAAACCCAAGGAAGAGACGAGCAGCTATCGAGACCAGAAACAGCTCTGTGGAAATCATGTACAAAGGAAGAGACATGTGTTCCAGCTCTGAGCCATGTTCTCAAGAGTTTTCACATTATTTATGTTTTTGCTTGAGAGATACACACCACGTTGAAAGAGCAGGGGGGGACTCGCTTACAGTAAATCTGCTACTCTCAGCCAAAGGACGAGGGAAAGCGGGTTGATTAATTTGCTAGTCCCGATTTGAATTTGATTTGATGTTGACTGTGTTCCAGAAGACTTGAGACCTAGGGATCTGTGAGGACAGCTTAGTTGCTGCATATTAAAAATCCCTGTGTCTTAATGTCTTAATAAAGGTCTGTATGGTTAAAGCCATGGTTTTCCCAGTAGTGATGTATGGAAGTGAGAGCTGGACTATAAAGAAGACTGATCACCGAAGAATTGATGCTTTTGAATTATGGTGCTGGAGGAGACTTTTGAAAGTCCCATGGACTGCAAGAAGATCAAACCGATCCATTCTGAAGGAAATCAGCCCTGAGTGCTCACTGGAAGGACAGATCCTGAAGCTGAGGCTCCAATACTTTGGCCACCTCATGAGAAGAGAAGACTCCCTGGAAAAGACCCTGATGTTGGGAAAGATGGAGGGCACAAGGAGAAGGGGACGACAGAGGACGAGATGGTTGGACAGTGTTCTCGAAGCTACAAACATGAGTCTGAAGAAACTGCGGGAGGCAGTGGAAGACAGGAGTGCCTGGTGTGCTCTGGTCCATGGGGTCACTAAGAGTCGGACACATCTAAACGACTAAACAACATGTCTTAATGTCTTCACAGGAACATAGGATGTTGCCTTATACTGGGTGAGAACCATTGGTTCATCTATCTCAGCCCTGTCTAAACTAGGGTTTCCAAAACTTGGGCTTCCGACTGTTTTTTGGACTACAACTCCCACCATCCCTAGCTAGCAGGATCAGTGGTCGGGGATGATGGCAATTGTAGTCCAAAAGCAACTGGAGACCCAAGTTTGGGAAACAATGGGCTTAGAGGGACGGGCAATGGCTTCTCAGGGTTTCAGGCAAGGTTTGCTCCCAGAGCTACCTGGAGATGCCAAGGACTGGACATCTGCTATGGTTAAAAGCATTGACTATGCACAGCACATAGTTAAACTAGGAAACAGTGATGGCCACCAGCTCAGAAGGCTTTAAAAAGAGGATTGGACAAGTTCATGGAGAAGGCTGCTAGCATGATGTCTATGGTCTGCATCTATAGTTAGAGCTTCTCCATCCCAGCTCTGCAGCATAGATAACAGCAGCAGCAGCAGCAGCAATAACAACATTTATACCCTACCCATCTGGCTGGGTTTCCCCAGCCATTCTGGGCAGCTTACATAATATATAAAACATAATAAAGCATCAAACATTAAAAAATTCTTGATAGGGAATGCCTTCAGATGTTTCCTAAAAGTTATGTACAGTGGTATCTTGGGTTAAGTACTTAATTCGTTCCAGAGGTCCATAGTTAACCTGAAACTGTTCTTAACCTGAAGCACCACTTTAGCTAATGGGGCCTCCTGCTGCTGCTGTTCTCATCCTGAAGCAAAGTTCTTAACCCGAGGTACTATTTCTGGGTTAGTGGAGTCTGTAAGATGAAGCGTCTGTAACCTGAAGCGTATAATAATAATAATAATAATAATAATAATAATAATAATTTATTATTTATACCCCGCCCATCTGGCTGGGCCTCCCCAGCCACTCTGGGCGGCTTCCATAAAAACCAAAAATACAGTAAAATATCACACGTTAAAAACTTCCCTGAACGCAAGGGACCACTGTAGTTCTTAATCTCCTTGACATCTGAGGGTGTTCCACAGATGGGCACCACTACTGAGAAGGCCAGTGGTCCATTGGTCTAAGGCAGCTCGATAGATGTCCCCTTATCTCTTCTCCTTCTGTGCCTTTGAAATCACAAATGTAACTTCGCCACATTATCAACCCCAAGCCTTTCTATTCCCCTGCGGCAAAAAAACCACACCCCACGTAGCTGCACTGATTATGGCAGCCCGTCATGGCAAAATGAGAATTCGAGCTTAGATGGCATCCCCACGTGGGAATTAAATTTCTTCGTTTTCTCTGCGAGAGTGGGAAATCTAATCTGCGCTATGATCTTTGTATTTAAAAAACACTCTTGCCACGCTGCCGACATGCTGATTGTGTCTCTTTAAAATTCCATCCAGGCAAAGCGATCCTATCTGCCCGTTCTCAGCGAACAACAAACAGGAACTTGTTATGAAGCCTGAGATACCTTATCTCCCCTTCGTATGAATTACTTTTCTAAGGCGGCGTGAATTTGTGTCTGAGAAAGGGAGGGCATTGTCTGTGGAGGGCGGGAGGGGGGAGAGAGGGGGGACGTGTCTGCCACTTCAGATGAGGCCTTAAATGGCTGGAGGAGAAAACCCATGGCAAACAGTCAAAATACCCCATCTTTCCCGTAATGTGTCACAGTGCAACGAACATCCCAGATCTCAGCTGATAAGGGAAAGGGAGTAGAACTGACAAAGGGCATGGAGTCGTCTGTACAAAGGGTTCAGTCATAAGAGTACAGTTGTACCTTGGAAGCTGAACGCCTTGGCACTCATACGCTTTGGCTCCCGAACACCGCAAACCTGGAAGTGAGTGTTCTGGTTTGTGAACGTTCTTTGGAACCCAAATGTCCGGCGTGGTTTCCGTGGCTTCCAATTGGCTGCAGAAGTGAGAAAAGGTGAGAAAATAACACCTTTTGACCAACCATTGCTAGAGGATAATTTTTATACAGCAGTCTGCAGATGAAGATGATGATGATGATGATGATTCTAGTGTGTGTAAGCTCTGCTCCCAATATATGTTTATATATTGGGAGCTCAAGGTGGTCTACATGGTTCTCCTCACAACAACCCTGCGAGGTAAGGTGGGCTGAGAGATGGCGACGTGCCTAAGGTTACCCAGTGAGTTTCATTGCTAAGTGCAGATTCAAACCCTGGTCTCCCAAGTCACAGTCCAACACTCTAACCATTACACCGCACTGTCTCTCAGTGATTCAGCACAACCATCAGGTTGACGTTTGTTTACAATTGTTTGCAATATTTTCCCACTCGTCTTTTGATATGTTTCGAGCCACTTTGGGCACAGTTATGTAAAGATGTGGCATACAGACGAACAGCAGATGAGGATGACGAGGTTGGTGAATTGTATTTGAAAAGAAAGAGCTGGGATTTTAAAACCATAAGAAGATCCCTGTTGGATCACACCAAAGGCTGATCTAGTTCTCCTACAGTGGCCAACCAAATGCGTATAGAAAGCTCATAAACAGGACTTGAATAAGGTTTATGGTTAGGGAAAATTCACTGTAAAACTGATCCTCCTGTACACCTCTCTCTCTCTCTCTCTCTCTCTCTCTCTCTCTCTCTCACACACACACACACACAATGAATGGGCACTACTAATATAGCTTTTAAAATTGCTGCTCAGATGCCATCTTGTCCAGTTCCTTATAGCAATGTGCATTTGGGCAACAAGAAGTGTCTCATCCCATCCTCACTTGATGTCAATAGGAGATTTTCCTCTGAAATCAATGGATGTTTGATTGACCTCATAAATCGCTATCTCTCTACGCTTAAAATGCTCTCCGTGGGTGGCCTTTGTGATGTCTGTTCAGGAGAAAGAGGAAGAGAGGGAAGGCGAAAAGGAAAAAGCAGTCTAATAAACCCCAAACAGTGCAACCCTGTGCATGTCTACTCGGAAGAACATCCCACTGGGTTCAACGCGGCTTAACTTCCAGGTAAATGAAACAGGATTGCACCATAAGCCAGACATATTCTGGCTTGACGACCCCCCCCCAATGCGTACAAGATACTGAGAGTGCTTTACTTCTTCATCCACACTAGAAATTATTTTTGCAATGTAATGGTGAAAGTCATTAGTACATAATGGGACCTTGGGGTGCTTTTGTAGGGGGGAACTATTAAAAAAAATGAGGGCGTACAAGCATTTTGTAATGAATATATCCAGCAACAAACAAAAAAATATCATTAGGTTTCTCAGCATGGTATGATTTAAGAGAAGAAAAAGCACCTACTTATTTCATTTCCTGTTTCATTGTCCTTTCGGTCAACTTACTCATCTTAAGTAATTTGTTTATAAATAATATACATCAGAATTCCACCAGCAGCAGCTCCAATGCTTCTCACCAGAGTGAGGCACCTTAGAAAACTAATTTTCAAGATTTTTATATTGCCTTTCAATATACGGTTCCAAAGCAGTACATAGCCAAAAACTAAAGCAGCAAAATTGCAATGCATTACAAAGTACAATAAAAGGGTGCTTTGTCTTTTTCTTTTTTTAAAGAGGAAATGCAAACCACAAACTGGATTAATAAACAAAACGGAAGAGCTCAAGAGACAATTTCAGCAAGCGTAACTGAAGAGAAAGTTCTTAGAATGAAGGAGAAATGTTGGAAGATTCAGAACCGATAAAAGAAAGTCCTTTGCGCAGCACATAGTTAAATTATGGAACTCGCTGCCACAAGAGGCTGTGATGGCCACCTACATGGGCGAATTTAAAAGAGGGTTATACAAATTTATGGAGAGGGCTATCAATGGCAACATGATGGCTTTGCTCTGCCTGAGTTGCTGGAACCACAGGAGCAGAGACTACCCCTCTTGTGCTCGAGTCCTGCTTGCTTCCATTTGATATCAGCTTACTATTCTAACTGGCTATGATCCAGCCAAAGCTAAAGACTTTTAAGCCCCACATTTCAGTGGGAAAGAGAATTATGTGGCTTAAAAGTGCCCAATTTTGGCTGGCTTGCCCCCTTTTATGTGGTATGTTTTAAATACAAAAGGGCCTTAATGGCTGTTATAAGTCAGGCGAATGGGACAAACTTGGCCTCACACCTGAAAGATAACAGGGATGATGTCAGGCAAATATGTCCAGGGGAAAGTAAATTATTACAGTTGTTGGCAACAGCCTCCTGCAGTTGAGAAATAGTACAGAGGGAGGTGACCCCAGAGCAAAGAAATCTGAAAAGTCTCAGTGGTGTAGTGGAACTGGGAACAGGGAGATGAGATCAGTGTTGCCACTTAGGTGTAAAGCTCAGTGGCTGAACTTGGTCCAGACATTATCAGAGCGTTGAGACCACTCCAGTGAGTTTAGTGAGTAGTCACACACCCTGATACCACTGCGAGCAGGAACCCTGATTGGTCGGGATTCCCACTCACATGGAGATTCACTCCATGCATGCACAGAGGCCCCTTTGACACTGATGCTGAATGTGTGGCCACCAGGAGCACATGGCCATCAAGGGGTGTGGTTAGAAGTCCTCCTCCTTTCCCCCTCACACGTGGTCAAGCCTACCTCACAGGGTCGTTGTAAGGAGAATACACAAGACAAACACCTAATGTTTTTCTGAGCTCCTTGCAGTAATGACAGGGTACAGATCTTTTATTTTTTAAAACAAAATAGCTGCATGATGTGGTCATGTGGCCAACACACCCAGTGGTGGAGGAAGGGGGTGGGGTGGGCGGTCCGCCCCGGGTGTCGTCACTGGGGGGGGGTTGTTTTTATTTTTTAAAAGGGCTCACAAAGCTTTTTAAGAGTGATGTGGTGGCTTAGGCGCCTGCAGGTTCCGCGCTGCCTGAAACAGCAACATGGGACTGTCGGGATTCACAGAATTCTGTGTGAGATAGTAAGTCTGCAGGCTTGAGTTTGCTAGCTGATGCAACTGGCTGATGCAATCAACCTGTAATACTTTCTATGGAGGTGCTGGGTCAGAATGACTCAGCAGTAATGTGCTGACAGTTGATTGGCTGTCATTGGTTTAAAAGGGAAACCTGTCCAGCAGTAAAAGGGGTGGTGTAGAAGGGTGCAGTCAGAGAGAGAGTTAGAGGTCTTCCTATTTGCCTTAAGGTGCAGCCAGGTACTCTGTTGGACTGTATGAACTGCTTGTGTACTATAGCCTGTAGATATTTGTATATACAGTGGTACCCCGGATTACATATGCTTCAGGTTAATATGCTTCAGATTACAGACTCCACTAACCCAGAAATATTACCTCGGGTTAAGCATTTTGCTTCAGGATGAGAACAGAAATCGTGCTCCAGCGGCGCAGCGGCGGCAGGAGGCCCCATTAGCTAAAGTGGTCCTTCAGGTTAAGAACAGTTTCAGGTTAAGTACAGACCTCCGGAACGAATTAAGTACTTAACCTGAGGTACCACTGTATATATGTAGCTCACAATAAATATACTGCACTGAACTTACAAAAAGGTATCAGGGGTCTGTGGGACCCCATAGGAGTTAATACTTTCCCTCTTCCCCCTGCTTGGTGTAACATCCAGCACAATAAAGATTTTGGAGCTGTCTTTGTTTTTTTAAAAAAATATTTTTATTAAACAATTTTTATAACCACACAAACAATACATAACAGCGACAAATACATAAACAGACAATAACAAAAACAAAACAAAAAACAAGTACCATTTCATATCCTAATTTCTTAAAGCTTTCTTCCTCGACTTCCTCATGCCTCCCTTTTCTGTATTCCAAATTCTAATCAATTACTCAGCAAATCTTCCCTTATTTTACTTTAAATTTAAGCTAATCTTCCTTATTCTCCTTGTCTTAACCATTGCTAATAGTAACCATTTACTTTCCAGTCCAACATCATTCTAACTTTCATTAATTTTGTAGTATTTCTTTAGATAATCCTTAAACTTTTTCCATTCTTCTTCCGCTGCTTCTCTTCCCTGGTTTCGGATTCTGCTCGTCATTTCTGCCGATTTTGGAGCTGTCTTTGAAGACACCTTGGAAACTTCCACTGGTCCAAAATGCAGCCGCTGGTTTCCTGTTTGGGGTTCCTTTTAGAACTCACATATCCCATGTTCTTAAACAGCTGCACTGGTTGCCAGTCCATTTCTGGTCATGCTTGATAGGGCTAATAGTTGTTGTATTTCAGCAACATCTGGAGGGCCAAAGGTTTTCCACATCTGCTCTAAGCTATGGAATCCCCTTCCTACAGAGTTTTGTCTGGCAACATCACTGTATATGCTGAAGATACACATCTTTACTTTGGCCTAGTGCTATCTATCATCTATCTATCTATCTATCTATCTATCTATCTATCTATCATCTATCTATCATCTATCATCTATCATCTATCTATCATCTATCTATCTATCATCTATCTATCTATCTATCTATCTATCTATCTATCTATCTATCTATCTCTATCATCTATCATCATCTATCTATCTATCTATCATCTATCTATCTATCATCTATCTATCTATCTATCTATCTATCATCTATCATCTATCTCTACCTATCATCTGAAGTTTGGGTGCAACTTGGTTTGCATGAGGTTAAGACAGAGAGAGTAAGGGACCTCCTGGTTCCCAGACTATCCCTGTACCTCAAACCCCTTGGCTGAACTTCCTATTTCTTTCATGTTAGGCCGCTAGGTCTTAGATTGTATCCTATTTACAACTTCTGTCCTGGAACACTTTGGATCTATCCTTTGAGAACAAAGGAACAAGCATGGCTGTCTTTGTCTTCTCTAGATTAGTTATGTTAGAACAGGCTTCCTCAAACTTGGCCCTCCAGATGTTTTGGCCCACAACTCCCATGATCCCTAGATAGCAGGACCACTGGTCAGGGATGATGGGAATTGTAGTCTCAAAACATCTGGAGGGCCGAGGTTGAGGAAGCCTGTGTTAGAACTAGAAACTTTTCTGTCCAAGCTATATACCTCCTATAATAAATGACTTTGCTCTTGACATCTCTCTCTTTGTGTGTAAGGTCTGCTTTCTATCCAAAATTAAGAAACCATATACAGCCGTACCTTGGAAGTTGGATAGAATCAGTTCCGGAAGTCCGTTCGACTTCCAAAATGTTCAAAACCAAATCACGGCTTCCGATTGGCTGTAGGAAGCCACATCAGATTTTCGGGTTCAAAGAACATTTGCAAACTGGAACACACACTTCCGGGTTTGCGGCGTTTCGGAGCCAAACCGTCTGAGTTCCAGGGTGTTTGGGATCCCAGATATGACTGTACTGCAAACTCTGCATACTAAAGAGCTCCAATAGATAACTGGGCTCAATTTCAAAAACAGGACACATCCTAATATTTTGAAAGAGTTTAATGTTGTAATATTGTTTTAACCCACCCTGTGACATTTCGGTGAAGGCTGGGTAGGAAAATTTATGAATAAAACTATTAGATAGCATGAGAGTAAAGCTACATTGCCTACTGTAAAGTGTGGAAGGGCTAAAATCGCATTGTGTAACATCATCAATGTGCACGTCTGGAGATACATTTCAACGATAAGTCTTGCCATCCTGAAAACATACTCACCCATCTGGCCAAGAGAAATTCAAATACCCTGCAATGATTGCACAAATTAAACAAGATAAGGCAAGTAAATGAACAGGAGTGGTGGTAATGGGCAATTTTAATTACCTAAACACAGACTATATTGCATTAACCAGAGGAAATAAGGCAGGAAATATATTTTTGGATACGGTCTGAGAGAGATTCCTAATTCAATCTGTGCAGCTGTTTCTGGGGTGGGAAGAGAACAAAATACAAGATTTTGTACAAGAGAATGAAGTGAATGTGGGGGGAAATAGTAGATAGATAATCTGTGCGGGGTAATTAATAAAAAAATCGGCTGGTTCCCTAGATCCAAAAAGCCTGGGGCTAAGAATACTCTCCAGCAATAGAGAGCCCTAAGCAGAGTATTAAAAATACAGAATCATGCAGCACAGTGAAGCATGGAAATAATAGGCTGTTAGACCTTTTAAATATCCCATTCTAGTCCACTTACAGCAGTTCCCATCTCTACCCTTCTTGCAATGAAGAGACCACACCGTTTAGTAAGTTTAAATGCTTTACTTACAAATGTCAAAGGTCGGATTCACACTTTATTGCATGCATCAGCAAGAAGAACACAGGTAGAAATCTTAGCTTTACAAAATACAGAAAATATTTCTGCACAAGCGGTCTGGGCTTGAAAAAGTCAAGCCCAGACATGTTGCCAGGTCAGCTTCACATCATGCAAGAGAATGAAGAAAGAAGCTTCACTTCCTTCTTCACCAGAGCTTCACTGAGTCTAGGAGTACAATTCTGTGCTCTTAGCCACTTCATGCATTAACTAGCCCTAAGGTTGCTGATCGCCGAAGAATTGATGCTTTTGAATTAAGGTGCTAGTGAAGACTCTTGAGAGTCCCATGGACTGCAAGATCAAATCTATCCATTCTGAAGGAAATCAGCCCTGAGTGCTCACTGGAAGGACAGATCCTGAAGCTGAGGCTCCAATACTTTGGCCACCTCATGAGAAGAGCCCTGGAAAAGGCCCTGATGTTGGGAAAGATGGAGGGCACAAGGAGAAGGGGACAACAGAGGACGAGATGGTTGGACAGTGTTCTCGAAGCTACGAACATGAGTTTGACCAAACTGCGGGAAGCAGTTGAAGACAGGAGTGCCTGGCGTGCTCTGGTCCATGGGGTCACGAAGAGTTGGACACGACTAAACGTAAACAATAACAATAACAACAACAAAGTTTGCTAGTTATATTTCACTGCAGTTGTAACCTTCCAACAGTTTTCCTTCACCCATGAAGGCACACTCGCCATTGTCTCCTGAGACAAATGGATGCCAGCCAAATATTTCCCACAGTAAAAAGGAAAAACTAAACGTACCATTGAAAGAAAATTGGAATATCTGTCTCTGAGCTTCAAATACAAGCATTATCTTTGGAATTTACAAAAAATGAAGCAGAGAAAGGGGCAGGGAAGAGCACGTGACCAAAGCAGAGAACATTGAGATCAGAGGTTTAATAGAAAGCCATGACTGGTTCATATGAGAGGACACCAAGGGTGTCGAAAGCAAACAATAGTTTATTTGTTGCTATAACATTTTCAACATACTTTGTATGTTCTGCTTTTGGGCTTTCCCTGTAACCACCCTGGGAAACAAAATGCCGAATGAAATAGACCAGGGACTTGACTTGTGGGGCCTTCAGGACCATCTTTAGCACTGCCAGGGTGCAAATTAACTTTTATCAAGCTTTCTTTGGGAGGGGGGGAGCCAAAGTTTGTTTCCTGACTGGTCGGGAATATTTGACGCTACTGAGTAACAGAGCAACGGATGGGGGGGGGGACAACTTTCGCTCCATTGCTTTTCACTGCCTCCGATCGAGAGGGACCGGTATACATTTGGCGCCTCCCCAGAATTCGGTGCCCGGGTGCCCTGCACCCCTTGCACCCCCAGGTAAAGACGGCCCTGGGGACCTTGTTGTGGTAAACTTGCCCCAAATCCAGATGCTGTGGATTTTCTACCCAACCAACCCAAGACATTGGACACCCCTGAGTCAAGAGCAAAGGGGAGAAATAGGTGTGAAACTGTCCTGAGAAACTGTGCTTTTGTTGTGGTCTCTTCCGCTTCACTTGAAATGGTTTGTTTGCATTTCCCCAACCATGTCACTTTAGGAGAAAGTTGGTGGCAATTAGGGATCTGAGGCCTTTTCCATCCAGCAGATGTTTTGCTCGTCTTATTGAAATTATTGTTTGCTCCTTTTGCTATTACAGTGGTACCTCAGGTTAAGTACTTAATTTGTTCCAGAGGTCCGTTCTTAACCTGAAACTGTTCTTAACCTGAAGCACCACTTTAGCTAATGGGGCCTCCTGCTGCCGCCGCGCCACTGGAGCACGATTTCTGTTCTCATCCTGAAGCAAAGTTCTTAACCTGAAGCACTATTTCTGCGTTAGCGGAGTCTGTAACCTGAAGCGTATGTAACCCGAGGTACCACTGTATTCAGATGCGTTGACAACTTCCACCAATTTTAAAGGAGGATGGGGGGTGGGGAATCATAGACCATAAGGCTATTCATGGCTTCTAGCTGTCTCCACTGTCAGAATTGGTATGGCTGTGTATACAAGTTCCCAGGAATCACCAGTGGGGAGAGGGGTTTTGCACCCAGGTCCTGCTTGTGAGCTTCACTTTGGGGCACTCAGAACAGGATGCTGAGCTAGAATGGGCCACTGGCCTGATCCAGCAAATCCTATGTCTTTACATCATGATTTTGACTTGTTCCCACTCGTCCTTTGCGTTAGAAATATAGATGTTCTTATGCTTCATCAGGAATCCTCCATGTCGGCCTTGACATTTGCCTTTCAGCGAGATTCAGATTCAACCCTTCCCAAGAAGACTTTCCTGACAAGACTCAGGCTAACAACTCTATAAATAGTTAGGAAACAAGATTCCCGAAGTCATTAAGGATCGTGAATAGGAAGTTAGGAAATAGGGAGGCTGATAATATTACTGACAACCTGAATGATTTCTTTGCCTCCTCGGCGTTCACTGAAGGATGTGAAGGTCACATCTAGGTAGCATTTTCCTGAGGGGAAAGTGAAAATGTTAAAAGACTTTATGATTATACTGGAGCAGAAAGGCAATTAGATATTGTAAAAGGTGACAGGCGTCAGCTATTGGTGATTTATGTCCTGAGATTTGAAAAGAAAGCAGCAATTAGAAATAAGAGGAACTTTAGATCAAGATTCTCTCTCTCTCCACGCCTCCCCCCCCCCCGCCGACAGGCCACTTAGGACAAAACCAGAGTTCATCTGTTTGGCTATGTTAATGGTTGTTTGCATTCCTGATACAGTCATACCTCGGGTTAAATTTGCTTCAAGTTGAGTGCGTTCGAGTTGCGCTCCGTGGCAACCCGGAAGTAACGGAGCGTGTTACTTCCGGGTTTTGCCGCTTGTGCATGCGCAGACGCTCAAAATTACGTCATGTGCAGAAGCGGCAAAAAGCGGCACACGCGTGCGCAGACGTGCCATCACTAGATACGTTTACCTCTAGATGCGAACAGGGCTCCTGAACGGATCCTGTTCGTATCTAGAGGTACTACTGTACTGAAGTCACTTTGCTGTTGCATGTTCAGACCCAGAGATCTCCCTGCTAAATAAATTCACACATGACTCAAATTTTAGTTTTGGTTTTTGACAGAATTTAGGCCACAACATTATTGATTACAGAAAGTGACTGGCTGCATAGGCTCTGGTTCAACTAGCTCCCTGCCATGCAGGTAGCGCTGACTCAGGGTTCCAGCATAGGTCAGTCAAGGGTGAACACCTGGATAAGCAGAAAGCCTGGAACGGGCTAACTCCGCCACCCAAATGTCCCCCTGGACTCAGGCGTGGGCACAACCCCCTCTCAGGGGTTGACCAAACCAGTTGAGTCCCTGGATTCCTTTAACGGAATACCCTTCACATAGGGATGGCGAGACCGTTCCCCTATCCCTATCACCTGAACCAGTGCCTATCCGCAACCTTACAAGTTGTGACGATTTGCTACACGGCAGGAGAAACCCAAATGGCAACAGCCAATCAGGCAAGTGGGGAAATTCCTACCGTGTCCCTGTCCCAATGACAGATGACTCATGATGGCATAGCAAGGTCAATCGCACAAATCCCTAAAATTGGGGAGAGGTGGGCGGATGTTCCGAATGCTCGAGCCGAAAGAGGAAGCTCTGGGTCACGTGCATGGGTATAAATAGGTCCCTTGATCCGTTTGGACTGCACCCCATTGGTCAGATTGAACCCAACATCGAAGGACCCCTCAACTGACCGTTCTTGACCCCCAATTTTCCGTCCCCCTGGCTGAGCATTTCCTATCACAAGAAAGGTGAGGTCCACCATAACTACATCAACGGGACACAGCACACATCTTATTGATTTTATTTTATTCTCTTAGTAGATTTACAAAAAGGTAAACACATACCAATAAATAAATTTTAGAAAGCCTTTTAGACACTGGCTTTTAAAATGTGGCGGGGGCGGGGGAGAGGCGTTACTGGTTAGTTTTTGTTTTATTATGTATTTTGTATTCTCATTTTGTATTTTTCTGTTGTGAACTGCTCCTGGGATTTTTGGATGAAGGGCAGTATATTGCATTTTATTAATTATTATGCCTATGCAAGCTGCTATGTGTGTTCTATGAGCAAACGAATCTCATCCCTACCACCATTCACCATCAAATTCCAGCATTTCTTTCTCTCTCTGCTCTTTCTTATATTAACTGCTTCTTTTCTATTTCATTACTTTAAATTAATATTTTGTGAGATTATTACTATTATTATTATTTTGCTGGAATTGTGTTGCACTCTTACACTGCTGCCTGCGTTCCATGAACAAAGTCCATCATAACAATTGTTATTCCAATATTTCTGTCTCTCACTGCCACTAACACTCAGAAGCAATGCAAGCATTTATTTAAAATCGAATGGCTTAAAGCATCCAGCATCACACCTCTTGATTGCTTTGCCTGCCTGACATGACCGTTCTCGCGCAGGTGCCTGTTTTCCATCTTCTTGTGCAAATTTCCCTTATTTCCTTACCAGGCCGGTTTCCAGCTGAACTCAAGATGATGGAGAGGGGAAATGTACGGAAGGTGGACTCTGGCTCAACCCTTTCCACTTCCTGCACAGCTTGTTTGCCAAGATTTGCAAGGAGCAAGGATGCTCAGGTCATCAAGGAAGGCAATCTTGTTTAGGCTGCAGCAGAGCAAAAATCCCCCTGTATTTGACTTTGACTGGTTTGTCTGCAAAAAAAGGTCTTATTTAATCATGTGGGGGTAGGGTTTTTTCCTTTCTCTCCAGCAGTCCAGGTGTCCTTTTAAAGCCTGTTATGTAGTATGTTGTCATTGAGGCAAAGCAATAACCGAAGCTAGAAATAATGCAAAAGTGCCGTTTCAAAAAATGGAACAAAGCCACAAATGATGATCGAAACAGCTGCAAATGAGAATCTGTGATGGGTACAGAACACTAAGGAATGTCTCCTGGGGTTTAGTGCGTGTTTAACTTGCCCCCGTTGGAATCTATGGTGTTTTAAAAAGTGCTTTGTGCATCTTCTTTTTTCTTGCTTGAAAAAATAAATACATCTTTATTCGTGTTACAATGCAAACAAAAAAGACTTAGGCTTTACGGTTTCCACACCAAATTCAGGTGAACAACTTTGTGAGACAACGATTCTTCTTCTTTGGCGATCCCTCGTTGCTGAGTAATATAGTCTTCCATAAACACGGTTTTAGCAGTGAGTCCGTAGGTGACTGTGGAGGCCAATTCTGGACCCACACGTCCTTCCACAGTGGGGACATAGGTTTCCAGGCAGGAGTTGATCACGGTGAGGGTTTGCCAAGCATGCCTTCCTTTTAGCACATTTTTCCCTTTTCGTCCTGAGTTTGAGCGTCTTCAAAGCCCATGACACCTTTGGCAAAGGCTGGTCTCCAGTTGGAGCGCTCGCAGGCAGGGGCGGAGGAAGGGTTGTGTGGTGGGTGCGGGCCACCTGGTGGCACTCACCATGGGGACTGCAGTATGCCCGAATCACGCGTCTCTTCTGGGAGAGACATGGTGGCTTGGGCGCGCATAGGCTCATGGTGCCCAAATGGTCTGCCCACTGCCTCCCCCCCCCCCAGCTGTAGGGTGGCTGAGTGGGAGGAGGCAGGCAGACTCCAGAGGCCCTGCAGTCTGCCCCTGCCCCGCCCCATGAGTGGCTTGCCTCGTCCCTATGGGTGGCTCGCCTCAGGCGCCTGAGCAGCTTCCTTCATCGCTGCTTGCAGGCCAGTGTTTCCCACTTGTCAGTGTTTCTACTACATTTTTAAAGATTTGCCTTGAGAGAATCTTTAAACCCCTTTTGTTGACCACCAGCACTAATCTTTCCATTTTAAAGTTCAGAATAGAGTAGTTGCTTTGGAAGACGATAAACAGGCATCCGCACAACATGACAGCGATTATTATGCCCATCAGCCACTAGTGGGATTTCAAATGTGAAGACTCAGTAGAGCATGAGATCCTTAACCTCTGGGTTGTGGGTTTGAGCTGCATATTGGCAAAAGATTCCTACATAGCATGGGACTGGACTAGATTAGGGTTGCCATACTTTACAATTCTACAGTTCAATGACTAATGGGCTGTTTTTCCTTTGGTAAATCACCATTTGTACAGCCGGGGCCTACAGGAGATTGTGTTTCTTGTCTGGCCTTTCTGCCTTACTCCTTCACTTTGTTGACAATATCTTCCCCAGCAGAGATATGAGCAAATCCTTTCCACCACCCCCTTTCTTTTTTTTTAGAACCTAAAGAACAAACACAAACCAGGCACTCTTAAAACCAACACAAGGAAAGATCAATCCTGACATCGTTTCCCACAGTGACCGGCTCGTCGATGAATCATAAAAACATACTCTCAAGCAGAAATGTCACTCAGGCGCTCTCCAAAGGTCCTATTCCCATTACTAAGCAAGACGCCAACAGATTGGACCTTGCGCGCTACATGATAATGGCCTCTCCTTCCCTCAAGTAGAGTTTCCTTAGGCCAGGAGCCGTGTGACGAATGGAAGAACAGTGAAACTTGCTTAAAATGGGAATAAATCAAATGGGAACCCTCTGAGTATCAGTCTGCGCATGGCAGACTCAGAGACAAGGAACTGGAAAAGTAAAATACGGCTTTGTTTGCTGGTATCAATTGTGTTTTCCTAATTTCCTGTCTCCTCCGTGAAGCAGAGGCACCCGAAGTGAAGAGGCGTCGGGTTTACCTTGTGCGTTCTGAGTTTTCTGCACAATAAATTATGGCTCTTTTCGTGTGGTTGGGGTGAGGGGGAGAAGAAGAAGATAAAAGGGACAGAAACCCAACCCCTCCCCACAGCTTTCTAATCTCATGGAAGTGATTCAGGAGGTGATTTTTGACGTCCAAGGAACAGCGCGACGCAGTTATCACGTATGAGATCAGGCCACAGTCTTTAAACATGGGAAGGTTGGATTCAATGAGCTGTCACTGGGCTTTTCCATCAGTGCAATTCTGTTTACTTGTAGGAGTGTTACATGAGCAAGAAAGAATAGATGACACTCGATGCTTTGATCTGCAGAACTGGCACTGACTGGTGTCACATAATACCTGTTTCCCATTTGGAAGAAATCTATCTTCTAGGGTGGGGGCACCCACATTTTAGAACTCCCTGGCTCTTGACCCCAGGTAGCCATGTTGCCTGAATTCTTTTGGCTGCCTGCTAAAAACATGCTTTGTTTTGTTGTTGTTTAGTTGTTTAGTCGTGTCCGACTTTCGTGACCCCATGGACCTGAGCACGCCAGGCACTCCTGTCTTCCACTGCCTCCCGCAGTTTGGCCAAACTCATGCTGGTAGCTTCAAGAACACTATCCAACCATCTCGTCCTCTATCGTCCCCTTCTCCTTGTGCCCTCCATCTTTCCCAACATCAGAGTCTTTTCCAGGGAGTCTTCTCTTCTCATGAGGTGGCCAAAATCTTGGAGCCTCAGCTTCAGGATCTGTCCTTCCAGTGAGCACTCTGGGCTGATTTCCTTAAGAATGGAGAGGTTTGATTTTCTTGCAGTCCATGGGATGCTTTATTTAGGCAAGCCTATGCTGACATGTTGAACTATGTTTTAATCTGGTGTTTTAATCTTGATTTTATTTTATTTTTTTAAAAAAACTTTAAAATAGTTGTTTTTAATGTGTATTTTTTTTAAAAAAGCTGATGATGTCATAGCTTTCCTCTTTTTAATGGACAGCTTTGAGGGTTTTTTTTTTGTTCTTGTTACAATCAAGCACTTTATAAATTTTATGGAATAAATAAATAAAATAAAATAAAAGCAAAACTGCTGCAGGATCTCGGATGTTGGTTGACCATGATGTGTGAGGTGCTTGTGTTATAGACTTGACAATCTCTACAACAGAGGGGAGAGGGGAGAGGACCTTCTCTGCTTGTAATGAATGAAATGGGTGCCAGCGTGGTGTAGTAGTTAAGAGCATTGGACTCGTAATCTGGTGAACCGGGTTCGCGTCTCTGCTCCTCCACATGCAGCTGCTGGGTGACCTTGGGCTAGTTACACTTCTCTGAAGTCTCTCAGCCCCACTCACCTCACAGAGTGTTTGTTGTGGGGGAGGAAGGGAATGTTAGCCGCTTTGAGACTCCTTCGGGTAGTGATAAAGCGGGATATCAAATCCAAACTACTACTCCTCCTCCTCCTCCTCCTCCTCCTCCTCCTCCTCCTCCTCTTCTTCTTCTTCTTCTTCTTGTACCCATGCCTAGAAAGGACAAGTGGAAAGCCCACTCTTTCTAGGCAGGGGGCACACAGAATTGTGGACAAGCCCTTGATGTCTTTGTGAGTCGGATCTACTGGGTCTCTTTGATCTGATCAGGGCCAGTGCCAGACTTCAGCTGCCTTCGATATGTTGCTGCTGATGCGCCACTGACCCGAATGGCCTTGATGTGGCCTCAGCCATGCAGTATTGCTGCAGCTACAGCACAGCTCACAACCCTCCTGCCAGCCCCCTAGACAACATTTTCGCCACAGTGCTGTTTTTGAATGGGAGCCAGGCTCAGCAGGGGCTCTCCCATTGCAGGGGCTGCCCATCTCTCATTGCAGGGGCTGCCCATCATCTTAATTTATCCAAAAGGCACCCAGCCAGCCAATGAATCTATAAACCGCAAAGATATCAGTGATGTACGGATTTCATTGAGGGGTTTCATAGATCTGATCCAAGCAAGTACAGTCCAACATTTCTTCCTGCATTGCCAGGGGGGTTGGAATAGATGACCCCTGGGATCCCTTCCAACTCTTCCATGATTCTATGATTTCAAAGGCCTGACAGTGTAACCAGGACATAATCAATACACTCCACTACCACAGTCAAGGGCCCAGATGCAATTCACACGTTTGGGGTTATGTACACTCCTAAGATTTCTTAATTGTATGCTGAAAGATGCAAATTTAATTAATTAGTGTTTGTAAATAGGTGTGCCAGGAAAGGTATGTACAGAACTGTAAGTGGCTACAGGATCAGGGCAGACTTGGATTTCGGCAGCACCCTGTGATGGCCTGGGACTCGGGCTCAGACTCGGAACCAGAGGAGTCTCAGTCCGCACTGGATCCTTTGCCTCAGTTTTTCATCTTGCACCTCTGTCTAAAAATCTATGCAATCTTTTCCTCCTACTGCAACATTTGCAACTGATAGGCGGGTATCAGGTACCCTATACATTCTAATCACTGTGATCTCATGTTTGCTTTTTCAAGATTACTTGCAACATGACCCTTCCGCCCCCACAACAACTGGCTCAGATCTTCCCAGCCAATTTGCCAACAATGCAGACTTCACATCTGTATCATGTTATGTTTGGCAGGCCAGATAAGTGTGCTCATTAAGTCCAGTGTCACAGGAGGTGAAAGGTCAAAGGTTATCATCCCAGGTGGCTTGATACCTTACAGAGAGCTTTGCTTTTAAATTTAGCATCCGCCCCTCAGAACGATAAGCCAGCCAACTGGTGTAGCTTCCTGCACACAACACAGACCAGAAGCTGGAACATGGTTGTTGAGAGGCCATGAGAATACAAAGACCAATGAATAAACTGTAAGTTCTCTGGGCAGGAGCGGGTTATTCATTTAGAAATCTTTACTTATTTAGAAAGATTTATAAAACTCTGAATCACAAAACTCTCTAACCGATGCTGTGCGAATAAATCCATTTTAAATAAATAAATCAGCTTCATTGACTGCTGAATAATTTTACAAGCTTCTCTCATGTTGCCTCTTAACTCACAATTTCTCAAAACTAGAAAGTACCAAATGACAACAGCAACCCAGAGGCACCATGTTTGGGGGACCCAGGCTAGGGAAAAGATCCCACCATGAGGACGGGTCTGGGTTACTCATCCAGACAGCAGAATAGCATGGTTTGCTGGTGCCCAGGACACATGTGCCCACCAGGTGGTAGGGCACGGAGGGTGAAAGGAGCTCACCATGCCAGCCCAGCCCTTGCTGCTGACACGGCTGGAGTGTCACCCCCTGGAGCCAAGTGGGGCCATGCTGCGCTGTCTGCACACCTGTGCGGGAGGGAGCCCAGCTGGTCAATGTGTCCCTTACTGGGTGAATCTCCCTAATGCCCGTGGGTGTGGTGAGGAGGACACAACAGCCATGCACTGTTCAATCCCAGTCTTGGAAAGCGAGGGCAAGGCTGGGGTCAAAGGACAAACGGCTGTTGTGTCCTCCTCATGTCGCCCTGCCAACCTGGAGCAAGGCTAGGATCTGATCAGAATGATCCCAGCCTTGAGGAGTGGCACAGGGCTGGCAGGACGGCATGAGGCACCTCCCAGAAGAATGTGCCCAGGGCCATCGCCCTGGCAGCCCCCTGCCACACAAAGCTGTGGCATCCAGAGCTGTGAGGGCTTTCCACAACTCCAGAAGATGTATGGTCAGTTGAGGGCAGAAGCTCTCAGCTCACTGCTACCAGTGTTGAAGCAATGATTCTTCAACATCAACTTTGTTGGACTGGTCATGCTGTGCGGATGTCTGATTATCGTCTTCCAAAGCAACTACTCTATTCCAAACTTAAAAATGGAAAGCGTAATGCTGGTGGTCAACAGAAGAGGTTTAAAGACTGTCTCAAGGCAAATCTTAAAAAATCTAGTATAAACACCAACAACTGGGAAACACTTGCCTGCAAGTGCTCCACTTGGAGAACAGCCTTTACCAAAGGTTTCAGGGGCTTTGAAGACACTCAAACTCAGGATGCAAGAGAGAAACATGCTAAGAGGAAGGCATGCTTGGCAAATCAACACCATGATCAACTCCCGCCAATGTCCCCACTGTGGAAGGACGTGTGGATCCAGAATTGGCCTCCACAGTCACTTATGGACTCATTGTTAAAACTGTGTTTATGGAAAAGAATCTTACTTGGCTACGAGTGATCGCCAAAGAAGAAGAAGACACTCTGGCTTGCCCTAGATGCTTTGCCTTAGGGCAGGGATGAAGAACTTATGGCCCTCCAGACAACCATCAGCTCCAGTGTGCAAGACAGGGATGCTGGGAGTTATAGTCTAGCAAGGAGGGCCACAGGTTAGAAAGTGTCTTCCAGCACAGCTTCCTTTCCATTGATTTTTTCCAGATTAATTTTCATTATTTATTCGTTCGTTTGCATTTCTATCCCACCTTTCGTCCGAGGAACTCAAGGCGATTTACACAGTTCTTCCCATTTTATCTTCACACCAACCCTGGGAGGTAGGTTAGGCTGAGAGGCAGTGAGTGGCTGGGGCCTACCTCACACAGCTCCTTTTATCTATAGATTTAAATATCCTTGTAAAAAAACAACAAACAATTTATCTAAATGTGCTTGTTTCCCCTTTTCTTCTTTCTTTCTTTTTCTTATTTAGGCATTTAATTTTATATAGCCTCCTTTTCTCAAATATCAATAGGTTCATAATTTTCAAACAGATGGATTGATGATACTTGTTTTGATGACCTTCTTCATATAACCGTATCTCTTTTTCTCTCTCTCCATTTATTTTCGGCTTTTTGATTAAATAGGCGCTTTTACAATGCAGCAATGAGATAACGGCGTTATACCAACCTGATTAAATGATGATATAGAAGCATATTTCTGAGCTTTTAAAGAATAAAAAAGGAAGTCTTCCCGCACTGTTATGAGCTATCAGGTTTCCTTGTTATGTTAAATACTAATAAATGTTGTGCCTTGCCTCTGTTTTCTGGGTGTGGGTGCAAAATTGGGAGTTTCCCAGTGGTGCAAATTATGACCAGCTATCCTTTTCTTCAAATCCTCCCTCAAAGTCTATCCTAACCCCCCCCCCAGCAGCCTTCAGTTTATCCCCTTACTCATAGAATCATAGAGTTGGAAGAGACCACAAGGGCCATCGAGTCCAACCCCCTGCCAGGCAGGAAACACCATCAGAGCACTCCTGACATATGGTTGTCAAGCCTCTGCTTAAAGACCTCCAAAGAAGGAGACTCCACCACACTCCTTGGCAGCAAATTCCACTGTCGAACAGCTCTTACTGTCAGGAAGTTCTTCCTAATGTTTAGCTGGAATCTTCTTTCTTGTAGTTTGGATCCATTG
Organism: Podarcis raffonei; assembly: GCF_027172205.1. Lineage (NCBI taxonomy): Eukaryota > Metazoa > Chordata > Lepidosauria > Squamata > Lacertidae > Podarcis > Podarcis raffonei. The sequence goes on from NC_070602.1 coordinate 13,249,925, forward strand.
CTCCGTGTCCGCTTCTCTGGAGCAGCAGAAAACAACCTTTCTCCCTCCTCTATGTGACATCCTTTTATATATTTGAACATGGCTATCATATCACCCCTTAACCTCCTCATTCCAAACTGAGAAACTCAATTTTAAGAATGTGCAACTCATCCCGCCTTAGTCTTGCCTTCCTTCTCTATCCATTGCCCTCCACCTCCCATGCCTCAGCAGGATTGTAAGCTCCTAGGAGGCAGGGATCTGCCCGCTTTCCTCTGTGTAACTGTCTAAGGTGGTGAGTTCACTGTGCTCCTGTGTGAAGAAATGAAAAAGATAAAAGAGCAACTCAAATCTCTGAGGTCACATCTGCTCAGAGTGGCAACAAAGGCTGAGCACCAAGCACACAGTTGAAACAGCCACATCCACAAAGCTTGCCCTTTATACCCTCCTAGTGGTGCAGCAATAAAACTGCCAGCACATTTGCAAAGCTAAGCAGGGTCCAGTATGGTTTCATAATTGGATGGGGAGCTGTGTGTTGAAATTCCTGTATTGCAGGGGGCTGGACTAGATGACCATTGGGGGTCTATGATTCTATGAACGAAACATTTTTATTTCCCACACTGCATAAGTCATTAGCCATATTCACAAGTTTGGTGGCGGGGTGGAATGAAAGAGATAGATGCTTTTTTAATATCAGTCGCAAAGTTGCTTCTTTTGTATAGGGATGGTTGAATCTGTCAAGTTTCTCTCAATATCTCAGTTTTCAATTCAGTTCACGACATTTCCAGATCAACTTGTGATGATGATGATTTTAAGTTCTCTGTAAAATTTATCAGCATATAGGGTAGATTTGTCCCAATGCACACATTTTTAAAAAAACAGGTTTCAATAATATAAAGCATTTGTTTATTTATTATTTTCACTTATATATGTATTTTGTGCATATTTATGCATATTTTACTCGAATACGTGCATTTTCAATAGGGCTGTGTTGAAATTGGCCAAACCCTGAATCTCAAACAGAATTGCGGGGGGCACCAAGACTTCCAGCTGAGTCAGGTTCAGACATCCCAGATCTCCCCCAGACATTTCAGCCTCCCACAGCAATCTGGGATTGTTGGCAGGGTGGTGTGTGAGGAGGCTAGGGGCTGTTTGCAAGATGGCCCCAGACTGGGGGGTTTGTAATTGTCTTAGTGTGTGTATACCTAATTTTTATACATTTGATTTGGCTCAGAGAACTTCACTGCAAAATTTGGAGGGGTGAGACCTTGAAGAATTGCTGCTTTGATTGGCACGTTGTTTGGGAAGCGCAGATTAAGTAGGTTCATAATGCAAACGGAACCAATTTTCTCCCCGATCCCTATTTCTAAAACTTTATTTATTTAAAAGCACTGCAAAGCACGTGGGGCTTCTCCACACTTGTTCCCCGGTGTCCTCCTCCCCCCTGAGGAAAACTGCTCTTTGGTGCTCAATTGGAGCAAACAGCAATTTGGGTTTTCTCCGGGTTGATGTTTGCTTCAATATAATACTAAAGAGAGGGTTTTCCATGGGAGAGAAGTGGGGCAAGAGAAAAACCACTTAGACCCATGCTTAGAATGTGGGTCAAGTGGAAAACTGCTCAGACCTGTGCTTTGTCAGCAAGGCACAAGCCAAAGTGAAGACAAGCCCAAAGATTTAAAATCTGCCTGCTGCCTGCATCTGGTCAGACAGGTCCATTGTTTTTAGAAAAATGCAGGGAGGAAGTAAGATCATTTTTGCTTAGTCTGTTTGTGATGCTTGATGTACTTATCAATCCCTCCCTACAATATGTTCTGGTTACCAAACAGCACAGCTTGGCTATTGATGAGTACGTGGCGGGGTGGGGGTGGGGGTGGGGGGTAGAGCAGGCAGGCTGATTGGGATTCCGTGAATGATATTACACAGGTTGCAGAGGACAAAGGCAATCCGTGAGCGGAGACAGAGATAATTCTGCTCTTTGGAAATAAGAGAACACATGCACAGTAAATCATGCAAATCAACTCTAAACTCTAAGCTGCAGCTCATTGGACAGCGAGACCAATGATGGCTGGAGGCTGTTCTGTGCTGGCCTCTTCTCAAACAAGCTCACACTTCATTTCCAGAGATGAGATAGGAGACCTGTGTCTGAATGCAACTACAACACATTTCCTTGACATGGTCATCTCCTGTGCTCTGAAATTTGTTTTGTATGCAGGAGTGTTCAATTGTGTGGAGTTCCTTCCTGCAGACTGACGTGGTCCGCTCCAGACTCTGGTTTGCAAACTTACCTGCTGTTTGGGGAAACATGGCCTCCATGGTCAGCTGATACCTTTTTAACATATGAAGTTACTCCCCCCCCCCCCCCGGTCTCAAGCCACTCATCCATCAGATGCACTTTTGCCTCCTCTGACTGGCAAAGGCGGGATCACTCCCCAGCCTGCTGAAGAAGAAGAAGAAGAGTTTGGATTTGATATCCCGCCTTTCACTCCCTTTAAGGAGTCTCAAAGCGGCTAACATTCTCCTTTCCCTTCCTCCCCCACAACAAACACTCTGTGGGGTGAGTGGGGCTGAGAGAAGTGTGACTGGCCCAAGGTCACCCAGCAGCTGCATGTGGAGGAGCGGAGACACGAACCCGGTTCCCCAGATTACTAGACTACCGCTCTTAACCACTACACCATACTGGCTCTCTGACTGAGATCACTGCTGGGGTTCAGCTTGAGACCTGCTGCATCTGTACTCTTCTTTGGCGATCACTTGTAGCCAAGTAAGATTGTCTTCCATGAACACGGTCTTAACAGTGAGTTCGTAAGTGACTGTGGAGGCCAATTCTGGATTCACACCTCCTTCCACAGTGGGGACATAGGTTTCTGGGTGGGAGTTTGATCACAGTGAGGCTTTGCCAAACATGCCTTCCTCTTAGCTCATTTCTCCCTTTCTCCCTGAGTTTGTGCTTCTTCAAAGTCCATGACACCTTTGGTAAAGGCTGTTCTCCAACTGGAGCGCTCGCAGGCCAGTGTTTCCCAGTTGTTGGTGTTTATGCTACATTTTTTTAGATTTGCCTTGAGAGAGTCTTTAAACCTCTTTTGTTGACCACCAGCATTATGCTTTCCATTTTTAAGTTGGGAATAGAGTAGTTGCTTTAGAAGAGGATAATCAGGCATCTGCACAACATGACCAGTCCAACGAAGTTGATGTTGAAGAATCATTGCTTTGACACTGGTGATCTTTGCTTCTTCTAGTACACTGGCTTTGGTTTGCCTGTCTTCCCAATTGAAGTGTCAAATTTTTTTGGAGACACCATTGATGGAATCTTTCAAGGAGTTGGAGAGGGCATTTATAAGTGGTCCATGTTTCACAAGCATTCAGTAAAGTTGGTAGAACAATAGCTTTGTAAACAAGCATTTTGGTTTCCCTGCAAATGTCCCGGTCCTCAAACACTCTACGCTTCAATGGGGATAAAGCCGCACTTGCAGAGCTCACGAGATGCTGGATTTTGGCATCAATGTCAATAGATCATCTGTCAACCCCTGAGCTATGCCCAGTAGTAGGTGGCACAATGGGTCGCTGCTTCTCAACTGACCTCCAGCCAGCCACTTGCTGCTGCTTCCTGGGATGTAGAGGAGGAGGAGCAACTGGGGAACCAAAATAACACGGCACAAACACAAACACACACTAGCACTGGCAGCATGGGGTGGGCTCTATTGCTGTGTTTGCACTGCTGCTGCCTCACCCATCCACCTTTTTCTCCCAGTAAGTGACAGCAACATAGAATCATAGTGTTGGAAGGGACCCAAGGGTCATCTAGTCCAACCCCCTGTGATGCAAGTCATGTGATTAGTTGTGCTCCCCACATGCCTCCACTAGTGGCTATGGCCCTTTCACATTTATAAAACCATCTTTAATAAAAATTTGCATGCATTACCCAGTGCATTACAAACCTGCCTTCATCAGACACCTGTGCATGCCTGTGAAAATAAAAGAAAATAACATTCCCATTAACATTTTATTTTCCTATAACCAAAGGATCATGGCATTCACAGACACATCCATTGGGCAGCATGGGAATAATTGAATCATAGAAGTGGAAGGGACCATGCGGGTCATCTAGTCCAACCCCTGGCAATGCAGGAATCGCAACACACAGTTCCCCCATCCAGTTTGAATCCATACTACATCTTGTTTCACTCTGCAAATGTGCCAGCAGTTTTATTGCTGCACTGCTTGCTTCTCCTTGGCAAAATTCCTTATGCTATTGTTGCATGCTATGAAAATTAGGGCCGAGGGGAACCCCCACAACCCTCCCTTGGGCTTGTCTGCCGGCTGAAAAAGTGCAGGGAGGCATTTTATATTATTTTCTCAGGGGAATTATGGAAATAAATTATTTTGTAAGTAGCGGCAGAGTTGCAATCAGCAGTCTTGCACGATTCCAATTTCCCCCTAGAGATGGACAGATCAGTCTAGCTCTTTTCTGATTTCACTTCAAACCACAATTATTTTTGTTTTGGGAAAAAGAAATCTATAAAAGCGCACATGTATGCAAATGTAATTTTGATCAAAAGAACATAAGAGGAGTCCCGCTGAATCTGGCCAACGGCCCAGCTGGTCCATCATAGGATGTGGCATCCAATTCTGTGTAAATCTGGGTGATTTTGCCCTAACTGGACATCAGTCCCACTTCCAAACTAATTTGGGACTGGGTCCAAGGTGGGGTGGGTGGTCTCCAGTTTGGCCCTTGGTGGCGACTTGGATTAGACCCATGGAGTAGATCTAGGAGGGCGCTGTGCACAACTTTAATCTATCTACCTGTTTAAAGGTAAAGGTAAAGGGATCCCTGACCATTAGGTCGAGTCGTGGCCGACTCTGGAGTTGCAGCGCTCATCTCGCTTTACAGGCCAAGGGAGCCGGCGTACAGCTTTCGGCTCATGTGGCCAGCATGACTAAGCTGCTTCTGGCAAACCAGAGCAGCGCACTGAAACACCGTTTACCTTCCCACCAGAGCGGTACCTATTTATTTACTTGCACTTTGACGTGCTTTCGAACTGCTAGGTTGGCAGGAGCAGGGACCGAGCAACGGGAGCTCACTCCATTGCGGGGATTTGAACCGCTGACCTTCCAATCAGCAAGTCATAGGCTCTGTGGTTTAACCCACAGCACCACCCGCGTCCCTATCTACCTGTTTACCTACCTATTTAATACAGCTCAAGTTGCAAACCGTGCACAAGGTGAAGCAGCCACATGTTCAATTCACTGTGCACCAAACTTTGCATGGACTTAACAGCTTGGTTGAATTGGAACAGAGATGTTGTGCATTTGAACGCTCAGTTCTTGCTTGTCGGATCGGCCCCTCCGAGCTTCCAGCAGGAAGGGAAGCAGGTTCAGTGGCAATCAGTCTTCGGTCTCATTTTTCCATACAAACAATCCGGCGCGTGCTTTTGTGTTTGCGTTTTTCATACAAAAGCCATTAAGGAAAGGAAGCAGGGCCTCTCCCGGTTGTTCCTTTTGTTTCAGTTGCATATAAAATTACAGGTGTTGCTGGAGGTCATTGTGGGAACGTGTCCAAAACCCTGTAGAGGGGAGATCAGGGAGGGAGGGCAAAACAAATGACTCCAGTGACATATTCAGATTTTCCACTTTTTCTGGGGTGGTGCAGAAAGGGGAGGGGAGAGATCATGGAGAGCTACTTTGGTCTTCATTAATTCTCGAAGTGTTAAGCATACAGCATGATTAGCAGTGCATTGTACCTGTCATTGGATTTGCCCTTTGTTCAATTTCAGGAAAATATAGAAGTGCCTCATTTCATTAATAAGTTTGACCCAGAGCATTAAACTATGCCAATTCTTACCAGAAAGCGCAATAATTGCAATTGATTTATTCTTCTGCAGGGAAATAATATCTGTCTCAAACAATAACATCACTCTTTCTCTCTTTTGTTACCTCTCTTTTCATTCCCCCTTTTGCTTAATTGTATTGCATTAATAACTGTAACGCCCACATTAATTTGCATTCTTAGACATGTGGGAACTTAGACACGAAAGAATCGTTCTGCTCTTACATCAGGGCCGGCCCAGCTGTTGGGCAGGTGGCATCAGCAGATAGATATTTGGGTACCATTGAAAGACAGCAAGTTGTATTATTATTCTTTGGGGGTTGTATCAAGCATGGTGTGACATGTTCCATCAGTGCAAGGATGTTTGCCAGCGCAGCAGAAGAATCTCTCTATTTCCTCCCCCCTACACCTCCTAAACCTATTCTAGGGGTTCCCCCAACACTCTGGAGTAAATTCAGGGGGTGCACAGGAGGGGGAGCATGGCTCAGTGGTGGGGCCTGTGTAAACAGGCTTGAATACAGACTTCTCACAATCCCTGTATCTGCAGGAACATGAGTATATTGGCTTAAGGGATGCAGGTGGCGCTGTGGTCCAAACCACTGAGCCTCTTGAGTTTGCTGATTGTAATGTTGGCAGTTCAAATCTGAGTGATGGGGTGATCTCCTGTTGCTTTGTCCCAGCTTTTGCAGTTCGAAAGCATACCAGCGTGAGTACCGTATTTTTCGCTCTATAACACGCACCTGACCATAACACGCACGTAGTTTTTAGAGGAGGAAAATCTGTAGGCATGCCACCCGTAGGCATTTCCTCCATAACACGCACAGACATTTCCCTTTACTTTCTAGGAGGAAAAAAGTGAGTGTTATGGTGCAAAAAATACGGTAAATAAATAGGTACCACTGTGGCAGGAAGGTAAACGGTGTTTCCATGCGCACTGGGACTCATCATGGTGTTTCATGCACCAGAAGCGATTTAGTCCTGTTGGCCACATGACCCAGAAAAGCTGTCTGTGGACAAACACCGGCTCCCTTGGCCTGAAAGTGGAGATGAGCGTCACACCTCATAGTTGAATTCGACTGGACATAACCTCACGGGAGTCCTTTTATTGTGTTGTTTAGTCGTTTAGTTGTGTCTGACTCTTCGTGACCCCATGGACCAGAGCACGCCAGGCACTTCTGTCTTCCACTGCCTCTTGCAGCTTGGTCAAACTCATGCTGGTAGCTTCGAGAACACTGTCCAACCATCTCATCCTCTGTCGTCCCCTTCTCCTTGTGCCCTCAATCTTTCCCAACATCTTACATTCCAGGTTCCTATGCAATATTTTTCTTTACAGCATTGGACTTTCCTTTCGCTTCCAGGCATATCCGCAACTGAGCGACCTTTTGGCTTTGGCCCAGCCGCTTCATCAGCTCTGAATCTACTTGTACTTGTCCTCCGCTCTTCCTCAGTAGCACGTTGAACGCCTTCCGACCTGAGGGGCTCATCTTCCAGCATCATAACTTTTATATGCCTGTTGGTTTTGTCCATGGAGTTTTCTTGGAAGGGATACTGGAGTGGCTTGCCGGTTCCTGCTCCAGGTGGATCACGTTTGGTCAAAACTCTCCACTATGACCTGTCCATCTTGGGTGGCCCTGCACAGCATAGCTCATAGCTTCTCTGAGTTATTCAAGCCCCTTCGCCATGGCAAGGCAGTGATTCATGAAGGATCTTTCCTTTATCTTTCCCTGGCTTATACTGGGTCAGTGTCATGGACTGGCTGGATGCTGAGGAATGGTGGGAGAAACCAGCTGGGGAACCCCCAAGGGAAGAAGGCTCAGAGCCAGGGGATTGGTGGTGGGGCGACGATGATTGGTCAGAGGGAGAAGACTGGGAAGAGGAGGTGTTGGAAGCTAAAGGAGCAACAGGGTTTAGTGAGCAGGAAGAGGCTGTGGAAGAGAGAAGTCCAGAATCAGAGGCAGAAGGGGACCTTTAATCTCCGCAATTGCCTCATAGGGGCAATAACTACCCAGAAGAGCTGCTGTACTCATTAGGCCTGGCACCCCTGAGCAGGCCTTCCTTGTTTCTTCTAATAAAGAGTTAACTTCACTCACTCAGTGTGATTTATTGATGCCTGGTGCCCAGAGAGCCAGACCACTGCTTCATCTAGCTCAGTATTGTCTACTGGGACTGGCATGAGCTCTCCAGGAACTCAGACAAGGTTAATAATAATAATAATAATAATAATAATAATAATAATAATAATTTATACCCTGGGTTTCCCCAGCCACTTTGGGCTGCTCCCAACAGAATATTAATATCATTATTAATAATAAAGTGATAAAACTTCAAACATTAAAAACCTCCCTAAACAGGGCTGCCTTCAGATGTCTTCTAAAAGTCAGATAGTTGCTTATTTCCTTGACATCTGATGAGAGGGCGTTCCACAGGGTAGGCGCCACTATTGAGGAGGCCTTCCATCTAGTTCTCTGTAGCTTCACTTCTCACAGTGAAAGAACCACCAGAAGGCCCTTGGAGCTGGACCTGAGTGTCTGGGCTGAACAATGGGGGTGGAGACTCTCCTTCAGGTATACTGGGCCAAGGCCATTTAGGGCTTTAAAGGTCAACACCAACACTTTGATTTGTGCTCAGAAACGTACTGGGAGCCAATGTAGGTCTTTCAGGACTGGTGTTATATGGTCTCGGTGGCCGCTTTCCAGTCACCAGTCTAGCTGCTGCATTCTGGATTAGTTGTTGTTTCCGGGTCACCTTAAACGGTAGCCTTTTGGTCTCAGGCCTACCTAAGGAATGCCGGGAATTGAACCTGCAACCTTCTGCATGCAAGACACATATTCCACCACTTCCCAAGTTCTGTTCACAAGCAAATGAGAGCACAAGCTCCACGCTGCCCTTCACCCCTCATCGTAGAAAGGTTGGGGACTGAGTGGGGTGCACTGGGGGGCATCAGCACAAGGACATTTGTGGTGTCCATGCCTCTGGTTTTGTTTCGTTTTTCATTCTTTAGAGTACATGTAATTAACAACTCTTTTTCATGTCGCTTTGTTTGATGTTTCCTAATGCTGATGGAGCTCAGTGGAGGTTTAGAGCCCTGCGGAGAGATGGCTAATTGATGGGCCAGTTAGCTGCTTCATTTGCTTTGAAAGAGAACACACAGGGAAGTGAATTGCAGAAGGTGTTTGTTTTGGGATAATGAAGGGACAGCCAAGGTGTGAGGAAGCCATTGAGGCATACAGGTGTCTCTTTGCTTTTCTTATTTCTGAAGTGTTGTTTGTTGCTAAAGGCAGCCTATGCGCACCAAGGCTGCAAGCCCAGCTCTGCCTACTCAGAAGTAAATTCCATGGAATTCTGTGGGGCTTACTCCCAGGTAAGTGGGGCTAGGAGTTCAGCCTGAACCTGCTTCCTATTGCAAACTTTAAAAACCAATGGGACACAACTCTCCTCCTCCTCCTCCTCCTTCTCCTTCTCAGTGTGGTCTAGTGGTTAAGAGTGGTGGACTCGTAATCTGGTGAACTGGGTTTGCTTCCCCGCTCCTCCACATGCAGCTGCTGGGTGAGCTTGGATTAGTCACACTTCTCTGAAGTCTCTCAGCCCCACTCACCTCACAGAGTGTTTGTGTGGGGGAGGAAAGGAAAGGAGAATGTTAGCCGCTTTGAGACTCCTTCGGGTAGTGATAACGTGGGATATCAAATCCAAACTATTCCTCCTCCTCCTTCTCTTCTTCTTCCTCCTTCTCCTTCTCCTTCTTTTCACGTGAAAAGAAGTTATCTCTCCTGTGACCTGTGCTCAGCCATTTTGTCACAGCGAATGGAGCCATCTGTGTTTCTCTGGCTTTACTGAATGTCCTGGCTTCCATTGGAAGACACAATACTCAGACCCCAAACTCATTCATTCTTTTTACTGCTATTGTTACACATGCCACATAATACCTGCTCTGCATCTGTACGAAATCAATCTTTTAGTGCGGCAGCATCTACAGTTTGAAACTCCCTGCCTATTGATCTCAGGCAGGTGTCTTCACTGTGCTCTTTCCAGGGCCTGATAAAAACGTTTCTGTTTAGAGAAGCCTACCCAGATATCTAAAATGCTGTGTTTTTTAAGTTTATTGTTGTTTTAATTTTTGAAGAATGTTTAATTTCCTTTGCTAGTAATTTTATCATTTTGTTTGCAAACCGCTTTGAGGTTCTTTACAATCCAGCAGAATATAAATTTTGTGAAATAAATAAAATAAAAATTCAATGTGTAATTTGCTGCAGCACATAAATCAGTTTTACAAGGAACGTAGGTCAACTGGTGCAGCTGAGGTCAAGATACATGGCTTAGCGCAAGCCAAGACGTTGCTCCAGCATTCAAAAAAGCCGAACAAGCTCTCCTTTTGAAGAGGGGGGTGGGTACAGTTATTTGTGCAGTTGACATCCTGCACCACAGTACTGAGCAAGCAAGTGGGCACCCGTGAGTAAGCTGGGTTTACTGAGTTTGTTTGCCCAGCACAGTTGATTCCACATCTTTGTATGATGTGGAATGTTATTTGATCTATCATCTGGCACACTGGGAAGAGGCTTTTCAGGGGTCGGAGGAGGCCCTGGCTGGCACCACCTCACCCTGCGGTGAAACAGAATAGAACTGTAGAAGTAATGGATAGACAAAGTAAAGTGAGATTAATTGGAAGTCAGTTTTAAATTTCTTTTCTATAAATTTTATAATTGTGTCCAATACCAGGAGTATATACAGTGGTACCTCGGGTTAAGTACTTAATTCGTTCCGAAGGTCCATACTTAACCTGAAACTGTTCTTAACCTGAAGCACCACTTTAGCTAATGGGGCCTCCTGCTGCTGCCGTGCCACTGGAGCATGATTTCTGTTCTCATCCTGAAGCAAAGTTCTTAACCTGAAGCACTATTTCTGGGTTACCAGAGTCTGTAACCTGAAGCGTATGTAACCCGAGGTACCACTGTATGATGATATTTATATTAATCTTCTTATATCTTATAGTGTGGTGGCTTGTTTGATTTTTCTGTTATTTGCTTGTTTGATTGTATGTTTGTTTACTTGTATGTACGTCTGTTTTTCATAAATGTATTTATTTTAAATTAATAAAGATATATTTTAAAAAAACAACTGTAGAATTGGAAGGGAACCCCAAGGATCATCTGGTCCAACCCCTTGCAATGCAGGAATCTCAACTAAAGCATCCATGACAGATGGCCATCCGACTTCTGCTTAAAAACCTCCAAGAAAGGAGAGACCATAACCTCCCGAGGGAGACCGTTCCACTGCAGAACAGCTCTTACCGTCAGAAAGTTCTTCTGATGTTTAGTGTTCCTGATGTTTAGTCGGAATCTCCTTCTTTGTAACTTGAAGCCGGAGGTCCGAGTGCTACTCTCCAGAGCACGAGAAAACAAGTTTGCTCCATTGTCCATGTGAAAGCCCTTAAGATATTTTAAAGTGACTATTGTATCTCCTCTCAGTCTCTTTTCCAGGCTAAACAAACCCAGTTCCTTCAACCGTTCCTCATCAGCCTTGGTTTCCAGACCCTTGATCATCCTGGTGGCCCTCCTCTGCACACATTCCAGCTTGTCAACCTCCTTCTTAAACAGCGATCATGGCACCAAGGCAGGCTTCTGCTCTGCTAGTCCCCTTAGCCCTTCCTCAGTCAATGTCCCCACTCAGTTTGCTGAGCACCTCTGCAAAGTCCAAAGCCTGCAGTTCTCTGTTCTCCCCTCATTCCTTTACCTCAGCCTTTCTCAACCTGTGGGTCCCCAGATGTTGTTGGACTAGAAAGCCACTTCCGAACCTAGGGAGGAGGTGGTGTTGTGGGCTTCCCGCCCCCAACACCCGCGCGGAGGCTGGCTCCAGCCCCGTGCGTACAGGTGGAATCCTCTGCCGCGTCATCCCCTAGCCAGCCTATCGGCTGGCTCAGGGGCCGTTGCTTGCCGCATTTAAGGCAAGCGCGGCAGAGGAGCTTCCTCTTTGCCGCCGATCAGCTGGGGAATTTCCCACCCACCCTCCCTTTAAGGTTTCTCCTTTGACCTTGCTATGGACTTCGGTTGGTCGCCGTTAAGGGGCCTGGTAGGAATTTTTCCACTTGGCAAATTGGCACCGGCCATTTGGTTTTTTCGCCTACCTCATAGCAAATCGTCACAACTTCCACGGTTTTGGTGGTTAGGCATTGGTCAGGGTATTGTTATGTACATGAATGGGGGGGAGGAGCGCCATCACCTCCCCTGGTTGCAAAGGATAGTCTGGTAAAGGACTCCAGGGGGCTTGGCCCCATCCAAAGGGAGGCCTCATCCGAAGGGAGGCCAGGGCCCAAGGCAAGCCCCTGAGCGTTGACCCCAGGGGAGTGCCTAGTTGATGTGCATCAGCAGGGCTTCCCCTGCTGGTGTTAACCCTTCCCGGCCTCTCAGGCAGACAGCCTGAAGCCGGATAGTTGATTAGGACCAATGCCTAGGCCAATACCGCTCATCACCTATAACCAATAAAGTTGTGGCCAATTTTAGCCCATTAACCTTAATTATGGTGTCTCGTGTCTTTATTTCTTCTGGTGGGAGGTGGGAACTCGCCACGCAACTCCCATCACCCCTAGCTAGCAAGGCCAGAGCTCAGGGATGATGGGAGTTGTAGTCCAACAACATCTGGGGACCCACAGGTTGAGAACCGCTGCTCTACCTGCTCTGTCCAGTCCCACCAAAATGTCTCTGTGGGGCTCATAACACTGAATGCCACAGAAACACTACAGGGAAACATAGGCAGCTGCCTGATTGTGTGTCAGATCACTTGTCCATCTGCTCAGTATTGGCGGCTCTGAACAGCAGTGGTTTTTGGGGGTTTCAGGCAAGATCTCCCCAGTTCTACCTGGAAATACTAGGGTTTGAATCCTAGGGTCTTCTATATGCAAGACACATGAGCTTTGGCCCATCTCACAGGCAAGTTGTGGGTGCTTCCTGCCACCAGGCTACCCCAAAACAGCTTGGTGTCGACTACACAGTCGGCATTTAATCAAAGTTGCCCAGAGACATTGTCTAAATGAATATTTACGCAAGCAGGGCTCAGATACGAAAGTTTGGTTGTGCTTAGGCTAACCTTGTGAAGAATATAAAGAATACAAAGATTTGATGGACTATGAAAGAACTTAAGGAAAGGAAGTGACTGAAGAACAGATGTAAAGGTGAATTAGAAATTAAGAGACGTGTGGTGAATGTGGTGGAAGTCTTTTATAATATTTTAACTAGGATTTTATAATGTAATGTTTAAAGTATAAATTTGGTATTATTCATTATGGAAAGTATTTCTTTTCCCTTTTTCTTTTCTTTTATCTTTCGTCTTTTTTCTTCTTTAGTCTGCATTTGGTAAATATGTAGACGATTGTGTTTATATTGTTATGTATGGATTTTGTTTTGATTTCCCTTTTCTATTTACCTTCTTGTAATATTTAATAAAACTAATAATACTAATAATAAAATATAGTTGCCCAGAGACACCAATAGAGCACCAGGGGTGCTGCCTGAAGTGCCCTTCTCCATCAGCAGCACCACACAAAAGTGTCCCCAGAGTGTGAGAAACCCATTCAGTTGGTTTCTTGAGGCTTCTTTCCTTCTCCGCGATGCCCGCTTTGGCACTCGGCAGCACTGATGATTGGCACCCAGTTGGCGCGATTGCATAATGGCCCAGCCTGCATTGAATGCGAGCCATAATTCCAGAGGGGGGACATTGCTTTTCCTACAGGAGACAGGCTTAATACCCGGCAAATTGCAAGGACTTTGCATAAAGCTCTTAAACAAGCAAATAAGAACAGCTCCCCCTCACAATGAGCTGGGCTTGAAAGGAAAAGAGCTAGCAGGGCTCCAAAGCTGCCACCAACCATCTGACGAAGCCTCGGGCGACTCAGAAGCTGGCAGCGCTGAGTGCCCATCTTGCAGGCTAGATGGCACCTGAACAACAGCCATTCTCTCCCCCTGGAGCTTCGGGTGGGATGGGGCTTGTTTTCTGCTTACAACTCCTGAAAAACTATATCTGGAGACGGAGACGCCTATAAAACAAAATGGAGTTGCGAGCACCATTCTTATTTTAGCCTCCAAAATTCTTTGAGTCTTTGCTCCAACTCTGTCAAGGGATAAACCCAAGTATGAAGGATCTGTTTTGAGCCAACGTGGCAGGCAGCACATGGCTTTGTGTCCATGGCAGCTTTGGCATGCTTTGAAGGGAGTGTAAAATAACACTTACCTCATCTTTAGCGATGAGGCTTGTTCCTGCTGTGTTATTAAACCTTCCGCTTAGAGCGTTGCCGGTGATGGAAGCTATACCCATCTTTGCTGGGGGAGAACCGGCACTCTTCTCACTGTTTGTTGATGTTGAGCATGATTGGCTATTGATCTTTCCTTTCTCGTTTGGTGGTTTTCATTGTTGCTTCCCAATGTGACGGTGGTTAGCAGTTTTATCCTGTTAACAGCAGTTTCCAGAAAAGTAGTCGCAGTGAAAGCAACTTGTGGCAAAGGCAAACACATTCTTTGTTTGGTTTTATCTGTTTGGGGGGGAAAGGTGAATAAGGAGGGACATGGCAGAGATATATAAAAATTAGGTGAAGAAAGTGGATGGAGAGAAGGTTTTGTCCCTTTCTCATAATATTGTTACAGGTTGGAGGGCAGGGCCGGATTTAGGTTTGATGAGGCCCTAAGCTACTGAAGGTAATGGGGCCCTTTACTGTATATGTCCAGCTGTCCTTTGTCAACAACAAATCATCACTGTTTTTTGTGTTGAATATATGCTATATGGTAGTTTATGGACCTAACAGGTATCTAAAGCCATTTGCACATAACAAAATATATATTTTATCAAAGTAATTGTTGAACTGAAATACAATTAAGAAGAAGTATATTAAATATTAAGTTAAAAGTATTATTAAATGTTGCTGTATGTAGGTTTTATTTTATTTTTATATTTTGGAAATTTACATCCATTTTTTTTCCCTTTAAACATTTTTTTGGGGCCCCAAGAGAGTGGGGCCCTAAGATATAGCTTGTTTAGCTTATATGTAAATCCAGCACTGTTGGAGGGTATGTGTTTCAGTCTCTAGTTGGTCTCCTCCAGGCCTGTGCTTCTGGATCCATGAAATTTAGAATCTAGTAGAAGAACTTGCTTGCTGGTCAAGCTAGTTCCTCTGTTAAGGCTTAGCCACTCAGCTAAGTATTATCACCAGCATTTTAAAGGGGGAGCCCTGTTGCCATGGAGAGAATTAGACAGTACTTTGGACTTTCCCCACCTCACCTGAATGGGCTTCACATCTCCTAGGATGGAGAGAAAAGGGGAATGTGTAAGAGAGAGTTTTGGCTGATTCTGGAATCTAGAATCTGTGCTGGACCCTAAGCTATGGCTTGAGGATCTCCCTGGGAACCTAATGGGGAGGGAAGAGCCATTGACATGTTAATGCTGTGAGCCACTCCACCCTATGCTCAGATTATGGGACTAAACCACCATCTTGGGCTTGCCAGTCAGAAGGTTGGCAGTTTGAATCCCTGTGATGGGGTGAGCTCCCATTGCTCTGTCCCAGCTCCTGCCAACCTAGCCACCAGTGCAAGTAGATGAATAGGTATCGCTGTGGCAGAAAGGTAAGCGGCATTTCCGTGCGCTCTGGTTTCCGTCACGGTGTTCCATTGTCCCAGAAGCGGTTTAGTCCTACTGGCCATGTGACCTGGAAAGCTGTGCATGGACAAACGCCGGTCCCTTGGCCTGAAAGCAAGATGAGCGTCACAACCCCATAGTCGCCTTTGACTGGACTTAACCATCCAGAGGTCCTTTACCTTTTACCTTAATGCTCAGGTTGTATAGATGTGTTAATAAAAACCTATGTCCCAAAGTCACCACAGTCTCCACTGGCTTTCGTTTCAAGGAAACCAAACCCCGGGCAAGTGTTGGAACCCCCAGAGTCCCCCGCAACTTGGAGATTGGGATGCTTCAAACAATATTAAAACCTGTAGCCATCCTATGAAGTTTAATGTTGGAAGATCCAGGAGAGGCAAAAGGAAGTCCTTCATACAGCACATAATTAAATGCTGGAATTTTGTGTTTTTACGTTGTGAACCACCCTGTGATGTTTGGATGAAGGGTGGCATTAAATTAAAATTAAAATTAGAATAATTAAAATATAATAATAATAATAATAATAATAATAATAATAATAATAATAATACAGCGGTACCTCTGGATACAAACTTAATTTGTTCCTGGGGTCCGTTCTTACTCCGAAACATTCACATCCAGAGGCGTGCTGTTCTGCTCAGGTGCGGGTGGCGGTAGCCTGCTTCTGCGCAGGTGGCGGAAACCTTTCCTTTACTTCTAGGTTTGCCACGTGCGTATCCTGAAGCATTCGCAAAGGGGACGGTTCGTATCCAGAGATACTGTCAGTACACCTTTCAACTGATGTTCAGCGACTGGGCTCCATAACTGGTTCTCCCCCGACTGGGCTAGGCAGCTGGAGCACTTTCAGAGACCTTCCAATTCTGGAAAGCAGGTCCCAGTGCACTGGACTCACAACTGTGCATTCTGAGCACCAGACTCGTGCAGAGTATAAATAATGTGGAAACTAGCTGTGAAGCATAACTCCTTTTATTTCTAATAGCTACTACAAACTAAAGAGCTACTGGCTTGCATGAGGGTTACATCTCCCACTCAGCCATCTAGTCACTACATAGATAAGACTCTCCACACACAGAGTCAGGCAGTAAGGCTGGAGAGGAAGAGGAGAAGAGCAGTTTCCACCACCTCCTTTCTCAAAACATCAGATCTGAGGTGATTGACTATATGGGACTGGCGGAGATGACGGGCAGAATCCGTGACCAAGGGAAAGAGACGGTGGAAGAAGACTGGAAGAAATTTAAATTTTATCTTAAGAACTGTTGTAAAATTATTGAGTGTTAAAATGTCATGGGTAAGGTAAAGCAGATTTGCAGCGATAAATGATTGGATAAGAGAAATAAGGTTAAAGAAAGGGGATTATAAGTAATTTAGATCAGGGGTTGCTGAAAAAGTTTAAAACAGGGATGCAGAAAAGGGAGGCATGGGGAAGTCGATGAAATTGGGTATAAGGAAAAAAGGTTATGAAATTATACATGTTTATATGTTTGTTTGTTTTTGTATTGTTATTTGTAATGTCTTATAATATATGTTGGAAAATCAATAAAAATTTTATAAAAAAAACAAAAACAAAACATCAGATCTGGAGATTCTTGCAATGGGAGGGGTGAAAATATCAACAGATACTACTGTAATAATAATAATAATAATAATAATAATAATAATAATAATAATAATTTCCTCCCACAAGAGATAGTGATGGCCATGAATTGGGACAGATTTAAAGGAGGTTGAGACAAAATAGAAGGCTATCAATGGCAACTAGACACAAGTTCCACCTCTACTGTCACCAGTTTCTGGATATCTCAGGTGTGGAGGGTGAAGGTGTGCTCAGGTCATGTGTCATACAGGCCTCTGTATCTGTCACCATGAGAACAGGATGCAAGACTAGGTGGGCCTTTGGCCTGATTCATCATGGCTCTCCCTATGAGGATAAGAATATGGAATACGGAATAAACTTTTGAGGATTGCAGCCCATTGTGTCAGACGCATGAAGTATAATTTTAACTTGGCAGATATATCTATGTGTGTTGTGAGTGTGCAGAGGAGTAAGCCCAGAGGGAACTACAATGCAAAAAGAAAGAACCGCAATGGTTACTTTTGCTTTCAGGTAATTGCCCCTGCCTATCCCACACCTGGTGCCTCAGGCCTAGATCTGAGCAGGGGAACATTTTCCAGCCCAAGTGCTGCATTTCCTCACGGTCAACTTGCTGGGGAACACATGTGAATGGTGGCCAGGGCCAGAGGCAAGAAATAGGCAGGAGTTTTAATGAAATCACACATCAGAAGGTCGGCAGTTTGAATCCCCATGACGGGGTGAGCTCCTGTTGCTTTGTCCCAGCTCCTGCCAACCTAGCAGTTTGAAAGCACGCCAGTGCAAGTAGATAAACAGGTACCACTGCGGCGGGAAGGTAAGACTTTTGAGAAGTCAAGCTCATTCACTAGATGGGACTGAGAGAGCCTTGCCTCAGTGTTGACAATACTGAGCTAGGTGAACTAATGGTCTGATTTCATATAAGCCAGCTTCCTATGGAACAGTCTCCCTTGGGAAGTGATGGACTCTCCTTCCTTGGACCTTTTTAAGCAGAGGTTGGATGGCCAACCATCATGGATGCTTTAGCTGAGTTTCCTGCATTGCAGGGGGTTGGAATAGATGACCCTTGGCGTCCCTTCCAACTCTACAATTGTATGATTCTATGATTCCTACGAATGTCAGGATTGTGAAATGTCTGTATTCATGCCTGTTTGCCCATGATACCGTCTTGTAATTAATGCAGATATATCTTGACAATCTGCGCTGTCCCCCCTCCAGCCCCTTTCTTTTAAAGACTGAACACATGCTTGCACACTCAGAGAAAATAAAATATGTGAGACTAGGTGTGACCTCGCCATCTGGCAGCTCTGAGAAGAATAAAATGCACTGTTTTGTGTGTTAAATAGATATCGCGTGAGAGTGATGGAAAAGCAGGCGGGTGGACGGGCTGGCGGGCTGGCTGGCAATTCGGCTAGAGCTGTGTTTTGTTTTGTTCTCCTTCCCTCCCCTCCCCACCAGCCACGTGCCTTTTGGAAATTAACAGTACTCCACCAAAGTCAACACAATTACCGTGCCGCGTTAAACGAGAGGACATCGCTCTCTCCCAACCTCTCTCTCTCTCTCTCTCCACCCCGCCACTCGCAATCTCCTCTATCCGAAATGTGCTCCCGTGCTACACAAGGAGAACTAGATGATAGATATAATAGATGGGCCTGCTGAGCAATTTGTGCTGCCTGCCAGGCTCTCCGCGGCCCCCACGCTGCGTGGCATTTTCCCGACTGTTAGTTCGCATATGCAGAAATGCCATTTATTTGGTCGGCCTCGTGTGCAATTGCACTGCCTGGTGGCGAAGCGGAGTGGAGAAATGTAATTGTAATCGAAGGGCGGTTTGTTTGTTTTTCCTTTCCTGTGAGGTAATCGCCATGAGATGGAGATTATTACAAGAACATGGCACTTGCCAGAGAGACAATGGACAGGCAGGCTCAAACAGCATCGGATGGACCACTGGGTGCAGCTACTGCCTTATTAATAACCACTGACCAGTGATCAATAATCTTCTGTTTCCTGTAGGTGGGCAGGGCCTGGTCCCCAGAAGTCTAGCAAGCCTGGTGTCAGCACACAACAGTCTCAGGCAGTTGGCAGTGCCCCAATGCCTTTGCCATGGCCCACTGATGATACATGTCCTGGATCCCCATGTCAACTTTTTCTTTTCTTTTAGGGTTCTCATTTACACTGGGTCTGGGAGGCACCATTTTAATTTCCCACAAGGCCCCTAATGTAGTATCACTTGAGGGCACTGTGGGAAATTAAGATGCCAGCCCCTAGTGGTGCTCAGGGAGGTGCCATTTTTGTTCCCCGCAATGGCTCCTTATGCAGCAACACTTGTGGCATTGTGGGAAATTAAAATGGCAGCCTGCTCTGAGAGGTGCCATCTTAATTTCCCACAATGCCCTGAGTGATGCTAAATTGGGGGCACTGTGGGGACTTAAAAAGGCAGAATTCCTTTCCCCAGTTCAGGAAGGTTGAAGCTTGGAACTACAAAGGAGCTGTTGCTTCAGCAACAAAGCAGCTCAGACCAGGAAAAAATACAGGAACTGCTATGCCTCTTACAACCTCTCAGCCAGTTCCTGGTCCCTGATATGAACTCAGTGCTCTGTGTTTGCCTGAGCTTGAGTCTGGGCTAAGGATTCTGAGCCCCTGTGTTCTGATTTGATACATGATCTCCAATCATGTAGCATTATCAGGTTTGGGGCTACTGGCATTGGCTCTTAAGCTCTTACGATTTGGAGCTTGGGGGTTTAGACAGCCAATCACATTGGGAGTGGGAGTGGCCCAGGCCTTCAGAAATACATATAAGCAGTTGCTTTGCCCCTGTTGTTCTGTTCTGTTAACTCAATAAAGTCTCTTGCTGTTCTCACTGTGTCTCGCTTCATCAAAACCCCTCTTCAGTTCTGATCTGGACAAATTTCCATCTTCGTCCCTCTCATTCTATGTAGCTTCACATGCTTTGTGGGGGCCTGAAGATCCTGCCTGGTTTCTTCCATTTCTTCTGCTCCTGTGGCCCTGAGAGGAGGAGATGCGTTGGAGAAACAGCCAGGAACCTAAGCAGCATGGGGACCTCCATTCGTGGAGCAGAGATGAGGGAGAAATTTGATCCTGTTTGCATTTCTACATGAAACTACTTAATTCACACTTCCCAAAGTTAGATGAGAACCAAAACAAAGGCATCCTTTGAGATTAACACAACTCCGAATTTTGCAAAGCAGTTCTCCAACCGAACAAAATGCAAATATTAGAGGGAAATGTGCAGAAAGCGGACAAATATGAGTGAAAATAACATACAAAAATGCATTATGTTAGGGGAGATTGCTTGCAAAAATATGCACGTGAGTCAAAACTGCATATGCAAATGTTTATCAGAATAATTTTGCATCTCCCGTTAACAAACTGGGTGTTACAGAAACATGTCTGCTTTGGACCTGGAAAGCCAGTCAGATAGTCTAGAGTATGAGTCAGCAAACTTTTTTTTGCAGGGGGCAGATTCACTGTCTCTCAGGCCTTGTGGGGGGCTGGACTATATTTTGAAAAAAACCAAAACCCACTACTCTCCCCTCCCTTCTCCACAGCACTGGATGAGCCCCGGTGGCTTCTTACTTGTGCCTTGCAAGCGGTAGGGGCTGGCGGTGGTGGAGGGTCGATGATTGGTGCAAAAGGGCTGGCTCCAGAGAGGGGCTGCTTAAAATGGTGCTCAGCCAACCATGGCTCAACAAAGCCCAGCCCCCTTCCTCCTCTAGGCAGGGCAAGGAGAAGCCAGGAGGAGGGAGGGAGGAGGCGCCGCCACGGTGTGTGTGAGGGAGAAGGAGGGGGAAATGGCACAGCCTGAACAATCAGAATCCCCACGCAATTCACGCAGCGATTCCTGGACTGTCTGTGGACCGGATCCAGAAGGCAATTGGGCTGGATCTGGCCACCGGGCCTTCGTTTGCCAACTTATGGTCTAGAGCACCTTCTCCCTGGTTTGTTTGTTTTTTAAATGTGTGTATTAAATGAGATAATGTATTTTAATGTGGCATCTAGATGTATGGCCTATGTATGCTTAGAGCTGTATCCTAAATCTTCATGTTCAAATTAGAACTGGTATGTTGATTCCCCCTCCCACCCCCCCACCAGTGGCATAGCGTGGGGGATGCAGGGGGGCCGGACGCACCGGGCACAACATCTGGGGGGGGCGCTCGCAGCTCTCTGCCCCCTGCTAAAATCCACGGGTTAGGGGGCGCAAATTACTTGCCTTGCCCCGGGTGCTGACAACCCACGCTACGCCACTGCCCCCACCCCCAAGTTTCAGTTCACCTCCAAAATACACCTCTTGGAAGGACTGAGAGAAACCACGCCTTTGTGTCCACACACACATAGGCACAAAAGAAAAGATTTATTTTTTCCTGTCTGGACAAACAAGTTTCTCTGAGCCCTTTGCAGCCACCCGATCATCAATCTCGCTCTTTTTAGAGAGGCTTAAAAGTGTCCCGTGAGAAAGGGGGACAATAAACTTTCCCTGCCTTTGCTTTATACTTCCATTCTTCTCTAGTTGTTGGGCAGGAACCAAAAGCCTCTTGCAAAGTCAGGTGTGCATTAGTGTGTGTGTGTGAGAGAGAGAGAGAGACAGGCAACTCCCATATAGAACACCAGCCTTTAGATCAGCCTCTCTTTTTTACAGACAGCTTTATAGGCCTCACTGAGTGCTTTCTCCTTACCTCCGCCCTGGTCTTTCCCTGCCGCAGAAGCCCATATTTCTCTACATAAAGATGCCTGGCCACAGATGTTGGAGCACCAACAACCCAATAATAATCATAATGATAATCATAAAAGAAGACCCACAAGAACTCGTCCATCTAAAGAAGGACGTGGCCTGCCTTCTAAGCATTTCTCAATCAAAGGCTGATAAATAAAACATGGGTTCTGTGTTAAAGGGCTGGGGGTTGTGGGGGGGGGAGCCCTCTTAACAGATTAAAATGCTCACGGCGGCTGACACCATGAAATAAGTGTGCAAAACCGGGTGGCAGTTAAGAAGTGGCTTTTTGCCGACAGCTACAGGCTGGGGTGTGAGTCTTGGCTACAGCTGCCGTCGAGAATGAGGTGTGCCTCAATTGGGAACACTTCAAAAATGACATAATGTTGCTGCAGTCACTTGAATTTTTATTGGAAACTAGGAACACGGGGGGGACGCAGGTGGCGCTGTGGGTAAAAGCCTCAGCGCCTAGGGCTTGCCGATCGAAAGGTCGGCGGTTCGAATCCCTGCGGCGGGGTGCGCTCCCGTCGTTCGGTCCCAGCGCCTGCCAACCTAGCAGTTCGAAAGCACCCCCGGGTGCAAGTAGATAAATAGGGACCGCTTACAAGTGGGAAGGTAAACGGTGTTTCCGTGTGCGGCTCTGGCTCGCCAGAGCAGCGATGTCACACTGGCCACGTGACCCGGAAGTGTCTTCGGACAGCGCTGGCCCCCGGCTCTTGAGTGAGATGGGCGCACAACCCTAGAGTCTGGCAAGACTGGCCCGTACGGGCAGAGGTACCTTTACCTTTACCTTTAGGAACACGGGGAGCTAGCTGCTTTTTACCAAGTCAGACAGCTGGTCCATCTAGGTCAGTGCTGTTGACACTGGCTGGCAGCCGCATACCAGGATTTCAGGCAGGAGATTTTCCCAGCCCTACCTGGGGAGACCAGGGATTGAACTCGGAAACTTGTGCATTCAAATGCTCTACAACTGAGCTATGGCCCTGCCTTACTGAAGACCCAGATTATTTGATGGGTTGCCTCGCGTTTTGGAATAATCTCATCAGGAAGCGGCAAACCTAGATCATAATAGCAAAATACAGTGTGAAACTTCAAAACACCCCGAACTTTAAAATTAGCCAGCACAAGACAACTGTCTACCTAGCAGAGTCATAAAAATGCAATATAACCAGAATAATAATAAAAAACACCATGTCAAGAGCCTGCTTAAATGCACTCCTTAAAATGCCAGAGAACATCTGGGACTTCAAGGATGTATTACCTGATATTCCAGTTTTGTAGATGACTCTCAGGATCCCTTCCAACTCTGCAATTCTATGATTTGATGGTCAGGAATTACAGAAGTTGTAGTACAGCAGCTGTCAAGAGGCCACAGGTTCCCCACCCTCTACATCAGTAGTCTTCCAAAAAAATCTGATGTTGGGCCCAATATTGATCCAAACATACCTGTTAAGTTGTGGGTGAACATATTAGACGACACAGCGATTCTTCAAACAGCTCTTGTTTATTCACAGGCCAGAACAGAACTGAACTGAAGGGTTCAGCCAGCCTGCTTATATAGAGCTCCAGTACAATGTAACTGTAACAATTTTCTAAAACTATCCAATCACTGAACGTCACTTTCGATCCCTTATTTGCATAGCTATCTACAGTACCCCCTGCTGGCCCAGGGTGAGAACTAAAGTACATAACAATACCTTTATTTGCTGCACTTTCATTTGTGTGTGTGTGTGTGTGTGTGTGTGTGTGTGTGTCTGTGTGTAGCAGTAAAGTGTACATTGTGCAAAATTACCACAACAGCAAGAAAAAATATCAACAAATACACCAGTAATCTGTCAGTGCCAGAGAAAAGGGCTCATGTGGAGACAACATTCAGTGTTTGTATGTTGCAGCAGGTGATTCCTGAGTGACTGGGAGGATGCTCAAATGGCCCAACTATATGGGTGCAGTGAATGGGTTAAAGAACAGCCCATGCAAACAGGGTGATAGGGGAGGTTTGGCCCTCCACATGTTGGGCTCCAGCTCTCTTCTGCCCCAGCAACCAAGGCTAATAGTACAGTGGGTTAAACCACAGAGCCTAGGACTTGACGATCAGAAGGTCGGCGGTTCGGGGTTTGAAAATGGTATAGGTGCAATATACTCTGAACAAAAGGCCAAATTAATTGTAAATAATGTGGTTACCGAAGAATTTAGGATAGAAAAAGGGACACGACAGGGGTGCCCAATTTCCCCATTACTTTTCATATCGGTCCTGGAGGTCCTGCTGAATATGATTAGAAGGGACCGGTTGGTTAAAGGTATACAGGTCGGAGCCAAACAGTACAAACTGAGAGCATTTGCAGATGATTTAGTATTGACATTACAGGAGCCAGAATCTAGTACTAAAAGGGTGTTGGAACTAATTCAAGAGTTTGGTCAAGTGGCAGGATTTAAATTGAACAAGTTAAAAACTAAGGTTTTAGAGAAAAATTTAACATCAATTGAAAGAGAGAGGTTTCAGAATGAAACAGGTTTGACTGTGGTTAAGAAAGTGAAATACCTGGGGATTAATATGACAGCTAAAAACGGGAATTTATTTAAAGATAATTATGAAAAATGTTGGACGGAAGTGAAAAAAGATTTAGAAATTTGGTCAAATTTGAAGCTTTCCTTGTTGGGTCGAATTGCAGTCATAAAGATGAATGTATTGCCTAGAATGTTGTTTTTGTTTCAAACACTGCAAATTGTGGACAAGATGGACTGTTTCAAGAAGTGGCAGAAAGATATTTCTAGATTTGTCTGGCAGGGCAAGAAGCCCAGAATAAAATTTAAGATATTAACTGATGCAAAGGAAAGGGGTGGATTTGCCCTGCCAGACTTCAAACTTTACTACGAATCAGCAGCATTCTGCTGGTTGAAAGATTGGCTGCTTCTTGAGAACACAGACATTTTGGATTTAGAAGGTTTTAACAATGTTTTTGGATGGCATGCATACTTATGGTACAACAAGGTTAAAGCACATAAAGCATTTAAAAATCATATTGTCAGGAAAGCATTGTTTAATGTTTGGATAAGATATAAAGATTTATTGGAAAATAAAACTCCAAGGTGGTTGTCACCAATGGAAGCAAAAGCTCAGAAAAAGAATTATGGAATGTTGAATGATGCTGGATTGAAATTGAGTGGTTTCTAGCTGTAATGGTATAAAGGAATATGAAAAAAAGGATTGGATAGAAAACAAGGTATTATTATAAGCTGTAATGCTTTAAGTTAAGGATTTGCTGAACAAATAATTTGAAATGGAATACAAGAAGGGGAGGTATGAGGAGGTCAGAGAAATATGGTATTGAAAACTATGTATTATGAACTATATGTCTTTTTAATTTTTTTGTTTGTTTTTTGTTTGCATAAAAAATTGAAAACTTTAATAAATATCTTTTTTTAAAAAAAACAAAAGCTCAGAAAAAGCTCAATATGGAGGCCAAATGGCCAAAATATTGGGAAATTTTGGAACAAGAAGGAGATAGATTGAAATTGCAGAGTTTTGAGAAATTAAAAAACAAAGTGCGAGATTGGCTTCATTATTATCAGATAATGGAGGCATTCAATTTGGACAAGAAAATTTGCTTCCAGGTGGAAAGATCAAAGTTAGAAACAGAGCTGTTAGAACCTAAAACTAAGATTTTGTCAAGGATGTATAACTTGCTGTTGAAGTGGAACACTCAGGATGAAACGGTGAAATCTGCTATGATTAAATGGGCACAAGATGTTGGACATAACATTATGTTTGCTGACTGGGAACAGTTATGGACCACAGGTATGAAGTTTACGGCATGTAATGCCTTAAGAGAGAATATTATAAAAATGATTTACAGGTGGTACATGACCCCAGTCAAGCTTGCAAAAATTTATCATTTGCCCGATAATAAATGTTGGAAATGCAAAGAAAATGAAGGTACATTCTTTCACCTTTGGTGGACGTGCCCAAGGATTAAGGCTTTCTGGGAAATGATATATAATGAAATGAAAAAGGTATTTAAATATACCTTCCTGAAGAAACCAGAGGCCTTTCTCCTGGGCATGGTCGGCCAATTGGTGTCAAAGAAGGATAGAACTTACTTTATGTATGCTACAACAGCAGCAAGAATACTCATCGCAAAGTACTGGACGACACAGGATCTACCCACTCTGGAAGAATGGCAGATGAAGATGATAGACTAGATGGGACTGGCAGAAATGACCGGCAGAATCCGAGACCAGGGAGAAGAGTCAGCGGAAGAAGATTGGAAGAAATTTAAAAACTATTTACAGAAACACTGTAAAATTAATGAATGTTAGAATGATGTCGGATAGAAATTAAGTGGTTTCTAGCTGTAATGTTTTAAGAGAATATGGGGGGGGGAGGTTTAGAAGCAGGGTAAAACTTATTGATAAGGATTTGCTGAATTAACAATTTGAATTGGAATACAAAAAAGGGAGGTATGAGGAGGTCTGGGAAACAAGCTAATGGAAAATAAGTAATGGAAATTTTGTGTGTTTTTAATTATTATTATTCTTTGTATTTTTGTTATTTTTTCTTTTTTCTTTTTGATTGTTTTTCTTTTTGTATTAATATTGAAAAATTTAATAAATATCTTATAAAAAAACACACAGAAGGTTGGCGGTTCGAATCCCCGCGATGGAGTGAGCTCCCGTTGTTCAGTCCCAGCTCCTGCCAACCTAGCAGTTCAAAAGCACGTCAAAGTGCAAGTAGATAAATAGGTACCGCTCCGATGGGAAGGTAAACGGTGTGTCCGTGCGCTGCTTTGGTTCGCTAGAAGCGGCTTAGTCATGCTGGCCACATGACCCAGAAGCTGTACGCCGGCTCCCTCGGCCAATAAAGCGAGATGATCGCCACAACCCCAGAGTCGGCCACAACTGGACCTAATGGTCAGGGGTCCCTTTACCTTTACCTTACCTCGGGTTACATAAGCTTCAAGTTACAGACGCTTCAGGTTACAGACTCCATTAACCCAGAAATAGTACCTCGGGTTAAGAACTTTGCTTCAGGATGAGAACAGAAATCATGCTCCAGTGGCAGGGCGGCGGGAGGCCCCATTAGCTAAAGTGGTGCTTCAGGTTAAGAACGGTTTCAGGTTAAGAATGGACCTCCGGAACAAATTAAGTACTTAACCCAAGGTACCACTGTAATAACTAATGGGACCTATGGAGAACTGCAGGTTTCTCAACCCTGTTCTTGGCCTCTGAGAGGTGCTTATAGAGAAGCAGTTTCTACAAGACTGGGAGAACCCTGAATGGGCACATCTCTGACACATTTTATTATCAATCTCATGTAGTGCTTGCAAATGTACTTTTCAGCGGTAGGCTTTCTGAACTGCAGATTGCAACTTAAAACATGGTTTGCAAACAGTCGGGTGTAGACTGGTTTTTTGGATGGCGGTGGATAGTTTTATTTTTTGCAGTAGAGTCTTAAAGACTGACACGTCTAGCATGAGCTTATTTTTTCATGGTTCCCCGCTTTTTGTGCTTGAAAGCAGGAGGAAAGCCTTCACACTGGAGGTCACAGCAAAAGCCTCTTGAATATTTTATCAGCTCAGCATCTTGGCCTTTTGCCTACAAAGACAACTATCATCTGTGAAGGGCAAAGCGATTGGGGTGTGGGATTGATATAAGTCAGCTGATGTGTCTGTGGCAGTTCCTTGTTTGCACTCAGAGCACATAAGCCGGGGGGGGGGGGAGCAAGGGCTTAGGCGAGATTTGGCCGGCTAATTCTGCCTGCTAATGGGCAGAATCGCAAGAGCTAAGAGGCGAGGCAATCTTATCAGCCGCAGGACTCTCTATCTGTCTGCTTTGCAAAGGGATTCTACTACTTTAGCTGGCAATGTAGAAGCATTAAGACTAACCCACATGCCTCTTCTTCTCCCTCCCATCCAGGGAACATTATATTCCAACCATAAGCACACAAACAAAGTCATCAGTGCCCCATTGTTCAATGACATGCTTTGGTTATATGGCCCTGAGTGTGTCATCACATAGTGTCACATCGCTATTACCCACTTAGATTTTTTTTTTTTTAATAACACAAAGCCCATCTTGAAGATTGTCAGGACAGCATGACCAGTAATCAGAATAGGGGGGGATGACCCTAAAAATGTAATAGCATCATTTATTCCAAAAGCTCTGTTATATCTTGCCTTGGGAACTCATTATGTTCCTCCTACATCGTGTGCCAATGCTAGATCTCCCCAATCTGATAATTACTTTAATAACTTCCTCAAGTGCTGATCACTAGATGCATTTATGAACTGCCTGCAAAACAAACAAAAAACCAAACCCTGGCCCTCTCTCACAAACCTATTGCTTATCATATCCCTCAAGAAATCAGCATTTAACTTCCTCCCATGATCCACCAGGTGTTCTGTCCCAGGTACCAACATAGCAAAGCAGGGGAGTGGTTGCATTGCCACAGATATCTGTGAATAAGCAATTTGCTCCCAACCAAGAGTGGAGGTGGACAGTGAGTTTATAATTCTCTGCTTTCACTTGCAGAACCAGGCGTCGGGTTCCCATACCCCAACCCATGCAAATAAGAGACAATGAGACTGTTTTGGGGGGTCAAAACAATGCACAACTTTATTGAATACAGATGAAAGAGGTTTGGCTTGGGCATGGGGCAATCAAAATACTTCCGGCGCACCCACCAGAAGTGACGTGTAGTCAATCCAGGAGGGGGTTCCTAAGACTTACATCAAATAGGACCACTGTTTGGGGGAGTGCCTTCCACCCTGGCCAAGCAGACATGGCCACTCCCCCTGGATCCCTTTAACGGGATACCCCAGCATTTGGAGGGGCAGGCAGAGACTACAACCTTCCCTCCATCCAAAACAAAGGATTGCTCCAATGCCCAACCAGTTGTGATGATTGCTATGAGGTAGGCAAAACCACCGGGTCAGTGCCAATTAGCCCGGTGGGCAAATTTCTACCCAGCTCCTTAAAGAATGGCGACCACTGTAGCCACAGCAAAGTCACTGACTATCAGCTTAAACTGAGGGGGTGGGGAACCCGGCGAAGGAACAAACAGGTATTACTCCAGCTGTGGGCTGCTTAAATGGGCAAGGGGCAGATTCGAAGGAAGCCTACCTGCTATGTCGGCTCCACCCCCTGGCACAGCCCAAGTCCCTGCATCCCCATTAGCCAAAGCTGGATGCAGGCTAGGATCCAGTTCCTGGTAGGCGGAGGGGGCTTGTGAAGCCTATGCCGTCCTGCAACACTGCCGCACCAAGAGGGGTGAGTGGACTTATGCTTGTCTAAAGACTGTGGCTCTTAAAGGGCCCTGCCTCAATTATAATTTAGTACTGGGATTGTGCTATGGTCTCCTTCATCAAAATGATTTGTGTTGCTTTGTTGGGGTGTCTAAGCGTCCACTGTCATTTGCCTCCTTCCTTTCCCCACGTGAAGCCCTTGTGGAAGGGGGAGAGGGAGGAGATGCTTTGAGCACCCATGCCAGGAGAAAAGTTGGACAATTCCCAGGTCAGATTCGGGGGTCTTTATGTCTTCCTATCTAGGTCTGTGAAACTAGGGGGACTCTCAAGCACCTATAATTGAGCTGCAAGTTTGCACGGTCCCACAAGTAGTGAAGGCTCACTGTAGAAAAATCCTGCAGCTATTGTGTACAGCTGCAGCTCACGTGCATCAGCCGAGAGCACTTGTCCTTGCTCCTTTTTTATTCATTCATTTACTGTTTGATTGGCAGGCCTGGAGGAACTGACATTTTGCATTTCTCCACCAAACAGGACCACTTCAACAGCCGCTCAACGATCACTGCCCTTCCTTTCCAATGTGCTTCAACCTTGACATCCATGAGAAACCTTCTGCCCTCTGCTGACACTGACAATTATCCCCAGTTGTGGGGGAAGGTATGTGACACGACCCTTTGTGTCTGCCAAGACTTGACAATAGACCAGCTCATTTCCCCAAGGGCTGCCAAACAGCTATTGGAGAATAATGACTTTCGGGAACTACTGACCTGAGCTGGACTCAGCATGATGACCTAGATTTCACTGCTTCTCCCCTGAGACATTCCAACCATGAGAAGTTGGCCTCTGAAAGCGTGTCTCCTAACATGCTACAATCGCCCACCCCATAGTTCAATGGGCTCCTTAAGTTCTGCTCACATATAGAATGCATGATGCAACATGTTTGAGTTTGAGTCATCAGCATCTGAGATAGCTCAGTTGGTAGAGCTTGAGACTCTAAATCTCAAGGTTGTGGGTTCAAGCCTCACATTGGGCAAAAGCTCCCTGCATTTCAGGGGGTTGGACTAGATGTTCCAAGTCTACAATTCTATGATTCTGTGACCTCTCAATGGGCTTTTTACCAAGCTACATTCATTTTGTATTGCATCTGCTTTCTTTATGGCGGCCCTGGGTGGTGTGAATGGACTTGGAGGCAGTGTGCAAATGGTATTAGCATGAAGTCTCTGTCCCTTCTAGGATAGTTAGCCCTTAACTTCCAGGATAGTTAAATGGTAGAATTTGCTGCCACAGGATGTTGCAGTGGTTACAAGGTATGAAGGAAGAAATTCTTATTCTCTGTGTTGGGCAGGACTGACCTGGCCGGATGCTCTCAGGCTCGCTTGCAAATTGGAACACAGCTCCCAGTCGGGCTGCAGTCTTTCCCAAATTTTGCAATACAGTTTTGTTTGGCGGAAAAGCGCACTTCAAAAATGTGCACAACATGCATATATTATGGGTGAATCCATTGGAAAGTGTGTGATTTATGCTTTGAAAGTGTGCACTTTGCATAAAAAGTATGTACAATTAAACTGCAGGGTTTTGGAGCAAGTGTATATGCAGGGTACCCTGTTAAAGGGATCTAGGTGGAAGACTCTATCGAGAAGCCAAATGTGTGACAGATGGACCATAGAGCTTCCAGCAGTAGCCTTTGGATGGCCACCTTGGTTGACTGGCATCTTGAGGAGGCCATAATCCTTGGCACGCCCCTATCAAAATATTTCAGCCCTCTGGCCGGAGTCAAAGGCCACCTACACCTGGAATCAATAAAGTCGTGGCCATTCATTAACCTCAGATTCTTCTCTTGTTGAGTTTGTTTCTTACATCTAGCTGTAGCTTTTGCACATGAAGGGGTAACTCTGCAACTGGGCCGCAATGCTACAGAAAATGGTTGCGGGAAACAAGTGATATTGTGCTTGAATCTTGTTGGTGGGTTTCCTGCAGGCATCTGGTTGGCCACTGTGAGAACAGGATGCTGGACTAGATGGACCACTGGCCTGATCCAGCACGATCTTCTTCCTTTCTTAAGCAAAGATAACACCGTAAAAACAGTGCTATCCAATGATATTGCCAGCAAAGAATCGGTTTCGATTGTTTGATGGGAGTAAAAGATGATAACAAAGGCAAGTGAGGACAACACATATATATTGTGTTTTTCGACTGTGAGCGGAATAATTCCCAGAAACAAATATATCCCTAAACACCGCCCAAAATGTTATCAGCAACAGTGAGCAATTTCCTACTTTCAATATAAGCCTGAGGAGACAACCCATTAAATGTAAGGTGTATGCTCAGATGCATGAGGAAAACACAAAAGACAATTGAGTGCAGCCTCCAGTCTGTGTACCCAATAAAATCAATATTTTAATGAACCAAAATGCTGAAAAGGCGGGAATCCATCTTGCTTTGGGGAGCCCATCCTTAACTCACCTAGTATTCATGCTGTCTCCTGGTAGGCCGCGTCCTTTTGTTTGCTTAGCTGTCTTCCTGGTCTCCTAATCACCTACCGGTTCAATACTTTGCCACCCAGCAAGCAATCCGTTGAAAGGTGCACACAAACAGGCCGATTTTTCAGCTGGGCCTCACACAATGGCACCTTTTCTAATTGTGTTTGTCGGCTCTGGTAATGGCCTCGCAGCTCCATGCATAACACGCGTTTTAATTGTACCTGGGTAGCGGTGATAACACTACGGGGTGGAAATTCTCTATATTGGTTGCAAGCGAGAGCCCATTTATTCTGGGCGATTCAATGCGGTTTATTAACTGGGCAAGATTGGGTGGCTGGAGCCTTCTTTATTAAAGTGATTGGCTGCTTTGTAGCGACTGAAATAAATTGTGATAATAGCCAGAACAAATTAGCTTGCATATGCATTGGCACTTCTGGGGAAAACGGTGTGTGTGTGTGTATGTATGTGTATAGGAAAGAATAAGACCCTTCAGGCTGTGTGTAAAACATCTTTATTTCAGGGTGGGAATACATTTAAACCCCACCAATTTTTTGAAAAGCATCAAATGCACTTTAATTAGTATGTATAGCTCTTACATTTTCCAAAATCACCAGTCAAGTGGGGTTAAGTTTGAGAAGGACTGCAGAGCGAGAGGCTGTCCAAATGTCCCTATTTTTCAGGGACAGTCCTGGATTTACAGAAGCCATCCCAATTTCAGATTTGATCCTGTAATGTCCTGCTTCTCCTTTTGTTGTTTAGTCGTTTAGTCGTGTCCGACTCTTCGTGACCCCATGGACCAGAGCATGCCAGGCACCTCTGTCCTCCACTACCTCCCGCAGTTTGGTCAAACTCATGCTGGTAACCTTGAAAACACTATCCAACCATCTCGTCCTCTGTTGCCCCCTTCTCCTTGTGCCCTCCATCTTTCCCAGCATCAGTGTCGTCTCCAGGGAGTCTTCTCTTCTCATGAGGTGGCCAAAGTACTGGAGCCTCAGCTTCACGACCTGTCCTTCCAGTGAGCACTCAGGGCTGATTTCCTTAAGAATGGATGCGTTTGATCTTCTTGCAGTCCATGGGACTCTCAAGAGTCTTCTCCAGCACCATAATTCAAAAGCATCAATTCTTCGGCTATCAGCCTTCTTTATGGTCCAGCTCTCACTTCCATACATCACTACTGGGAAAACCATGGCTTTAACTATACGGACCTTTGTTGGCAAGGTGACTTCTCTACTTCTCAAGATGCTGTCTAGGCCTGTCATTGCCCTTCTCCCAAGAAGCAGGCGTCTTTTAATTTTGTGGCTGCTGTCACCATCTTCAGTGATCATGGAGCCCAAGAAAGTAAAATCTCTCACTGCCTCCATTTCTTCCCCTTCTATTTGCCAGGAGGTGATGGGACCAGTGGCCATGATCTTCGTTTTTTTGATGTTGAGCTTCAGACCATATTTTGCGCTCTCCTCTTTCACCCTCATTAAAAGGTTCTTTAGTTCCTCCTCACTTTCTGCCATCAAAGTTGTGTCATCTGCATATCTGAGGTTGTTGATATTTATTCCAGCAATCTTAATTCCAGCTTGGGATTCATCCAGCCCAGCCTTTCGCATGATGTATTCTGCATATAAATTAAATAAGCAGGGAGATAAAATACAGCCTTGTCGTACTCCTTTCCCAATTTTGAACCAATCAGTTGTTCCATATCCAGTTCTAACTGTAGCTTCTTGTCCCTATCTTGTCCATATCTGCTTCTCCTTAGGATGTCCTTATTTTCACTGGATAAATTTTGAGGATATGGAGTTATGCAACCCCCAAGCCTAGGAAATATATAACTATACAGTCATACCTCGGGTTGAAGTAGCTTCGGAATGAATATTTTCAGGTTGCGCTCCGCGGTGACCCGGAAGTGATGGAGTGCGTTACTTCTTGGTTTTGCTGCTCACGCATGCGCAGACACTCAAAATGACGTCACACACATGCGCGGAAGCAGCAAAACATGACCCATGCACACATTCGCTTCAGGATGCGAACGGGGCTCTGGAACGGATTCCGTTCGCATCCAGAGGTACCACTGTACAACCTTTAGAAGACATCTGAAGGCAGCCGTGTATAGGGAAGGGTTTTTTTTTAATGTTTAAGTTTTATTATACTTTAATTATTCTTGTTCTTCTTATGGAATAGGACATCTCTATTTTCAACAAGAGAGATGCTGGAAGGTATGCTGGACATCCCTTGTGCAAGTGAGACACAGCAGCCTCCCCCAACTTCTGGTGCTCTTTAGATGCTGCTAGACTACAATACCCATCATTCCTCAACATGGACCATGTTAGTTCAGTCTGTTGTTGTAGTCCTACAACATCTGGAGCGCATCCCTTTGGGGGAGGCCAATGCTAAGCCTGAGGGAGAGAAGGGGTTGAAAAGGCTGGAGGAACTTTTATATAGATTCCATGCAAGCTGGATGGAATCAGATTTCACCTGAAATTACCGTAGGTAAAGGTAAAGGAACCCCTGACCATTAGGTTCAGTCGTGACCAACTCTGGGGTTGCGGCGCTCATCTCGCTTTATTGGCCGAGGAAGCCGGCCAATGCATATGCAAGCTAATTTGTTCTGGCGTCATGTGGCCAGCATGACTATGCCGCTTCTGGCGAACCAGATCAGCACACGGAAACGCCGTTTACCTTCCTGCCAGAGCGGTACCTATTTATCTCCTTGCACTTTGATGTGCTTTCGAACTGCTACATGGGCAGGAGCAGGGACCGAGCAACGGGAGCTCACCCCATCGCGGGGATTCAAACTGCCGACCTTCTGATTGGCAAGTCCTAGGCTCTGTGGTTTAACCCACAGCGCCACCCACATCCTCACCTGAAATTACATCAGGAATATTGCAACATGAGAGCCCTGCTAGATCATGCCAATGGCCCACCAAGCAGAATATAACAGAGTTCAGGGCAGTTTTTGTATTGGCAATGCAGCATGGTTTCCTTGATGTAATTCTGGAAGTCTATGATTTACTGGAGTCAATCATTTTAGCAGTTAAGGATATAAGAAGACCTGCTGGAAAAGTGGGTGAGATGTTTCAATCCTGCCTCTCAAAAACGTGTTTTAGATTTAACTATGCTTTGTTTTATGATGTTTTTAATGTATGTTATTGATTGATTGCGGATGGCACTTTGGGTTGCACTGGTGAAAGAACAAATGGGTTTAATAAAATAAAATAATTAAATAACCATTATGCCCTCCTGGAAATCCAGTGCTTTTCTTCTGGCTAATACACACATTTTTGCATGCAATTTTTGCCTTATGTATATATTTTGGCAAAGCATTTCCCCCTAATATAATGTACTTTTGTATGTTATGGATGTATGTATTTTTGATTCATACTTTACCCTAATATATGCATTGTTTTTGTACATAGTACTTGGCTGGAGAACTGCATTGCAAAATTCGGAGGAGTGCCGATTTGGAAGGGTGAAGTTTTGAAAAGCACGAATTAGGTAGACACAAATTTAGTTGAGAACTGGATCAAATTTCTCCTCCATCCCTAGTCTTGGATGACTTTGCTGGAATTCTGGGCCAGCATCAGGGAATGCAGTGAGGCCCCTTCTCCGAGCTCGGATCATTGGCCACTGCCCTACTGAGCTGACCCTGGTGCTTGGCTCACTCATTAACAGTGCTTTGCCTAGGAGTGAGCTCCTGGTATCCTGAATGAAATGAAGCCTCACTGTGATGGCACCATCTTCAAACCCATCTGCAGCCCCCTGCCCTCTCTTCAATATTACAGGGCTTTAAAACACACACACACACACACACACACACACACACACAAAGAATAACATGAGTCGTCTTTGCGCCCTTCAGGCAGATGGATTTGCATTTGCTTGTAACTCAAAACACATGGCTGGTCACAGTTTCTGAAGAATAAAAAGGGATTACAGCAACCCCAGACCCCAGCTGAAAAGAGTCATTCAACCCCTATGTTGTATCATTTAGCTTCACAGCAGAACAGATGTCTAATCTAACTTCCAGCAGGCCATCTATTATCAAAGCAGCTTTTGCTGCCTCAATCATTCTGGGAAGGTTGCATGCTGATCATCGTGTACGGACAGGGAAAACCCAGGTAACTGTGTGTGTGTGTTGGTTATAGGAGTCATCTTTGTGTTAGAATTCCTGCTCCATGATTGCAGTCATAGGATTGTTGTCTATCACATGACGGTATATGTTTTGACTCCACAAAGTGGGACATGACGGAGACAGGATGTTTGTGTTACTGTGTTCCATGAAGTGGGACTATTGTCCTTTGTTCTTTTTCTCTTTGCTGTCTGATGCTAGAGAGAGAGGGAGCCATGTTGCAGTGTTCCGTGTGTGTTTATATGTAAATAAAGTAGATTAGCCAAAATGCTGAGTTGCTGAGGTCTGTTACGCAAACTGTGAAGACTCTGCGGATCTCTAAGTCTGTTGGTATCGGTCGCTGTGATGTCCGGGCTGAAGAAAGCTATTGAAGCTCCTGAACAATTGATCAGGAGGGAGAGAACATGCCAGTCGGGCATGAGTCTCTGCCAGGGTCCTACTTGAGTGTAGGCTGAACTCCTGACACTTTGGGCACCTCACTGAATCAAACAGCTGAAACACATATAATTTTACCTGGTCAAACATGCAGATAAGTCATGTGATACAGAAGACTTGGGAGTGCAGGTGATGGAAATGTCCCTTCGTGTAAAAAAACAACAACAACCAAACACCTCCTCCCTACATTCAGAAAACCAGCATGTCAGATAGAAGAATAGGTGAGAGCCTTCTTTCTGACATGGTAGGTTTCTCCACAAATAAAGAGATTTCAATATATGAGAGCATATGAAAGCATTCAAATATGTGATTTTCTCAGCCTCTGTGTGAAATGAAACATTCCCAGTGCCTATGTGAATTATCTATCAAATACTAAAACTGAATTGGACGATGAAAGGAACTTTTCCCAGCTTGCATTTGGGAGGGAGGCTGGAGGCGGAAAAAGGTTTTCCAAAACCATGCTACCCCACTCACATTTTCCATTGCCACTGATACATATTCAATCTTTCATCTTGCTGTGATTGGGCACCATTACACACACAAACACACAGGAAGTTCTTCCCATTCTTAGAGGCAGGAAGCGTTGTTTCTTCTACCCTCACTCTCTGATGTTTTCTTTCCCGAAGTCAAACCAGAGTGAGGGTGAGAAGTGTTCCTTCCCATTCTTACCCTTACTCTGATTTGGCTCCAAAACAGTGTTAACACATGTGTATTTGGGAATCCCTTGTGTGTGAAACTTTCCCCCACGTGGTCCTTAAAACATGCTATTAGACCTTTCGCTGGAGTCAAACTGAGAGCTGTGCTGTGTTTGTATGTATGTATGTGCCCACATACAGAGTGCAGTACCACACATTTTACAGTACTGGGCACACAAAAAGCAATATATATATATAGAGAGAGAGAGAGAGAGAGAGTTTGGATTTGATATCCCGCCTTTCACTCCCTTTAAGGAGTCTCAAAGTGGCTAACATTCTCCTTTACCTTCCTCCCCCACAACAAACACTCTGTGAGGTGAGTGGGGCTGAGAGACTTCAAAGAAGTGTGACTGGCCCAAGGTCACCCAGCAGCTGCATGTGGAGGAGCGGAGACGCGAACCCGGTTCCCCAGATTACGAGACTACCGCTCTTAACCACTACACCACACTGGCTCACTAACTAACTGGCTCACTACTAACAAAAGCACACTTCTAATGTAGAGAAATAAGAACTGTAAACGAAAAAGGAGAAAATTAGCTACAGATGATGACACCAAAGCACTCCTGAAACCATGTGTGTGGTAGAACGGCTGGGACCCAGGTATGGAGCTCAGGTGTTTATGCCCCAAGTGATTTCAGATTAAAATAGGATCACGGGCACATATCTTTCACCAGGTCTTAGGTCTGAAGTCCAGAAATGTGTTTAAAATGTTCCTGGGGTGTGCAGAGAAGTTGCTCAGAGGGAATGGTAGAGCATTGTAGGGTGTGCTCAGAGAGAGCAAAAATGCAAATAGAAGTCGGGAAGAATATTAGAACCTGGTCTTAAACAGGCTTATAAGGAATCCAAAAGCACATCTGGTGGAATTGAAAAAGTGACCAATGAGAAGGGGGAGAAATGATAGAACGAAAGGGGATTGGGTAAAAATGAAAGTCTGGAAGGGGGTTGGGCAAAATGAAGGAATGAATGGGGAATGGGTAAAATCTAGGAAAGTTCTAGGGAGTTTGAGCAGGCAGTCCATCAATGAATACTCACTTGGAAGGCTGACGACTATGGTTTCAAGTAGTATGGCTCAGCCTAGAACTGCCATTGTCCTATCTAATCTGTTTTTGCAAATTGTTGGGGCACCCAGTTGGTTGAAGGAAACTGTTTCTGGAGTCAAAAGCAGAGGCTTCAGGATTTCAAAACCTGTCCCTGGTGCCCTTGAATTTCCTAATCAATTGTCTCATTAACCTGACCACAGCCTAGCTTCCTGAGGAGGGGTGGGCTTTTCTGTACCCTCCTGACCTAGCTGGCAAGAAGGTTAGGCATAGAGACATCATTGACAGGGCTGTACGTAAGGTCACTGCAAGAGGGTCAAAAGGAGGATGTTGTGAACATTTCCATTCTTTTATTCTTTGACCAAACTTTTTGTAACATTGAGAAGTTAAGAAGAGTATTTCTGGATCCACACCAAAAGATGTGGGAAAAGTTTGGAAGCCACTGTAATGGGCCAAAGGCTGGGTTTTTTTCCGCCAGAACTCAGTTCTGGCACATCTCAGGTGTCAAGGGAGGCATTCACGGTGAATTCTGGCACCTCTTTTTCTAGAAAAATAGGACTGGACAAAGGTCCACCTAATCCAGCGCCACATCTCCAACAATGGTCAAGGTGATATTCCTCAAAAAGCCTAGAAAAGGACGCAAAATCAACAGCTGTGCCCTATATTTTGCCCATTTCCTGCACTGTATCCTTGCACAGGGATTTATTATAGCCAAATCCTACACATGCACACTGAGAGGTCATGCCCTTTACTGGGGCAAAGAGGGCATCAGATTGCAGCCTTGATTGTATACTGTCACCCTAGGTGTGGTCCAGTCTCCAGACCCTTCTCCCTCTCTCCTCTTGGGCTTGGAGACACCCTGTAGCATGCCTGTGTTTTAGTGCCTTGCCAATGAGTTGTAACTGTTGTGACACCGTCAGATTCACGATGTGATCCCTGATTGGCTAAGACATGGGAGAAGCAGAAAGGCAAATGGTATGGAGACAACAAGAGAGGGGAATAAATGGTACCATTCAGCTACAAATAGTCAAAACAAGGGTTAGAATTAAGAAGCTTTTTTGGGGGGGACATTCCCAAGTAGGGGAGCAGAGTGTGGCCATGCCATACACCCCTACTTATAATGCACTGAGCAGCTTTCATCCTGGAATCCATCCCTTTCTCCCCTTCCTGGGCTTTTCCAATCACATGTTTGCTTATTTGCCATTCATAGCAGCCCAACTGGCTGCAGGACTCAGTAGGCTCAGTAATAAAATTTAATAGCAGGCCATACAAAATGTTTATTTAAATATCCTGTATAAACGTTTGGGGGAATTGGTGGATGCACACATGTTTTTATAGGGAATAATTCCCTTCACTGCCATATGGTTTTATGACTGAAGAGCTTTTTGGATTGGACCCAAAGCCATTGCTGCCTTGCCAGAATGGAGGTGTAAAATGAGGGAGGTGTGGAGAGCGCTTTTTGTTCTCCAAAAAGCCCATGGACGAGCCAAAAATTCTATGCGCCTGGCTCTTTGTATAGTCAAATCATGCATTTTACAAGGTACCTCTTCCCTTCTTCTTTCACTTCATCGCAAGTTCAATTGGCTTGATTACTGCCTCTTTTTTATTTTCTAGACCTCCTAAAAACATTAGACACTCTAATTGATGGGTAGAAACCTCTAGGCTTGGCTGGACCCAAAGTAACCCATCCAACGTTGACATGATTTGGAGCAAGCTGAAGAGATCTCCCTACTTTCAGCCCCTGTGGGGGAAGGGTCATAGGGTGATGGTACAGCATTTGCTTCGAATGCTCTAAATAACCCCTCTGCAGTGCCATAAATCCAACTCAATGGTGTAACATTGGAAAATGTCGATCACTTCTCCTACCTAGGGTCCTACCACAAGGGTCAACATTGATGCCAAAATACAGCATCCATATGCATATGCCTATGGCATGCCTGAGCTTTATGAGTGCGGCTTTCTCCCGACTGAAGTGCAGAGTGTTTGAGGACCGGGACATTCACACGGAAACAAAAATGCTTGTTTACAAAGCTATTGTACTACCAACCTTATTATATGCTTGTGAAACATGGACCACTTACAAACGCCATCTCCAGCTTCTCGAAAGATTCCATCAATGGTGTCTCCAAAAAATCTTACACATCACTTGGGAAGACAAGCGAACTAATATCAGTGTACTGGATCACCAGTGTTGAAGCAATGATTTTTCAACATCAACTTTGTTGGACTGGTCATATTGTGCGGATGCCTGATTATCATCTTCCAATGCAACTACTCTATTCCGAACTTCAAAATGGAAAGCGTAATGCTGGTAGTCAACAAAAGAGGTTTAAAGACTGTCTCAAGGCAAATCTTAAAAAAATGTAGTATAAAGACCGACAACTGGGAAACACTGGCCTGCGAGTGCTCCAGCTGGAGAACAGCCTTTACCAAAGGTGTCATGGACTTTGAAGACACTCAAACTCAGAACGCAAGGGAGAAACATGCTAGGAGGAAGGCATGCTTGGCAAATCCATACCATGATCAACTCCCACCCGGAAACCATTGTCCCCACAGTGGAAGGACATGTGGGTCCAGAATTGGCTTCCACAGTCACTTATGGATTCATGGTTAAAACTGTGTTTATGGAAGACAATCTTACTCAGCTACGATTGTGATCGCCAAAGAAGAAGCAGCTTTGAATGCAGAAGGTTCCAGGTTCAATCTTCACGAAATTGGATCGAGTGTTTTAGTGCAAAAGTTTCCTCATATGCACATTTATGCAAATGTCCACAAGTGCTTTTGTTACGAGAGAGGGAGAAAAAATGGCCAGCCTGGTGCCTGAAGGAGTTATGGCACTTCTGAAGGCTTCCAGGATGAATCATGAACCTCAGGTTTTTTATATGTAAAAAACCCCAATGTTTCTACCATTTTGAGAACCTGAGATAGGAAGCAAAGTGGACACTTAGCTTCATTAGATGTCCCCAAGTTTTAAAACTATGAGAGAAGAAGAACTATTCTCCATCCACTTTCTCCACGCCATGCAAAATTTTATGAAGTTCCATTATGTCTCATCTTGTACACCTTTTCTCTAAAGTAAAAAGCCCCAGTGGGTGCAAACCTTCCTCACAGGGAAGTCCTGCCATCTCCTTGCCCTTTTCTTAACTTTTTCCAGCCCTACCAGAACTGCAGGACAGCATTCCAAATTTGGTTGCACCATAGATTTGTATAAGGGCATTGGAACTTCACTTTATATCACAAGTGGATGTCCATTTTGCTCACACATGGACAACATTAGATAACCCACTGATTTTAAATGTTGTTTTGGAAGTCACCTTGAAACGGAAGGGGAGGCAATTGTGTTTCAACATGTACATAACAAAATAATATTTAGACCTAGCAGGAATTTTTTCTGATGTTCCAACAGAAAAAGGCCCCAATGATTTTGCCGAACCTCTGAAGGGTGGGTGTTTGAACTTCATTTGAGATCTTGGGGGTCAAAGCCATACAAAGTTTGGATCATCCCTCATAATATAAGTTTTCAAATAAATTGTTTGGCGTATTTATATTAGCCTCCTGTGTTTATCTACAAGATGACTTTATATGCCCTGAAGCTGAGATCATTGCCTAATTCCATGTTGTTATGATTTGTTTGTTTTATCTCTTTCTCAAAAGATTTATACCCTGAAACTCCTTCAGTGACACTAACAAAGATTTGATAACGCCGGCGATAAACTGGGTTGGCTGCTAAGTTTCTTATAAAACTTCATTACAGATGAAATTAATCATGGCAGGTTTTAATGCATGGAGAAGATGGCCACATCTGTTTGATAGGCTGTGCTCAAAGACCTTAGACAAGCTTTATATCATTCTAGTTTATACGATAATAAAAAAAATTATAGCAAAAGACCAAGGTCAAATCATAACACACAAGCAACAGCGAGGCGTTCTGGGAATATGTATTCTGCTAAAATGCCTACCTCAGCTGTATTACACAATGCCATTGTAATTTCAAGGCATTGTGGACACCCCAAAAACAGCTGAACCTGGGTTTGCCTTTCTGAACAATTCTACACAGTTCCTTCAAATCAAAGATAAAGCCATTTTGAGCCAAGTTCAGATTTCTTGCCCACTGACTGGAATTAGGGGTGGAATGTGCTTGTCATAACCAGGCTAGCGAAGTTTTCAGCCCAAAAGTGGCATTCCTTTCTGGGGATCCACTTGCCAGGGCCAGAAGCAAATGTAATTGTTATCTTTGTGCAACCAACTAGGTTCTGTTTCCTCCACACATACACACAAAGTGAGAGGTATTATCAGAGATCAGGGACTCATTGCAGCCAGGCCGGGGGGGGGTCAAGGAGGGTGTGAAGCAGGTTTGGTGAACTGGGGTGGCTTGCTAAGAGAGTCTGTGTTACTAGGGAAGAGATGTGCCATCAGCAGAGTACTGTGGACCAAACAGAGCAGTTTGGAGGGCTTCATTTGGTCCCCCATGCCTCAGCTTCCTACCTCCTCAGGTTTCAACTTTTCTGGGATGGGACCAAGGCCTACCATATTGTGGCTGATTCCCAGGAGTACACCCTTATCTGGACAAATGGGGGACAGTTTTCCTCATCACTTCCTATGGGTTTGATAACCCATTGCCTGGGTGAGCCTAGGTTCCAAAAGAACCAGCTGTGAAGATGTGGCCTAGCAGGGTGGGTTTGGCTACGCGATGTACCGTGGTACCTTGGTTGTCGAATTTAATCTGTTCTGGGAGTCCATCCAGTGGCGTAGCGTGGGTTGTCAGCACCCGGGGCAAGGCAAGTAATTTGCGCCCCCTAACCTGTGGTTTTGCGCCCCCTAACCCGTGGATTTGCGCCCCCTAACCCGTGGATTTGCCCTAACCCCAGATGTTGCGCCCGGTGCGGCCGGCCCCCCCTGCACCCCCACGCTACGCCACTGAGTCCATCCAACTTCCAAAACGGTTTGAAAACCAGGCCGCGGCTTCCGGTTGACAGCAGAAGCTTCCTGCACTCAAGCGGAAGCCACGTCGGATGTTCAGCTTCCAAAAAACATTTGCAAACTGGAACACTTACTCCTGGGTTTGCAGCGTTTGGGAGCCGATTTGTTTGGGAGCCAAGCCGTTCGAGTACCAAGGTACCACTGTATCACCCAGGCTTCTTCAAACTTGGCCCTCCAGCTGTTTTGAGACTACAATTCCCATCATCCCGGACCACTGGTCCTGCTAGCTAGGGATCATGGGAGTTGTAGGCCAAAAACATCTGGAAGGCCGAGTTTGAGGAAGCCTGGTATAACCCGATTCTGGCCTCGTCTGCCCTATATATTTGAAGCATTATCATACCACTTCAGACAGTCGTGGCTTGCCCTAAATAATTTTGGGAGCCGTAGTTTCTTAAAGGTGCTGTGAGTCATTAGGCCCCCCCTACTGTTGGGTGCTACCCAGATAGGAGGGGTAATAATAATAATAATAATAATAATAATAATAATAATAATAATAATTTATTGTTTCCCCAGCCACTCTGGGCGGCTTCCAAAGAGACCAAAACTACACTAAAATGTCACACATTAGAAACTTCCCTGAACAGGGCTGCCTTAAGCTGTCTTCTGAATGTCAGGTAGTTGTTTATCGCTTTGACATCTGACGGGAGGGCTTTCCACAGGGCGGGCGCCACTACCGAGAAGGCCCTCTGCCTGGTTCCCTGTAGCTTTGCTTCTCGCAATGAGGGAACCGCCAGAAGGCCCTCGGCACTGGACCTCAGCGTCCGGGCAGAACGATGGGGTTGGAGATGCTCCTTCAGGTATACTGGGCCGAGGCCGTTTATTATTATTCTTTTATTACTCTTCTCCTGG
Organism: Podarcis raffonei; assembly: GCF_027172205.1. Taxonomy (NCBI): domain Eukaryota; kingdom Metazoa; phylum Chordata; class Lepidosauria; order Squamata; family Lacertidae; genus Podarcis; species Podarcis raffonei. The sequence continues at coordinate 13,293,500 of NC_070602.1, forward strand.
AGTTACCATTTCCAGAGTTCCCTGTGAAAATGGAATGGTTGCTAAAGCACTCTAGGAATTGCACCTGTGGGAAGGGAATAGGGGTCTCCTAACAACAGGGGACGCGGGTGGCGCTGTGGGTAAAAGCCTCAGCGCCTAGGGCTTGCGGATCGAAAGGTCGGCGGTTCAAATCCCCGCGGCGGGGTGCGCTCCCGTTGCTCGGTCCCAGCGCCTGCCAACCTAGCAGTTCGAAAACACCTCCGGGTGCAAGTAGATAAATAGGGACCGCTTACTAGCGGGAAGGTAAACAGCGTTTCCGTGTGCGGCTCTGGCTCGCCAGATGCAGCTTTGTCACGCTGGCCACGTGACCCGGAAGTGTCTGCGGACAGCGCTGGTCCCCGGCCTCTTGAGTGAGATGGGCGCACAACCCTAGAGTCTGTCAAGACTGGCCCGTACGGGCAGGGGTACCTTTACCTTTACCTTTAACAACTCTAAGCACCCTTAATAAACTACAGCTCCCAGAATTCTTTGGGGGAAGCCATAATAATTTAAAGTGGTATTGTGGTCTCTTTAATGTGTCATGTGAGAGAGGGGGGAAGAGTTATGGCATATAAAACATGCTGTATCCTCCCCCCCCCCAGATTCTACCCAGACCTCCTTGTTGCAAACAAGATGAGTGTCAAGCCCTTTCCTGTTCTAGGTCTTGTTAATTTTCAGCTTTAATGCCAACACTGAACATGACTGAACATCTTGGCATTTAGACTAAAAAATAAACTAAAAATAAAAAGGTGCTTGTTAAAAACACTTCCTCCCAACTTAATTAACACTCAGAGGCCTTTAGGTGTTGCACCAAGTACATCGTGAAGCAGCTGTCCTTTCGGCTGAAATGGAAGTAAATGAGAAGTAAGCTTCAATAAAACCAATGGGCTATGACTTCTTCTGAACACAACTGTAATGAAATGTTACTGCCGTAATATCCAGCTAAATAAAGACTGGTGGGATGGCGAGGCCAGCTGTAACAGCAGATGCAGGCAGGATCAGGCGCTTGACACAATGCTATCGCTGAGTAAACACCAAGTAGGAGATAACGTTTCTGCACCTCCCCTGTTCCCCGTGAAATGAGGTTTTTGTTATTCTAAGAGCAAGAGCTGATAATCTGCTCAGTGCAAAATGAGTGGCAGTAATTGGTCCATAACTGGTATCATAAACTACCATTAGTCATTAGCTAGAACAGCTTTTGGGATTACATGGTACACTGACAGGAGTGTTGCTATTTGCACCACTATTTCCTCGGTTAAGGAATCAGGGATGACTGCCTCTGTTATCACAGAGCAAGGAGCTTCTGCCTCACAGACAATGATCAATGGATGAATCGGTCAATTTTGGTTTCTCTTAAGTTTCTCATTTCCCCCCAGCCTCTACTTCAGTTTGCCCAATCTGCTCGTGTGCTCCATTCTCTTTCTTAAAGTGTGCATGAAAATCTATACACATTTTTGTATTCTTGATCGTCTTGGTCACTCTCCTTGATGCCCACATTCTTTCTTCCATTACAAACATGTTTTTTTTTCCTATTTGGCTCCTTTTGAAATCCCTCAGAAATTATGTCTAAGCAGAAACCTCCAAACGCACACCACATTTTACGAAATTTCAGTGTCAATTCAAAACCCAGGCAATTGCTTCCATTTCCTTTTTCTCCATTGAGATGAGAAGATGCAGTGGTGGATATTGACTCCCCCCCACACACACACCAAGTCCATTCATATCCCACCCAAGGAGCTCAAGTAATTCTCCTCCCCATTTCATCCTCACAAAAACATTGTGAGGTGAGTTAGGCCTAGAGTGAGTGACTGGCCCAAAGTCACCCAGTGATCTTCATTTCTAAGTGGAACTTTGAACCCTTGTCCAACACTCTAACCGGGCTTTAACCAGAATTGAGTAATTTCATGGGGGATGAAGCTATCCATGGCTACTAGTCATGATAGATAAGCTCTACTGTCAGGCTTCGGGGAATTAGCGTCCTCCCCCATGGCAGTAAATAAGATCAAATGAAAGGAACGTCTTACCAGTTAGATTCTTTAATAATCACAATGAGAGACAAAACAAATGGCGGTGCTCCCAATTAAGGCTCACTCCCCCCCGTCCCTATTAATCTACGGCACTCCTACGTTTTGTAATCTGAGCTTGTACCCTCTGCGCTTTCTGTTCTGCGACTTTCTGAGCTCTTCTTGACTTTGGGGAGGGTGGTGGAGGAATGCTGTCCAATGTGTTAACCTTCTCTCTTCCAATGTTTCTTCTTCTTCTAGCTATTCCCCATCCAGTATTTCCCAGCTTCTGCTTTTTGAACTATGCCCCTCTGCAAACCACTGTTCCAAATCAGCACGGTCCCTGACATCTACCTTTGTTCTCAGAGGTAATGTGTCTATGAAATTGTTTGCTGAAAATCAGATTTGGGAATGTGGAGATAATAGTTGCACAAATGTTCTACCTGCGGTCTTCCTATGGACATTTGGTCACCCACTGTGAGAACAGGATGCTGACTAGACGGGTTATCAGCCTAATCCCGCAGGGCTCTTCTTATGTTCACTTGTAAAGTCATCTGAAAACAGAGTTGTTAAACTGACATAAAGCAACAATAAAACTGGAATAGTTTGGGAGATGTAGGATAGAAAGCTTCTTCATTTGAATACAGTGGTACCTCGGGTTACAGACACTTCAGGTTACAGACTCCACTAACCAAGAAATAGTACCTCGGGTTAAGAACTTTGCTTCAGGATGAGAACAGAAATTGCGTGGCAGCGGCGTGGCGGCAGCAGTGGGAGGCCCCATTAGCTAAAGTGGTACCTAAGGTTAAGAACAGTTTCAGGTTAAGAACAGACCTCCAGAATGAATTAAGTTCTTAACCTGAGGTACCACTGTATTGTATATCCATTTGGGGACAAACCTCAAAAGGATTCCTGAAGGGCAAACAGATTCTGTTCCACTTTTGTTCTAACATGATCGTTCATCTTTTAGGAATGAGCTCTGGGGACTCTTTCCAACACTTCCTTAGCGTTCAATTACAATTGCTCGGTATTTACCACTGTGTACCGTCAAACAACTCAAAACACTCCAATTAACATGATGGTTTTCTAATGAATTTAATTTCACACAGAGATCCCTATCAGGTATCAGCTTCTATTTTCACAGGGTGAAAGGATTCACCAGTCAAAAAGAGAGGGAAAGATGCGGCTGTTTTGAATGGAAGCAACTTTTCCAGCCTCGCAATCGCCGCATGAACTGTGCAGGACTGATCAAAATTGACCATTGATCTGGTTCTGCAACTCCTAACTCTGGACATTCTCCTACAACTTGACATACTGCATACAACACCTTCTGCACCCTTTGTTTGTGTTTTGGATTCAACTCTGAAGTAATATGAATGCTATATTAACATAATTTAGCCTCTTCAGTGGTGCCATGAGCATGGTTTTGGGAATGTTTTCGGAAATAATATTGTGAAAGAAAGTTGCATATCTATTGGATCTGTCAGAGAAAGTACAGATCAACTATGGCGATCCCCAGGAAGAGGGTGGTTTCAGAAAAGGGAAGCCAAAATAATCTAGGGAATGGAATAACTCCTTATGAAGAAAGGTTGCAGCATTTGGGACTTTTTAGTTTCAAGGAAATTCAAGTAAGAGGTGACATGATAGAAACTTGAACCAAAATCTTCTGTCCTGTAATGTAAGCCCATTAGGTCTAATCCTGCCCTCTGTTGCAGTGGGATATAAGTCTTTCCTCCTTCTGTGTGACATCCTTTCAGATACTGAGAAGATCTTATTTGCTTTGTTGTTAAAATTGGTGCTCAGCTGAAAATGCAGTAAGGCATGGGACCATTTCATAACAATTTCCTGGGCCATTTTCTCACCCTCTTGAAAGCCTAAGAACATACGATGAACCTGCCGGATCAAGCCAATGGCCCTTCTAGTCCAGTATCCTGTTCCCACAGAGGCTGACCAGATGCATGTGGGAAGCCTGCAAACTGGAGATGAACACAAGAGCACTCTGCCTCCCTGTGATTGTGAGCTACTGGTGTCCAGAGGCATGGCAGTCGGGGTAGAACACAGCCACTCTGGTGACATTGCAAAACCATTTTGTGAGTTGTTGGGTATCAGGCGACGGTCATGCCCATGCTTCTTTGCCCTAGTCCATGCGTGCATCGTAGAGTAACTGGGGAAGAATACAGAATCCCTTTTTGCATTTGTTTTTTTGTTGTTTTTTAACAGATATTTATTAAAGTTTTACAAAATGAAAAAAGAAAAATACAAAGTAAAAATAGATAAAAAACAATTCCATTTTTTCATCACTTTCTTTCATTTGCTTATTTCCCAGACCTCCTCACACCTCCCTTTTTGTATTCCAGTTCAATTTGTTAGTTCAGCAGATCCTTCCCCTCTCCCTTTTTGCATTTGAGTGCCCATCTCATTAAAAGAAACACATCTGAATTCAGAAGTCATCCATTTTCATTTCATTTCATTTCATCAGATGAGCATTCAAAGGTGCATCGTTGTTCCTATTCTGCTGCAGCAATGCATTGCTAGAGGTGAATTGGGACAAGGCAAATGAGCAAAAAGAAGACGGAATATCACAGTCTTTCCCCCTATTCCTGTCTCTTTTTTTGCACTGAAAGCTGAATCTCACAAAAATTCAGCACAGCAATAGTTAAAATGGAAGCACTGCTTATTGTGAAATCACACTCTGCAACAATGGGAATTTGCTGCACTATTGCAAAGCCTGGATGAATCGATATGAGAGAATGTTGGTTTAACTACTAAGTTCCCTGAGCAAAAGAGCAATGAAAATATAAACTACACGTTGCATATTGGGAGCTTATCTCATACATTGGAAGACTTGGAAGATACTTTCGAGGCGAGGAAAGATGGTCTTGTGGTTAATACTTGGGGCTGCTACTCATCAGAACTCAGCGTAGGGCTTCCCTGGCAATGCATGACCCAGTGAACTCATCATTTCTCAAAGCCTGCAGATGTATTGTGGCCACAGCTTTTATCCTTCTTTCCCAGCAAACCCAATAAACAGGCTGAAATGTTACTGTATTTGTTCCCTCGTTTGTTTCAGTTTAGATCTACATGCTATATTCTCTGTCGCAAAAGCCCTTGAAGTGACTTACAACCAATAAGAAGAACATAATAACATTATAAAACACGTTTATGTATATCAGCTATTCAGCTGTGCACATTTTTGGAACTCTTCTGCAAGTTATCCCCACAACTAGAAGTCTCTCCCATGCAAGCAGAAGTGGCCAAGCCCTTTGAGACAGCGGTGAGCATTAGAGCATAAAACAACAAGGAGCAGCAGGTATTTTCTTGACTACGCTTGATATTTTCTTGACTACATATTTTCTTGACATCACGTAGTGTCTTCCAAGTTCGATGCAGCTCTCACAGCATCCCAAATGGGTTTCTTTCAAAGAGACAAAAGACTTAAATATATACTTGAGTTTAGGTCTCATGGCAGAGAAAGAGGATGTAGAAAGCATCCTGCAGCCAGCATACAAATGGACCCAGGTGGTACACTGGAGAGCCCCAAGCAGAACTGAATGAAACCTTACATCTCAGGTTCTAAAAATGCTAGAAACCTGCAGTAAAAACACACACCTGGCAATCTTGGGATCGTGCTTCATGCTGGGGGCACCAAAGAAGGCCTTCGAGGGTGCCACAACACCCTGCAGGTGCCACAACACCCTGTTCCTGCAGGACGCAGTGGGGACACACCGGCTCAGATGGCTTTAATAGAGGATCAGGCAAATTCACGGAGGATAAGACTATCACTGCCTCTTAGCCATGATGACTATGTTCTACCTCCACTGGAGAGCACCATGCCTCTGAATGCTAGTTGCTGCTGTTGCTCAGGTCTTGCTTGTGGGCTTCCTATTGAGGCTGTTGGCATGCAACCAAGGAAATGGGGGCAATTGGCAGGCCCCCAGCTGGCTCCAGCCCACCGGCTGGTGTGCTGGGCAATCTCCAGTCCTTGGTTCAGAAGCTGGGGCACGCTACTCAACAGAGTAAACGCTACACAACAGAAGTGGCTGGAGAGGCTGTGTGAGCATATTCACAAGCAGTTTATTCAGTATACATCAGGACAAAAGGAAACATGTCTGATCTGCTTTGTGTCCAAAGCAAGACAGCTAAAGCAAAAGCTATACACAAACAGAAGTTCCCAGCAAGCTGTGCTGGAGTGTAAACAGACATGTGACATGCAACAAGAATAAGAGTTTTTGGATTTGATACCCCGCCTTTCACTCCCTTTAAGGAGTCTCAAAGCGGCTGACATTCTCCTTTCCCTTCCTCCCTCACAACAAACACTCTCTGAGGTGAGTGGGGCTGAAAGACTTCAAAGAAGTGTGACTAGCTCAAGGTCACCCAGCAGCTGCATGTGGAGGAGCGGAGACGCGAACCCGGTTCCCCAGATTACGAAACTACCACTCTTAACCACTACACCACACTGGCTCTCACATCTGTTCTTAAGGTGGAATGGAATATTCCAACAGAGGCATCTGCTTGCTGAAGACAGGATGCTGAGCTAGGTGGACCCTTGGCCTGATCCAGGCCTGATCCAGGAGGCCTGTTCTTCTGTCCTTAATTGCCAACCTGAGAGACTCCAGCATATCACAGCCTGTTTACTTCCTTCCAAAATCACATCAAGGAAACCATGCTGCGTCTCCAGCACTAAAACTGCCACAGACTCTGTTATATTCTGCCTTTGTTGTTTTCTCGATGGTGTCTAATCACGTTTCTGAGCCTTCAATTTTCATAATTATTTTTCCTCCTAGACTTTTAAAAGGGGTTGCGATTTATTCTCGTTTGTCTTTTGTTCCAATAAGGTGGGCTGTTTGCTTTATTTCAAGGACATACCCTTTCACTGCCAGCTAATAATGGGATCAAATCAGGGGCACTCTGAACCCTTTTTCTCTCCTCCGTAACAAAGTGGGAAGAGAGAACCTTCCTTCCTGGAGGGCTCCTCGTCTCCCTCTCCATTACGGCATCCTTTAGACAAAGACAAAGCAATGTTGAGTGCCTCACGTAATTATCACTGCATTTAATGAAATTATGCAAATTGGTTGAAGAGCGCCTCAGTAGATGCATCCTGTACATCATGCTGGAAACAATGAAGAGAACTTATAAACAAATCTATGGGCTGCTGAGTCAGGCGGAGACTTAAGAACATTACAAGAGCCCTGCTAGATCAAGTCATAGACCCATCTGGTCCATCTAGTTGTATGAGAGACACAATAACCATCATGGACAACTTTGAAGGATAAAGCTTAGGTGAATGAACTGAGATTTAGAACATGCATCATGAAGTCCATTTCCAGGATGTTTGGTAAGGGGGAATCTCCTCTTTGCTTAAATAGGGAGAAAATGAGTTGGAGTGACAATGTTGAAGTAAGTAAGTAAGTAAGTAAGTAAGTAAGTAAGTAAGTAAGTACCGTATTTTTTGCCCCATAGGACGCACCACCCCATAGGACACACCTAATTTTTTTGGGGGGGAAATAAAGGGGGAAAAATTTCCCTCCCCAGGCACGGGGCAGGCGCGGGTGAAGCCCGAGCTTCCCCTGACCCCAGCCCCCAGAACAGCCTGCTATCTGCAAGCCTAGGGAGCCGCGCCGGTCTCCCCAGGCTTGCGGAGAGGTGCGCGAAGCCCGGGCGCGCTCTTCAGCTCGCACCAGACTTCGGAAGGCAGGCAGCTCTGCGCTACCCTCCGGAGCCCCGCGTGGCTTCGCGCCGGGATCCGGAGGGTGGTGCAGAGCTGCAGGAAGCCTGGGAAAGCCTGCATTCGCCCCATAGGATGCACACACATTTCCCCTTCATTTTTGGAGGTGGAAAAGTGCGCCTTATAGGGCGAAAAATACAGTAGGTAAGTAAATTTTTATTTATACCCCACCCTCCCCGGCCAAGACTGGGCTCAAGGCAGCTAACATCAAATATCAAATACATTAAAATGCAATCAATTGATTAAAATACAGCTTAAAAATTAGAATCAGGATAAAATTAAATGATTGCCCACGAATTACAACCATAGGGGTCGGGAACCTCAAGTATTCATCAGGGCCAGCTATCCATGTTGGTCCCACATGAGCCAATAAAAGGGCCAGAGAGGTAACTTACAGGGTCCCATAGAGGGGGATCACACTGAGCCCGGACTGAAGGCCAGGCAGAACAGCTCCCTCTTCCAGGCCTTTGGTCAGGGTTCAGTCTGACTCCCCTTCATAAGAACTTACATGAAAGTGGCCTTGCATTTTTTCTCACAGGCCCATATAAGTTCAGCACAAACAGTTGGGCCTGGTGAGCATTTAAAGTCCCCAACCCAAATCTGCGGGTTGCCGTCTGATTGGATTTTATTCTGCTCTTGATTTGCTTTTAGGATGTATTTCAATTGATTGCCTAATTTTATGTTAATATGTTATACATTTGATGTTAGCCGCTCTGAGCCCGGTTTTGGCAGGGGAGGGTGGGGTATAAATAAAAATTGTTGTTGTTGTTGTTGTTGTTGTTGTTGTTGTTGTTATATGCTTAAAAGTGGGCAAGAGAAATTTCTATGAAGTTCTCAGGGAGTGAGGGGTTTGATGTTATAAGTTGGGTGGGCTTTATCTTTTCTCACTTCTTCCAAAATAAAGGAAGTTTTGCAGGCACTGCCTACAGAGGGCACCTAACTGCCATCTGTCTGACCTGCTCATTCTTCCTGGAATAGCCAAGGAAATGATGTTGCACAGCTGCACATCCATCCGTCCATCTAAAGCAGAGGTGTCAAACTCAAATTCATCGGGGGGCCGCATCAGCAGTTTGGTCACCCTCAAAGGGCCGGTTGTTCAGGCAGCCGTTGGATCTGTCACATCACAGGATGGCATGCGCTCAATATAAAAACAAGTGGAGGTTTCCTGAATGCATGTAAAGCGGAGGTTTCCTGTGTAGAACGGCCAGCGCCGCTAGAGGGCAGACGTTCTCTGGCTTGTAGGCTGCCGCGCATGCGCTGAAGAGGCGGCTTTCTTCGGTCAAAAAAAAAAGCGAGAATAAAAGGTGAAGGCTGGCGGCCGGCGGCGGCTACACGGGCCACATGACGAGGTCTGGCGGGCCGGATTCGGCCCACGGGCCTTGTGTTTGACACCCGTGATCTAAAGTGTCTCCTTCTACCTCCACAGCATGCGGCAAGAAGTCTACACTTCAGCTTTTTTCTTTTGCTTCTGATTTAAGTGGGGAATGTTTTGGTCCTCCAGAATCTGCTGATCGACAGTCCCCACCAGCAAGCATAGCCAATGGTCAGGGATTATGGAAGCCGCAGTCCTACTGCAGTGAATCTGGGATTTACTGTTAGATGGAGCTGCTCCTTTAAGTGGAGGGCTGCAGTGACCGGGAATGAGTCAAGCCTCCTGCTGAGGTCTGCCTGACATCTGTAAAGTGACTCATTGTGGCATGTGGAACCTGAGCATGGCAATCTCACATATCAGATCACCCTTTGCTGATACATCACGAGGGAGCAAACTGTGGTTGAAAGTCACAGGCATGCGTTAAAGGAGCAACTCTGAAAATCTTCCTCCCACCGCCACCCCTTAAATAAAGAACTTCATAAACCTGAACAGAAAAATCTCACTGTTGCAGCTAGAATCATTAAAATGCTGCTGATAACATACATGTAACTGGGAATATTACATTTAATGTGCAAAGCAATCAAGTCAAATATGAGCAATTAATCTAAAATACAATCATCCCTTAAATGCGCAACAGTCAAACCAGGATCTGAAATACTTAATATAAATTCAATCATCCTTGAAGCCAAAGGGGGAAACATTCAGCCAGAACAGGGCTACACTTTGACAGCTTTTAGTAAGCCAGCGAGAACTTTTGGGATGTAGAAACGGTGATTGGTTTCATACTATCTGCTTATTTTAGACTCTAGACATATGTAGAGTTCAGTGAGCACACCATCTTTGTCCCTTTGAAAGCAAAAATTGGGCCGCACACTTGTACGGTTATTCACTTAAATCCAACAAGTGTACAGTCTGTGTACATAATAGGTGAGGTGTACAAATCAACTCCATCACACAATCACCCATACATGTGTAGGGATAGCTTGTGGTTCATACTTGGGGACAGGGGCAGTGTACACAGATCCCTCATCCCCCTCCCCAGTTTATTCAGTTACTGCATGGAGATGATTTTCTGAGAAGGACTTTAGGCATTAGTGGGAATAATGTGGGAGCTACCACAGAGGCTGCAGGGGCTGATGACAACCACCCTGCTCCATGTAGCTATGGAGCCAGATATATTTGGATCCATAGATTCTGCAAACTTTAATTTATATTTAAAAGACAGAAAGAAATGGGTTGTATCAAACAAAGTCAACCCGTTTGCAAAGGACAACCACTTACACAATTGAACTTCCTCTTTGTCTCCTGTCCCCATCCACCCACTTCGAAAAATCTTCTCCAGAAGGTTAGGGGAATCCTCAGAATCTCTTTGGGTGGTGCACACATTGCACAAGGGAAGGTGTTTCAGGAATGAGACAACTCTGTTAGATACAGCCCTCTATTTCCACAAATATTAGTTTGTTTCATATGGAAAGGTGAGGGAAAGTAACAATTAACACATTGCTTAGTCCATTACGTTGTTTAATTTTGCATAGAATCTCATGTGCATTTAATGGTCACCTGGACAATTGACTTTAAGTGTGGGTCAATACATAATGATATTCTTTCTGTCACACTGAACAGTCGGGGCATCAGACCTTTCCTTCCAGACCACGTGGTTCATGTAGTGTTCAAGATGCAGCCAAGCGGAATTCATTGTATTTAAACTGGATGGAAATCTCCAACCTTGCCTAGGATGTTTACATGTTCCAGCTTTTCCACCATCCCAAATCATCTTTGTCTTCCATTTAATTCAGCTTCTCCATTGTCACAATCTCAGTGTGCATAATGCCTGCCTCTCTAACTGAGTCTATTGTTTGAAATCTCTCTTGCCATCTGGCTTTCTAATGCAATCAGAATGATGATCAAGAACTTACATCATCACTTCTTTTTTTCTTCACTTCCTTGGAGACCAGGATCATGGAATCAAAATCAGTAGATTCATATACTGTACACATCCAGTGGAATAGGTGGCATCTCTGTGTATGTATCCTAAAGCAGTGGTTCACAAACTGTGCTCAGTGGACTGCCAGTACTCCACGAGCTTCATTCTGGTGATCCATGGCATCTGTGGATTTGTAGCTGAAGGGCACATCACATCATACATTCACATTGATGCTTACAGTAATTGTGCTTGTATTCTATTCTATTCTATTCTATTCTATTCTATTCTATTCTATTCTATTCTATTGTTGGTATCAATCTGTCCTGAGACACAATGGAGTGTGTTTCTAGAGGTGAAGTCAAACTGCTGTGCCTCCCTTTGGGGCACAAATCTGGGTCACCCAGATGACAAGACCATAGCTGTCAACTTTTCCCTTTTCTTGCGAGGAATCCTATTTGGAATAAGGGAATTTCCCTTTAAAAAAAGGAAAACGTTGACAGCTATGGACAAGACCCCACTCTCAGGCTTGCTGATGTGGACCAAAGGAATGGTGTAGGGTTTACTCTTTAGTTTTTCCCTTCTCCTGAAGATATCCCACAAGGCAGCAGAGGTTTAGGATCAGAACTTTTCTTCTCCTAGATGGGCTACTTTCCCAGGTGGACGAGCCCCATCTGCCCCTCACTTCCCTCTACAGCAGGTGCAGAAACTGCCTTCTTGACCACAGGACCCACTATTAGTCTCATCAGCTCAATCTGCCAGAAACTTCACATGCAGGGGAAGCCCATAATTCACTGAGGGTTTGAGACTCCTTGGCCACCTTCACCTGGTTTAGCCATCCAGCTGAAACCACTTCTGGGGTGTGGCCACTGTCGCATACTGACAACTTCTAGGAGCCACAGGTGAGAACTGTGTGTAAGGTGAGGACCAAAGGTGGACAAACTATTCCAGAAAGAGCATGACATATTCACCAGAGGTATTACCTCTCCCTTAACACCCTGTAAAGGTAAAGGTAAAGGGACCCCTGACCATTAGGTCCAGTCGTGACCAACTCTGGGGTTGTGGCGCTCATCTCGCTTTCTTGGCCGAGGGAGCCGACGTACAGCTTCCGGGTCATGTGGCCAGCATGACTAAGCCGCTTCTGGCGAACCAGAGCAGCGCACAGAAACGCCGTTTACCTTCCCGCCAGAGCAGTACCTATTTATCTACTTGCACTTTGATGTGCTTTCGAACTGCTAGGTTGGCAAGAGCAGGGGCCAAGCAACAGGAGCTCACCCCGTCACGGGGATTCGAACCACTGACCTTCTGACCAGCAAGTCCTAGGCTCTGTGCTTTAACCCACAGCACCACCCGCGTCCCAAACACCCTGTACACCCCATTTATTCTATTACAATTCAATTTATAATATGATATATAAGAAAGGAAGGGCAGCAATGGAACCACAGCACCTAGCACAGCATATTATTCAAATGGAAATTGTTTAGATCTGGTTGTACTTTTTGCTGTGCTTCAGTTATGTTTGTAATCCAATCCAATCCAATCCAATCCAATGAAATCTTTATTACAGTCATAGACCAGCAAAAGGAAGGAGGGGTGCAGTCATTTAAAATATGAAAAACGATTTGAAAAACTAAAAGAGAATTAGAAGTCTATAAAAATCTAAAGGAAGCAAGGAAAGTCTAAAAGAAGAGTTAGGAACATTAGATGTAAGTGGCAGAGCATAAGAGGTTAGTATATATAAGACTATAGCTATCAGTCTACAGAGTACTCTGATATGACTGCTCATTAAATCTAGTTTGTGACACAAGTCAGGTTTGTAATTATGTACATCTTTCCATGTTCTAAGACACCTTGAGCATGGTTTTAACTATGTAACAGGTGGCATACAAATAAAATGACACAGGTGATCATGGGTATAGCCAAGGGATAGTAGGGGGTTAGCTGCCCCCTCCCCCAAACCAAGTAAATAAATAAATAAGAATACTTAACTAACAGGTTCTGCCCCCCATAACATAAATCCTGGCTATGCACATGATAATGATGATGATGATATTATGATTGCTACAATAGTAAAAACAACAACAACAACCTTTAAAGAGTTCCACCGAGGCCTTCAGCAATTTTCAAGTGTGTTTGATGCACTCACTAGATATATTCAGACTTATTCCAAGTTCTCGTTGGATTAACTTGATCAGGGTTTTCCTTGGTGAGCTGAAGTGGGGAAGTCCCCTACTTTTTCCTACATCAATTGTGTTTTGTGTGTTTTGCTCTATTTAGATGGATCACTCCATCCCAAAGTCTGGGGGTGGATATCAATCAGCTTGCTTAGCCTCTAATGATCCATTTGCAATAAAATATTACTATCAGCCATCATGCTTACAATCCCGTCCTTTGTGATTCACTGCCTTGTCTTCAGCAGAATAAATCAAAGTAAAGTATAGCTTTTCTTTGTACTCACATACAGATATACATGCATCCTCTTCAGGAGGACTGGCCACACCCCTCCCTGATTCTTCATTGTGCCCTCCTCTCTTGATTCTACCTGTGTGGACTGTGCTGTTGAACCATGATAGCAAGAACCCTTGCTTCCCTTTATGGAAGATGAAAAGTGGTGTGTGTCTGGCCATACTCACCTTCAGCCTTCAGCCTGACAAAAGGTTCATAAAATCATAGAATTGTAGAGTTAGGAGGGACCCAAGATAAGGTTACCAGATTTTTTTCAATGAATCTGGGGACATTTTTTAACTTCAATGGATTTTGTATGGGGAGTGATGTGTAAATCCGGGGACTGTCCCCGGGAAACGGAAACATCTGGTAACCTTAACCCAAGGGTCATATTGTGTAACCCCCTGCAATGCAGGAATCTCAGCTGAAGCATCCATGACAGATGATCACCCAACCTCTGCTTAAAAACCTCAAAGGAAGTAGAGTCCACAGCTTCCTGAGGGAGTGTGCTCCAGTGTGAAACAGCTCTTACCATCGGAAAGTTCTTCCTAATGTTTAGTTGGAGTCTCCTTTCTTGTAACGTGAATCCATTGGTTCTGGTCCTACCCTCTAGAGCAGGAGAAAATAAGCTTGCTCCATCTCCCATGTGACAGCCCTTGAGATATTTGAAGATGGCCATCATATCTCCTCTGTCTCTTCTTTTCCAGCTAAACATGCCCAACTCTTTCAACCATTCTTCATAAGACTTGGTTCTCAGACCCTTGATTACCTTGGTTGCCCTCCTCTGAACACGTTCCAGCTGGTCAACATGCTTCTCAAATTGTGGTGCCTAGAATTAGACACAGTATTCCAGGTATGGTTCCCCACCACTGCCTTCTGGTGCTGCTGGATTTCACCTACACTCAAAGGCAAGTTATCCCAAAACAGAAAGTGCCACCCTGCCCTGCTGGCACTGCCAATCCCACTGCCAAGCATCCTTTAGCTAGGTTGCATGGCAGTGGCGAGGACAGTAGGTTCCGGTGAGATCTCGCAAGATATAGCTGAAATCTCACAACATCTCACACACAAGATCTCACCAGAAATTGGTGCTGATGGCGGCACAACTTCACCCCACCTCATGGGTGGTCCAGCCTTGCCTAGACTGAAATGCTGAAGCCAATATCTGAAGTTGATGGATGAAGCATCAGTGGAATTTCAAAGGAAATCCCTCAAATGATAAAAAATTCTCTCATCCTTAGGCTGAGTGGAAGGAATTTCTCTCTGGACAGGTTCTTGTCTGGAATGAAATGACCCCCCTCCCGCCCCCAATCACCAGCAAAAAAGGTATTACAATAGCTTTAAGCTTTTTGTCACCTGCTCTGAGAAGAAATTAGCGAGCCTCTGAAAGCAAAGATGTCTCCAATTGATCTCCACTGCAGAAAGAACTGCCTGAAGATTTATTGCTTCTTCCTACTTTTGCCTCCCCTTGGGAATGCTCACAAATGATGCAGCAATCATGTTCCAGGAAGACCGTAGTTAAACATACTTCACTGACTACTTGATATGCAGCATTGGTTTTTTTCTCTTTGCTTCCTGAAGGAGGGATGGGAAGACTTGAATTCCAATGGGTTAAAAAACCAAAAACCACACAACAACCCTTCCGAGAAATTCCCCCCACAGAGAGAGATTAATGGAGGATGTTCAATAAAGACATGCTTGATAAATACCTGCTCATTTCTACCTACATTTTACAGAGTGTGCAACTTTATTCATTTGTGTGTTGCTGTATGACACTTAACAAAGAAACACATTTTTGTGGGAAGTTGCAAAGCAAGAAACTGCATCTCAGACAAATTTCTCAGAGGTGTTTTGAAAGACCAATAAATCCTGACACAATGCAGTGAAGGAGTTTACTCAGGCTACTGGATGAGTCAACTAGAGGGTCATTGATAGGGCCCTGGAGACTGATTTTCATTTAGATATTGTGCTTTTAAGTTACTGGACTGGCACTATTACTTACAGGAAACCCTTCCCCATCGCAACCACACAATCTCCATAGTTAAACCAGTGTATTTGCTCCCACAAGATATAGTGATGGTCAACAATTTGGGGCTTGTCCACCCTTACACTTCCTCTGCTCTTTTCAGGCATGGTCTGCATTTTAAAGCTGTGTGTCCAAGCACCATTTTTTGTGTGCGTGCTCCCCATGAAAACCCACTCTTTAAAGCTCAATCGGAGCAAACAGCAAACTGCAGAAAACCAAAATTGTGCTACATTCAATAGGAAAATGAACTGGTTTGTTGACCCCAGTTACAAAGTACGGTTGGTATGAATATGTCTCCCTGTCCTACTTGCTTATGATGAAATCCTGTGAAAACCCATTCTATAGCTTTGATTGGTGCTGGGCGTGCTTCTCCAACTAAGCCATGATGCTCACTTTTGTACTGAAGCCAAGGCTCATGTTTTGAACCAAGGAATTCAACTGAATTCACTTCAGAGAAACTATTCCTGTGCTACTTAAGCACAGTCATTTCACTTTCAGCTTCTTTCATATCCAAGGATCCAATACACCAAGACTTTTATTTCTGTTATTCATATCCTGCTTCTTCGTGCTCTTTGAACCCTCCCTGTTTGACTTCCCCTTTGTTCCCATTGCCGGGTCACGAGTCAGAAAGTAATTTGATGTTATCTGGCTTAGCGGAATAAATAAAGTAGTTGCATCTCTAGCGAAGGTTGACCTCAGAGCAGATAGTGTGCACAAGCATTCCAATGAATCCTCAGGCTACAAACTCAAGCGCCAAACATCAGCAGCAACATCTGCGTGTCGGCTTGTGGGCTTCCTCTTTCTCCATCTCTATTACCTGTGCCAGCTTTGGTTTCTGAGAAGAGTTTAGTTATTTCAGGGCACACACACACACACACACACACACACAGAATTGTGCCAGCCCATTGGTAACACACAGAATTCCTAGCCTATTTTGTTCCTTGTAAGAACAGCCAATTTCACCATGTTGAAATGCTGATGCCTCTGGATTTATGTAGAGCAAGCTGTCACATTATCTAGAACAGGCTTCCTCAACCTCAGCCCTCCAGATGTTTTTGGCCTACAATTCCCATGGTCCTTAGCTAGCAGGACCAGTGGTCAGGGATGCTGGGAATTGTAGTCTCAAAACATCTAGAGAGCCGAGGTTGAGGAAGCCCGATCTTAGAATCACTGATCTCATTGCAGTGGTGTTTGCATGCAGGAGTATTTAAGAGGTGTGCGGGATTATTCCTTGAAGTATTCTAAGAAGCAACACTATAGATAAGGTAAAACAATACCTCTTACAGAATCAGTTCACAGTTGTGGAAAAAGAAAGGTCCCTTCACACATGTCCCCAGCAGTGTGGGAGAGCTTTCCTATTGGATGACCCCATGGTGTGCTAAGTTCGAATCCCCACGATGGAGTGAGTTCCTGTTGCTCTGTCCTAGCTCCTGCCAACCTAGCAGTTCAAAAGCACACCGGTGCAAGGAGATAAATAGGTACCACTACGGCAGGAAGGTAAATGGCGTTTCCATGCACTCTGGTTTCCATCATGGTGTCCTGCTGCGCTAGAAGCAGTTTAGTCATGCTGGCCGCATGACCCGGAAAGCTGTCTGTGGACAAACGCTGGCTCCCTCAGCCTGAAAGCGAGATGAGCGCCACAACCCCATAGTCACCTTTGACTGGACTTAAACATCCAGGGTCCTTTACCTTCACCTTTGCTAAGTGAGAGTGTGTGAATTAAAATAGGAAGTTGCCCAATATGTCAACAGATCACACACCATAGACTCATAGACTTAGAAGAGACCCTGGGGGTCAATTTGTCCACCTAGTCCAGCACTATTTTCTACGTCAGCAGCAGCTCTGCAACAGAGGTCCTGATGCATGCATTAAACTACTGGTGCCGGACACTGAAACTGGGACCATCTTTGTGCAGTGCACACACTCTGCTACTGAAATACAGACACTGTCACATTACAGCAAAGCGTCCACCACAGAGACCTTTCTCACACAGTGCAGACCTGGTAATGTGTCAACCAGGTGGGGAAAATCTGTGCTATTGGACCTGATCTTGTAAGCATTTATTATATATACATCATGAAATGACAGGATGCCATGAACTCACTTTTGTGCCATTCAGTAAGTGGGTAAGTCGTGGTCCCTGGGTCAAAAGGTTGTATCTTCTCAGGCAAGGGATGGGGAATCAATGTCCCTCCAGATCTTGGTGGACTACCCATGACCATCATCCAGACTGGCCAATTATCAGGGATGATGGGTGTTGTAGTCCAGCAAGATCTAGAAGGCCACAAGTTTCCCCTCCCTGGTCGAGGAAGAGTTCATGGGCTGATTTCCTTTGAGAAACTCACCGCTGCAAATGTCAGATCAGCTAGGCCAGGGAAAACGAGCCATTTCCACGAACGACAAGCTGGTAGTTATCCCTGACAAATCTGAAGGTAGATGACAGGTTTTCTGTCCTTACATTAAATTACTGCTGCATTGACCTGCTCCCCAGAGAGCTGAACCTTCTCAGAAGCTCGCTTTGACTGGTCTGCAAGAACATATTTTATAGAGCAGCTAAGGGTTACAGACTAGGCTCTTAAAGGCGCTGTAAGAATTTCACAACTGCACATTAACCCATGGTATAAAAACCTTCAATCTTCCCCCCCCCCCATGTCTTTTATTTGATCACACTCTTCATTTTGTAGCCCACCCCTGCCATGAGCATTGCAGATGACTGGGGGAGAAATCATGTTAATGAACTTTCTGCTTTGCTAATGCACCTTCCAATGCATTGCAGCGCTAAATGTAAATACATTTAATTTATTGCTACAAGTGGAATGGTATGTATATTCCAAAGGTTTTGTTTGTTTCGGCTAGCTTCATTTTTTTAAAAAATTGGGCATCTCCTCCATGTCATGCAAACTCTTCTTTCTGCTTATTATAATAAAATAAATAATGTGTCTGCGGAAAGGCAGGTGGTTATTGCTTTGCTGTTTGGTTTGAATTATTTACTTGTTGTTTTTATCCTGTATTTTATTCTGTGAACTGCCCTATCTTATGATGAAGGGGCGGAATATAAATGTAATAAATAAATAAAATGATTAAAATCTGAGGCAGGGACTAGGGAACATTTCTCAACTCGAGGGCCACATTGGCTCCTGGGTAACCTTGCAGGGGCCGCATAACAACGATGTCATGGTTATAAATCAGGCCCTGATTGCATCGTGATGGACGTGGTAAAGGTAAAGGGACCCCTGATCGTTAAGTCCAATCGCGGACGACTCTGGGGTTGCGGCGCTCCTCTCACTTTACTGGCTGAGGGAGCCAATGTTTGTCCACAGACAGTTTTTCCAGGTCATGTGGCCAGCATGACTAAGCCGCTTCTGTTGAAACCAGAGCAGCACACAGAAACGCCGTTTACCTTCCCGCCGGAGCAGTACCTATTTATCTACTTGCACTTTGACGTGCTTTCGAACTGCTAGGTTGGCAGGAGCAGGGACCGAACCTGGTACAGTGGTATCTTGGGTTAAGAACTTAATTCGTTCTGGAGGTCCGTTCTTAACCTGAAACTGTTCTTAACCTGAGGTACCACTTTAGCTAATAGGGCCTCCTGCTGCCGCCACGCCACCACAGCATGATTTCTGTTCTCACCCTGAAGCAAAGTTCTTAACCTGAGGTACTATTTCTGGGTTAGCAGAGTCTGTAACCTGAAGCGTCTGTAACCTGAGGTACCACTGTAGTTGACAGCAAAGTGAAGCCCATCTGACAGTGAGGGGTTACTGCAAAGCTCTAACCTCGGTGTTGTTTCTGAATTACCCTTTTCTTTCCGCCCTGGCAGGACTATAATCTCTGAAATATCACCCTGAACCTGGATTGCTGTTCTGCTGTCTGAATTTATTTTGCAATGCTCTGGTCCCTGCTGCATGAAAGAGTACAATAAAAGATAAAGCAGCGCAGTGGGGCTGTGATTTAATGAACATACCTTTTATGATGAGATACTGGGGCCTGTAATATAGAGCATCTGCTGCAGAATGGATGTGACAGACTCTTGGGATGGGATTTGTGAGGCATCAGGCCCAGCTGATCCATTTCCCACTGAACAGTATACAACATGAAGGTATGTGATGTGCTCCATATATTTATGTTTACGTAAGGAACACATACAATATTCCTGCCCTTTATGGGGGAAAGGGAATCAAGAGGGCAGATATCCAGGAAAGAAAAATATGCATTTCTTAGTGAACCCTAAACTGAGGGCATTCCAGATACAGGCAAAACACTTCTCAAGTGCAATTAAGTTGCTTTAAAAAACAACAACTTAATTATGATTTCTTTTCCCCAATACTTTATCATATGATTTGGATTTGGCTTGTCCACATAATCCAATACTGACAAGTAGATAAAGCGAATATTATTTATTATGGGTGTTATCTAATGAAGTCATCTTGTTCATGCAAGGAATTCCATTTGCCCAATGGAAGCTCCCCTTTCTCTCTCCCTGTGTTCCCCCAAATCTGTTCCTGAAGGTGTGGGGGGGACCCCAAGAACAGACCGGGGGAGCAGGGGGAGAAGTGGAAGTGGATGTTCCACTGAGTCCTGGTGTGAATGGGATGGTTTTAATGGATACTTCATCACCATCGTCAAATAAATAAATAGGAGTTCTAACTGCCCTTCATCCAAGGATCACAGGGCAGTTTACAATATAAAACCACAAGAACACAAAAATACACACTATAGTAACAAACAAAAACAAGAATTTCCCTTTACAGATAGGTAGCCGTGTTGGTCTGCCATAGTCAAAACAAAAAAAAATTTTTCCTTCCAGTAGCACCTTAAAGACCAACTAAGTTAGTTCTTGGTATGAGCTTTCATGTGCATGCACACTTCTTCAGATACACTGAAACAGAAGTTGCCAGATCCTTCTATATAGTGAGAAGGTGGGGAGGGGTATTACTCAGAAGGGTGGTGGGAATGGGTGATTGGCAGATAGCTGTGATTTCCCTGTCACAGTTTAACTTGCCATAGATTGTTTAACTTGCCAAAGGCCATTGAGAAGAGAAAAGCTTTTGCCTGGTGCCTAATGGTATGTAGCAAAGATATGTACAGTGGTATCTCGGGTTACAGACGCTTCAGGGTACAGACGCTTCAGGTTACAGATTCCGCTAACCCAGAAATAGTACTTCGGGTTAAGAACTTTGCTTCAGGATGAGAACAGAAATCGTGCCGCAGCGGCGAGGTGGCAGAGGGAGGCCCCATTAGCTAAAGTGGTGCTTCAGGTTAAGAACGGACCCCCAGAATGAATTAAGTTCTTAACCCGAGGTACCACTGTAATGAAGGTGCCCAGGCGAGATTCTACAGTTTTAATTGTTATTTACATAGCACCATTTACTTATATGCTGCATTACAGGCTATCGTAAGAGAGGTGCGTCCCTTCTCTGAATCTAGTTGAAATTTTATCAGAATGAGAAGTTAACAGGCAAAATCCGATGTTCCTTTCTCCTCATCTATCCAGCCAGATGGAGGGGGGAGACTGGGCTTGAGCTTACTGCCCACCCAACTAAGCTGATCTATCACCTACCTCGCTGCATGCCCAGGTGGCAGGATTATGTTTGAACGTGGACATGAGCATGAAATCCAATGGACATAGGCCAATGTTCGGGTAAAGTGTGCAGATGAATGGATTTATGAGTGAAAACAAGATACAGGAATGCATTATTTTAGCGAAACTTGCTTGCAAAAATGTGTATATGTGGTAAAACTGCATAGAAAAGAAATGTGTATATAGTGGTACCTCGGGTTAAGTACTTAATTCATTCCGGAGGTCCATTCTTAACCTGAAACTGTTCTTAACCTGAGGTACCACTTTAGCTAATGGGGCTTTCCGCCGCCGCTGCATGATTTCTGTTCTCATCCTGAAGCAAAGTTCTTAACCCGAAGTACTATTTCTGGGTTAGCGGAGTCTGTAACCTGAAGCGTCTGTAGCCTGAAGCGTATGCAACCCAAGGTACCGCTGTATTTGGAGAACTTTGGACTAACATATTTTCATGAGGATTTCTTTTAAAAAATAATAATCCTGAATTGTTGCAGAAATGTGAAGAACTGAATCTAAGATTGGGGAAAAACGAGAAACCGAGGGAACAGAAGTGGACAGATCCATTCATCCCTACTCTGGATATGTTGCTTGTCCACCCCCACCCCCCGGTTTTTTGTTTGGTTTAGACCCACTGGTTCTAGGAAACCCCAAATGTTCTTGCCCCCCTATGTGCAATTTTTGCCAAGTCCATTTCAGCAGATGTCCTGCCTTCCCTGTCACTATGCTGTAACATCTTTGTTTAGCATCCCTGTGCACTGAATTGTTCCATGCAAATTGTCTTGTTCTTCGATGATCCATTTCGAAAGATCTCCTTTCACCATCTGCACAGCAATCCCCTCCCCGCACCCCCCCCAAGGGATAGTCTTGTAACAAGGAACACTCCTGTGGAACGTTGCAGCCTGGTTTGCAACTGGGTAGCGAAACAGATGGATCCAATTCCTCACCGGAGCCACAGAGCTGTGCCCTCACTCTTTCCCACAACGTTCCCTCCTTTTCACTTTTCACCAGGAAACTGAGGCATTGCAGAAACCAGGCTTGGGACACAACTAATGCAATTAGGTATTTTTTTTCTGAGAACATTGTCAGAAGGCGATAAACAACACCATGCACAAGCCGTTACCCTCCAACATTTCTCTGATGAAAATAGGGACATTGTGGGAATGTTAAGAATAGTAAAGGTAAAGGGACCCCTGACCATTAGGTCCAGTAGTGACCGACTCTGGGGTTGCGGCGCTCATCTCGCTTTATTGGCCGAGGGAGCCGGCATACAGCTTCCGGGTCATGTGGCCAGCATGACTAAGCCGCTTCTTGCGAACCAGAGCAGCGCACGGAAACGCCGTTTACCTTCCCGCCGGAGCGGTACCTATTTATCTACTTGCACTTTGATCAGCATGACTAAGCCGCTTCTTGCGAACCAGAGCAGCGCACGGAAACGACGTTTACCTTCCCACCAGAGCGGTACCTATTTATCTACTTGCACTTTGACATGCTTTCAAACTGCTAGGTTGGCAGGAGCAGGGACCGAGCAACGGGAGCTCACCCCGTCGCGGGGATTCGAACCACCAACCTTCTGATCGGCAAGTCCTAGGCTCTGTGGTTTAACCCACAGCACCACTCGCGTCCCTAAGAATAACTTCGTTAAGAATAGTAGGGAAGGATATATTGAATAAATATATATATCACGCTAGTAAGTGATGTAGCAGAGCAGATTCTCCTCAATACAATGGAGCCTCGGCTTACATTGCCTCTGGCTTACGTCACCCTCAGCTTGAGACTGGCACAAACCCAGAAGTACGCTGTTTGTGCATGCGCAGAAGCACTAAATTGTGTGCGTGTGTGCACAGACGTGACGCTTTGGGTTGCATCATTTTCAGGTTCGCGGCGGGGCCTCCTGAATGGATCCCCGCTGTAACCCGAGGTTCCACTGTATGACTGGAAGCTAGTTTGCAGATTCATTTGAATCTCTTAGTTAAGATAATTTACTGGTGTCCCCTTTAATAAAGACACAAGAGTCTTTTCCGAGTAAGGTAACAAAAAGTTTACATGCATTTCAGTTCACAATATGATCCCTGAAAGGCAGGCTTTTCTTAGTAGTTACACAAACTGTGAGTTCATATCATGTGGAGCCTGAACTCATGTGCTGCTGGCTGAGAGCCAGCAGACAGCAAAATTATATTAAGACAACAAAATGGCTGCAGGAGAACAGCATGGCAGCAAAAGGTAATAACAAGACAACAGCAGTATCAAGATGAACAAGAGACAAAACTGCAAGTGAGAAAATGGATGTGTGACTTGGCTCTTTTATGGAGTCAGCCAGAGCCACGCCCATCTCCCAGGTCACATGCAGGGGGAAGAATCTCCAGACCAGTGGAACACGAAGTTACCCTGACAGGACTGGATGTCTCCCTGCCTGTGTCCACTCTAGGGAAATAAGGAATGTAGTATTTGACTGTACCAATGGATTATATCCCACAGACGTCCCATTCCATAATGGTAATTTCGCTATTTATACTCCACACATAGAGGGACGCAGATGGTGCTGTGGGTTAAACCACAGAGCCTAGAGCTTGCCAATCAGAAGGTCGGCAGTTCAAATCCCCACGACGGTGTGAGCTCCCATTGCTTGGTCCCTGCTCCTGCCAACCTAGCAGTTCGAAAGCACGCAGTGCAAGTAGATCAATAGGTACCGCTCCGGCGGGAAGGTAAACGGAGTTTCCGTGCGCTGCTCTGGTTTGCAAGAAGTGGCTTAGTCATGCTGGCCACATGACCCGGAAGCTGTACGCCGGCTCCCTCTGCCAATAAATCGAGATGAGCGCCGCAACCCCAGAGTCGGTCACGACTGGACCTAATGGTCAGGGGTCCCTTTGTTGTTGTTGTTGTTGTTTAGTCGTTTAGTCGTGTCCGACTCTTCATGACCCCATGGACCAGAGCACGCCAGGCACCTCTGTCCTCCACTGCCTCCCGCAGTTTGATCAAACTCATGCTGGTAACCTCGAAAACACTATCCAACCATCTCGTCCTCTGTCTCCCCCTTCTCCTTGTGCCCTCCATCTTTCCCAACATCAGGGTCTTTTCTCATGAGGTGGCCAAAGTATTGGAGTCTCAGCTTCAGGATCTGTCCTTCCAGTGAGCACTCAGGGCTGATTTCCTTGAGAATGGATAGGTTTGATCTTCTTGCAGTCCATGGGACTCTCAAGAGTCTCCTCCAGCACCATAATTCAAAAGCATCAATTCTTCGGCGACCAGCCTTCTTTATGGTCCAGCTCTCACTTCCATACATCACTACTGGGAAAACCATGGCTTTAACTATACGGACCTTTGTTGGCAAGGTGAAATCTCTACTTCTCAAGATGCTGTCTAGGCCTGTCATTGCCCTTCTCCCAAGAAGCAGGCGTCTTTTAATTTTGTGGCTGCTGTCACCATCTGCAGTGATCATGGAGCCCAAGAAAGTAAAATCTCTCACTGCCTCCATTTCTTCCCCTTCTATTTGCCAGGAGGTGATGGGACCAGTGGCCATGATCTTCGTTTTTTTGATGTTGAGCTTCAGACCATATTTTGCGCTCTCCTCTTTCACCCTCATTAAAAGGTTCTTTAGTTCCTCCTCACTTTCTGCCATCAAGGTTGTGTCATCTGCATATCTGAGGTTGTTGATATTTCTTCCGGCAATCTTAATTCCAGCTTGGGATTCATCCAGCCCAGCCTTTCGCATGATGTATTCTGCATATAAATTAAATAAGCAGGGAGACAAAATACAGCCTTGTCGTACTCCTTTCCCAATTTTGAACCAATCAGTTGTTCCATATCCAGTTCTAACTGTAGCTTCTTGTCCCACATAGAGATTTCTCAGGAGACAGATGAGGTGATCAGGCACTCCCATTTCTTTAAGAACTTGCCATAGTTTGCTGTGGTCAACACAGTCAAAGGCTTTTGCATAGTCAATGAAGCAGAAGTAGATGTCTTTCTGGAACTCTCTAGCTTTCTCCATAATCCAGCACATGTTTGCAATTTGGTCTCTGGTTCCTCTGCCTCTTCTAAATCCTGCTTGCACTTCTGGGAGTTCTCGATCCACATACTGCTTGAGCCTTCCTTGTAGAATATTAAGCATAACCTTGCTAGCGTGTGAAATGAGTGCAATTGTGCGGTAGTTGGAGCATTATTTGGCACTGCCCTTCTTTGGGACTGGGGTCCCTTTACCTTTACCTTACTCCACACATTACTTACTGGGTTGCCCCAGCCACTCTGGGCAGCTTCCAACATCTATAAAAACATAACAAAACATTGAACATTAAAAAAAGCCGCGTTCCCTACACAGGATTGCCTTCAGATGGCTCGAGGGATCAGATAACTCCATATCCTCCAACATTTCTCCATTGAAAATAGGGACATCCTAAGGAAAAGTGGGACATTGCAGGATCAAATCAGAAACCCGGACGGTTTCTCTAAATCAGGGACGTCCCTGGAAAATAGGGACACTTGGAGGGCCTGTCAGTCTTTGTGTGTTTGCATTTTCTGTATTGATCTGTGAGCATCTGAAATGTGTGCTACTGGAAGCCCCTGGAATTCAACATCATAAGGTGCCTAGAGGGCAAGATTCTAAGTGTCAAACTCTGCTTTCCTGGAGGCAGAAATAAAGCAGGAGAGCATGGTATGCATATTTATGGGATCTGGTTGGATCCTTCTGCAGCCAAAGAAAAGCTATGAAGGCGAGCCAATCACTGAAAAACACCAGAGACTATAAACATGATGGCTGATAGTAATGTTTTATTGCAAATGGATCATTAGAGGCCGAACAAAGCAACAGTTTCCCACACCTAGCCTTTGAGATGCAAGGGTTTATCTAGATAAAGTGGAACAAAATACGCATGTATTTTGTTCAGGGAAGTTTTTAATCTGTGATATTTTAGTGTATTTTTGGTTTCTATGGAAGCTGCCCAGAGTGGCTGGGGAAACCCAGCCAGATGGGCGGGGTACAAATAATGAATTATTATTATTATTATTATTATTATTATTATTATTATTATTAGTCAAGGCAGAAACATAGTTCTGAGTCAGGCCAGTACTCCATGTAGCTCAATACTGCCCACTCTGGCTGGCAGCAATCATTCATGATTTCAGATGGGGTCATTCCCAGTCCTCCCTGGAGATGCTGGGGATTAAACCTGGGCCTTCCAGATGTTTTGGGAATACAGCTCCCATCATCCCTGACCACTGGTCCTGTTAGCTAGGGATGATGGGAGTTGTAGTCCGAAATCATCTAGAGGGCCTAGTTTGGGGATGCCTGCTTTATCCCACAGACTACAGCCTTTTCCTTGGCATATGTATGGCATCTTAAAAAGCAGAGACATCACTTTGCCAACAAAGGTCCGTATAGTTAAAGCTATGGTTTTCCCAGTAGTGATGTATGGAAGTGAGAGCTGGACCATAAAGAAGGCTGATCGCCGAAGAATTGATGCTTTTGAATTATGGTGCTGGAGGAGACTCTTGAGAGACCCATGGACTGCAAGAAGATCAAACCTATCCATTCTGAAGGAAATCAGCCCTGAATTCTCACTGGAAGGACAGATCGTGAAGCTGAGGCTCCAATACTTTGGCCACCTCATGAGAAGAGAAGACTCCTTGGAAAAGAACCTGATGTTGGGAAAGATGGAGGGCACAAGGAGAAGGGGACGACAGAGGACGAGATGGTTGGACAGTGTTCTCGAAGCTACCAGCATGAGTTTGACCAGACTGCGGGAGGCAGTGGAGGACAGGAGTGCCTGGCGTGCTCTGGTCCATGGGGTCACGAAGAGTCAGACACGACTAAACAACTAAACAACAACAACAATGGCATTATGGGATGTATAGGGTGTTTGGGGAGGGGTAGTACCTCTGGTGAGGCATATGTCATGCTCCTTCTGGGGTAGTTTGTCCACCTCCTCCCCTGCTGCACTCAGCTCTCAGCTGTGGCTCCTAGAAGCTGTCAGCATGAGACACCCGCTACACCGTGGGAATGGCTTTGACTGGTCGGCTAAACCTGATGAGGGTAGCTGGTGGGTCCCACACCCTCAGGGACCATCAGGGACCCTGAATAGGAATGCTCCATGCTGCAACATTTTGTTGCATCCATTAGCTCCCACCTTCCCTTCGATGGCTGAGAGTGGAATCCCTTGATTTCCCAGGCAACCTTGCACCCAGAACCAGATTGGGAAGATGGGAAGTCCCAGCAAAGGAAGAATGGATACAAAAACTTATGGAATATGCAGAAATGGCAAAACTGACTGGAAGAATAAGAAATCAAGACAACAAACTTTTTATAAAAGAATTTAAACGGTTTATTGAATATTTACAGATAAATTGTAAACTAATAATAATAAAATAATAATAATAATAAAAATAATATATTTATATTCCACCCATCTGGCTGGGTTTCCCCAGCCACTCTGGGTGGCTTTCAGCAAAATGTTAAAATATAATGATTCATCAAACATTAAAAACTTCCCTAAACAGGACTGCCTTCAGATGTCTTCTAAAAGTCCGATAATTGTTTATTTCTTTGACATCTCATGGGAGGGCATTCCACAGGGTGGGCACCACTACATTGGCAGGATTATTGTAATAACCTGCAACTTTATAAGAGTATATGTTTGAAGTGGATGAATCAATGAGCAAATTAAGTTAATTTGGATATGCAGAAGAGATTCAAAATAAATTTAAGGAACCGCAGAAAGAGGTGGAAGGAAGTCAGGTTTTAAAATGTTAAAACGATTTGTAAAATTAGTGAACGGTATAAACCCAAAAAGAGGGACGCGGGTGTCACTGTGAGTTAAATCACAGAGCCTAGCACTTGCCGATCAGAAGGTCGGTGGTTCGAATCCCCACGACGGGGTGAGCTCCCCTTTGCTTGGTCGCTGCTCCTGCCAACCTAGCAGTTCAAAAGCACATCAAACTGCAAGTAGATAAACAGGTACCGCTCCGGCAGGAAGGTAAACGGTGTTTCTGTGTGCTGCTCTGGTTCACCAGAAGTGGCTTAGTCATGCTGGCCACATGACCCGGAAGCTGTACGCCGGCTCCCTTGGCCAATAAAGCGAGATGAGCGCTGCAACCCCAGAGTCGATCACGACTGGACCCTTTACCTTTATCTATAAACCCGAAAAGCACATATATATATATATATATATATATATATATATATATATATATATATTAAAAAAGGGGGATGCTTTAGGTGTGATTCCTGCACTGCAGGAGATTGGATTTCATCACCACCGGGGTCCCATCCAACTTTACAGTTCTATGATCCTTTGAAACGTTTACGTGGCCATCAATGTGTGTTGCCATTCCACTCCACTTGCTCCACATTCTCCTCTCTGGAGAGGCCTAGGAGTGATTTACAGGGATAATCATGTATTTATTTTTTTAAAAAAGAAAACGTGGGTTGCAGTCCCCAGTAGGCCATTCCAGGATCTCTACAGCCCGTTCTGTTGACGCCTGGCAGCCGGCCTTCTCATTACCAGCTTGGTAAGTGTATTCAGGCAAGGAGAGCAGTCTGTCACCTCCTGAATTTCTTCATGCCAGGGTGGCACTGCAGCGAGTTAATTCAGTCTGAAGCCCCCAACACTCTGAGCATGGCTCAGAGAAAAAAGACTGCACACTTGCCAAGGTAGAATTGGAAACTAGGGGGAAACACACGGTGCGCGGAGCTCATCTGCATCAATTCCTTTCCTCCTACTCTTCCTCTCTTCTCCTGACTCTCCAGCCAGCTTGGCAGCATCAGGTCAGCAGGTCCCCCATTGAATCGATTTGGTATTGTCGCAAGGCAGCCATTAGCAGGCTGACCTTTCATCTGAATAGACTTGCAGGCAGCAGACTCAACATCTGGGTCCTTCTGGAGCTGGTGCCGAGAAAGGCTGAAAACAAAGCCTGCTGGATCGAGACTCGTGTCTCTCTGTCCCCATCACGCTCCTCTTCCCCGACTGAATTTCTGCCTCACGGACCCTGCGCTCCAGCAAAATGAAAGAAACACAAACAAAAATATCCACCCCGGGCTAAGATGTGTCATGATTTTGTCACGCATAGTGGCATCTGTGGAGGCTTTGCGTCCAAAGCTCTGGATTTCTCTGTGTACAACCTGGAGCACGTCTTGTTGATGCAAAACAATTCACAACACTGTCCCCACTCCTAAAAAATGTGTTTGCTCCTTGTATGGGCCGTAAAAGTATATCAAGCCCCAAGAACCTTGGGATCAGTTTGCATGTGAGGTCGCTTTATTCCATATATCAATCGCCCCACTCTATGGAATTGTCTCTGTTGCATGTGCCACATAATATTCATTCTGCATTTGTAAGAAATCAACTTTTAGTGTAGCATCACCCACCCTTTGGAACTCCCTGCCTATTGATGTCACACCCTCTCTGACCCTTGCTAAAAACATTTTTGTTCAGGCAAGCCTATCCACATATATGAAATGTTGATTTGTGCTTTAATCTGGTTCTTATTTTATTGTTGACTTTAAATATTTTTTGAATGTTTAAAATAATGTTTGTACGGGTGGCGCTGTGGTGTAAACCACTGAGCCTTGGACTTGCCGATTGGAAGGTCAGTGGTCCGAATCCCCGCGATGGGGTGAGCTCCCGTTGCTTGGTCCCAGCTCCTGCCAACCTAGCAGTTCGAAAGCACGTCAATGTGCAAGTAGATAAATAGGTACTGCTCCAGCGGGAAGGTAAACAACGTTTCCGTGTGCTGCTCTGGTTTTGCCAGAAGCGGCTTAGTCATGCTGGCCACATGACCTGGAAAAACTGTCTGCAGACTAACGTTGGCTCCCTCGGCCAGTAAAGCGAGATGAGCGCTGCAACCCCAGAGTCGTTCGCGACTGGACTTAACTGTCAGAGATCCTTTACCTTTTACTGATAATTTAATTGCTTTATTCTTTTTGTAAACCGTTTGGAAGATTTTTTTTGTACACATGAGTTGTATGTACATTAAAGAAAGAAAGAAAAGAAACAAGATGTTTTAACCTGGGAAATCATAGAATAATGGAATTGTAGAGTTGGATTTTAAATTTTGTTTTGTGATGATGATGATGATGATTAAGAGTTTATTGTAAATGCTTTGATATTGACACCGGTCTTGAAAGACCTACATTGGCTCCCTATATGTTTCCGAGCACAATTTAAAGTGTTGGTGCTGACCTTTAAAGCCCTAAACGACCTTGGTCCGGTATACCTGAAGGAGCATCTCCACCCCGACACTGAGGTCCAGCGCTGAGGGCTTTCTGGCGGTTCCCTCACTGCGAGAAATGAGGTCACAGGGAACCAGGCAGAGGGCCTTCTCAGTAGTGGCACCTGCCTTGTGGAAAGCCCTCAAACCAGATGTCAAAGAAATAAATAACTATCTGACATTTAGAAGACATCTGAAGGCAGCCCTGTTTAGGGAAGTTTTTAATGACTGAAGTTTTAATGTCTTTTTAATCTTTTGTTGGAAGCCTCCCAGAGTGGCTGGGGAAACCCAGCCAGATGGGTGGGGTATGTATAAATAAATAAATAAATAAATAAATTTCTTGTGTGATATTGTGACGTATTTAAATAGGCAAATTAATAAATAAATAAAAGTGGGGGAAGCAGCAGGTGCAGCTTTTATCTTTGCACAGAATTCAACCTTCCAGCTATGCAAACGTTGGAGAGTTTCTACCTGTTGGGATCTTGGCAGCTTCCTGAGGATGCCACATGGTGATTCCTTGCATGCCAGAGAGCCAACCCCCCTGCCGCCACCTGCTAAATGCGCCAAAGTTTGCTGCTGTTTCTTAGGGTTCCTCCGGCTGACCTGCTTATTGAGCGCTCAAACTGACTTGCTTGAAAAAAGCATTATGCAGAGGCGGGATTACAGTGTGGTCTTTGATGCACATTCATTCTGATTTTCTTTGAGGAGAGGCCATACGATTCTGTTTGAAACGGATTGCAAAAAATAGTTCGGCTGCACAAAGCTAAATTTCCGGGCCTGCGCTTGAATTCCTCCTGCAAGCTACTGACATTCTGCAGCCACCTTTACTTAGTCTAGAGAACAGCTGACTGAGGGGAAATGTACAAGGTTATTCCTCAACTGACCCTACAGCTTGCTTTCTCTGTTCTCCCAGATACTTTCTCTATTCTCCCAGCTGCTGGAGGCTGGAACTTGCTAGTCCCTGAAAGAAGGAAGGGAAGGGAGGTGAGAGAATTTCACGCGTACATTTGAACTGACCAGCCTGACCTTCATCTCCTGGCTTCTAGTGGTGTCAACGATTATACTCACAAACTGGAGCCAAAGGTTTCAGGAAATGGACCACAATCAGAGATCGGGCTTTGATTTCCACCAGCCCTTCTGGAAAGAGCCCTGCCGTATTTCTTCAGTGGTGAGCCCCACCCGCCTCACTTGTCCTTAAGGCGCCGCTTGATGTTGATGGGTTAAGTCCCAAATCCCAGGTCCCCATTTGCCTCCAACGGTGCCCCGGGCTCTTCCTTCTGCACAAGGCAGAGTGGAGGACAGGCGACCCGCCTGACGAGGGGAGCAGCGTGTGACGAGCTATCGGGAGAATGTTCATTAAAACAATTGCAGATTAATTATGTGGAGGATCTGTTCAAATGGATGCTCCGCGCACTAATTAGGCAAGGAGTGCCAGAAGTCAAAGAGGTTTAGGCCGAGATTCAAAGGCTTGTTGATCGGGTGACATTTGCATCTTCAAACAGCCAAGCCAGCTGCCGAGGGGGAATGTCTCTTATTAGGAATTGGAGGAAGAGGGTAGCCAACTGGTATTTTCCATGCTGTCAGTCATCGCTTTTCCAAAAGCGGCTCCTGGAGTGCGTAGCTCTCTTCTGAAGCTGAGCAACAGCCAATGGTTGGAGCAGCAAGGTCTTTTACAACTCCATGTTTGTGCTTGAGATCTTTCACACCTTTTTAGCTCCTCTCACAAGGTGGAAGTTGGTCCTTGGAAACTGCATCATTAGGGCAAATGGGGACCTGCTCTTCTTATTTGCATCTGGTCTAGAGGGAGGCACTGGCTGCTAGCTTCCTTCTCCTTATTCTCAGTGTCGCCCTTGTAGAACTCAACAGGGAAGAGGATGGGTTAGTTGGCTCTGCTTGCCATTGGCTCAGGCTCCACCTATAGTTGGCCTCTAGGCCTTCTGCCCTACCAGCCCAGCAGCCACTGACTGGCAGTGGCTCTTCAGGGTTCCAGACAGGGGTCTTCCCAATCCTACCTGGAGATGCTGGGGTCTTCTCCATGCAGAGCAGATGTTCTACTGCAGAGCTACAGCCCTTCCTCTGCGCACCCAACTTTGCATGTGACTCTTTGAAGACTCTTTATAGGGGGCTCTTTGAAGGAGTCCTCTGTCTGTGAAGGGCTGTCCAATCCAAGCCCAGGTTAAACCAAAAAATACTATAAGAAGGGAGAGCAGGTGGTCACTGAAGTTGCCCTCCAACAGTGAGTACCTGGACAGAAGGGCAAGCAGGCAAACAAGTCCTCCTGCCACAGTCTTCTCCACAAAGTGAGAAGTATGGCATTTGATTTGTTTTTAAATTTGCATCTTTACATATAAATTATGTTATGGCGATTGTTATCCTCTTTTGCCTTCTTCTTCTTCTTCTTCTTCTTCTTCTTCTTCTTCTTCTTCTTCTTCTGCTTCTGCTTCACCAGCGTGGTCTAGTGGTTAAGAGCAGTGGATTCGTAATCTGGTGAACCAGGTTCGCTTCCCCACTCCTCCACATGCAGCTGCTGGGTGACCTTGGGCTAGTCACACTTCTTTGAAGTCTCTCAGCCTCACTCACCTCACAGAGTGTTTGTTGTGGGGGAGGAAGGGAAAGGAGATTGTTAGCCGCTTGGAGACTCCTGAAGGGGAGTGAAAGGTGGGTTATCAAGTCCAAACTCCTCCTCCTCCTCCTCCTCTTCTTCTTCATCCCTCCTTTTTTGTGATGTGAAAGTGGTCAACCTAACCTCTGGGGATGCCACCACACACTCTATCTCAGTGATCTCTGGAATTTTTGAAAGCTGCAGCATAACTTAGCCATTCTGCTTCAGTTTGCCGTTGGAATTCTGAAACAGGGAGATAGACAAGAGGATGCAAGAGAGGTTGCTTATCTTGCAGTGACCTTTAACTCTGTGCAGACAGAGCCATTTCTTTACTGCTGTTGGCAAGAGGGTGCAGTTCTTGATGGGAGGGTATACGATCTATATGGAAGCTTCCATTCCCAAACTCGTCTATCACATGCCCATCCTTCTCAGCTTTCTGACTCTCCTGCCCTTCCTGTAAAAGTGGCATAGTTGGTAGACATGCTTGTTTGCAGAATTTTGGCACCTTACGAGAAAAGAAACTAGGGCCATTGACCAATAAAGAAATTTAGTTGATTAATCAACTGCCTTTTAGAATGCATTTTGTCCCTATGGGGTACCCTTTGACCTTCAAGATGTTCCTGGATGTGCTGAATGTTCTCAAATCATACACCCAGTTCACACATATTTATTTATTTATTGCATTTATATCTTGCCCTTCTTCTCAAAGGAGCCCAAGGTGGCATGGGTGAATGAGAACCTTTCCAATCCATGTCTCTTTCAAATGCGTCCATTCATAAGTTCATCCTGTTTCAATTTTTAATGTATTTTTTTAAAAAAATTGAAACAAAACACCTGCACCTGAATCAGTATGATAAATTGTATTTAATAGGATTGGGCAGTGGATCTGGCCAAATCTTGGGTCCCAAAATGAATTGGGCAGATTTGGGCTGATTTGGATCAGATTGGGGCACACAAAAGAGGGAGGAAGGGAGAAGTCCCATTGTGCAGCCTCTGACCTTTCTGGCTGTGCAGAAGGAGAATGGAGATTCGGGTTGGGCATGTGGAAGATTTATACATCTTGGGGGTCCCAGCAAGTACCCGACCTCTATCACATTCTGGAACTGAACATCATATCAATAATCCTAAACCAACTCCTTGTTTTGCTGAAAGGCAACATTTCACCTGCAAAGAGTTCTTCTTCATCAGCTCAAGAGCTTGGTGCCATCCCCCCACTCCAAAACAACAACCATAACCCACCCCTCTCTCTTTAAAAATATGACAAGCAGATCTTCATCCTTCCTAACCAATTTAATGAGACAGGAAAGTAGTCTGGAAGCCTGACAGATGAGGATGAAATCTCCTGTTTTACTAGGATGGATTACACCTTAACCCCACGTCGGATTGCTTGAACAGGATTATCCTACGGATGAGTATTAGAACGGTGCAATTATGTCCAGGCCCCGTACAATCAGCACAGCCTTTCCCCGACATGCTATGGAAATTTTGATAGAGGTGTCAATAGTTTAGAGGTCACCCAACGCAGCCAAAGTGAGTGGGGTGGGGAGCTGAGTTGATTAATGGCTATATTGAAACGACTGCTCATCTGATCCGTCTCCAAAAAAAGCAACCTTCTATTTTCACTCCCAGACGGCGAGGAGGGGGTGTTAGGAAGGAGGATTAAATTATGTAAATGGAGCCTGAAGTTGTTTAACCTTTCTACAAGAGAACCAGCACTGGAAAAAGGAGGAACTAAGCCCATTATCAGCAATAGAGCAGCAAGACCTTTTGGGGGAGCTTACAGCTCATCCTGCTTACCCCCTCCTCCTGTGCTGTTCTACAAAGAGCTGTTTAGTCACTCTCCTGGTGTTGGCAAAAGAGCCCTTGGAGAATTATTTATGTATTGCCTTGTGTATCCCACACTCCTTCCAAAGAGCTCAGAGTGGCTTTGCATATGGTTCCCAGACGGTCCTCATGCCAGGCTGTGCTCTGAGCCAGAGACGCTCAGCTACGGCAACAGAACTGTGTCGTCTGCTGAGTCAGGCCATGTGTCAAGCTTGTGCTTTTCGACAAAACGGCAAACGCCGAGAGGATCGGAAGAGGGACACTTGCATTCTCGTGGCTCTCCTGTTCTCGTTGCCAAGCTGTGTCCGCCTGAGTTCTGTGCCCCATGACATGTGGCCAAAGGCTTTGTTTCCTTACTGACTCCAGTTGTATTCTTTGACTGGCACCAGCTTCTGAAGCAGGAGAATGGGCTAATAAGCTGGCAACTGTAGGGTTAAAAAAACCACAATTTTAATAGAACCCTTCATCCCATGATGAGCTGCAGGGCAGACACACTCAGCAAGTTTTTCTAGGAGACTCTTCCAAAATGCATATGGTGTGGTTGACTTCATCTGCACTTTATGTTTGAAGCAGTTTGTTGTTTGGTCGTTTAGTCGTGTCCGACTCTTCGTGACCCCCCTGGACCACAGCATGCCAGGCCCTCCTGTCTTCTACTGCCTCCCGCAGTTTGGTCAGACTCATGTTAGTAGCTTCGAGAACACTGTCCAACCATCTCATACTCTGTCGTCCCCTTCTCCTTGTGCCCTCCATCTTTCCCAACATCAGGGTCTTTTCCAGGGAGTCTTCTCTTCTCATGAGGTGGCCAACGTATTGGAGCCTCAGCTTCAGGATCTGTCCTTCCAGTGAGCATTCAGGGCTGATTTCCTTAAGAATGGATAGGTTTGATCTTCTTGCAGTCCATGGGACTCTCAAGAGTCTCCTCCAGCACCATAATTCAAAAGCATCAATTCTTTGGCAATCAGCCTTCTTTATGGTCCAGCTGTCACTTTTGATACTGTTTGAAGCAGTATCATACCCCTTTAAACGGCCATGAATCCCCCCCCACCAACCCCCCAAATCATGGGAACTGTAGTTTTGCTAAGGGGGCTTAGAGTTCTTAGAACAGTGTTGCCCCTATTCCCCCCCTAGAGCTACAATCCCAGGAGCTTCCATGGAGAAGCACTGATGGTCAAACCACTGCAAGAACTGCACCTCTTGCAATTAGGGGTGCTAAGGGGGTCTCTTAACAACTCATAGCACCATTAAAAAAACTACAATTCTCAGGAATCTTGGGGTTGTATCTCAGACCCTTCAAATGTCCCTATTTTCCAGGGACTGTTCCAGATTTACAGAAGCCGTCTGATTTGATTCCAGAATGTCCAACTTTTCCATAGAACATCCCTATTTTCATTGGAGAAATGTTGGCGGGTATGGAGTTATCCAACCCACCGAACTATCTGAAGGCAGCCCTGCAGAGGGAAGTTTTTAAATATTTGATGTTTTATTATGCTTTTTATTTGTTGGAAGCTGCCCAGAGTGGCTGGGGTAATCCAGTCAGATGAGTGGGGTATGAATAGTAAAACAACAACAACAACAACAAAACAACAGCAGTTGAATAGGTTATCCCTATTTTCATTGGAGAAATGTTGGAGGGTATGGAACCTGACTGTTTAATGTGGTCTGATACTGCTTTAAATGTGCAGCACAGGTGGGGTTATGGTTCTCTTTCAACTTGCTCCAGATACTTGGAGGGCTTCTTCACTTTCATCTTTTAAGAAAGGGATGTGGAAAGCTGTGGTCCTCCAGATGTTTATGGACTACAACTCCCATAATCCCTAGCCTCTGGTGATGCTGACAATGGGTAGATGGGTGTTTGGAGTCCAACAGCATCTGGAGGGCTATGATCCCCATCCCTGCTTGGAGACTTTTAATGATGCGCTCAACCTTACTTGCTTGTCCTGTGCAGCCAGGGTTGATAGGCACCTCAGAAGTTGATCCTGCCCTCCAAAGCTGGCTGATTGACACTCCAGGCTAGCCAATAGAGCTCGCCAGCCAGCAGGCACTTCTGAATTGGGCAGATCTCTTGCCAATGGTTCTAAGAGGTTGAGTAATATGTTTTGTGGAGCAGCAGCCTCAGCCCCTTCAAAGCTAAGAATTTGTGGCTCTCCCTTCTCCTTTCTTTCTTTTTTGGCTGGGTTTCTACCCTACGTTTGTTGTCCTTCCGGCAGGCAGAAATTCAGCAGGTGGGGAGGATTTCCTTTTAATATTGTTGTTGGAATTTTTGCAGTTCTTGATAGCTTCCATTTGGTCACTGTAATCATTTGCTTTGAAGTCATTTCTGCACCAGGTAAAGTTATTTTTAGCCCCCAATTCTCCCCCAAACTTGTCCTTTATTTTCCCTGACCTTTGCCCAGCCAAAGGTGGCAATTCTACCAATGGCCCATTTGCAATATTAAGCGCCTTTCTGATAGCACCCCATGTTTAGATCATAAGACCACCATCTAGACAAGAACAGAAATTCACCTCCAAATTCCCTGCTGCAAAATCCTCTGTCAAATATTCAATAAATACTTCAATGTTTGCTTAATGTTCATCAGATATTTTATATATGTAGTTGGCATCTAATTATGTTTGATCTCCCATGTTTGATTGTTAACTGAAATTGACAGTTGACAGCTAAGGTACTTAAGATTTCACGAACAGCTGATGCAACTGCATTTAGCGTCAAACAATATGTTCTAATCAGCGCTGGATCTACAGATTTTGCCATGGAAGGCAAATGCCTCCCCTGCCGCCACTCCCTCCCCACCCCCCCCAATTGTGAACTCCATGGGATAAACTTTATGCAATAAATTCCATGCCACAATTCACGTAAATTCATTTTATTTATTCATTTATTTTATCTTACATAATTAAAATGGAAATACAAAAAATAAAACAAAGTATAAAACAGCAATAATACAAGACTTAAATTGCTAACTCCAAATATATAGTTTGTGTTTCCATGTGTGGAAACACTAAGGTTCTAGTGCTCATATAGTGATAAAAGTGTTGCTGACAACACGGCTGTCATGGGCAATGAAAAATGAAGTGCCAGTACTATGCTAGGCTACCAGTTTTAAAATGTCATGGCTTCCCCAAAAGAATTCTGGGAGGTGTCATTTGTTAAGGGTGCCGAGAGTTATTAGGAGAGCCCAATTCCCCTCAGGGAAAGCAGAGTCTTGAAACTGTAGCTGTGTGAGGGGGAATAAGTCCCTCCTAACAACTCTTGGGGACACGGGTGGCGCTGTGGGTTAAAGCCTCAGCACCCAGGACTTGCCGATCGAAAGGTCGGCGGTTCGAATCCCCGCGGCGGGGTGCGCTCCTGTCGTTTGGTCCCAGCGCCTGCCAACCTAGCAGTTCGAAAGCACCTTCGGGTGCAAGTAGATAAATAGGGACCGCTTACTGGCGGGAAGGTAAACGGCGTTCCGTGTGCTGTGCTGGCTCGCCAGATGCAGCTTTGTCACGCTGGCCACGTGACCCGGAAGTGTCTGCGGACAGCGCTGGCTCCCGGCCTATAGAGTGAGATGAGCGCACAACCCTAGAGTCCGGCAAGACTGGCCCGTACGGGCAGGGGTACCTTTACCTTTACCTAACAACTCTTGGGGACGCGGGTGGCGCTGTGGGTTAAACCACGGAGCCTAGCCCCTACTCGCAGGGAAACCCCCTCTTTGGGGCTCCGGAGCGAAGTGGGGTGAGCAGCGCGGTGCAGCGAACCGATTGCTACTTTCACGGAGGGAAGCCGCACAGCCATCGCCGGAGAGCGCTGACTTTTTCCTGATGACAATTGGACTCTAAACAAAGTACCCGTGAGTAAAAATGGAAAATTTCTTTTTATTTTTGGAATTAGTGTAACACTAATGAAATATTAGGGATTATGCTGGAATGGAACCAATTGGCTTTAGTAAAAAGGATTTAAGGAGTTATGTAGAAATATGGTTTAAAAATTGAATTTTAAGATTTTTAAGGCAAGATAAGGTTAAAGAAATTAATGTAAATTGAACAATAGAATATAGCAAAAGATGGAAAGGATATGTTGAGGTAATAAATAAGATAGACTGTTAAGATAAATTATTTAAACAAAAATTGAGAAATATGGGAAGAATTTGCTGAAACAACGAATTAAGCTAGAATACAAAAAGGGAGGTGTGAGGAGGTCCAAGAAACAAGCAAACAAAAAGATGCAATATGGAATTTGTATTCTTTTTTCTTGTTTTTTCTTTTTGTACTTTCTTTTTGATATATTTTTCTGTCGTATTTTTCTGTTCTTTTTTTATACTTATGTATTTTTGAAACTTTGAATAAATATCATATTAAAAAAATAAAATAAAACACAGAGCCTAGGACTTGCCGATCAGAAGGTCGGTGGTTCGAATCCCCACGACGGGGTGAGCTCCCGTTGCTCAGTCCCTGCTCTTGCCAACCTAGCAACTCGAAAGCATGTCAAAGTGCAAGTAGATAAATAGGTACCACTCCAGCGGGAAGGTAAATGGCGTTTCTGTGCGCTGCTCTGGTTCGCCAGAAGCGGCTTAGTCATGCTGGCCACATGACCCGGAAGCTGTACGCCGGCTTCCTCGTCCAGTAAAGCGAGATGAGCGCGCCAACCCCAGAGTGGGCCACGACTGGACCTAATGGTCAGGGGTCCCTTTATCTTTACCTTTACTTAACAACTCTTGGCAGGGACGTGGGTGGCGCTGTGGTCTATTAATTTTTAAAAACACAAATATTTTATTATTAAAACAATTCAACATTAATACATACATATTACGAATATACAAACATACATTTCATACAATCCTTAAAAATATTCATACATACCCACACTGTGGGATTGAGTGTGGGTGGTGCTGTGGTTTAAACCACTGAGCCTCTTGGGCTTCCCGATCAGAAGGTTGGCAGTTCGAATCCCCATGATGGGGTGAGCTCCTGTTGCTCGGTTCCTGCTCCTGCCAACCTAGCAGTTCGAAAGCACATCAAAGTGCAAGTAGATAAATAGGTACCGCTCCGGCAGGAAGGTAAATGGCGTTTCCATGTGCTGCTCTGGTTTCACCAGATGCGGCTTAGTCATGCTTGCCACATGACCCAGAAAAACTCTGCAGACAAACGTCGGCTCCCTCAGCATGTAAAGTGAGATGAGCGCCGCAACCCCAGAGTCTTTCACGACTGGACTTAACTGTCAGGGGTCCTTTACCTTTTTTTTTTTTTTAACAACTCTCGGTACCTTAACAAACTGCAGCTCCCAGAATTCCATGGGGAAAGCCATGCCTTTTTAAAGTGTTTGTTGTTGTTGTTTAGTCGTTTAGTCATGTCCGACTCTTCGTGACCCCATGGACCAGAGCACGCCAGGCACTCCTGTCTTCCACTGCCTCCCGCACTTTGGTCAATCTCATGCTGGTAGCTTCGAGAACACTGTCCAACCATCTCGTCCTCTGTCGCCCCCTTCTCCTTGTGCCCTCCATCTTTCCCAACATCAGGGTCTTTTCCAGGGAGTCTTCTCTTCTCATGAGGTGGCCAAAGTATTGGAGCCTCAGCTTCAGGATCTGTCCTTCCAGTGAGCACTCAGGGCTGATTTCCTTAAGAATGGATACGTTTGACCTTCTTGCAGTCCATGGGACTCTCAAGAGTCTTCTCCAGCACCATAATTCAAAAGCATCAATTCTTCGGCGATCAGCCTTCTTTATGGTCCAGCTCTCACTTCCATACATCACTACTGGGAAAACCATGGCTTTAACTATACGGACCTTTGTTGGCAAGGTGATGTCTCTGCTTTTTACCATAGTGCTATAAATGCATGGTGCGGATGTGGCCTCAGTGTTGTGCCTGTAGAGCTCAACATGAAGGAGGATGTAGTCAAAAGTATAAATAGTTGGCTCTGCCTGATCACTGACTCTGACTCCACCAACCTACCAGTCCCGAAGGGTACCAGCCACCACGGATCTCGGGAGAAGATGTTGAATCATGCAAATGTCCTTGCTTATCAAAAGGAGACAGGGGGATTACTCCTCCCCATCTCGAGGTAGTTTGCTAAATCATCATTAGCTACCATTCATGTGGGTGGGTGTCCATACACTAATAAAATATATTGGTTGGGAGAGAAAAGAGCAGAGGGGCTTAACACTGTTAAGATTTGTACATGTTCTTTCAGGACGACAAATATTTTGCTAGTAATCATTCAAAGTAAAGTAAACAGCTTGGCCTGCTGGCAGCCTTGTGCATTGACATTTGAAATATTTATCAGTACAGCCGTACCACCATATGCACCCTCTTTGGGGGGTTGCAGTCATATGATCCTGGTACTTTTGCAGCCTCCTACATTATAATCCTGTCTCCGCAGATAACTCCAACAAACTGTGGGGAGTAGAGGTGGACAGTATTCCCCCAGCTTCAGATGTCAGTTTAGGCTTTGTAAGAGCATAGAATCATAGAACTGTGGAGCTGGAAGGGACCCTGAGGACAATCTAGTCCAGCCCCCTGCAATGCAGGAATATGCAGCTGTCCCATATGGGGATCGAACCTGCAACCTTGGTGTTATCAGCACCGTTCTCTAACCAACTGAGCTATCCAGGTGCAGATTCCTTGTTGAGGATTATTTCTGCTCTCACCTGCTCAGTTCCATTGTTCCTTCCTTCATTGGACCTTCCCAGCAGTAAGGTGTTCTTGAGCTCTGTATAGGTTCCACCAGCCTTCAGTGCTTGAATTGCCATAGCAGGGCAGAGCGAGTTTGGTTCCTTTACATGCTGTCATGACCTTTTAGCTTCTGTTTTAGTAGGTGAAATATACTCGAGAGTTGAGAGTGGATTTCATGCGCTTTATTCAGCTCATAGTGGTGAGGAAAAATATAAAATATCTGCTTTATATATTATTTACACAATGGGCTGCACGTGATTGGCTAATTCCGGGATTCTCCTGTAGGCCAATCAGGTTGTGGATTCACTTCCACCTGGAGCTGGATTGGGTGGCTCCTGCGGACCAATCAGACTGCTGCATTGTTCTAGGACCAATCAGACTGCTGCATTTTGGATCCTATTCAACTCAGTACATAAC
The DNA here is from genome assembly GCF_027172205.1 of Podarcis raffonei. Lineage (NCBI taxonomy): Eukaryota > Metazoa > Chordata > Lepidosauria > Squamata > Lacertidae > Podarcis > Podarcis raffonei. Next base: position 13,335,262 of record NC_070602.1, read on the forward strand.
AGTAGGCTAAAGATTATTTGTCTTAAAAATGGTGACTGGTGAGTGGGGCCTATGGATTCATGATGATTCACCCATAATTTGACCTCTGCCACGCTGGATGGCCATTGGAAATTCTTGGATGAGAAGGGCTATAAACATCTCAATGTTTCGGCTGGGACATTTCCTGAATGAGAAAGCCTTCTTCCTGGCTCTGTTGTGTGATTGCGCATTCCTTTGACTTGCATCCTGCTCCTGAGCCCACGGCACAGTTCTTGGCTCCTCTCTAAGACCTGCCTGATACTCAAGCTTGACATTGTTTCTGTTGCATTTCCTAAGACCAAGCAGGAATGTCTGTTTGCTTGTTTACCCGTTTTATGATCGTATAAACCACTTCGAAGCCCGAGGCCATTAAACCAGTGTAGAACAGAATAGAAGTAGTAATATAAAACACAAATAATGCAAATTCTAAAACACAGGTGTGCAGTTACAATTTCATAAGTCTTCTTAAACAAAAATGTCTTTACCAAACACCACGATACTGGATGTCTGTGTAATTTCGGCAGGTCATTGATTCCAACACTAAAAGCCTGGTATTTAGTACAAATCAAGTGCACCTCAGAGGTGTGTGGCCATCTCAGCAGGGCCCTATCTGAGAAGAGCAAGGTAGACCCTTAAGTAACCTGGTTGTTTAGGTCATGTATCTCGGCTCTGGATGCAGATGATACATGTAAAGCAGAACAATTGTCATAGAAAGGACTTATTCAGGTGATGATGGATGAGGGCTCTACTGAACCAACAAGGACAAGCTTTCAGCTCCTTCACCCATCACAAAATTGACTATTTAGCTATAATTTGGGGATGAGGCAAAAGTGAATCAGAGTTCCCAGGAAATTCTCCTTTAAGGGTTAGATTGGGTTTTTGAAAAACAAAATAAAATGGGATGTTCAAAATGTCCGCCCCATAAAAATTGTGGCCTCTTTTGCAAACCACAGAGGGTGTGTTATGTACTGAGTTGAATAGGATCCAAACTGCAGCAGTCTGATTGGTCCTAGAACAATAGGATCCAAAATGCAGCAGTCTGATTGGTCCTAGAACAATAGGATTCAGAATGCAGCAGTCTGATTGGTCCTAGAACAATGCAGCAGTATGATTGGTTGGCAGGAGCCACCCAATCCAGCTCCAGATAGAAGTGAATCCACAACCTGATTGGCCTACAGGAGAATTCCGGAATTAGCCAATCACGTGCAGCCCATTGTGTAAACAATGTATATAAAGCAGATACTTTGAGGGGATTTCCATTCCCTCCTCACCACTATGAGCTGAATAAAGAGCATGAAATCCACTCTCGACTCTGAGTATATTTCAGGGTGACTATTATAAGGGACAGCATTTGAATCTATTTAGAAAATAAACACACTCCCCACCCCCAAACTGGCTAGATTGTTCAGACATTGGCTCGTTTTATTTCAGAGGTGCTGTGTCAAGCTCCTATTTTTAAACCTGCAGAACTGCCCCTCCCCGCTTTTAAAAAAATGTTTTATGGACAACACAAGTCTTATGCATACCTAATCAGAAGCAAGCCCCTCTGGCGAATTGGCCAATTCTGATAAATCAGAGAAATTATTCAGCGAAACCATTTCACAAAACCATTTCCCCCTGAAATTACTAGGTTAATTTCATTTTTATTATTTTGTTTTTTTAAAAAATGGTTAGTTCGCTCTTTCTCTGCATCCTAGCGAGCACCTAGAAAACTCTCACTATAGCCAAATTAACTGCGCAGTTCAACTAACACTGTTGCAAGCCAGAGGGACACTCCATCAAAGCGGAGGCAATTCATTTGACACATGGCCGTTGTCAATCAAGGGGGCAAGGGTGGGGAAAACAGTCCCGCAGTCTCACCAATATCCTCTGTACGAGATCTCTCGGCTATGGCGATCAAATATTAATTGCCTATAATTATTTATTTATATAGCTGCGGGACACACACACACACACACCCCCGCATGCATGTGGCGAGAAGCCAGAATATGAGACCCACGGTGCAACGAGCTAACAAACTAAATAATAAATACCTATCAATCTAGGGAAATAAATAATAGATCTCACACTTTCAAACACCGGTTCCTGCCTCGGTTCTCCCTTTTTTCTGATCACCGCAGGGGTTTTTGGGTTGTTGTTTATAGAGATCTGATTGGAAATTAGCTGTTTTCGTGGTCTCAGAGCTGCTACAGAAGCCTCACACTTTTTCGAAGGACCGCTGAGCAGCAGGTAGTTGGGGGAAATTGCTGCCAGCAGGGGGGGTGTTAATTAGATCTGATATGAAACGAATTAACCCATCTGATCTGGAAGCCGCATTAATGCAAGGTGGGCTTGCATTTTAAAAAAACTTTAAAAACACTAGTAAAATGCCCATCAATGTGACGGATGGAATATTGAAGGGGGCGAAATGACTCCTCATCTTCAAGATGACTGTCTGGGAAGGGCCAGGATATCTCACTGTGGGAATCGGTTTTCCTCCCACGACAATACCGTGTTCTACTTTTTTCTAAGGCCTGAATCACAACCTTTCACTTACATGGGATAAAGTTAAGAGATGTACTCACGGACAATGTTTGCTTTTGCCTTCTCTCTGCCCATATTGACCCCAAGCATTAAGAATCAAGGCATTCTTTTTAGGAATTTTAAACGATGATATTCCAAAAGACAAAACTAACTTTTTCTTATACGCGACGTCTGCAGCAAGAATCCTGGTGGCTAAGTATTGGAAAGGGAATCGGTTACCCACTAGGGGAGAATGGATATGTAAGCTTTCAGAATACTTAGAATTAGCCAAATTGACAGATATAATAAGACAAAAACCAAAAAGTGAAGTGAAAAAGGAATGGGAGTGCCTAAATGATTACCTTAAAATCCAAGTTTCGAAGACAGAAATCTGGCTGAGTCTGGAATAACCTTGTGAAGTGAAAGGATAAGAAAGAGGGATTTATATCTAGATGCTAGGATAGAGATGATAAGGAAGACAGGAAGACACAATGAGAGGTAAAGGAGGTGCTGTGGGATTGATGGAAGTCAATGTTTGTTTTTCTTTTTAGTGTTTATATTATTAACTTGTAAGATAAAAACTTTGTGTTTTGTGTATTGTTATTTTTCAATATTTTTCATGTTGTTGTTGTGTGGAAAATACTAATAAAATTTATTTATTTTTTAAAAAAAGAATCAAGCCTGGATGCACTCCACAATTGTGTAACTTTGTTTATTCTTTATTTGAAAATCAATGGAGAACATTTGAGAATAAAACAAATGTGTGAGTGTGAGTGTGCGTGCGCGCCACAAGTCTGTTAGTAGTTTTTGTTACAGCAGGCTAGCGTAGTATACTACATAGCATTTATGTATGTATTAGGTTCACCCAGTGCTATTTCTCGGGGTGGGGGGGGCGGAAAGCAGGGGTATGCATACCCCAAAACATTTTGTGAATCTAACAGGAGAAGAAACTAAAAATGTTGAAAATTTTAGTTGCTTCTCTAACACAGTGAATTGTCAGTTCCATTGCTACCCCCGACGGCGGCCTCATTTCCTGTCATGGTGTTTCCTGAATCTCAGATGGAAGCGAGTGTTTAATGTGTGAAGTAGGAGTTGGAATCTAACATGGATATTGGTCGGTTTCATAGAATCATAGAGTTGGAAGAGACCACAAGGGCCATCGAGTCCAACCCCCTGCCAAGCAGGAAACACCATCAGAGCACTCCTGACATATGGTTGTCAAGCCTCTGCTTAAAGACCTCCAAAGAAGGAGACTCCACCACACTCCTTGGCAGCAAATTCCACTGTCGAACAGCTCTTACTGTCAGGAAGTTCTTCCTAATGTTTAGGTGGAATCTTCTTTCTTGTAGTTTGGATCCATTGCTCCGTGTCCGCTTCTCTGGAGCAGCAGAAAACAACCTTTCTCCCTCCTCTATGTGACATCCTTTTATATATTTGAACATGGCTATCATATCACCCCTTGTTATCACCTCCAAGCTGTCAACTGTGTAATACAAGGTAATGCATGTTCTTTGTACTTTTGTCCATTTTCTTTCTTTTCCCCGATTTGAACTATAAAATTGTGATTTTCTTGAGTCAAAATGAGAGTACCCCTAAACATTTTTATTTTATTTTTTTGAGGAAAAAAAGCACTGGGTTCACCAATGGGACTTGCCATTTGCTGATGTTCCTCTAATCAACTCATGAACATAGACTTCTAGTATTCTTGGAGAGCTAAGAAATCCACACATTAAGGGACAGATACTTGAGAGATGTCATCACGAAGTAGCCCGACACTGATCCTAAAAATCATAGCTTATTTCCAAGCAAGCCAATCCATACTGACTGGTCAACCAAGATACTCCCTGTTTCCCTATGGACTACCATGCTCCTGGGCACAATTAGGGACATAAATTATGAGACATTGTGCCATAGCTACCTGAGGCTGAACTCACTCTTTGTCTTTGTTAGAGTGCACGAAGAAGCAGGATAACTTTTTAGCCATTAATATTTATGTGGACATAAGTGATAAGATAAAGGTGAACAAATCTCATGCATCAAAAGGCTAGCAGTATTTGCTAGACAGGTGAAGGAAATAATTCATCTTCATACCCTTAATATGTCATTTAACTACTTGCCTTTAGGGAGTCTTGCCTTCCTCTGTGGCTTTGGTCAAGCTAGACAATGTCAGACTTGATGGATAGCTCGTCTGATCTGTTATGGCAAATCCTATCAGCGTTTGCAGCGAGAAGAGTCTGTTTCCTGGGTGCGGGTGTTTGGGGTTTTGGGAAACCTCTTGACACTGGTTTGCTCTTCCAAAACAGCCAAGGAAGAAGTGCTTTTCATTAGCAGAAATTTGGATGAGCTATGGATAGGAGAAACAATAAAACACCAAGATGTACTAGGTTTGATTGCAAGAACTTAATATTTTTATGTAACTCCGGCCTGTAGTGGACAAAGTGTTGGGGCAGGGCAGTCACTTGACCTCTGGTAAGTCATGTCATTGCTGCTCACTGGGAATGACCGCTCCCCGCTTAAAATGAGGGCGCCCTTTAGTGGACGCGCGCAGCCCCTAGATCTGGAGCAGCTCCAACAGCATAGGCTTGGCTTTGCCTTCCCTCAGGTGGGATACCTGGAGGTCTCCGCCTACCTCAGTCAGTTGTCCAATCCCACCTGGGGGAAGCGTTGCCAAGGAGACCAGGCCAGGTAGGGGAGGGATTACCTGCCCACACAATAGAGGGAGGATCTTACCTGGGAATCCTCACTTGGCTCCAGAGCTTCTCCCACCCTACCCACCCTCAGTTAATGTCTTATTTTGCAGGTTAACTTTTCTTCACAGGTATGCGGGCGCTGCTACGTTAAGGTTGCTGTTAAAGGGCCGGAAAGGAATTTCCCTGCATTGGCAGGTTTCGCCTTTCCCGTAGCAAAACGTCACAACTTTGGCGGTATCAGGCCTTGGGCGGAATCCTTTAGTCCATCTTCCTCTTTGCGGCGGTGATACCAGGGTTCCCCGTTAAAGGGGTTTCTGAAGCGAGGCTTTGACCGTACGCCGAAAGGTCGTCATTGCTCTCCCCTGCGGCGGCGGCGTAACGGGGGCGGCTATCTCTACTTGAACATATGTTCTCCAGAGCCGGCCCATCCCCCCCCCCACACTGGATAACCCTGATGCTCCCTAGGTCCCCGGCTGGGGACTGGGGAGGGAGAACGCCCAATGCCTGAGCCAAGGTCTACCCACATTTGAAATTTAATAAAGTTGTGGCCAATTTAATCCCATAGCAAGTTGTCATGAGTCGTTATTCCACATGACGGGGGGGGGGACCGCGCAGGATCTGGGGACTCCGCCTGTCCACGCAATATGACTCACAGCCACAGGCTAAAAAATATTCCCATCCTTGAATTACAGGTACAGATATTCCAAATGTCCAGAAAAGTCTTTTAATGTGTGGAACAACAGCTGTCCGGATGCTACTAGCCCAGAGTTGGAAAGATGACAATGTCCCTACCAGAGAAGAATGGCAAACCAAGCTGATGGACTATGCTGAAATGGCAAAGCCGACTAGAAAACTCAGGAACCAAGATGAGAAAAACTTTATAAAAGAATGGGAAACATTCGTAAGTTATCTAAGAGACCACTGTAAGCAATTGGGAACATTGGCAGGATTTTGATTTCACTTGTAGTTTAAAAATTATCATGGAAAATATGGATTGATACAATAGTTAGAGTTTGGAGAAGATGCAGTTTTAAATGATTAAAATGGGACTCCCATGGAGGGGGGGTAGTCCTGAGATTTGGAGGAATCTCTTTATATGGATATGAATTGATTTTTTTATAATTTTGCATTGTAAAAAACAAATAAAAATTATTTCAAAAAAATTAAATAAATCCCCAGCCCGGACACAAATAGTGAAGGCTGTTGCTCAGGGAGTTGGACAATGTTTCACATTTATTCCCTGGTCCCCAACCCTTTTTATTTATGTTTATGCATTGCATGTATTCCCCACCTTTTTCTCCAAGAAGATCATAGTGGTGTACTGTATATGGCTCTCCTGCTGCCCAGTACATCTCCACATCTGCCCTGTAAGGTAGTTTAGGCTGAGAGGCTGTGACTGGCCCAAGGTCACCCAAAGAGAGCAACCTGGTCTCCTGGGTCCTAGTCCGATACTCTTAACCTCTCCACCACCCTGGCTGACCTATGTGGTCCTTGCACCTGGCTCCTGTGATGTACAGAGCCACACAAGAGGGAAGGAAAGATTGTGGCTATGAGCATCACTTTATCAACTCTCTGCTTTATGACACTCTCGGAGGGGGAACCATATGGAAATGACTAAAGCAACTGCCTGGAGTCTGCTGCCAATACGGTTGTGTAGAGAGGCAAAGTAAATGCCGCAAGCCACATTTGCACACATGGTGAGACTCTGAATTACATGGAAACCACGTTCTCGTGGATTAGAGGAGCAAAATTCTTATTTAGACTGGCTTTACGACATTGGCTAATTTGCACACAAACAATGCAGTTATCGGTAATGATGCCCAGGCCATTCCAGAACCCCAAAGTCCCAGGCACCCAGTGCTACACAAGCGTAAGCATTCCTTTGGTGTGCAATTAGTTCCATTGACTTTAATAGTGTCTCGCGGCTATAAATCCTCCTACCTTGGCAAATATCCCAGGTGGAGATAGATGGCCTCTTTGTCAACCCCCTTTGGTTTGCTTTGGCTCTGTGCCTTTCCCACAGGGTCTTCTGTTGTTTGATAGGACTTTGGGGGTTGGGATCAGCTGGAAGAGGTTTGCTTAGATCATCCCGCTAGCTTCAGGGACAGATACCTGTTGCGCGGCTTCTCACTTGTGGAAGGACAATTTAAGTTCAGTGCTAAGGGGAACTGAGGATCCCCAGATGGGAGTTTTACAAATAATAACAACAACAGTGATACAAAGGAAGAACGTGCAACATTAAGTGAACTGGTGAAACAGGAAAGCTATGATAATTATTTATTATAAACCCCCGTGCACTACTTATTATAGACCCTCATGCACTAATTGCCAGCTAGTGATAGGGTTGCCATATGTCTGGAATTTGCTGGACCTATCCGGATACTGCAGCTGCAAACAGTGTCCAGGCAGAAATCGGAGAAATGTCTGGGAAAATATGGACATACGAAAGCCCATGCTGGAAGTGACGTTTTTGCCATTTATTGTCAGAAATAGCTCAAAAACACTCAACAACTTTGGGCAAAAAAACCTTTCTGTCTGGATTTTCAGTTTTTGAAATACCGCAACCCTATGCGTGCAGGCCTGTGCTTTGATGCCTCCTGGAGCTCAGGAGCTTCAGCTACCTAACAAAACACTGGAATGATTCTAAAACGCTCCAATGGCAATGTTGGTGGCTGGCAGTTGGCCAGTCCCTGCTGAGATTGGGCCAGTGTTGTGATTCGCTAATTACAGCAGAAAGGCGACCTATCATAGGTGTGTGGGGGGTGTTTTGCCTGGACCCGCTTAAGGCATAGCATGGAGTGCCCCTGTTAGTCAATCTTGCTCCTGTTGCTGCAATAAAACTGTTTGAGCTGAATCTCGACCTCGAGTCATGATTGAACCCATCTACACTTCATGATAGAACATGTTGTTTTGCCATTTTAAGTTTGATGTCATTGTGTCAATTTTATGTATTCTTTTTATCTTCTTCCACTTTCTTGTAAATAACCCTAGGGTTTGCACAAAGTGCAGTAGAACAGAACCTCCAAGGGTCCCTATTTTCCAGGGATGTCCCTGAGTTAGAGAAGCAGTCCTGGTTTCCGATTTGATCCTGGAATGTCCCATTATTCATTAGGATGTCTCTACAGTGGTACCTCGGGTTAAGAACTTAATTCATTCTGGAGGTCCGTTCTTAACCTGAGTTACCACTTTAGCTAATGGGGCCTCCTGCCCCCCTGCCGCCGCACAATTTATGTTCTCATCCTGAAGCAAAGTTCTTAACCTGAGGTACTATTTCTGGGTTAGCGGAGTCTGTAACCTAAAGTGTCTGTAACCCGAGGTACCACTGTATTTTCATTGGAGAAATATTGGAGGGTATGGAGTTATCTGACCCCCAAGCCGTCTGAAGGGTTCCCTGTATAGGGAAGGGAATAATGTTTTATTATATTTTTATATATGTTGGAAGCCGCTCAGGGTGGCTGGGGCAACCCAGTAAGATGTGTCAGGTAAAAATAGCAAAATTATCATTATGGAATGGGACATCCCTATTTTCATCGGACAAATGTTGGAGGTTATGGTATAGAAGTCATCTAAATAAATATACACTTTAAAATAGGCTTGCTTCATCATAGTGTAGGCCTCCTGTGAAACCATTTTCTGGAGAGCAAAACACCTCTAAAATAGTTGTAGGTGCTGATGTCATTAATTTAATGGAACAGCCTAGTAAATATTCAGTAAAATACTATAAAATGCCTTAAAGTAGTTGATCTCATAGTGCCTGGAACCCCAAGCTTGGGAGGAGAGACAAAAATAGTGTCTTGCCTCTTCCTGGTTTACAAAGGGAAGAATAGTTGGGCAATGTTTATCAGCTGAGACTTGTATTCATTCTGTGATCCCATTTTCCTTGGTCTAGCTCTCTCAGACTCTTTTCTCCGAGGCTTGGTGGGAGGTTGGCGTGACGGGCATTTCACTTGCAAGGCGGGGGGGGGAGAGATTAACACCACCCCTTTCCTCTATCTGTAAATCCTTTAATTTGGGCCTCCAACTCATTTTGTAGCTGGAATGGTCACAGCAGGCAGAGGGCTAAGCTTTGCAACCGTTTGGGTCCAAATTTTGGATGCTCGTAAATACAAATGAAATTTGTTTTGGCCAAGGGCAAAATTTTGCCAGCAAGTCTCCAGCCAAGCAATTAATCCATGCAGGGCTGGCCTTAAACAAACTAGGCACTAAACCTCTGGGTCCCTGGAGGCTCACAGATCCAGGTCATTTAAATGATTCAACCGAAACATAATGTCCTGGATCCTCAGGCCTCTACTGGCACACGTCCTGATACTCCACGATCGTCATATGTAGAAGTCAACAATATTGTTGAACTGTGCCCTGCAGAACCACTGTCAGTCAGTGTGTAGAATCATAGAATTGTAGAGTTGGAAGGGACCAAAGGGTCATCTAGCCCAATGCAGGAATCTCAGCATCCATGACAGATCGCCATCCAACCCCTGCTTAAAAACCTCCAAGGAAGGAGTCCACAACTTCCCAAGGGAGACCATTCCACTGCGGAACAGCTCTTACTGTCAGAAAGTTTTTCTGCATGTCTAGTCGGAATCTCCTTTCCTGCAACTTGAAGTGAATGGTTTGAGTCGACAGTGGAATTTGCTGCCAAGGAGTGTGGTGGAGTCTCCTTCTTTGGAGGTCTTTAAGCAGAGGCTTGACAACCATATGTCAGGAGTGCTCTGATGGTGTTTCCTGCTTGGCAGGGGGTTGGACTCGATGGCCCTTGTGGTCTCCTCCAACTCTATGATTCTATGATTCTATGAGTCTTATCTTCCAGAGCAGGAGAAAACAAGCTTGCTCCATCTTCCACGTGATTGCCCTTGAGATATTTGAAGATGGCAATCATACCTCCTCTCTCTCTCTCTTAAAACAATTATTCAGTTTTACACTATACACTTGAATTCAAACATTAATCATAAGCATTTAGGATTCCCTAAATCCTTAGACTTCCCTCCACCCCTCCATGGTTTCCATTATCAAACTTTTTCTACTGCATCATATAATTTCTCCATTTTTCTTAAAATAGTCCTTATTTACCTTAGTTTTTAATACATTACAAGTGTTACTCAAATCCTGCCAAAGTTTTTAGTTGTTTACAGTGTTCTCTTAGGTAACTTATAATTCCCACCCCCACCCCCATTCCTTATTAAAGTTTCTATCTTCCTGGTTTCTGATTTTCCCGGTCATTTTCACCATTTCAGCATAGTCCATCATCTTCATCAACCATTCGTCTCTGGTCGGGACCTTGTCTTCTTTCCATCATCATACTTCCTCTCAATCTCCTCTTTTTCAGGCTGAACATACCAACTCCATCAACTGTTTCTCAAAGGCTTCATTTCCAGACCCTTGATTATCTTGGTCTCCCTCCTCTGCACACCTTCCAGCTTGTCAATATCCTTAAATTGTGACATTAATGGACACAGTACTCCAGATGTGGCCTGACCAAGGCAGAATAGAACAGTACTATTACTTCCCTTGATCTGGGTGCATAGTTCAACCCCCCTGCAATGCAGAAATCACAGCTAAAGGATCCTTGGCATGGCCATCCAACCTCTGCTGAAAAACCTCCAATGAAGGTGACCCCATCACCTTCCGAGGTTGTCTGTTCCACTGTTGAATAGCTCTTACTATGTAGAGAATGGTGAACTTGACAGACCAGTTGTCTTACTCAGTATAAGGTGGCTTCATAAGTTCCTAGGGCAGGACTGGGGAACCTCAGGGCTTGGGAACCAAATCGGGCCCTCCAGCCCTCTCCAACTTTCCATGGAACTCTCTCCAGGCCAAACCTCTCACCAGCCCTTCTCTGCACCTTCCTTGAGTATTCCTGCCTGGCTGGAATATGTCCTCGAGCTCTGATTCCCTGGATGGAGGACAGAAAGTGGCATGTGGGTGGGTGTAGACAGAAACAAGCCTACTCTACAAAGGTAAAAAAAAATCACATTCTCTGTCCACATTTTCCTCTGGCATGTGGCTCCTGGGAGGTTACCCAGAGGAAAATGCAGCTCACAAGCTGGAAAAGGTCCTCACCCATAGGAACCTATGCTGAGTTGCAGAGGCTCCAACTTCTCAAAAAGATTGTGGGGGCTGCCGTGACATCCTGACATCATGCGCGTGACATCACGTGGCATCGTAAGGTCCCAGGGAGAGGAGCCGAACACGGCGGTAGTGCAGCCACAGCGGCCAGCAGCCCCTGTCCTCCCCGTCCCACTGTCATGCAAGGGAAAGATGGGGGAAGCCACCCACCCATGGCCAAAGCAGCAGCAGCAGGAGGAGGACTCAACAGCTACTGAAGCTATGTCACTCCCGGCTCTGTGTTTGCCCTCCTCCACCCTCTAAACAATGCGGGGGCCTGGTCCCCTAACGAAAATCCTCGGCCCCAAGGAATTGGTGCCTATGCGGAGTCAGATATTTGGTCCTTCTAGATCAATATTGTCTACACCAACTGGAGGCAGCTCTCCAGGAGTTTAGGCAGGGGACATTCCCATCCTTACCTGGAGATGCCAGAAGTTGAACCTGAGACTTTCTGCATGCTCAGAAGATGCTCTACCGCTGAGCTATGGCCCTTCACCATTAGCTTCCTCCTAACGTTCAACCAAATCTACCCTTCCGGCAGCTTAAGCCCATTAGATCTAGTCCTGCCCTCAAGCACTGATCACGTCAATACAGAGCCTGTGTTTTCGTATAGCAGGGACTTTGCATGGCAAGGAGGGGTTGCCCTCCTGGCAAAGAAGAAGATGCTAATTCTGCTGCCCCTCTTTTCACCAGCTTGGTTAAATCAGCTTCCGCGGATCAGGTTGGCAGTCTTCAGTTCAGCGGAACTAACATGCTAATGCAAATTCCAAAGAGCTTAGCATAAGGGATTAAAAAATAATACAGATTTCCATGCAGGAGTTGTTTTCATGAATACATTCTTAATTGTTTGTAGCAAAACAAATCTATGCTTTGGTAAATACATGCTGAGTCTCCAACTTGGAATTATTTTAATTAAGTCTTTCTGACGATGTATCTCGATAAAGCAGATGTTCGCAAATATCCAGGTATATAAATAGCGTCCATGTTAGCCTCCGACAATGGCAACCATTGGAGAGCTCAACTTTGCATTAAATGGAGGGGATTGTCTGGAGCAGGTAAGGCAGGAGAGATTTTGCTAAGCTGCTGCCTTTGACTTTTCTCTCTCCCCCGCCCCCCCAGTAGCCAATGCAACACCCTCCAAAAGCTGTTGGGTTACCATTCCCATTAGTTATCAATCAAAAATATTGTCCCAAGGAGAATTACTTATGCTACCCTCCCCAGCGACCATTTCCTTCCACTCCAGCTGAGCAATAATTTCTGTGCCACTTCATACCCAGAAGCTGTCTTTTTTGAATCTGATGCCCGTGAAGAAGTACAATGACATGCCAGTTCCTAATAAGTTAGTGCAGGGGTGGGGAACCTGTGGCCCTCCAGATGTTGCTGGACCCCAACTCTCATCAGCCTCTGCCAGCATGGCCAATGGTGAGAGATAAGGGTTGCAACTCAGCAACATTGGGGATGAGCAACCTGTGGCCCTCCGGTTTTTCTTGGACTCCAAGTCCCATCAGCTCCAACCAGCAAGGCCAATGGTCAGATTGAAGCAGGGTGAGGAGTCCATGCAGGAGTCCAAGCGCATCTGGTGAGGAGTTAAGGTGGCATCGCTTACAAACTTACCTTTAGAGACAGAAGCCAAGTATTCCCCACCATTGTAGATAACAGAACCCCTTGTGTTGTTCACCATCTGTTTACATGTGTTCACCAGCTGATTACTGCTGGATAGGGCTGTGCACCAGATTTGGCCAAGTTCATAGCCAAATCAGGCCAATTTGGGAGGTGGGGCAGATCTGGGCATGGTCCAAATTGGGTCAAGACTGCCTGGGTTGGATCAGGGTGCCTGGCTGAGTGATCCGGGGCTGCCAGGGGGGAGGGCATTGAGATGGAAGGCTGCAGGAGCCTGGAGAAGCAGACCTCACAGGATTCAATCCCCCACTCCCAAGCTGCTGAGCAAAGGATTCAGCCCTATGGACTGTAGAGTGCTTCTTTGAAAGGGTCTCTCCCAGATCCAGGCTGGGTCAGGTGTTTCCTAAATCAGGTTCCCCTCTGCAGGGATGGATAGAGAGATCGAAAGGCAAGTAGTTCAAAAGCCGCAGTGAGAAGTTTGGGCTCATCCAAACACCCCTTTTCCCACAATTTGTATTTGGAATTTGTATTTGAGTGCTTGAAATGTGTTACATAAATGCGAAGAATTATAGAGTTTCTTTTTATAGCACTAACGCTAATCTGGATTTATTTTATGCAGTTCTGAAATCTTCTTGCAACTCAGTTATGGCTTCCTTATCTCTTTCATGTGCCTTTGTCCTTCCCTTCCATTCCCTTTCCCTACCCCCTTGTCTCTATGCCTATGAAAACTAAAGGCAGTGATCCATCATAAACCATTTGACATTAGAAAGATCCACAATCTTTCTACTTCTTGCTTGCATAGAAATGAGCTGGGCAGTGCCTGAACATTTCTGCAGCAATTCACTGTTGAATATCGGGAAGGGCAGAAAGACAATTGCAATGAAATGCCCTTTGCGGTATCCAGCTCTTGTTATTTCCTTACCTCCGAAACAGTATGCTTAGCCAGAGGGCCTTAAATAAAGTTTACACCTGACACTTAATTTAGTTTAGAATTCCAAGTCAAAACGACGTGCCATAAAGATATTGCGCATCTTAACGATTTTACAAGACATGAACTCCGAAATGAAAAGGGTGGCTTAATAATTTGAGAAGAGAAATATAAACAGTGTCAGATTTAACCACTGAGCAATTTAATATAACTTCTGCACAATTTTACAAATCATTATTTATCCAGTTAATGTGCATAAAAATTTAATAAATTACCTCCTGCAATATTGCTTTTGGTGTAGTTAGCAGTGTAGGCAATTATGTCACTAATGTACAAAAAGGGGAAAAAAGTTCCCCTGGGAAACTTGCTGGCTTGCCAAATAAAAGTAGCATGGAAAAAGAGGACATGTGTAGGTTTTTGAAATGCTGCACCAAGGGCATTTTTGTAGCACAAAAAGTCATGCTGAAGTCCATTTGTTAAGAAACGTCCTCTATTTTTAGTGCAATTTGTTCATCCAAGCTTGGGGAAGGGGGTGGTGAAGGGGATTTAGTGCCAAACAGTTCCTGTGGCCGTGATATTATATTATGGAAATTAGCTGACACTTGTATGTGATGCAATTGTTGATTTGAATTGTTTGTGTTTGATCGAATGCTGCTGCACATCACCTTCAGCATCTTCAGGAGGAATGGCAATATATGCAAATAATAACATAAAAAAGAGTATAGCTATGATTGCCAGGGCCAAAAACTGCCCTCTGCTGACCGGAGGCATGCAAGGCAGCTTATGGCCAATGAAAGGTACTCCCAGTCGAAAAGGTCACCTGGCAGATGAATCCAGGAGTTTCCCTAAGCTACTTCTTCAGAGGAAGGGCAACCCCACCCAGGACAAACAATTATCCTATCTTCTAGATGTAGGAACTGCCTATGTACAGAACCTTCATTTTTCCAGGATTCAAACTCGGTTAACTGGCCCTCATCAAGTCCGACACAACATTTAAGCAGGGCTTGCAGTCCCCTGAAGAAAAGAGGAAAGTGGGTTGTTTTGTAGAGACGCTCCTTAGAACCGTAGAATTGGAAGGGACACGTAGGGTCATCTAGTCCAACCCCCTGCAATGAAGGAATCTCAACTAAAGCATCCACGACAGATGGCCATCTAACCTCTGCTTAAAATCCTCCAAGGAAGGAGAGTCCACCACTTTTCATGGGAGTCCGTTCCACCGCTCTTACTGTCAGAAAGTTCTTCCTGGTGTTTAGCTAGAATCTCCTTTATTGTAACTTGAAGGCATTGGTTCGTGTCCTACCCTCCATAGCAGGAGAAAACAAGCTTTCTCCATCTTCCATGTGACAGCCCTTCAGATATTTGAAGATGGCTATCATATCTCTTCTCAGTCTCCTCTTTACCAGGCTAAACATACCCGACTCACTCAACTGTTCCTGATAAGAACTGTTCCTTCATCACCATCAGTTGATTTGAAAGAAGACCACCTAGAACCTATTGAGTCCGGCATCTTGTTTTTCCAGTGGCCACACAGATGCCTCTGGAGAGCCCAAGTTCAATAGTGCTCTCCCCAGTTGTGATTCCCAACAACTGATATTTGGAGACATTCTGCTAAGTAGAACATCCACCACCACAGGCCAGGGGTTGCTTCACCTCCATGGCAGGAGTAGAAGGTGTCATGTTCCTGGCATCACGTCTGGCATCTGGGCATCATGTACGACATCATGACATCACTTGTGACACCCAGACGAACATTGTGGAGGCTCTGCACCCTGTTAACAAATACAGTCATACCTTGGTTCTTGAACGGAATCTGTTGCAGAAGTCTGTTCGACTTCTGAAAATGTTCGCAAACCAAGGCGCGGCTTCCGATTGGCTGCACAAGTTTCCTGCACTCAATATGAAGCCACGGAAGCCTCATTGGACGTTTGGTTCCAAAGAACATTCGCAAACCAGAACACTCACTTCCGAGTTTGCGGCATTCAGGAGCCAAAATATTCGAGTCGCAAGGCGTTTGAAAACCAAGGTATGACTATATTGGGCAGAGGCTCAAAGGGGTTCAGCCCCTGGGAGTTGGTGCCCCTGCCTTTCAACTTTAAGTTGGAGGCATGGAAAATGACCACATACAGGACTTGGTTATTAAGTTACTCCAAATGAATCAACCGCAGAACCAGAATTCATAAATATATAATATAATAGTATCCACTTTGGTTCGAAAATGGTAGCACAATGTTTAAAGGTAGGTCCTTGAGAGCAACATTGCCCATTTTTGTGGAGTTACATGGTCCCCCAAACTACCAGGGTGATCAGTGTGCTTGGAATATGGCCCATTAAGACCATCCCAGGGAGATAGGCTAATATTTCAGAGTGAGAATCTCAACACAAAGGATTTAGCATCCAGTGTTTTATTAAGTAGATTTATGCAAGGGGGGAGTCACTGTCTTGCTTATGAGCAATGGAAATTACTGGTTGTCCATCACTTTGAGTGCCACTTTGGCATAAAATGGACCCTTCAAATACTCACATTAAATAAATAAGCCTTTGAACTAAACATGCAAGCTTAACACAAACAAACAATGCAACCACTTAGGAACGTGGGAAAGGGCCTTCTATTAAGTCAGGCTGTTGCTCTACCCTATGCAGGTGGGGAGGAGAGAGAGAGATTTAGCTGACGTTTTGGGGGAAGGTGTCACCACCCCTATCCTTGTGGGAGATTTTCAATTAAAGCATAACTAGCAAACACAATATTAGTTAATATATGAAATGACTCAAGACCTGGCAGAACTGTATTTGCTGAAAGGCTCAGACCACAGAAATGTAATTGGTAGAGTAGATTCAGTTATGTCATATGTTATGTAAGAGTTTATCTCCTTCCTCTCTACCCTCTCTTTCAGGAGTCCGCAAACTTTTTTAGCAGGGGGCCGGTCCACTGTCCCTTGTGGGGCGCCGGACTATATTTTGAGGGGGGGGATGAATGAATTCCTATGCCCCACAAATAACCCAGAGACACATTTTAAATAAAAGGACACATTCTACTCATGTAAAAACATGCTGATTACTGGACCATTCATGGGCTGGATTTAGAAGGTGTTTGGGCCGGATCCGGCCCCCAGACCTTAGTTTGCCTAGCCATGCAAGTCTCTTTTCTTCAAACCACGTAGCTGATCACACATGTGAGACTGGCGCTCCGAGCCCAGATTTCATATTTCAGGATACTTCTTTGTATTCTGTACTCAGGAATAATCTACCTGTGTTGTTTTTGCTGCAATGTTGAACAATGCATGAATAAGACCTCTGTTTATGTAGGTAAAGCAACAAAAACAGGATATTTAAAGGTCTAATAGCCTGTATTTCCTGTGCTTCACAAATGCTGCATAGATTTGTATTTTTAAACTCTACTGGGGGCTCTTTTGCTTAGAGATTGAGTCAAGCTCTGCACTTCCAGCAGGCAGTCATTTCTTTTGTAGTTTCCCACACACATGGGACTTCAGGATTAAATATACTTCCCCAATCCAACAAATCTCAACAAATCATATTTAACCATACAAGGCGGTCAAGTATTTTTGGGAGGTTCTTTCCTTGCTTTTAAAACAAACAAAAAAGCACTATGCTCAAAGTGACACAAGGCCCTCTCCACCGTTCCCCATCAGCCACTTCCCAGAATGCAGTACAGTGGTACCTCGAGTTACATACGCTTCAGGTTACAGACTCTGCTAACCCAGAAATAGTGCTTCAGGTTAAGAACTTTGCTTCAGCATGAGAACAGAAATCATGCGGCGGAGGCGCAGCGGCAGAAGGAGGCCCCATTAGCTAAAGTGGTGCTTCAGGTTAAGAACAGTTTCAGGTTAAGTACGGACCTCCAGAACGAATTAAGTACTTAACCTGAGGTACCACTGTAACTCATTCCTCCGAATCAGCAGAATTTCTACCCCTTTCCCCTTCCCACTAAGAAACCAGAAGAAATTTGTGTCCTATTTTCATAGGAGGGAAATATTTTCAGGAATTTTGGCAGAAGATACCCACACCACAACATAATCAATAACTGCACCGATACCCCCAACTCACAGGTCCCAAGTAGACATATGCATTTGGTGAATAACTAGAATTTTCTCTTTTGGACCTCAGAACTCGCAGCTGTTTTGCCCTGAATCAGCAGAGTTAGATTCAAGGGGAAGAATATGGAGTTCCACAAACAATGAGGCTGCTTTGAAAACGAGCATCTCTGTAACGATTGCGTTGGTTTTCCCCCCTCCTCCAAGCTCAGTCTGTGCAATCAAAGTCCCATTTTACTGGTCTCTGTCCACCAGCTTGAGTCTATTTCAATGAGTTTGGCGGCGGGGGAGTTTTTTGTGATGAATTGCCTCTGAAATGACAGCATGGGGCCAATCACTCAATCTTGTCTGTGTGATAAGTAACTACTGAGGAATTCCGAAAGGTGGGGGCAGAGAAGAAGCCTCTTGGATTCTGATGCTAATGAAACAATCAGACTTGTTTTGTCCTCGGGTTTGTGCATCTTCTGATCATGCTAACAAAATGCCTGTCATTATGATGGGCAGGCTGTGCTTGTGTGTGGAGAGAGGGCTTGCATCTTGCAAAAACCTCAAGATAAAGTAAAAAGATCAAGGGGACCCCTGACCATTAGGTCCAGTCATGACAGACTCTGGGGTTGTGGCGCTCATCTCGCTTTATTGGCGAAGGGAGCCAGCGTACAGCTTCCGGGTCACGTGGCCAGCATGACTAAGCCACTTCTGGCGAACCAGAGCAGCACACGGAAATGGCATTTACCTTCCCGCCAGAGCGGTACCTGTTTATCTACTTGCACTTTTGACGTGCTTTTGAACTGCTAGGTTGGCAGGCGTTGGGACTGAGCAATGGGAGCTCACCCCGTCGTGGGGATTCGAACCGCCGACCTTCTGATCGGCAAGTCCTAGGCTCTATGGTTTAAACCACAGCGCCATCCGCGTCCCTCAAGATAAAGTACACCTCTGCATATAGAGAATCACACTGAACCTTGCTAACAGATGACGCTGCCTTATCACACCATTGGTCCCTTTAGACAGCATTGACTAGTCTTGAATGGTGAATCTTGGGCAGATTTTCCCCACCCAGAACCTACTGCCTGATCATTGTACGCAAGGCTTTCTGCATTAAAAACATGTGTTCTGACCTTTCCATAAACCGAGCCGCAGTTTTCCTGTCTGTGAGGACTGAGCCAGTCAGAGTCAAAGATGGAAGGCAGGTTTTACCATCACCACCACAGTGAATGTGGCACATGTCTTTTTTGATAGATTATTATTAAAACGTGTATCCCAATTTTATATTCCATAGTTAAGCACAGCATAGAGAAAGCATGGCAAGAACGTTACTTGTCTTTATGTGCCCTTCCTAGATATCAAGGCTGCTTTTGACAGTGTTGACAGGGGGCTGTTATGGACCAAATTGAAGACAATGGGCCTAGAACCTGAATTATTATACTTGATCAAAAAGCTTTATACAAAGAACACCTGTCATATAAGAACAACACCAGGGAATGTAATGACAGATCCCGTCATTATAAACCGAGGAGTATAGCAGGGCTGTGTACTCACTCCCTCTTTTTAATCTTTTTCTTAATGACCTTGCTTCTTCACTAAAACAGGTGGATGCCCATAGCCCAAAACTCAACACATCAAGCATTCCCATCCTCCTATATGCAGATGACATGATTTTGCTTTCACAGACAAGAATTGGCCTAAAATGATTGTTAAACTCCTGTATTGACTATCTGTCCAGAATGAAATTGTGCATGAACTTTGATAAAAGCAAAATAATGGTTTTTGGGAATTCACGCAAGAGCTATAGCTGGGTATTTGGTGGAAAACCCATCCAGCAGGTATTTGAATTTAACTATCTGGGAATACATTCCATCATAGGCTTCTATGCTCCTCGCACCATCCTTCGGCGGTGAATGTCAGTAAGATGTCAATGCAGGCCATGATGTGATTTTTCATAACAAGAGGTAATTCGCATATCCCCTCTGCCCTCAAGGTCTTCAACACCAAAATAATAGCTCAATTGCTCTATGGAATTCCAGTCTGGCTGCCAGGGTTTACCCAGCTGGTAGAACGAGTGCAGGCAGCTTTCCTTTTTAATTTTTTTGCTGTCCCATGCTGTGTACCCTATGCAGCCTTGCGTCTAGAGGGAGGTCAACACAAGGTAGAGACAGTTGCCTGGGCGAGATTTCTTCTATGCTGGTTAAACATCTACCTTACATTGGACAAAGATCCTCTCCTTAGTGAAGTCTTGGCAGATCCCTTTCTTTCCCCAGGGCTACAACAGTTTAACATAAAGGTTCATCAACTTGGATGTCAATGGAACTTTTGTGATCGATGCCCCCACCATCTGTCAAGGCTATAATAAAAACTAGGTTGTGGGACATTGAACGCCAGGAACTAACAGCAGCAGCAGAGAAAACATGTTCCCCTCTTTACTTTCAACTTTCTTGGGCACATGAAACTAATTATAATTATCTTGAATTTCTGCTTATCCCTCAAGAAAGAAGGGCATTTTCATTGGCCAGGTTTAATTCAAACCCATCAAACCTCCTTTGGGGTAGGTTCTCGGGAATGGTGGAAGGAGAAAGAATTTTTCCGTGTGAAGACCACCTGCTGGAAACTCTTACTCATATGGTCCTTAAATGTAAACTATATGCTGATCTCTGCCAGCAGTTTCTAGATCAACTCTTCATCCCCAAATGGAACCAGAGTTGGAGGTCATACATTTTCTTTTACTGGGGAATGATCAGGAGCTCACCAAGTTAGTGGCTAAATATCTTTATTTGGTTTTTTGTCACAGAAACACATTGCAGACGTCTGATCTCCCTGGAGACCTAGAGATGTAATGTTAGACTTTTTTGCCTCTCTTCATTTGACAAATGTTCTGTGACATTGGGAAGGTGGTAATTTTGTATTGATTTACTATGGATGTTTGTATGTGATGCCAATAAAAGGTTTGATGTTGATGATGATGATGATGACTTGCCCAAAAATGCAAAGAAGAAGAAGTCCCAGCAAAGGAAGAATGGATACAAAAACTTATGGAACATGCAGAAATGGCGAAACTTACCAGAAGAATAAGAAATCGAGATAGCAAACTTTTTTTATATAAAAGAATGGAAATGGTTTATTGAATATTTACAGATAAATTGCAAACAGATAAAAACATTGGCAGATTTATTGTAATAACCTGCAGTTCCATAAGAGTATATATTTAAAGAAGATGAATAAATGAACAAATTAAGTTAATTTGGATATGCAGAAGATATTAAAAAATATACTTAAGGAACCACAGAAAGTGGGGGAAGGAGGTCAAGTTTTGAATTGTCAAAATGATCGTAAAATCAGTGAAATGTATAAAGCAGCCCTGTCTTTAGCATATGTGCCACCAGGGTGCAAAGATCCGCCCAGTGGCCCCAAATTTAGTTTAGCTCCCAAATTAACTTTTATTATGCTTATGTCAGACACCACACTTACGCCTTATCTCTTGTTGTCAAGGACAAGCGCCGTCGTTGAGTCTGACAAGCACCGCCGTTGTGAATGACAAGTCTTTGGTAAATGAGTGCACAAAGTCGAAAGTCATTTAGTGAAACAGTAGGTATACACTTTGGTAATACCTAGGTATATATGTATTTGGTTTTTCTAGCTTGATCAACATTATTTATCATTTCATAACAGGTAGATAGTTAAGAGCATATGATGCCCCCCAGAATTCAGCGCCTGGGTGCCTTGCACCCCTTGTACCCCCAGGTAAAGACGGCCCTGCAGAAAAGTATAAATAAATGAAGAAGAAGAAGAAGAAGAAGAAGAAGAAGAAGAAGAAGAAGAAGCACAGCATAGAGAAAGTGAATAAATTGTTGTTTTTTACTCCCTCCTTCATAAAAATAGAACTTGTGGACATCCAATGAAGTTGTCATGGACTGGTTGGATGCAGAAGAATGCGGGGAGGTACCAGCCGGGAAACCTCCAGTGGAGATCTCAGAGGAGGAAGGCTCAGAGCCAGGGGATTGGTGGTGGAACACTGAGAAGAGGTCAGAGGTAGAAGACTGGGAGGAGGTGCTGGATGCTGAAGGAGCGACAGGGTTTAGTGAGCAAGGAGGAACCTATGACAGGGAGCAGTTCAAACTCCAAGGCTGAAGCAGAGGCGGAGGGCAGTCAAGAGGCTGCTGAAGAATCCTGGGAGTCTCCTTCTCCTGTCGTGACAAGCTCCCTCCCCACCATCACCGTTGGTCTCCAAGAATGCTGAGAAAAATGAGGACAGCAGGACAGAAGACAAAGATGGGCAGACACAGATTGAGACTGCTTGGGAACTATCTGGGAGCCTTAGAAAGGATGGAAGGCAGGGACCTTCAGCCCTGGCAACTACACCATAGGGGCAAGACATGCTGGGAAGTGTTGCTGAGTTGTATGCCATTTCCTTAAATAAAGAGGTAACTTCACGGGCAGCCGACTGTTTGCAGTTTTACCAGAGGCATCTGATGGGCCACTATGAGAACAGGATACTGGTGTCTCCAGTTAGGGCTGGTAGCTCCCTGCTTGGAAACTTGGAGAACCGCTGCCAGTCAGTGCGGGCAATATTAGAGCTAGATGGATCAATGCAGCTTCCTATGTCCCTGTGCTTCCTAAAAGATACCAACCGCCCAGGAGAATGGGGTAAAATGGTGGGGCTGAGTACAAACAATGAGTAAAGCTTAAGTTGTCTGTGAGGCTACTTTTTGCCCCAAAGATAATTCTGCTCCGACAATTTAAAATATTATCTTCCAAATAGATTTTCACTCATCTGTTCCCCTAGCTGTGTAGCCAGCTCCAGTGCACCATTAATTAATCAGATAATTAGATTAATTGCTGTGGTATTTCTTTTCCCAATCAGAGGAAATTTTGAACCAAAAGGTGACATTTTGATATATATCAAAATTCTATTATTATTATTAAAGGTTGACATTTAGGAATCTGGCAATGTTATTTTGAAAGCTGGGCGCCAGCATTTTTCCATGCAAAAAGTTGGCTGCGTCCAAATAGTAGTTCAAAACATTAAAAGAAGTAGGAAGGGATATCAGCACACCTTCCATGGGAGCTGCTGATGCAGTTTTCTCTATGGGTGCAGAGCCCCACCTGCATCATGATGCTCAACTAGCCCCCCCCCCCCCACTAGCTGGATATGACTTTTCATTTGGTGTTATGTACTGAAGTTCTCACCCTGGGCCAGCAGGGGTATACTGTAGATAGTTTTCACTCAGGTCCACATATGCAAATAAGGGGTCGAAAGTGGCGTTCAGTGATTGGATAGTTACAGAAAATGGTTACTGTTGCGTTCTAGTGGAGCTCTATATAAGCAGGCTGGCTGAAGCCTTCAGTTCAGTTCTGTTCTGACCTGTGAATAAACAAGAGCTGTTTGAAGAATCGCTGTGTCGTCTGATATGTTCACCCACAACTTAACATTTGGGGCCACCAGTTGTTGTTACTAGGGCCATGCATAGGCTTTGCAATCCAATCTGTGGCCCCAGTTTGCAAATCTGGATCAGACCTGTTCTGACCTGGACCTGTTCTGTCCTGCCCTAGATCACAATCTAGAAATGTCAGATCTCTAGAAATCCCACTGACTTGCATTGCAAAGCCAAAACAGCCATAACTTTCTTGGTTTTTTTCATACAAGGGCATGATAGCTCTGCAAAGGAGATGAACACTGCTGTATTTCAGGTGGGTAGTTCCAGGCAGGGCCAGATTTAGGTTTGATGAGGCCCTAAGCTACTGATGGTAATGGGGCCCTTTATATGTCCAGCTGTCCTTTGTCAACAACAAATTGCTGCTGTTTTTTGTGTTGAATATATGCTATATGGTAATTTATGGACCTAATAGGTATCTACAGCCATTTGCACATAACAAAATATGTATTTTATCAAAGTAATCGTTGAACTTATATTTTGGAAATGTACATCCAATTTTTTTCCCCTTTAAATTTTTTGGGGGCCCTCTAAGAGAGTGGGACCCTCAGCTATAGCTTGCTTAGCTTATACATAAATCTGGCACTGGTTCCAGGGGTCTTAATGCGACCCACTTTTGAAATTCCTTTTTCAGAAAAAGTATTTAAGAAAGAATTTTAGTGCTAAGTCATGCCAACTCTCATCTTCCTGTTTATGTCAAAATTCCATCAAAATTGCCTCTGATCTTGAAGGTAAAAAAGAAGAAGGTAAAGGACCCCTGGACTACTGGCTTGCTCCTGACTGCTAGACATATATTGACTAGACATGCCAACATTGGCTTTTTTCTAGGCCCTGGGGTTTCAAGCTGTGGCAATATCACACTGAGAGCCAGTGTGGTGTAGTGGTTAAGAGTGGTAGTCTCGTAACCTGGAGAACCGGGTTCGCGTCTCCGCTCCTCCACATGCAGCTGCT
The DNA here is from genome assembly GCF_027172205.1 of Podarcis raffonei. Taxonomy (NCBI): domain Eukaryota; kingdom Metazoa; phylum Chordata; class Lepidosauria; order Squamata; family Lacertidae; genus Podarcis; species Podarcis raffonei. Next base: position 13,359,545 of record NC_070602.1, read on the forward strand.
GGGTGACCTTGGGCTAGTCACACTTCTCTGAAGTCTCTCAGCCCCACTCACCTCACAGAGAGTTTGTTGTGGGGGAGGAAGGGAAAGGAGAATGTTAGCTGCTTTGAGACTCCTGAAGGGGAGTGAAAGGCGGGATATCAAATCTAAACTCTTCTTCTTCTTCTTCTTCTTCTTCTTCTTCTTCTTCTTCTTCTTCTTCCCAATACAATGGTACCTCAGGTTTGATTCGTTCCAGAGGGCTGTTATTAAGCTGAAACTGTTCTTAACCTGAGGTACCACTTTAGCTAATGGGGCTTCCCTGCTGCTGCCGCACAATTTCTGTTCTCATCCTGAAGCAAAGTTCTTAACCCAAAGTACTATTTCTGGGTTTGTGGAGTCTGTAACCTGAAGCGTATGTAACCCGAGGTACCACTGTATTGCCTCTCTTGATCACCCAAAGAGTCTGTAGAATCTGGCAAGTCTTTCAGTGTCCCTGACTATTTGGCTGGACTGTTTGTGTTTCTTCAGTGGTACTGTTGTCTAGAGTCAGCCATCCTTTGTTAATAATGACTATAATTCTCTCAACGCGGAGGGTACTTCTTTTTGGGGTTGTTTCATGTACCAGCCGTTTAGTTAATGAAAAGAGATGGTTCTTTCCCTTCGAGCGTGTTAGGATCTGCGAGAGCAAATGTTAGATTATCAGTCTTCTGACCTGTGAATATATTACTTGGTTGCACCAGTGTCCCCTTACGTGCCTATAAATCACCAGCCAACGGAACTATAATCGGAGAGTACACCGCGGGTGTCCTTGATATTAATGCATCTGCTCTTCAGTAGCAGTAATTTATTCAAAGGACTTTCAAGTTTTTTAATGAGTATTTGTATGCGCAGGCTCCAGGTTGGGCATCAGATTGCCTTCTCTTTATTGGGAAGACTTGTCCAGTTTCGGAACGAAGGTCATTAAACATTCCAAGCACATCGGCCAAAGGATGCTTCTTATTTTTTTAAAGAAGGGATTTATGAGCCCTAATAGTGGAGGAACGTATGTGGAAAGAGCCACACACCTTGTGGTCTCCTTTGTATTGTCCCCCAGTGAGCCGTTGCAGACGGAAAGCCTGCTGGCCTCAACAGCTGGTGAAGGGAGGGGCACGAAGGAACATATATCGTAACGTTTTCTTCTCCCCTCGTTGGTTAATAAAAGAACAACTTTATTTTTCAGAACTCCTCTCTGGGCGGGTAGCAAACATCACTTGAAACACAGCCCCCCACGGGTCGTAGGAACACAGGAAGCTGCCTCATAAAAAGCCAGACTATTGTCCCTCTAGCTTGCTATTGTCTACACCAGCCTTTCTCAACCTGTGGGTCCCCAGATGTTGTTGAACTACACCTCCCATCACCCCTAGCTAGCAAGGCCAGAGCTCAGGGATGATGGGAGTTGTAGTCCAACAACATCTGGGGACCCACAGGTTGAGAACCGCTGGTCTACACCATAGTTTCCCAAACTTGGGCCTCTAGCTGTTTTTGGACTACAACTCCCATCATCCCTAGCTAGCAGGACCAGTGGTCAGGGATGATAGGAACTGTAGTCCAAAAAACGTTTGGAGACCCATGTTTTGGAAACACTGGTCTACACTGACTGGCAGTGACTCTCCAGGGTTTCCAGCAGAAGACATTCCCAGCCCTTTCTGGAGATCTTGATGATTGAACCTGGAAATCGTGGGAGTGGGGAGTCTTCTTGTGCTGGGTTTTGCTTGCACATACATCTGACTGGCCACTGTGAGAACAGGATGCAAAACTAGATGGCCTAATCCAGGAGGCACTTCTTATGCTCTTTCATTCACCTCTCCCCTCCCTGCTCCTTCTGGAGCTTAAATCTTAGGCTGTGTGTGTGTCATGGAATGATATGGCTATACTGCATTTCAGGTGTCACTCCAATTTTGCCATGAAGGTCTTGAATCTAAATCTCCAAGACTGGCTTACAAAGTACTACACATGTAGCAGTCAAAATTATTGGACAAGGTGTTTTTGTTTTTTTGTAGCTTTTGCAGTCAGCATCCACCCATCTAGGGACCACAGACCAACAATAGCCAGGAGTGCTACTTATTTGTGTGGTGGTCATGGGTGCTGTGTAGACTAGGTCTGGGTGATATATCAAGCTCTCAAGCTAGGGCAGTTTCACCCGGTGTCTCGCAGACAGAGGCCAATGCATCTTGTTTTTTCAACATCACAGTATATCACCAAAGCACAATGTTTGGCTGGTGATACACCATGATGTTGAAAAGCTGATATCACCCAGCCCTAGTATAGACTTGGTGATACACTCGTACCTTGGAAGTCGAACAGAATCCATTCCGGAAGTCCATTTGACCTCCCAAATGTTTGGAAACCCGAGTGTGACTTCTGATTGGCTGCAGGAAGCTCCTGCAGCCAATTGGAAGCCGCGGAAGCCCCGTCGGATGTTCGGCTTCCAAAAATAGTTCACAAACCAGAACAGTCACTTCCGGGTTTGCAGTGTTCGGGAGCCAAAACGTTCGAGAACTAAGCTGTTTGAAAACCAAGGTACGACTGTACTTCACGATAGGAAAAGCTTAACTGCTCCAAATTGCAAAGGTAGAAACCTTTTAGAACACTCAGAAGTGACAATCCCATTAATGAATCTTGGGAAACCCAAAATTGAGCCTCCAAACAACAAGCAATGATTGCTTGGGGATTAGTCAGATTGTTTGGGGCGGGTTATTAAAACTTGTTTCTTATTCTCCGAGATTACTCCATGAAACTATTAGGAACAGAGGCGTACAAGAGATCACATCTGCTCTTACCCTGAGTAGCTGGAATTATTGGCTTTTTTCTTCCCCCCTCTCTTTTCCAACACAAAGTGGAAAAGAAACAGAACGAGTATTCCTTCATGTAATTTGCTAGCCAGTCACCATCTGCTACCTTTGGCACCGGCTCCACGCTTGAAATCCCCTTTATAAATGTGCCCTCAACCAGGAAACTGATTCAGATGAGAACCAATTAGCATCCCCACCTCCAAAAGCGCATGCCAACATATACACAAGTCCACATCCTCCTTTTGCTTCTGTTTCAAAAATTTCTTGCGTTTTGGGGAATGCATGTGTGCTAGGGAACTAGTTTGAAAGTTGTCACATCGTGGTCCCAAACTATGAGATGGCAAGGCCTCTGGCTGGAATGAGAATTGTGGCCTGAATCCATGCAGGCACCCGTGGATGTTGCCCTCTGATCTCTTTCTACACACCCCTGACCCCTGTAATCGAGGACATCAAGGCGTTGGCTTCTTCGGTTCTTTGTCAACCACAGAACTGTCAACTACTCAACCAATTAATTTTAAAGCTGTTTTGATAATTTCATTTCCTGCCTGCAAAACATGGTGAGGCAGGAGAATTTTGTTGAAAATTTTGGGACAGGACACCTGTGCTTACCTTATTATTTTCATCATCATCATCACCACCACCTATACAACTCACCTTTACTCCAAGGAGTTCATGGTGGCATACGTGGTTCTCCCCTTCTTCATTTTATCTTCAACAACAACCCTGTAAGGTAGGTCAGGCTGAGAGATAGTGGCTGGCACAAAGTCACCCATGGCAGAATGTGGATTAGAACCCTGGCCTCCCAGGTCCTAGCCTAACACTCTTAACTGAAAGGGTTAATCTCAATACTATCTGCACCTAAGCTAACTTCTGCTTTTGTGGTTAAGCAGCTAGCAAAAACCGCAATTGCAAGCTGTGAGCTACTTCCTCTCTGCAATTACTTGAGCTCTGCAAACCCGGAGCTACTCTCTGCACATGCTCTCTGATGCAGTAATGCAAGAGAAGAACACACGAACAAGGGAAGGAGGGGCGTTTAGATAGCCATATACCATATAAGGAAATAAGCTTAACCTTGCTAGCTGATTGGAGAATTTGAAGAGGTGGGAAGAGATGGGCAGACTCTCAGGTATAAAGATGCTTGTTTATTTGTATCTATGGGCCAGTCTTTTGGGAACGATCCCACTGGCCACCTCTGTGCACAGATTTCAATAAAACTTTTTTCTCCAAAGAAGAATCTTTCCTGGTGCTTTTTGCTCTCTCTTCGGCCCTGGGGACGCAGGCAAACGATTCCCTGGCAAGGATAAGGCTTCAGCCTTCATTTTGGTGCGTTGGCCGGGAAATCGCCCCACCCCAGGGGGCCGGGGAGGGCCAGGCCCGACCTCGGTGAACAGCCCCGGACCGGCGTTCGCGGCTCCAAGTGCGCACCCCTGCCTGTTCGTGGGGGGAGCCGGCCACACCGCTCCGGAGTGAGACACCTGGTCGAGGGAGAAAAGAGGACGGCCGAAGGAGGGGTCCGCAGCGGAACAGGTAAGCCCTAAGGGAAAGGGCGTGGTAGGAAGCCTGGACAGCTTCACCTGGCTGTGAGCAGTAGAGTGCCGCCAGAAAAGGGATAAAGGGTCTGGCTGTGAGCAGTAGAGTGCCGCCAGAAAAGGAACAAAGGAACTGGCCGTGGCAATAAGGTGCCGCCCCGCCAGACGGGAAAAGGGAAAAGGGGAAACAGGTGGCAGTAGAGTGCCGCCAGTAAGGTTGGGGAAAGGGGAAACAGAGGGAAAATTATTTTGGTGTGTTTTGTGTGTTGCATGTTGGAATTATTTTGGTGTGTTTTGTATGTTGCATGTCAGATACTCCAGTGGCTGAATTGTCAAGTGTGGGCCGGGGCTTAGCGTCCCCTTGGCCGAGCGATTGCAGGGCTGTGCATTTCTTAGCAACGCGAGTTCGCCAAGTCACAGCCTGTAGTGGTTGGTGTGTGAAAGGATCTTAAGCCCGGTTAGGAGCGGAGTATCTGAAGAAAAATGGGGTCTGGGGCAAGCCAACGTAGTCCTCTGAAATGCTTTTTAACCAACTGGAAAGCAGCTACGAAGCATGATGATTGGGATCAAATTGAGAAGAGAGAGGATGAGGACATTATGTGAGGTTGATTGGCCCACCCAAGGAACTAATTGGCCCTTGGAGGGCAGATTTAATTTGCAACTAATCAACCCACTATATCAAAATATCTTGAACGTCCACCCAGACCAGATCCCTTATATTTCTACCTGGAAAACCAATGTAGAAAAGAATCCACCGTGGCTGAAAGCCTGCCGAGGCGACGCCCCACAAAATACAATTTGTGCAGTCCAACCAGCAGGGAAGTCAGAAAAGCCCCCGGTGATATCAGAGCCGGAAGGAGAGGAAGGAGAAGAGGGGGAAGTCATTAAACCGCCGCCACCCTATGCTCCACCAACTGCCCCTCTAGCGAATCCCCGAGGCCCAGGGCCCCAGGACCAGGGAGGAGCCGGCCCTCAGCCTGAACCCTCCAAGGTTGATGAATTAGAGAGCAAAGAGGAAGAGGATGATGAGGAGTTTATGAAGGGACTAATTGAGTTAGCAAAGAAAGGAAAAATGTGGACACAGTATCAGACAATTGAGATTGCAACAGTATGTACAACCCTATGCGAAAGAAGTGGATGTTAGTTCCCATTTTTGGCAGCAGCAGGATGTTCCCCAACACAAGGGAAGAAATGGCAGAAGAAATGGATAGAAGCAGCAACCAGGGCGTCCCTCCATAAGTCCCATAAGGCACAGAAAAAGGGTGGGACTGCAATGATGCCTCTACGCAGAGTGTATGACCCACCAGGCCCCCCCCCCAGGACAGGGTGGGGAAGCACCACCATGCACTTATACAGTCCAACATGTGCCTTTTTCAAGTGCTGATGTGTGCAATTGGAGAAATTAGAACCCTACCTTTGAGGAGAACCCAGATGATATTGCCAACGCCCCATTATAAAGGCTGCCTTTGTAGCTCAGGCAGCATCCGATATTCGCCAAAAGAAAAAATCCAGAAGCATGAGGGGTGCATCGGCCATGGCCTGGAATAGATGTTGGAAATAGCTCAAACCACTTGCAATCAGAGAGATGAGGAAGCCCAGAGAAAAAAGGAGAAGTATCAAACAAGGAAGTTGATGGCATTACAGGCTACCACACCCGCCCCTCAGAAAGAGGAAGTGCCCGGGGAGGAGGGCGAAGCCGTCTGGGGAGGAATCAGTGCGCCATCTGCCGACAGGAAGGGCACTGGAAGAGAGAATGCCCTATTCTATTATTAGGAAGAGATTTGTTGGTAAAGTTGCAAGCCCAAATTATTTTTAAGCCATCGGGAGAAGCCACATTGTCCACTATGTCACTTGGGGAACTGGTTGTGGAGGCACCCCTGAGGGAGTACTGGCGCCTCATGATGGTAAAAGAAGAGGAGGGACCCATCCCCGCCAGTATTCTGGAACAAGTGAACCCCCCAGGAATGGCAAAGAATATCCCACCAATAATTGTGAAGCCCAAGCCATTTGTCAATCCTGTTGCTGTAAATAAGTATCCCATCCCACGAAGGGCGACTGAAGGAGTATGGGTGCATCTAGAGCGACTGCTCCAACATAGGATCTTGAAGCAATGCCAATCACAGTGAAACACCTCTTTTGTTACCAGTGAAGAAAGGAAGCAGGCTATTATCCTGATACCAGAACCAAAGAACTGCAGGGAACTCCGTGGCTTTCTGGGGTCTGCAGGATTTTGTAGGATATGGATATTTAATTACAGCATCATTGCCAAGCCTCTACATGAGTCAACCAGAGGAACTGAGAGAGACCCCTTTGTTTGAGGCACAGAACAACAGCAAGCCTTCGTGGATTTGAAGAGGGCACTACAGCAAGCCCCAGCGCTTGGCATCCCAAACCCTGAGAAACCCTTTACTCTATTCGTGGATGAGGACCAAGGGACAGCGAAAAGGGTTTTGTGCCAAAAATTGGGAAGCTGGCAACAGCCAGTGGCATACCTATCTGAGCGCCTGACGCCTACAGAACAAGGCTTACCGCCGTGCATGAGAGCAGTTGTGGCAGTAGCCACCCTACTGAACAAAGCAGACAAATTTATTTTTGGCCAAGACACTGTTTGTGTGACCCCGCATGCAGCCCCAGCTCTGCTTGACATGAAGGGTACCTATTTTCTCTCCCAAGCGAAGATGAGAAAGTGCCAGATGTTATTGTTGCATCCGCGTTTGAAGTTTCAGGTCACCACCGCCCTCAACCCAGCTACCCTGTCCCCGGTAGGAGAAGGTGAGGAGCAGATGCACGATTGCATTGAAGTAATGGATGAAGAATATTTCAGCAGGCCTGACCTCAAAGAGGAGGCAAACCCCCATTGGCCTTCATGGTTTGTGGATGGAAGCAGCTTTGTTAAGGCTGGACAGCGGAAGGCAGGCTATGCAGTGGTAGCCTTGGAAGACCAAGTGATCGAAGTGCAGCCACTCCCGCCTGGAACGTCGGCCCGGCTGGCATAAATAACAGCGCTCACCAGAGCCCTGACCCTGGCAAAGGGACAAAGGATAAACATTTATACTGATTCCAAGTATGCATTTCTGACTTTACATGCCCATGGAGCCTTCTGGAAGGAAAGAGGTTTGCTTGCCTCCAGAGGTAACCAGGTGCCTGTTACGGGAGATCATTCCCCGCTATGGACTACCTAGGTCAATAGGATCTGACAATGGACCAACCTTTGTCCACTCAGTTTTGCAATAACCCCCCATGCTAGTCAAAATGTGCAGTTTGATAATTATGTGCAGTCATTCTCCCGAGATTTTCTCTCTTTCTAACAGGTGGACCCAGGCCCACTGCTGTTAAAATTGCTGACCTCACCCCTTGGGTCCACCACACTTAAGTGAAGAAGGCTATTTTAGATTGGACAGTTACACCAAATCCTGATGATCCTCTGAAGCTAACCATCTCCAGAAGAGCGCCAGACAACCGCCCTGCTGGACAAGTGGATGGGAGGGACGCCCGCGGGCAGCGTCCCCAACGTAGAGACTTTTTTTCCCCAGCAAAATTTTAAGGCACCGCCAGGACTTTTGATATTGGGGCCAGAACTCTTTGATATGGTCACTCCGTGTGTCAGGCCTCTGCAAGGGTGGATATATATTCCTGTGGGTATATGTTAATATATGTAGAGGGAGAAGCCCCTTTCGGATACAGTGTGTTGGGAAGAAATCATGAGAGTATTAAGCATCCACAAGGACAGGTGGGAAAATTGGTTAAGATAATAGGCTCCTCCTCAGAGAGGTGGGACACAACCTCCCAAGAAGCAAGGCAGCTGATAGAGCACGAGTATCAGTGGGCCCTTCAGCAATAAAATAGATATGTCCCAGATAATAATGTCAGCATTTCAGCCACCATTGATCACATGGAAACAATGATAGCCAGGAATCCGCTGAAAACTACAGGAGGTGATCTATGGGGTTGGGTATGTTCCTGGCTGCCTCATGGCAGTTGGCTCAGGCATATTGTGGTATTATTAGCAAGGCCGCTATTAATCCTTTTGCTTCTTTGCCTCTGTATACCCTGCTTGGTGCAATGCTTACAAGGTGTGATGCAAAAAAAAAAAAAAAAATATCATGGCCCTTATTGTTCTCCCCCAGGATTATAAACCCAAGAGACCAGGACGAACCTAGGAGATAGGTTGTCCAAAAGAAGAGGAGGGAATTGAAAGGGTTAATCTCAATACTATCTGCACCTAAGCTAACTTCTGCTTTTGTGGTTAAGCAGCTAGCAAAAACCGCAATTGCAAGCTGTGAGCTACTTCCTCTCTGCAATTACTTGAGCTCTGCAAACCCGGAGCTACTCTCTGCACATGCTCTCTGATGCAGTAATGCAAGAGAAGAACACACGAACAAGGGAAGGAGGGGCGTTTAGATAGCCATATACCATATAAGGAAATAAGCTTAACCTTGCTAGCTGATTGGAGAATTTGAAGAGGTGGGAAGAGATGGGCAGACTCTCAGGTATAAAGATGCTTGTTTATTTGTATCTATGGGCCAGTCTTTTGGGAACGATCCCACTGGCCACCTCTGTGCACAGATTTCAATAAAACTTTTTTCTCCAAAGAAGAATCTTTCCTGGTGCTTTTTGCTCTCTCTTCGGCCCTGGGGACGCAGGCAAACGATTCCCTGGCAAGGATAAGGCTTCAGCCTTCATAACCATTACACCACCACTGGCTCTGTTAAGAGGCAGTTCTTTTTACCTGACTGTAACTCTGATAGTGCATTTTGCTTTCCTGGAGAGAGGGGGTGCGGTGAGCACAGGTAAAAACTTTTTGTTGTTTAGTTGTTTAGTCATGTCCAACTCTTCGTGACCCCATGGACCAGAGCACGCCAGGCACTCCTGTCTTCCACTGTCTCCCATAGTTTGGTCAAACTCATGTTAGTAGCTTCGAGAACACTGTCCAACCATCTCGTCCTCTGCCGTCCCCTTCTCCTTGTGCCCTCCATCTTTCCCAACATCAGGGTCTTTTCTCTTCTCATGAGGTGGCCAAAGTATTGGAGCCTCAGCTTCAGGATCTGTCCTTCCAGTGAGCACTCAGGGCTGATTTCCTTAAGAATGGAGAGGTTTGATCTTCTTGCAGTCCATGGGACTCTCAAGAGTCTTCTCCAGCACCATAATTCAAAAGCATCAATTCTTCGGCGATCAGCCTTCTTTATGGTTCAGCTCTCACTTCCATACATCACTACTGGGAAAACTATAGCTTTAATTATATGGTAAAAACTAGCCTATTGTTAAACAAACAAAAATGGGCATGGCTGGGCACATTACATCTTGCTGAGGGCAAGCAATAAGGGGGGGGGGAGGGTGTCATGTGACAAAGACATGAGAGCAGAAGCAGCAAAGCAGGCTGGGAAGTGCTGGGACTGCACAATCATTTGGGCCTACTAAAGTTATTCAAGCCTAACTGCTAACTGTTGAGTCATTCTGACATGTGACATAGTAGCCAGTATCTCTTTTGTGCTCTCTGTAAGATTTCAGCAGAGTCTGTCTGTTTCAGGTTTGAACAGAGTCAGTATGTAATCTCAGTCAAACTGTTTGGAACCATGTTGTTTATGAAGAAGTTTATTTTAACAGTTTGAGCTTCTCTTCGGAACACAGAGAACCATTCATATCCAATGCAGGCAGGGAGTGATCCTGCTCTACAAGTGCTTTGAAAGCTCACCAAACATTGCGCATGCAGAGGCAAAGTCCGAGCATCATAAGATCAGGGAGTTGGAGGTCACCTCATCCAACCTTCTGCTCATGCTACTAATGTCACAGACCCCATAAATGCCTGGGGTGTCAACTTCATACAGCCACATTCTGCACATTATCATTGCAATGAAGCACTGGCTGAAATCTGAAACCACATTTCCCCTTCCAATGAAAAAGTATTGCAGTTGTGCCTTGATTAACAATGTTTGGGTGTCTCCCAATACCCAAATAAAAACTCAGGTAGATTGAAAACCCTTGTCCTGAATGCTTTTGATTACACTGCTTTGATCTGAAAGGGGGGTTTTTTTGGGTGTGTGGGGGGATAGATTATGATGATATGATGACACTGGGAGGAAAAGGACACAGGAAAGTCACATTTCTCTCATGTGCCACCTTGAGCGATTTCTGTTTGAAAGGCAGCTTATGAATACCACCCATGAATAAATGAATCAAGAATCCCCACTATTTTTCTCCTTCCTTCCTGGGCTCTTGGTGGGCTGAGCCCTTTGGAATTAATGGGGCTCACAGTTGATCTGACCTCATTATCCTTCTATTCTTTCCCTGACTCGCTTGGTCATTCTTTGATTTTGTCTGGGTAACATCTACTCTAGTAAATGAGATCTGTTGAATAGCCCATCCATTTGGGTTCTCTTGCGGGGGGGCGGCTCTCCCCATACGCAAATGTTTTCTCTGTTGCATTTGGCATGGGAGAACAGTCACAGGCCCTTGGTTTTGTTTTTGTTCCAAGAGAGCCTTTTGTCATTCAGATTTATTAGCGTTTGCATGCAAGGAAGTAATGCACTTTGTCACATTCATTTATCTGACTAGGGCATCAGCTCTATCACTGCTATTTGTTTGTGCAGGGAGGATTCTCCTGCTAGTGTCTGCTCCAATATCAAGTGGAGGTGGTCTCTAATAGACCTGTATTCATTCTTCTAGCACTCTGTTGCCTGGGGAGGCCCCGGACTCCCCAGCTCCCCGAAATAAATACACAAACACAAGAATATTGGATTAATGGGATGAATAAGGCCACAACTTTATAGGTTACAGATGTGAGCAGTTTGGCTTAGGCAATTGGGTGATCCCGAACTGGAAGAAAAGGAGGCTGCCTCCCTGGCCGTGCCACAATTTATACCATGGGTAGCCATGCCCCCAGACAGTCCAATTGGCTGGCCATGGGCATGATGCAGCTGTGGATGCCTCTGATGTGGGTGGCTTTCCTCCGCCCACAGCCAGGTCGCTGTGGGGCCCCAGATTCCCTCCCGCAAAGCAGCCCTCCAAAAAGGGAGAGTTGACTTATCTCAAAGTTGTAAGAACATAAGAGGAGATCTGCTGGGTAAAACCAAAAGCCCATTTAGTCCAGCAATCTGCTTTCACTATAGCCAGTCAGATGCCTACAACCAGGACCTGAGTGCAATAGTGCTCTTCTTGCTTCTCCTTCCTTTAGCATCTGCTGTCAAGAAGCATTCCAGTTCCAATAGTGGACAGCAAATGTAGCCATCATAGCCTTATCTTGTATGAATTTCCCTAATCCTCTTTTGAAGCCATCCAAGGGCTGATCCACACTTCCTCTTGTCAATGGCAATTAGGGTTTCCTCCGGACTGACATTTGTTCCGATTTAGCACTAAAGAGCAGGTTTTCCCTGGGAATGGAGCAGGACAAGGGGAAAACCACTCAGCAGATAATCACTTGGATTCAAGCTTTCTAGGCACGGGACAAGTGTGGATGAGGCCCAGGTTTGTAGCCTACACTACTTTACATGAATTCTACAGTTAAACTATGTTCTATGTAAAGAAGTAGACTGGATGATCTGCCCTGAATCCTGTAAGTCTCTAATGCAACCTTGACAAGGGCATTAGTGCTTGGTGTTGGCACTACCTGATGCTCATGAAAACAAACAATAATGAAACAGGGTAAGTAGATTCAGTTCAGCCCTAATCAAAGCACAATGAATCAAATAAACACCAGTACTGGATATTATTCGGCTTTTTCAGGTAGATTATTTGGCAGAATAAATGATACTGTGCAGGTGCAGGATAGAGGAACATGGAAGGAGGCCAACTTGTGGCTGGTGGCACATCATTGGTGGAGAGCAGGAAAGGGGAATGCTGGGAGAAGGCACAGCCTAAAGTCCATGTCCCAGGCCCACCCCAGAACTGCTTCCATTCCGTGGCACAATTGCTATGTTCTCCCTCCACTGCTGGAGGCAGTATGACTTGAGTCCCAGTTCCTGGGATTCAGAAGTGGGGAGATGTGGTTGAACTCGGGTTCTGCTTGTGGGCTTCCCGTGGCATCTGGCTGGGCACTGTGAGAACAGGATGCTGGACTAGACAAGCCTATGGCCTGATCCTGCCAAGCTCTTCTTAGGCGCAAAGCAAGTGATTTGATACTGTGAGAGTAACAGAAGATGAGATGCAGCGTTGCTGTTTTCAGTGGCAAGCATTCACCTCCCAATACCATCGAATTCCAGCCCATGTCTGAAGTCCTGGACACACCATTTGCTGGACATTAATACCACTGGAACTAGGGGCGCGGGTGGCGCTGTGGGTTAAGCCACAGAGCATAGGACTTGCTGATCAGAAGGTTGGCGGTTCGAATCCCCGCGATGGGGTGAGCTCCTGTTGTTCAGTCCCTGCTCCTGCCAACCTAGCAGTTCAAAAGCACGTCAAAGTGCAAGTAGATAAATAGGTACCGCTCCGGCGGGAAGGTAAACTGTGTTTCCGTGCGTTGCTCTGGTTTGCCAGAAGCGGCTTACATGTGCTGGCCACATGACCCGGAAGCTGTCCGCTGGCTCCCTCGGCTAATAAAGCGAGGTGAGCGCCGCAACCCCAGAGTCGGCCATGACTGGGCCTAATGGTCAGGGGTCCCTTTACCCTTTTAATACCACTGGAATCTAAAGAAACAGGATTAGGATCAGGCTGGGAGTCATATCAAGCACTAGGATCTGTGTTAATTCGCCCTGAAGATGCATGAGCTTGTCAACACTCTTCCATTATGTAAAGTGTGATTATCCGGGCTGTATCTTTTGCTTTTACTTAGATGATTGCTTACAATATTCCAATTACCGCCAACTATGCAAGCCTATCACTCCATTCCCACAGTTGCATTAATGAATAATTTAAGCCACTCTTGCTTCATTTGCTTCAGAATTATTTTATGATGCAATTGAATGTTTTAATGATATTATGAAGGCTTTGTGATAATCCAAGTGGCCAGGCTCAGAAAGGGATAAGTAGGACTATTTTCAAGATTATAAAAAAGAAAAGAAAAGAATAATTTAAAGGTCTCTCTTACCAACGTAATGACGCAGATGCTGTGTTGATGTGATTCAGCACATCTTGGCTAATTTATGCTGTCTGACATATCAGTGCCAACATCTCACGGCAAACCGTATCAATCAAAGTATGAAGAGGAGGCTGATTGGTACTTAGGAGGCCTGCCCTCCTTGCTGTTCACACTTTGTGAGGAGATGCAACAGGAGGAGGAGCAAACCTAACTACAAAAATGCTGCAATAGATAACCTACTATACCTGGTCTCAAAATGGCTGCTGTTCTAGGCTTCAGTTCTCTGATTAGTTGGGTAAGACAGCTGAAAGCAATGCCAATATACTTCACATCTGGCAACCAATGTGCCCCTTTAGTTGCAGACAGTACATGGGTAGACGAGTCTAAAAAGCCCAGGACACAAATTTTCATGGCCCTCTATGGTGGCTCATTCACCAGAAGTAATGTATGTAGTGTTAACTCTGGAAGTAATAGTCGTACCTCGGTTTTCGAACATAATCCCTCTGGAAGACCGTTCAACTTCTGAAACATTTGAAAACTGAGGCACAAAGGGCGGTCTGCAGAAAACTGGAAAAAAAATAACATGTACACGCAGCGGAAGCCAATTGACTTCCTAGGCGCGCTCGAAAACAGAAGAATTTACTTTTGGGTTTTCGGCGTTCCAAAACCAAAACGTTTGGCTTCCGAAATGTTCAAAAACCGAGGTACCACTGTACTCGACTCTGACCAAACTAAGCCCCCTAGAGCAAAATATACAGTACTCCAGGAGGCTAAGTTTGGTCAGAATTGAGTACAGTGGTACCTCGGGTTAAGTACTTAATTTGTTCCGGAGGTCCGTTCTTAACCTGAAACTTTTCTTAACCTGAAGCACCACTTTAGCTAATGGGGCCTCCTGCTGCCGCTGCGCTGCCAGAACACAATTTCTGTTCTCATCCTGAAGCAAAGTTCTTAACCTGAAGCACTATTTCTGGGTTAGTGGATTCTGTAACCTGAAGCGTATGTAACCTGAAGCGCGTGTAACCTGAGGTACCACTGTATACACTTCCAGATTTAACACTAAATACATTAAACGAGCCACCATTTTGAGGGCCATGAAAATTTGTGTCCAGTTGTTGTTGTTTAAGACTCATCTACCCATGTTCTCTCTGAAACCCAAGGGGTGCATTGATTTCCAGATGGTGTTCCCATGAACTCCTTCCCTCCATAGACCCACCCATGAAACACTTCATTTCTCCTGCCATGACAGCATCAGCTTGTCCCTTCCAATGATCAACCTACCTACTGCAGCTTTTAAGAGGTTTACCATTTCTTCTAAAAACAGATGTTTAGGGTCATAACTCCAGGCAGCACACATAGGAGGCATGTCTACAGGGTTTTTTTTTGTGGTGGGTCTGGGGCAATCAGCATGGCTGTACTGTACTGCAAGGATTCTAATAAGGTCGCCAACATTTCTTTGAACATGTTTAGGTTGCCAGCAAAATTCAGCCTGAAATCCAGGGCTTAATATACAAGGCATTGCTTAGAGAAAATATCTGTAGTATCTTGAGGGGGGGGGTGGGGAGAGGTGGTCAAAGAAATTGAAAAAAATATTACCAGCATCATTTGGGGAAGTTGAGCAATGCTCAGTGTAGGTAATCTGTTGGCTGTTGGAGGTTTGGGTTTCTATTTTTTAAAAAAAGTTAAACGACCATGAAAAAACTCTCCACCTCCATTTTCCCAAAGTTCTAAGAGAAAACGCCTACTCAGCTATTTTAGGTTATCAGGTGCATTATGTTGCAAAAACAATATAGTATATCCCAGGAGAAATAGTAGAGAATCCATTCTTCAGACAACCTTGGAACACTTAATTTCTCCTGCTTGATGACTGCACATGGAAAAGCTCCTTGCAGTTAGCTGTCTCAAGGCCAAAGAGACCTAGGGGAGAAATTCACTTTGGTTCGCATTTAGCAGTGAACCTACCTAACTCGCAGTTTCTGAAATAATATACGAATCCAAACACAGCCATCCTTCAACATTTATCCTCCTCTGAATTTTGCAGTGCAGTTCTCCAGTCAAGCAATGGGTACAAAATGTATATATTAGGGTAAAGTGTGTAAAGCATAAAAAGGGACATGTATTAGTGAAAATAACGTACGAAATGCATAAACTCCTCTGGACGTCTAAGCACGACATGCACCCAAAAATGCATGCACGTAGTAAACAGCAGAGTTTAGCAGAAGCTAAGACTGAGGACACATGGCACCTGAGTTTAGTGATTTATTTACAGGAATAAAATAAAAAAACAGAGCAATCATGGCGTGTCTCTTCTCCTCCCGAGAGAGAACAACAAAAACAGAAAGTACAAAGAACAAAGAGTGGAAGTGGCACACAGTTTCTTCTGTTCTCATGCTTCCAAAGAATGGAATGCAAAACACAGAGCATGTGATCTAGAAGTCACACACACACCCAGCAATGGGAGAGAATGAAACTGCTGACAACTTGGAGGGTCTGCCATTGTGACTAATAGCCCTCCATAGCCTCCTCCATGAACTTTTCTGATCCTCTTTTAAAGCCATCCTTGTTGTTGGCCATCACTGCTTCCTGAGGCAGAGAGTTCCACAGGTTAACGATGCACTGGAGAGCAGCCGGCTGATAAAGGCTACAGCAGTGACCAGTTCAGACTAGGGCTTGCCTCCCAATCCCCTAAAAAGCTCAGCTACTCATTCCACACCCTTACTGAGCATCCGCTAAGGAGGAAGGCATATTTTATTTCATTTCATTTTACTGTATTTTACTGTATTTTACTGTATTGTAAAGGGACATTTAAGCTGTGCTCTCCTTGCTGCTGTCTCTGCAGCCTTCCACTGTCAGCCTGGTCCTCCCACTGTTGGTTTTGGAGCCTGGGCAACTCCCTCTGCCTCTGCCTCCCTCCATTTAAATCATGCTCTCCTGGCTGCATGTTCCCCTGCCCCACCTTTCATGCTCCCTCCAGAACACCAGTTGCTAATGGGAATCACAAACAGGGGCAACTCTGTTGCGGCTGTTGTTTTCTGAGCTTCCCAGAAGAGGTATCTGGGTGGCTTTGTGACCTAATGTGAAGTCACAAAGATGGGCTTAGCACCGGCCTGAAGATGCCAAGGGGTGAGACAGAGCAGTCCGGGAGCCCAGAGTCCATTGGCCAGTCCTTGGCCAGGCTCTGGCTTCACAAAGGGATGCGGAACACTGTGGAATTCTCTTGTTTCCCTGGCAACCAGATGCCTGCTTTGAACTGATTCTGAGATCAGTTGGCAGCACAGACTCCTTCAGTTAACTGTCTTTGGTTCACCTGAAAGCCAGCAGGGAGGACTTCTGCCTCCCCTCAGAGGTGGACCTTGGTCTTTCCTGTTTCAGCGGCACCCTGTGCAAGGCCAACATTCAATAGTGTCCCCCCCCCCATTGTGCTCAATTCACTATGATGCCCTGTGGCATCCCCTAGGCTCAGTGCCCAGTGTGGTGGAACCGGGCACACTGCCCCAAATCTGCCTCAGCTCCCCAGTTGCACAATGTGGGTCTGTTTCGGTGGATTCCACAGAAGGTAAAGTCAGGTAAAGTCAGTTTATCAATATCCTTCTTAAATTGTGGTGCCAAGAAACGGATCCTGTTCTGTAGCTGGCACAGGCTGCTGCTTCCACATGGGTGGGTTGGGAGCCAGAGGCGGAATTCCCTCGCAAACCCCCCAGAGGGACAATTGGAGCAGAGCACCAAAAATAACCCTTGGCAGTTGGGTCAAGCCCTAGGTGGCTCAGCTAGACCTGTGGCCTGTTCTCATAGGGGCTCACAAACAGCATGACAGGAGTCCCAGTACAGCTCTTCCCAGGTACAGGTCTGGTCCAGAGACATCTGCTGCCTTTGGTGTGTTTGCGTGAGGGAGAATGGAGGGGCTTGGACTGAAGCACAAGGAGGGTTTTTAAAGAACAGCCCACAGAAAGGGATTCCCTCTTCTGTGCATAGCCTGCTTGCTCCTGGGGTCATCAGCTGCAGCAGAAACATCCTTTGGCTCCTGCCAGCACTAACTGCCTCCCATGCTGAGGCATCTCACACAAATATGCCACATTTACATACTTCAGAGTCTAGGGTGCGGAAACCAATTGGGAAATGACTTGAATGTATCTGGGAGAAATATCCAGCTCAATGCATACACTATTTCTCTGGGATGGTTCCAGATTTACAGAAGCCATCCCGGTTTCTCATTTGATACCAGAATGTCCTGCTTCTTGAGAGAAATTTTGGAGGGAATGTTGATAGGGCCCTATTATCATTGGAGAAATGTTGGAGGGAGTGGAGGGAGGCTTCTCCTGGGACATTTTTCTGGCTGGACCTCACCAGAACTCAGTTCCAGAATTTCTCAGAGATCGAGGGAGGTGTTCATGGTGAGTTCCGGCATCTTTTTTCCTAGAAGAATAGCACTGGATGTCTCTGTTTTCATCAGAGAAATGTTGGAGGGTAAGTGAATGCAACCAAACACTGGTGAGGCCTCATCATTGAGCTTACCTGGTGGTAGTGAAGGCTGCATTGAAGGCATGCTTTGCTGCCTCCATTGCGTCCCCATTGATTTTCTAGTTCCATTTCAATCAGGGTTTAGGCCCAGTGTTGGCACAGAAACTGCTTTCGTCACCTTTCCTAACAACTCCCTGCATTCTTAACAAACCACCATTCCCAGTATTCTTTGGGGAAGCCATGACAGTTGAAAGCGGTCTGAGCAATGACCTTGATCCTTGATACAGGCCATTTTCAATGTGTGTTTGTGTTTGTTTGGATCCAGGTAGCTGGGGTTAAAGTAATCTGGTCTTCTTCAACCTGGTGCCCTCCAGATGTTGTCAGACAACACACCCCAGCAGCCAGTATGCCCAAAGTTCTGGGGTAATGATGGCAGCCCACTGAAGCAGGCCAGTGGCCCATCTAATCCACCTTCCTGTTTTTACAGTGGCCAAGCACATGCCCTAATGGGAAGCCCCAAGCAGGATCCCAGCATAATAGCTCTCCCCCCTCCTATGGTATTCAAAAGAACTGTGGCCTCCAACTATGGAGGAACAACATAGTCATTGTGGGCAGTAGCCCTCCATAGCCTCCACCATGAACTTTTCTGATCCCTTTTCAAAGCCATCCAAGTTGTTGGCCATCACTGCCTCCTGAGGGAGAGAGTTTCACTGTTTACCATTGCACTGCCCAAAGAAGAACACTCTTTTCTCTCTCGTGTATCTTCCAAAATTCTGCCCTTTGCAGTTGGGTCAAGCCCTAGGTGGCTCAGCTAGACCTGTGGCCTGTTCTCCCAAGAGCTCACAAGCAGCATGACAGGAGTCTCAATACAGTTCTTCCCAGGTACAGGTCTGGTCCAGAGACATCTGCTGCCTTTGGTGTGTTTGTGTGAGGGAGAATGGAGGGGCTTGGACTGAAGCACAAGGAGGGTTCTTAAAGGACAGCCCGCAGAAAGGGATTCCCTCCTCTGTGGATGGCCTGCTTGCTCCTGGGGTCATCAAATACAGCAGAAATATCCTTTGGCTCCTGACAGCACTAACTGCCTCCCATGCTGAGGTATCTCACACAAATATGCCACATTTACATACTTCAGAGTCTAGGGTGCGGAAACCAATTGGGAAATGACTTGAATGTATCTGGGAGAAATATCCAGATCATTTTCAGCACAGCCTCCTTCAGGGAACTCTCTTTCGTTCAGTTAAAGGCCAGCAGGGAGCACTTCTGCTTCGCCTCAGAGGCGGGCCTTGGTCTTTCCCATTTCAGCAGCACCCTGTACAAGGCCAACATTCAACAGCGTCCCCCCATCTCACACCCGCCATTGTACTCAATTCACTATGATGCCCTGTGGCATCCCCTAGGCTCGGCGCCCAGTGTGGAGGAATTGGGCACACTGCCCAAAATCTGCCTCACCTCCCCAGTTACACAATGTGGAGCTGTTTCGGTGGGTTCTGCAGAAGGTAAAGTCAGGTAAAGTCAGTTTATCAGTATTCTTTTTAAATTGTGGTACCAAGAATTGAGCTGCCTTCCCAGGTAGACCTGGGAAGGCAGAGCCCAATACTTAAAAGACACACACATTAAAAAAAAAACCCAAAACAAAACACACGTTACCTCATTTTCCAGACCCTGCTGGGATTGGCACTTTTTCCCTTTTCCTGACATTCCCCTCCTTTCTGCCCTCTTTGTGCAGAACTGCCTCTCACCTGCGGTTCCTGGGCGTCCTGACTGTTGTCTTCCACCAGTGCATGTTCAAGAAGAACCGCAGTAAGTCCACTTCCTTTGCTCAACAGAGTCCACCCAGACTAGAGTCCACCCATTGACTATGATGCCCTGTGGCATCCCCTAGGCTCAGCACCCGGTGTCCAGGAACTGGGTACACTGCCCAAAATCTGTCTCAGCTCCACAGTTGCAGAATGTGGGGCTGTTTCGGTTGAGCACTTCCACTTTCTTTGCTCACCCAGACTAGATCTCTGTTCTGTAGCTGGAACAGGCTGCTGCTTCCACATGGGTGGGTTGGGAGCAGGAGGCGAGATTCCCTCGCAAACCCCCCAGAGGAACAATTGGAGCAGAGCACCAAAAATAACCCTTGGCAGTTGGGTCAAGCCCTAGGTGGCTCAGCTAGACCTGTGGCCTTTTGTCCCAGGAGCTCACAAGCAGCATGACAGCAGTCTCAGTACAGCTCTTCCCAGGTACAGGTCTGGTCTAGAGACATCTGCTGCCTTTGGTGTGTTTGTGTGAGGGAGAATGGAGGGGCTTGGACTGAAGCACAAGGAGGGTTCTTAAAGAACAGCCCACAGAAAGGCATTCCCTCTTCTGTGGATAGCCTGCTTACTCCTGGAGTCATCAGCTTCATCAGAAACATACTTTGGATCTATCCAGCACTAACTGCCTCCCATGCTCAGAAATCTCACACAAATATGCCACATTTACATACTTCAGAGTCTAGGGTGTGGAAACCAATTGGGAGATGACTTGAATGCATCTGGGAGAAATATTCAGCTCAATGCATACACTATTTCTCTGGGATGGTTCCAGATTTACAGAAGCCATCCCGGTTTCTCATTTGATACCAGAATGTCCTGCTTCTTCAGATAAATTTTGAAGGGAATGTTGATAGGGCCCTATTATCATTGGAGAAATGTTGGAGGGAGTGGCGTGAGTCTTCTCCTGGGGTTTCTTTTGGCCAGACCTCACCGGATCTCAGTTCCAGACCCTCTCAGAGAACGAGGGAGGTCTTCATGGTGATTTCCGGCATCTTTTTTCCTAGAAGAATAACACTGGATGTCTCTTTTTTCATCAGCTCTCCCCCTCCCATGGTCTTCAAAAGCATTGTGGCCTCCAACTATGGAGGAACAACATAGTCATTCTGGGTAGTAGCCTCCATAGCCTCCTCCATGAACTTTTCTGGTCCCTTTTCAAAGCAGCAGGATGAAGATGTTTACAGCAGCGATCTGTTAAGACACGGGCTTGTCCCCCACTCCCCTAAAAAGCTCAGTTCCTCACCATTACTGAGCATCCTTGGAGAGGATGGGCAGGAGGTTTTATTTATTGTAAAAGGGCATTTAAACCACAATCTCCTAGCTGCTCAGTCTCCCTTCAAGGGGTGACAAGGGCCTGGGAAACAGAGCAGTCCTGGAGCCCAGAGTCCATAGGCCAGTCCTTGGCCAGGCTCTGGCTTCACAAAGGGATGCGGAATCCTGTGGAATTCTCTGTTTCTCCTGAAACCAGATGCCTGCTTTGAACTGATTCTGAGATCAGTTGGCAGCACAGACTCCTTCAGGGAACTCTCTTTGGTTCAGTTAAAGGCCAGCAGGGAGCGCTTCTGCTTCGCCTCAGAGGCGGACCTTGGCCTTTCCCATTTTAGCGGCACCCTGTGCAAGGCCAACATTCAACAGCGTCCCCCCATCTCTCGCCCTCCATTATGCTCAATTCACTATGATGCCCTGTGGCATCCCCTAGGCACAGCACCCGGTGTGGAGGAACTGGGCACCCTGCCCAAAGTTTGCCTCAGCTCCCCAGTTGCAGAATGTGGGGCTGTTTCGGTTGAGCACTTCCACTTTCTTTGCTCAACCAGAGTCCACCCAGACTAGATCCCTGTTCTGTAGCTGGAACAGGCTGCTGCTTCCACATGGGTGGGTTGGGAGCAGGAGGCGAGATTCCCTCCCAAGCCCCCCAGAGGGACAATTGGAGCAGAGCACCACAATAACCTTTTGCAGTTGGGTCAAGCCCTAGGTGGCTCAGCTAGACCTGTGGCCTGTTCTCCCAAGAGCTCACAAGCAGCATGACAGGAGTCTAAATACATCTCTTCCCAGGAACAGGTCTGGTCTAGAGACATCTGCTGCCTTTGGTGTGTTTGTGTGAGGGAGAATGGAGGGGCTTGGACTGAAGCACAAGGAGGGTTCTTAAAGGACAGCCCACAGAAAGGGATTCCCTCCTCTGTGGATGGCCTGCATGCTCCTGGGGTCATCAGCTGCAGCAGAAATATCCTTTGGCTCCGGCCAGCACTAACTGCCTCCCATGCTGAGGCATCTCACACAAATATGCCACATTTACATGCTTCAGAGTCTAGGGTGCGGAAACCAATTGAGAAATGACTTGAATGCGTCTGGGAGAAATATCCAGCTCAATGCATACACTATTTCTCTGGGATGGTTCCGGATTTACAGAAGCCATGCTGGTTTCTCATTTGATACCAGAATGTCCTGCTTCTTGAGAGAAATTTTGGAGGGAATGTTGATAGGGCCCTATTATCATCGGAGAAATGTTGAAGGGAGTGGAGGGAGGCTTTTCTAGGTACATTTTTCTGGCTGGACCTCACCGGAACTCAGTTCTGGACCCTCTCAGAGAACGAGGGAGGTGTTCATGGTGAGTTCCGGCATCTTTTTTCCTAGAAGAATAGCACTGGATGTCTCTGTTTTCATCAGAGAAATGTTGGAGGGTAAGTGAATGCAACCAAACACTGGTGAGGCCTCATCATTGAGCTTACCTGGTGGTAGTGAAGGCTGCACTGAAGGCATGCTTTGCTGCCTCTATTGAGTCCCCATTGATTTTCTAGTTCCATTTCAATCAGGGTTTAGGCTCAGTGTTGGCACAGAAACTGCTTTCGTCACCTTTCCTAACAACTCCCTGCATTCTTAACAAACCACCATTCCCAGTATTCCTTGGGGAAGCCATGACAGTTGAAAGCGGTCTGAGCAATGACCTTGATCCGGGCCATTTTCAATGTGTGTTTGGATCCAGGTTGTTGGGATTAAAGGAATCTGGTCTTCTTCAACCTGGTGCCCTCCAGATGTTGTCAGACAACAAATCCCAGCAGCCAGTATGCCCAAAGTTCTGGGGTAATGATGGCAGCCCACTGAAGCAGGCCAGTGGCCCATCTAATCCACCTTCCTGTTTTTACAGTGGCCAAGCACATGCCCTAATGGGAAGCCCCAAGCAGGATCCCAGCATAATAGCTCTCCCCCCTCCTATGGTATTCAAAAGAATTGTGGCCTCCAACTATGGAGGAACAACATAGTCATTGTGGGCAGTAGCCCTCCATAGCCTCCTCCATGAACTTTTCTGATCCCTTTTCAAAGCCATCCAAGTTGTTGGCCATCACTGCCTCCTGAGGGAGAGAGTTTCACTGTTTACCATTGCACTGCCCAAAGAAGAACGTTCTTTTCTCTCTCGTGTATCTTCCAAAATTCAGCTTTTGGTGCCATGAAAATGGGAGAAAGACTTTTGCGTGGCAATTCCCGCCCCCCACCAGATGGAATAAATAAAGACGCAGGACACCAAGATTTTAGGTTAATGGGCTAAAAATGGCCACAACTTTATTGGTTACTGGTAAGAGCGGTATTGGCTTTAGGCATTGGCCCTATCAGACTATCCGGTATGAGAACCGGAAAGGGTTAACTTCAGCAGGGGGAGACCCCGAGATGCACATCCCTAGGCACTCCCCGAGGGGTCACCGCTCGGGGGCACACTTTAGGCCCTAGCCTCCATAGGTTTCGGACGAGGCAACGCCCCCCGGAATCCTTTATCGGACTACCCTTGAATATTTGGGGGAGGTGATGGCGCTCCTCCCCCCCTGACTCATCTGCATAACAATGCCCCTGCCAATGGCTAACCGCCAAACCAAAGGCGTTGTGACGATTTGCTACGAGGTAGGCGAAAAAACCAAATGGCTTTTAAATCAATGCCAATTAGCCAAGTGGAAAAATTCCTACCAGGCCCCTTGTGGTGACCAACCAAAGTCGGTAGCAAAATCCGAGGGAAACCCTAGAGGGAGGGTGGGTGGGAGACCGCAGCTGGGGCGAGGAAGGAAAGGGGCAATCCAGGGCCGCGTCTGGGATTTCTTTTGGCCAGACCTCACCGGATCTCAGTTCCAGACCCTATTAGAGAATGAGGGAAGTGTTCTTTTTTCATCAGCTCTCCCCCTCCCATGGTCTTCAAAAGCATTGTGGCCTCCAACTATGGAGGAACAACATAGTCATTCTGGGTAGTAGCCTCCATAGCCTCCTCCATGAACTTTTCTGGTCCCTTTTCAAAGCAGCAGGATGAAGACGTTTACAGTAGGGATCTGTTAAGACACGGGCTTGTCCCCCACTCCCCTAAAAAGCTCAGTTCCTCACCATTACTGAGCATCCTTGGAGAGGATGGGCAGGAGGTTTTATTTATTGTAAAAGGGCATTTAAACCACGATCTCCTTGCTGCTCAGTCTCCCTTCAAGGGGTGACAAGGGCCTGGGAAACAGAGCAGTCCTGGAGCCCAGAGTCCATAGGCCAGTTCTTGGCCAGGCTCTGGCTTCACAGAGGGATGCGGAATCCCGTGGAGTTCTCTGTTTCTCCCGAAACCAGATGCCTCCTTTGAACTGATTCTGAGATCAGTTGGCAGCACAGCCTCCTTCAGGGAACTCTCTTCGGTTCAGTTAAGGGCCAGCAGGGAGCGCTTCTGCCTCGCCTCAGAGGCGGACCTTGGCCTTTCCCATTTTAGCGGCACCCTGTACAAGGCCAACATTCAACAGCGTCCCCCCATCTCACGCCCTCCATTATGCTCAATTCACTATGATGCCCTGTGGCATCCCCTATGCTCAGCACCCAGTGTGGAGGAACTGGGCACCCTGCCCAAAGTTTGCCTCAGCTCCCCAGTTGCAGAATGTGGGGCTGTTTCGGTTGAGCACTTCCACTTTCTTTGCTCAACCAGAGTCCACCCAGACTAGATCCCTGTTCTGTAGCTGGAGCAGACTGCTGCTTCCACATGGGTGGGTTGGGAGCAGGAGGCGAGATTCCCTCCCAAGCCCCCCAGAGGGACAATTGGAGCAGAGCACCAAAAATAACCCTTGGCAGTTGGGTCAAGCCCTAGGTGGCTCAGCTAGACCTGTGGCCTGTTCTCCCAGGAGCTCACAAACAGCATGACAGGAGTCTCAATACATCTCTTCCCAGGTACAGGTCTGGTCCAGAAACATCTGCTGCCTTTGGTGTGTTTGCGTGAGGGAGAATGGAGGGGCTTGGACTGAAGCACAAGGAGGGTTCTTAAAGGACAGCCCGCAGAAAGGGATTCCCTCCTCTGTGGATGGCCTGCTTGCTCCTGGGGTCATCAACTACAGCAGAAATATCCTTTGGCTCCTGACAGCACTAACTGCCTCCCATGCCACATTTACATGCTTCAGAGTCTAGGGTGTGGAAACCAATTGGGAAATGACTTGAATGCGTCTGGGAGAAATATCCACCTCAATGCATACACTATTTTCCTGGGATGGTTCTGGATTTACAGAAGCCATCCCAGTTTCTCATTTGATAGCAGAATGTCCTGCTTCTTCAGAGAAATTTTGGAGGGAATGTTGATAGGGCCCTATTATCATCGGAGAAATGTTGGAGGGAGTGGAGGGAGGCTTCCCCTGGGACATTTTTCTGGCTGGACCTCACCGGAACTCAGTTCTGGATCCTCTCAGAGAACGAGGGAGGTGTTCATGGTGAGTTCCGGCATCTTTTTTCCTAGAAGAATAGCACTAGATGTCTCTGTTTTCATCAGAGAAATGTTGGAGGGTAAGTGAATGCAACCAAACACTGGTGAGGCCTCATCATTGAGCTTACCTGGTGGTAGTGAAGGCTGCATTGAAGGCATGCTTTGCTGCCTCTATTGAGTCCCCATTGATTTTCTAGTTCCATTTCAATCAGGGTTTAGGCCCAGTGTTGGCAAAGAAACTGCTTTCGTCACCTTTCCTAACAACTCCCTGCATTCTTAACAAACCACCATTCCCAGTAATCTTTGGGGGAAGCCATGACAGTTGAAAGCGGTCTATTATAATAATAATAATAATAATAATAATAATAATAATAATAATAATAATAATAATTATATTTATTTATTTATTTATTTATTTATACCCCGCCCTCCCCAGCCAAGGCCGGGCTCAGAGCAGTCTGAGCAATGACCTTGTGTATCTTCCAAAATTCAGCTTTTGGTGTCATGAAAATGGGAGAAAGACTTTTCTCTGTGCACTTTCTCCATGCTGTGCATCATTTTGCAAAGGTCTGTCATGTTGCCTCTTCCTCGCTTTTTCTTGCAACTAAAACGCTGCAACCTTCCCATCCCTTTGTTCATTCTGCTTGGCTTAACATCTGGAGAGCAGCAGGATGAAGAAGTTTATAGCAGAGATCTGTTAAGACAAGGGCTTGTCCCCCACTCCCCTAAAAAGCTCAGTTCCTCATTCCTCACCATTACTGAGCATCCCTGAGGATCGGCAGGGGGTTCTATTTATTGTAAAAGGGCATTTAAACCACGATCTCCTTGCTGCTTGTTCCCATATCCCTCCCTTTCATACTCCCCCGCCCCAATTGTTGGTTTCCGAGCCTGTGGCTCAATCTCCCTTCAAGGGGTGACAAGGGCCTGGGAGACAGAGCAGTCCGGGAGCCCAGAGTCCATAGGCCAGTCCTTGGCCAGGCTCTGGCTCCACAGGGGGATGCGGAATCCTGTGGAATTCTGTTTCCCTGGCAACCAGATGCCTGCTTTGAACTGATTCTGAGATCAGTTGGCAGCACAGCCTCCTTCAGGGAACTCTCTTTGGTTCACCTGAAAGCCAGCAGGGATGACTTCTGCCTCCCCTCAGAGGTGGACCTTGGTCTTTCCTGTTACAGCGGCACCCTGTGCAAGGCCAACATTCAATAGTGTCCCCCATCTCTTGTCCTCCATTATGCTCAATTCACTATGATGCCCTGTGGCATCCCCTAGGCTCAGCGCCCAGTTTGGAGGAATTGGGCACACTGCCCAAAATCTGCCTCAGCTCCCCAGTTGCACAATGTGGAGCTGTTTCGGTGGGTTCTGCAGAAGGTAAAGGCAGGTAAATTCAGTTTATCACTATTCTTTTTAGATTGTGGTACCAAGAATTGAGCTGCCATCCCAGGTAGACCTGGGAAGGTAGAACCGAATACTTAAAAGACACACACACACACACAACCAACAAACATTAGCTCATTTTCCATACCCGCTGAGATTTGCATTTTTGCCCTTTTCCTGACATTCCCTTCCTTTCTGCCCTCTTTGTGCAGAACTGCCTCTCACCTGCGGTTCCTGGGCGTCCTGACTGCTTTCTTCCACCAGTGCATGTTCAAGAAGAACCGCAGTAAGTCCACTTCCTTTCCTCAACAGAGTCCACCCAGACTAGAGTCCACCCATTGACTATGATGCCCTGTGGCATCCCCTAGGCTCAGCACCCGGTGTCCAGGAACTGGGTACACTGCCCAAAATCTGTCTCAGCTCCACAGTTGCAGAATGTGGGGCTGTTTCGGTTGAGCACTTCCACTTCCTTTGCTCAACCAGAGTCCACCCAGACTAGATCTCTGTTCTGTAGCTGGAACAGGCTGCTGCTTCCACATGGGTGGGTTGGGAGCAGGAGGCGGGTTTCCCTCCCAAGCCCCCCAGAGGAACAATTGGAGCAGAGCACCAAAAATAACCCTTGGCAGTTGGGTCAAGCCCTAGGTGGCTCAGCTAGACCTGTGGCCTGTTCTCCCAGGGGCTCACAAACAGCACGACAGGAGTCCCAGTACAGCTCTTCCCAGGTACAGGTCTGGTCCAGAGACATCTGCTGCCTTTGGTGTGTTTGCGTGAGGGAGAATGGAGGGGCTTGGACTGAAGCACAAGGAGGGTTTTTAAAGAACAGCCCACAGAAAGGGATTCCCTCCTCTGTGGATGGCCTGCTTGCTCCTGGGATCATCAGCTGCAGCAGAAACATCCTTTGGCTCCTGCCAGCACTAACTGCCTCCCATGCTGAGGCATCTCACACAAATATGCCACATTTACATACTTCAGAGTCTAGGGTGCGGAAACCAATTGGGAAATGACTTGAATGTATCTGGGAGAAATATCCAGCTCAATGCATACACTATTTCTCTGGGATGGTTCCAGATTTACAGAAGCCATCCCGGTTTCTCATTTGATACCAGAATGTCCTGCTTCTTCAGAGAAATTTTGGAGGGAATGTTGATAGGGCCCTATTATCATTGGAGAAATGTTGGAGGGAGTGGAGTGAGGCTTCCCCTGGCACTTTCTTCTCGCCGGACCTCACTGGAACTCTGTTCCAGAATTTCTCAGAGATCGAGGGAGGTGTTCATGGTGAGTTCCGGCATCTTTTTTCCTAGAAGAATAGCACTGGATGTCTCTGTTTTCATCAGAGAAATGTTAGAGGGTAAGTGAATGTAACCAAACACTGGTGAGGCCTCATCATTGAGCTTACCTGGTGGTAGTGAAGGCTGCATTGAAGGCATGCTTTGCTGCCTCTATTGAGTCCCCATTGATTTTCTAGTTCCATTTCAATCAGGGTTTAGGCCCAGTGTTGGCACAGAAACTGCTTTCGTCACCTTTCCTAACAACTCCCTGCATTCTTAACAAACCACCATTCCCAGTATTCCTTGGGGAAGCCATGACAGTTGAAAGCGGTCTGAGCAATGACCTTGATACGGGCCATTTTCAATGTGTGTTTGGATCCAGGTTGTTGGGATTAAAGGAATCTGGTCTTCTTCAACCTGGTGCCCTCCAGATGTTGTCAGACAACACACCCCAGCAGCCAGTATGCCCAAAGGTCTGGGGTAATGATGGCAGCCCCCTGAAGCAGGCCAGTGGCCCATCTAATCCACCTTCCTGTTTTTACAGTGGCCAAGCACATGCCCTAATGGGAAGCCACAGGCAGGATCCCAGCACAATAGCTCTCCCCCCCTCCTATGGTATTCAAAAGAATTGTGGCCTCCAACTATGGAGGAACAACATAGTCATTGTGGGCAGTAGCCCTCCATAGCCTCCTCCATGAACTTTTCTGATCCCTTTTCAAAGCCATCCAAGTTGTTGGCCATCACTGCCTCCTGAGGGAGAGAGTTTCACTGTTTACCATTGCACTGCCCAAAGAAGAACGTTCTTTTCTCTCTCGTGTATCTTCCAAAATTCAGCTTTTGGTGCCATGAAAATGGGAGAAAGACTTTTGCGTGACAATTCCCGCCCCCCACCAGATGGAATAAATAAAGACGCAGGACACCAAGATTTTAGGTTAATGGGCTAAAAATGGCCACAACTTTATTGGTTACTGGTAAGAGCGGTATTGGCTTTAGGCATTGGCCCTATCAGACTATCCGGTATGAGAACCGGAAAGGGTTAACTTCAGCAGGGGGAGACCCCGAGATGCACATCCCTAGGCACTCCCCGAGGGGTCACCGCTCGGGGGCACACTTTAGGCCCTAGCCTCCATAGGTTTCGGACGAGGCAACGCCCCCCGGAATCCTTTATCGGACTACCCTTGAATATTTGGGGGAGGTGATGGCGCTCCTCCCCCCCTGACTCATCTGCATAACAATGCCCCTGCCAATGGCTAACCGCCAAACCAAAGGCGTTGTGATGATTTGCTACGAGGTAGGCGAAAAAACCAAATGGCTTTTAAATCAATGCCAATTAGCCAAGTGGAAAAATTCCTACCAGGCCCCTTGTGGTGACCAACCAAAGTCGGTAGCAAAATCCGAGGGAAACCCTAGAGGGAGGGTGGGTGGGAGACCGCAGCTGGGGCGAGGAAGGAAAGGGGCAATCCAGGGCCGCGTCTGGGATTTCTTTTGGCCAGACCTCACCGGATCTCAGTTCCAGACCCTATTAGAGAACGAGGGAGGTGTTCTCTTTTCATCAGCTCTCCCCCTCCCCTGGTCTTCAAAAGCATTCTTGCCTCCAACTATGGAGGAACAACATAGTCATTCTGGGTAGTAGCCCTCCATAGCCTCCTCCATGAACTTTTCTGGTCCCTTTTCAAAGCAGCAGGATGAAGACGTTTACAGCAGGGATCTGTTAAGACACGGGCTTGTCCCCCACTCCCCTAAAAAGCTCAGTTCCTCACCATTACTGAGCATCCTTGGAGAGGATGGGCAGGAGGTATTATTTATTGTAAAAGGGCATTTAAACCACAATCTCCTTGCTGCTCCCTTCAAGGGGGGACAAGCGCCTGGGAAACAGAGCAGTCCTGGAGCCCAGAGTCCATAGGCCAGTTCTTGGCCAGGCTCTGGCTTCACAAAGGGATGCGAAAACCCGTGGAATTCTCTGTTTCCCCGGAAACCAGATGCCTGCATTAAACTGATTCTGAGATCAGTTGGCAGCACAGCCTCCTTCAGGGAACTCTCTTTGGTTCAGTTAAAGGCCAGCAGGGAGCGCTTCTGCCTCGCCTCAGAGGCGGACCTTGGCCTTTTCCATTTTAGCGGCACCCTGTGCAAGGCCAACATTCAACAGTGTCCCCCCATCTCTCGCCCTCCATTGTGCTCTATTCACTACGATGCCCTATGGCATCCCCTATGCACAGCACCCGGTGTGGAGGAACTGGGCACCCTGCCCAAAATCTGTCTCAGCTCCACAGTTGCAGAATGTGGGGCTGTTTCGGTTGAGCACTTCCACTTTCTTTGCTCAACCAGACTAGATCTCTGTTCTGTAGCTGGAACAGGCTGCTGCTTCCACATGGGTGGGTTGGGAGCAGGAGGCGAGATTCCCTCCCAAACCCCCCAGAGGGACAATTGGAGCAGAGCACCAAAAATAACCCTTGGCAGTTGGGTCAAGCCCTAGGTGGCTCAGCTAGACCTGTGGCCTGTTCTCCCAGGAGCTCACAAGCAGCATGACAGGAGTCTCAATACAGCTCTTCCCAGGTACAGGGAAAGGGATTCCCTCCTCTGTGGATGGCCTGCTTGCTCCTAGGGTCATCAGCTGCAGCAGAAACATCCTTTGGCTCCTGCCAGCACTAGCTGCCTCCCATGCCACATTTACATTCTTCAGAGTCTAGGGTGTGGAAACCAATTGAGAAATGACTTGAATGCGTCTGGGAGAAATATCCAGCTCAATGCATACACTATTTCTCTGGGATGGTTCCAGATTTACAGAAGCCATCCCGGTTTCTCATTTGATACCAGAATGTCCTGCTTCTTCAGAGAAATTTTGGAGGGAATGTTGATAGGGCCCTATTATCATTGGAGAAATGTTGGAGGGAGTGGAGGGAGGCTTCCCCTGGGACATTTTTCTGGCTGGACCTCACCGGAACTCAGTTCTGGACCCTCTCAGAGAACGAGGGAGGTGTTCATGGTGAGTTCCGGCATCTTTTTTCCTAGAAGAATAGCACTAGATGTCTCTGTTTTCATCAGAGAAATGTTGGAGGGTAAGTGAATGCAACCAAACACTGGTGAGGCCTCATCATTGAGCTTACCTGGTGGTAGTGAAGGCTGCATTGAAGGCATGCTTTGCTGCCTCCATTGCGTCGCCATTGATTTTCTAGTTCCATTTCAATCAGGGTTTAGGCCCAGTGTTGGCAAAGAAACTGCTTTCGTCACCTTTCCTAACAACTCCCTGCATTCTTAACAAACCACCATTCCCAGTATTCTTTGGGGAAAGCCATGACAGTTGAAAGCGGTCTGAGCAATGACCTTGTGTATCTTCCAAAATTCAGCTTTTGGTGTCATGAAAATGAGAGAAAGACTTTTCTCTATGCACTTTCTCCTTGCTGTGCATCATTTTGCAAAGGTCTGTCATGTTGCCTCTTCCTCGCTTTTTCTTGCAACTAAAACGCTGCAACCTTCCCATACCTTTGTTCATTTTGCTTGGCTTAACATCTGGAGAGCAGGAGGATGAAGAAGTTTATAGCAGAGATCTGTTAAGACAATGGCCTGTCCCCCACGCCCCTAAAAAGCTCAGTTCCTCATTCCTCACCATTACTGAGCATCCCTGAGGATCGGCAGGGGGTTCTATTTATTGTAAAAGGGCATTTAAACCACGATCTCCGTGCTGCTTGTTCCCATATCCCTCCCTTTCATACTCCCCCGCCCCAATTGTTGGTTTCCGAGACTGTGGCTCAATCTCCCTTCAAGGGGTGACAAGGGCCTGGGAGACAGAGCAGTCCGGGAGCCCAGAGTCCATAGGCCAGTCCTTGGCCAGGCTCTGGCTCCACAGGGGGATGCGGAATCCTGTGGAATTCTGTTTCCCTGGCAACCAGATGCCTGCTTTGAACTGATTCTGAGATCAGTTGGCAGCACAGACTCCTTCAGTTAACTGTCTTTGGTTCACCTGAAAGCCAGCAGGGAGGACTTGTGCCTCCCCTCAGAGGTGGACCTTGGTCTTTCCTGTTACAGCGGCACCATGTGCAAGGCCAATAGTGTCCCCCATCTCTCGCCCTCCATAGTGCTCAATTCACTAGGACGCCCTGCAGCATCCCCTAGGCTCAGCACCCGGTGTGGAGGAACTGGGCACCCTGCCCAAAATCCACCTCGGCTACCCGGTTGTACAATGTGGGGCTGTTTTGGTGGGTTCTACAGATGGTAAAACCAGGTAAATTCAGTTTATCAGTATCCTTAAATTGTGGTACCAAGAATTGAACTGCCCTCCCAGGTAGACCTGAGAAGGCAGAACCCAATACTTAAAACACACACGCGCGTTAGCTCATTTTCCAGACCCTGTTGAGATTGCCCTTTTCCTGATATTCCCCTCCTTTCTGCCCTCTTTGTGCAGAACTGCCTCTCACCTGCCGTTCCTGGGCGTCCTGACTGTTCTCTTCCACCAGTGCATGTTCAAGAAGAACCGCAGTAAGTCCACTTCCTTTGCTCAGCCAGAGTCCACACAGACCAGGTCCCTGTTCTGTAGCTGGAGCAGACTGCTGCTTCCACATGGGTGGGTTGGAAGCAGGAGGCGAGATTCCCTCCCAAGCCCCCCAGAGGGACAATTGGAGCAGAGCACCACAAGAGCCCTTGGCAGTTGGGTCAAGCACTAGGTGGCTCAGTTAGACCTGTGGCCTGTTCTCCCAGGAGCTCACAGGCAGCATGACAGAAGTCCCAGTACAGCGCTCCCCAGGAAGAGGTCTTTTTCAAAGACACTTGCTGCCTTTGGTTTGTGTGGGTGGGGGGAGGATGAAGGGACTTGGACTGAAGCACAAGGAGGGTTCTTAAAGGACAGCCCACAGAAAGGGATTCCCTCCTCTGTGGATGGCCTGCTTGCTCCTGGGGTCATCAACTACAGCAGAAACATCCTTTGGCTCCTGCCAGCACTAACTGCCTCCCATGCTGAGGCATCTCACACAAATATGCCACATTTACATACTTCAGAGTCTAGGGTGCGGAAACCAATTGGGAGGTGACTTAAATGCATAAACTATTCTCCTGGGATGGTTCCGGATTTACAAAAGCTGTTCTGGTTTCTCATTTGATACCGGAATGTCCTGCTTCTTCAGAGAAATTCTGGAGGGTTTGTTGGTACGTCCCTATTATCATTGGAGAGATGTTGGAGGGAATGGAGTGAGGCTTCCCCTGGGGCTTTTTTTTGGCCGGAACTCACCGGAACTCATTTCCGGACCCTTTCAGAGAACGAGGGAGGTTTCATGCTGCATCCCAGCACCTCTTTTTTTCTAGAAGAATACCACTGCATGTCTCTATTTTCATGAGAAGGTAAGTGGAAGGTAAGTGACTGCAACAAACACTGGTGAGGGCTCAATTGGTAGAACTTGTCAGTGCAGGGGATCTGCCTCACACCACCCTAAATCTGGTGCTGAGAAGGGGTGCACTTTGCTGTCATCCCACCAGACAGCCAAACATCTTAGGTCAAAGTGTTTAGTATGCCAACTCCTTTCATTGGTTTTGTGCTGGTCCCGTGGGTTACCCAAGAGGCAAAGTCCAAGTCTGGTCCGTGGTCAAAGGTGCAACAAGGAGGCAGTCCGTAGAAGCTGAAGCTGAAGCTGGGTGCAGGGCAGGGAGTCGGGTGAAGTCAGGGACAGGCATGCAAGCAGGGAGCCAGGGCGGCTCAGGACCTCGGGCAGGAAAGCAGGACAGGGTTCAGGCAGGAACTAGCAACCAACAATGTTGCTCCCGCAACTTGGGACTGGGGCTGGCCGGCTTTTATCTTCCCCAAGGCATAGGGCAGCCCCGATCCTCAGGTGACTCACCTCTCCTGGCCTGGAGGTGAGCACTCCTCCTGAGGGAACTTAGTTCCCTCTGCCTCTCTGCCCTGAGCCTCTGCAGCTCAGGAGAGGCTGGAGGGTTACCGGACCCAGAGGCAACCTCAGCTTCCCCTGACGGGGCTGAGAGTGGAGCACCTGCAGGCGATGGGTCCTCCATCACCTCAGGAGCCAGAGCAGGCTCAGCTGGTGCCTGCACCTGAGGATCCAGCACAGGTGAGGACCCTTCAGGCTCATGCCCCAGCCCCGGCTCAGCTGGTTCTGGAGGTGGGGAATTCTGTGCAGGCTGGGATCCCTCAGGTTCAGCATCTGAGTCCGAATCCCAGGACATCCCAGGTTTTCAGGGCAAGGAACAGAAAGGGGAATGAGCGTGTTCTGGCTGTTCTCAAAGCGAGGGAATACCACTGCCTCTCTGTGGTGTGTAGCCAGGGTAGCTGACCTAACAAATTCAGATGCCCATTTCCCAATGTGGGAAAGCCTGTGAGGAGTTTCCTCTGCTGTCTAAGGAGGCGCTTCTGCCCTGAGGAAGAATTTCCGCCATCTGAGAGATTAGTACGATGGAGAGGCAGGGACGTGGGCAGTGAGGTGGGCTGGGCAGCGTCAGGGGCCAAGGCTGCTGGAATTTCCTGGCCCTTCCCTCAAGCAAGGTTTGGGTGAGGCAGAGCCACTGCCTCATGGCAAAACGGGATGGGGCCTGGGGCATGCACAGGCTCCCCTGCTAGGCTGCCCAGTGCCAGTCCAGCTGCGCTGCCTGGCTGCTAGGAGGGCCATGGGGCAGGAGTACAGCTGGGAGCAGCTGCCACGCAGCGCACCCTCTTCCCTGCCCTGCCTGGAGCGCTGGCTGGACAGGGCACCCGTCGGAGGGTATCAGCAGCTGATTTTGCACACACCCCCTCACCTGTGCCCCTGTGGACATCACCTCACCACCCCCTAGCTACTGCCCTGCTCCCCATAGGAACAGAGCTGGACCCAGCAATCATCAACTGAGGCATGAGCCTCTTCCACAAGAGGACTGGAGGGTAGCAACATGTCCGTGGGCCTTTTTTGTGGTACCTGCACAATTCTGGGTGCTCTCCCCATGGCCCCAATGGGAGCTTACAGAAGAGACAGAGACAATGACGACTTCAAAAAAGACTGGGAATCTTTTATGGTATACTATATGTGAAGAAGGACGCGGGTGGCGCTGTGGGTTAAACCACAGAGTCTAGGACTTGCCAATCAGAAGGTCGGCGGTTCGAATCCCCGCGACGGGGTGAGCTCCCGTTGCTTGGTCCCTGCTCCTGCCAACCTAGCAGTTCGAAAGCACGTCAAAGTGCAAGTAGATAGGAAGGTAAATGGCATTTCCGTGTGCTGCTCTGGTTCGCCAGAAGCGGCTTAGTCATGCTGGCCACATGACCCGGAAGCTGTATGCCGGCTCCCTCGGCCAATAAAGTGAGATGAGTGCCGCAACCCCAGAGTTGGCCATGACTGGACCTAATGGTCAGGGGTCCCCTTACCTTTATATGTGAAGAAATATTGTAAAGAAACAGACTCACTAGCAGGATTTGAGCAATCACAACTAAAAAAAAAAGAAGAAGTTAAAGAATAAGGTTTTAAAATATTTAATAAGGACAAGGACTTTTAATGCAATGACATAAAAGGTTAAAAAGAAGGTGATTATATTAAAGACTATAAAGTTAGGATAAAGATGGTAAGCAGCAGTATTGTATTTATCAAAAACCAGAAAGGGGATGTTGAGGGAAGTTGCGGTGGGGGTGGATGGGGGAATGGGGGGAGAATGGGGATCTCAGAATTTGTTTGTGTATGATTTATGTTGAATACAAAATTTATAAATCCACAGGAATCAGATGTGGTACTACAGAAACCTGTTAAAAGGACAAGAAACTACAAGAAGGAAACACCTGTCGAGAAAGACTTGTGGTTTCAGTTGTCTCTCTACTAATGTACAGAGAACAGGAAACAAGTGAAGCAAATCCTACTCTAAATAGTGGATAGCAAATATGATCTAACAGACATTACTGAAACCTGGTGGAATGAGACTCATGACTGGAATGTAGAAATTGAGGGGTAAAACCTGTACAGAAGCAATAGACCAAGCATGAAGAGAGGAGGAGTAGAACTATATGTGAAGAAATCCATGACCTGAAGCCTGGAAGGGGTAAAACCTGTTCAGAATCAATAGACCAAGCAGGAAGAGAGGAGGAGTTGCACTATATGTAAAGGATGTGTATACTTGTGAAGAAATCCATGACCTGAAGCCTGGAAGGTGTATTGAGAGTACTGTATATGGATGAAAACTGGAGGAGAGAAAACAGTGACTTTCCTGTGGATGTCTGCAAGCCAAACTGAAGACGTCGGTGATGCCTTCCTACAGCAGATCACCAAAGATTCTAAAAGGAGATACAGTGGTACCTTGGGTTACAGATGCTTCAGGCTACAGACACTTCAGGTTACAGACTCCACTAACCCAGAAATAGTACCTCGGGTTTAGAACTTTACTTCAGGATGAGAACAGAAATCGTGCGGCGGTGGTGCGGCGGCAGCAGGAGGCCCCATTAGCTAAGGTGGTACCTCAGGTTAAGAACGGTTTCAGGTTAAGAATGAACCTCTGGAACGAATTAAGTTCTTAACCCGAGGTACCACTGTATACAGTATAGTAGCCATGGGAGAAATCAACTAGAGCCTCACTGACAATTTCATTTCCCAGAAGCTGAAAGCAGCAGCAGCAGCAAGGCAATCGTCTCTCTTGGACCTGGTCCTCACCAACACAGAGGAACTGATTGATGACTTGGAAGCACCAAGAGACTTGGGAGGAAGCGATTGTGTGCTCCTGGATTTCAAGGGAAAGCAGAGTGTAGTTGGGCATGCCCTCTAGACTTTAAGAAGGCTGATTTCAAAAAGTTTAAGGAACTACAGGGTGAGATTACGCAGTCAGAAATATTCAGAAAAGGGGAGTTTAAGATGGATGGGCATTCTTTAATGGCACAAATTTTGCTGGCACAAAGGCAGACTTTTCCAAGAGGAATTAAAGGTGGGAGGCTATAAAAAACAACAACAACAACCCAGGTGTGACTGCATAAGGAACTAACAGAAGAACTGAGATGTTAGAAGGGCACATCTGAGAAATGGAAAAAAGAGGAAAGCCATCAGTTTCAGGGCGATTGGCAATGCCTGTGCCATAATGGTCTTCTTTCCTGAGAATGTGTCACAGTACACCAGCAGTAAGTGCAAGCTGGTTGCCTTGCTGGAAGAGAAGGTCCAGCAAGTTGAAGCCCGACTACTGAACAAGACGAGGAATATCTCGTTAGAGAAGAGTGAAGTCTCCTGCAACAGCAACTGAAGTGGAGTGCCCCAAGGGAGAAGGAAGATCACCCATTGCAGGAAATGAACCGCTGGAAGGAGGTGACACACAAAAGGACAGTTTGGAGCTGTAGTGTGTCACTGAGCTGGCAGAGTTTGCAGAACAATTGCTGCCACTGGCCAGAAGAGGAGGAGACATTTGGTGGTAATAGGTGACTCCCTACTGAGAGGGACAGAGGCAGCAGTTGGTGAAGGTAACAGGGTGTCCCAGGGGGTGTGCTGTCTTCCAGCTGCAAGGATTCACAATGTGACAGAGAAGTGGCCATGTATTATAGAGACCACTGACCACAATCCCTTCCTTCTGAATCATCAGGGCACAAACAATACTGCCAGGCATAGCTTCCAACATACAGCAAGGGACTATCAGACGCTGCACAGGAAGCTGAAGGGTCTTGGGGAACAGACAATTTGTTTCATCACTCTTTCCTGTTGAAGGATTGTGGCCCACGAAGAGAGTGGGAAATACTGGAAATAAAGCACTGGATGCACAGGTGGAGTTGTCTGAAAAGGTTTTGCTTCTTGGACCATGGTCTGCTTCCTTGAGGAAGGACATCTGGCAAGAGCTGGATTGCACTTCACAGCCATTGACAAGAAGGTCTTAGCAAAGAGGCTCAGGAACCTGATCAGCAGAACTTTAAACTAAATCCTGAGGATGAGGGATACAACACTACAGACAAGAGGGGGGCACTTGGTACTGGGGATAAGAGCTTCACTCATGCACAGGAATCAGATGTGATACTACAGAAACCTGTTAAAAAGATAAGAAATTTCAAGAAGCAAACACCTGGAGAGAATGACTTGTGGTTTCAGTTGTCTCTCTACTAATGTACAGAGAACAGGAAACAAGTGAAGCAAATCCTACTCTAAATAGTGGATAGCAAATATGATCTAACAGACATTACTGAAACCTGGTGGAATGAGACTCATGACTGGAATGTAGAAATTGAGGGGTAAAACCTGTACAGAAGCAATAGACCAAGCATGAAGAGAGGAGGAGTAGAACTATATGTGAAGAAATCCATGACCTGAAGCCTGGAAAGCGTATTGAGAGTATTTGGATGAAAACTGGAGGAGAGAGAAAAAACAGTGACTTTCCTGTGGGTGTCTGCTAAGGACCACCAAGCCAAAGATTATAAAAGGAGATATAGAGTAGTCATGGGTGACTTCAACTACCCCAATATCTATTGGAATTCAAACTCTTCCAAGAATGTAAAGTTCAACAGTGAGTGATGGTGGGCTGTTATTCCCATGAGTTACTTGCACCGGGAGAAAAGGAATAGCTCTTCTCAAGAGAGGAGGAGGTTGCTCCCCCTATTAAGGAAGGGGGCTCTTCCCTCCATGAGAGGAGATAAGGCTGCTCTTCCCGTGAGTGGATGAGGCTGCTCAACTCGGTTGAGAAGGAGGCAGCTCTCCCCGTGAGTGAAGGTGGGCTGTTATTCCCTTGAGTTGCTTGCACCAGGAGAAAAGGAATAGCTCTTCCCATGAGACGAGGAGGTTGCTCCCCCTATTAAGGAAGGGGGCTCTTCCCTCCATGAGAGGAGATAAGGCTGCTCTTCCCGTGAGTGGATGAGGCTGCTCAACTCGGTTGAGAAGGAGGCAGCTCTCCCCGTGAGTGAAGGTGGGCTGTTATTCCCCTGAGTTGCTTGCACCAGGAGAAAAGGAATAGCTCTTCCCATGAGACGAGGAGGTTGCTCCCCCTATTAAGGAAGGGGGCTCTTCCCTCCATGAGAGGAGAAAAGGCTGCTCTTCCCATGAGTGGATGAGGTTGCTCGACTCGGTTGAGGAGGCAGCTCTCCCCGTGAGTGAAGGTGGGCTGTTATTCCCTTGAGTTGCTTGCACCAGGAGAAAAGGAATAGCTCTTCCCATGAGACGAGGAGGTTGCTCCCCCTATTAAGGAAGGGGGCTCTTCCCTCCATGAGAGGAGAAAAGGCTGCTCTTCCCGTGAGTGGACGAGGCTGCTCTCATTCCCATGAGTTGATTGCACCAGAAGAAAAGGAATACCGTATTTTTCGCTCCAAAAGACGCACCAGACCATAAGGCACACCTAGTTTTGGGAGGAGGAAAACAAGAAAAAATTATTCTGAATCTCAAAAGCCAGAACTGCAAGAGGGATCTGGCTTCTGGGATACCGTGTGGCTATTCTGGCTTCTCTGATAACCGTGCCCAGCCCCTTCAGGGCAGCGAGATGAAGGCTCCCCCTGCCTGAAAAGGCTGCGCACGGCTAAGGCAGAAGCCAGGACAGGCACGTCGCTGAAAGGGCACTGCGCAGTTCTCCCTCGGAAAACTCTGCAGCTCCTCTTCAGCAAAGCTGGAGAAGTAACAGGAGTCCCTTCTGTTCCTCTTCCAGCTTCGCATGTCCGGTGCGTCGTTGAAGGGGAGCTGCGCAGTTCTCCCTCGGAGGACTGCGAAGCTCCCCTTCCTCGAAGCTGGAGAAGGAACAGAAGGAATCCTTCTGTTCCTCTTCCAGCTTCACATGTCAGGTGCGTCGCTGAAGGGGAGCTGTGCAGTTCTCTCTCTGTGCAGCGCCTCTCCTTCACAGGATAGACGCTGCGCAGAGAGGGAGAACTGTGCAGCGCCCCTTCAGTGAAGCTGGAGAAGGAACACAAGGAGACCCTTTTGTTCCTCCGCCAGCTTCCAGGACAGGCGCGTCGCCGCAAAGCCGGAGGAGGAACAAAAGGCGTCCCTTCTGTTCCTAACCCGGCTTCACAGGACAGGCGCTGCACAGAGAGGTAGGAGCTCTGCAGTACCCCTTCAGCGAAGCGGGAGGAGGAGTAGAAGGGGCTCCGTTCCTCCTCCCGCTTTGCTGTAGGGGCGCTGCGGAACTCTACCTCTCTGCGTAGCACCATTCATTCCATAAGACGCACTCACATTTCACCTTATTTTTAAAGAGGAAAAAAGTGCTTCTTATGCAGCGAAAAATACGGTAGCTCTTCC
Organism: Podarcis raffonei; assembly: GCF_027172205.1. Lineage (NCBI taxonomy): Eukaryota > Metazoa > Chordata > Lepidosauria > Squamata > Lacertidae > Podarcis > Podarcis raffonei. Next base: position 13,399,601 of record NC_070602.1, read on the forward strand.
CATGAGAGGAGGAGGTTGTTCCCCGTATTAAGGAAGGGGGCTCTTCCCTCCATGAGAGGAGAATAAGCTGCTATTCCCGTTAGAGGATGAGGCTGCTCAACTCAGAAGAGAAGGAGGCAGCTCTCCCCGTGAGTGAAGGTGGGCTGTTATTCCCTTGAGTTGCTTGCACCAGGAGAAAAGGAATAGCTCTTCCCATGAGACGAGGAGGTTGCTCCCCCTATTAAGGAAGGGGGCTCTTCCCTCCATGAGAGGAGAAAAGGCTGCTCTTCCCGTGAGTGGATGAGGCTGCTCGACTCGGTTGAGAAGGAAGCAGCTCTCCCCGTGAGTGAAGGTGGGCTGTTATTCCCCTGAGTTGCTTGCACCAGGAGAAAAGGAATAGCTCTTCCCATGAGACGAGGAGGTTGCTCCCCCTATTAAGGAAGGGGGCTCTTCCCTCCATGAGAGGAGATAAGGCTGCTCTTCCCGTGAGTGGATGAGGCTGCTCGACTCGGTTGAGAAGGAGGCAGCTCTCCCCGTGAGTGAAGGTGGGCTGTTATTCCCCTGAGTTGCTTGCACCAGGAGAAAAGGAATAGCTCTTCCCATGAGACGAGGAGGTTGCTCCCCCTGTTAAGGAAGGGGGCTCTTCCCTCCATGAGAGGAGAAAAGGCTGCTCTTCCCGTGAGTGGATGAGGCTGCTCGACTCGGTTGAGAAGGAAGCAGCTCTCCCCGTGAGTGAAGGTGGGCTGTTATTCCCTTGAGTTGCTTGCACCAGGAGAAAAGGAATAGCTCTTCCCATGAGAGGAGGAGGTTGCTCCCCCAATTAAGGAAGGGGGCTCTTCCCTCCATGAGAGGAGATAAGGCTGCTCTTCCCGTGAGTGGATGAGACTGCTCGACTCAGTTGAGAAGGAAGCAGCTCTCCCCGTGAGTGAAGGTGGGCTGTTATTCCCCTGAGTTGCTTGCACCAGGAGAAAAGGAATAGCTCTTCCCATGAGACGAGGAGGTTGCTCCCCCTATTAAGGAAGGGGGCTCTTCCCTCCATGGGAGGAGAAAAGGCTGCTCTTCCCGTGAGTGGATGAGGCTGCTAGACTCGGTTGAGAAGGAGGCAGCTCTCCCCGTGAGTGAAGGTGGGCTGTTATTCCCCTGAGTTGCTTGCACCAGGAGAAATGGAATAGCTCTTCCCATGAGACGAGGAGGTTGCTCCCCCTATTAAGGAAGGGGGCTCTTCCCTCCATGAGAGGAGATAAGGCTGCTCTTCCCGTGAGTGGACGAGGCTGCTCAACTCAGAAGAGAAAGAGGCAGCTCTCCCCGTGAGTGAAGGTGGGCTGTTATTCCCTTGAGTTGCTTGCACCAGGAGAAAAGGAATAGCTCTTCCCATGAGACGAGGAGGTTGCTCCCCCTATTAAGGAAGGGGGCTCTTCCCTCCATGAGAGGAGATAAGGCTGCTCTTCCCGTGAGTGGATGAGGCTGCTCATCTCGGAAGAGGAGACAGCTCTCCCCGTGAGTGAAGGTGGGCTGTTATTCCCCTGAGTTGCTTGCACCAGGAGAAAAGGAATAGCTCTTCCCATGAGACGAGGAGGTTGCTCCCCCAATTAAGGAAGGGGGCTCTTCCCTCCATGAGAGGAGATAAGGCTGCTCTTCCCGTGAGTGGATGAGGCTGCTCGACTCGGTTGAGAAGGAGGCAGCTCTCCCCGTGAGTGAAGGTGGGCTGTTATTCCCCTGAGTTGCTTGCACCAGGAGAAAAGGAATAGCTCTTCCCATGAGACGAGGAGGTTGCTCCCCCTGTTAAGGAAGGGGGCTCTTCCCTCCATGAGAGGAGAAAAGGCTGCTCTTCCCGTGAGTGGATGACGCTGCTCGACTCGGTTGAGAAGGAGGCAGCTCTCCCCGTGAGTGAAGGTGGGCTGTTATTCCCCTGAGTTGCTTGCACCAGGAGAAAAGGAATAGCTCTTCCCATGAGACGAGGAGGTTGCTCCCCCTGTTAAGGAAGGGGGCTCTTCCCTCCATGAGAGGAGATAAGGCTGCTCTTCCCGTGAGTGGATGACGCTGCTCGACTCGGTTGAGAAGGAGGCAGCTCTCCCCGTGAGTGAAGGTGGGCTGTTATTCCCCTGAGTTGCTTGCACCAGGAGAAAAGGAATAGCTCTTCCCATGAGACGAGGAGGTTGCTCCCCCTGTTAAGGAAGGGGGCTCTTCCCTCCATGAGAGGAGAAAAGGCTGCTCTTCCCGTGAGTGGATGACGCTGCTCGACTCGGTTGAGAAGGAGGCAGCTCTCCCCGTGAGTGAAGGTGGGCTGTTATTCCCTTGAGTTGCTTGCACCAGGAGAAAAGGAATAGCTCTTTCCATGAGACGAGGAGGTTGCTCCCCCTATTAAGGAAGGGGGCTCTTCCCTCCATGAGAGGAGATAAGGCTGCTCTTCCCGTGAGTGGATGAGGCTGCTCGACTCGGTTGAGAAGGAGGCAGCTCTCCCCGTGAGTGAAGGTGGGCTGTTATTCCCCTGAGTTGCTTGCACCAGGAGAAAAGGAATAGCTCTTCCCATGAGACGAGGAGGTTGCTCCCCCTATTAAGGAAGGGGGCTCTTCCCTCCATGAGAGGAGATAAGGCTGCTCTTCCCGTGAGTGGACGAGGCTGCTCAACTCGGTTGAGAAGGAGGCAGCTGTCCCCGTGAGTGAAGGTGGGCTGTTATTCCCTTGAGTTGCTTGCACCAGGAGAAAAGGAATAGCTCTTCCCATGAGATGAGGAGGTTGCTCCCCCTATTAAGGAAGGGGGCTCTTCCCTCCATGAGAGGAGAAAAGGCTGCTCTTCCCGTGAGTGGATGACGCTGCTCGACTCGGTTGAGAAGGAGGCAGCTCTCCCCGTGAGTGAAAGTGGGCTGTTATTCCCCTGAGTTGCTTGCACCAGGAGAAAAGGAATAGCTCTTCCCATGAGACGAGGAGGTTGCTCCCCCTATTAAGGAAGGGGGCTCTTCCCTCCATGAGAGGAGAAAAGGCTGCTCTTCCCGTGAGTGGATGAGGTTGCTCGACTCGGTTGAGGAGGCAGCTCTCCCCGTGAGTGAAGGTGGGCTGTTATTCCCTTGAGTTGCTTGCACCAGGAGAAAAGGAATAGCTCTTCCCATGAGACGAGGAGGTTGCTCCCCCTATTAAGGAAGGGGGCTCTTCCCTCCATGAGAGGAGAAAAGGCTGCTCTTCCCGTGAGTGGACGAGGCTGCTCTCATTCCCATGAGTTGATTGCACCAGAAGAAAAGGAATACCGTATTTTTCGCTCCAAAAGACGCACCAGACCATAAGGCACACCTAGTTTTGGGAGGAGGAAAACAAGAAAAAATTATTCTGAATCTCAAAAGCCAGAACTGCAAGAGGGATCTGGCTTCTGGGATACCGTGTGGCTATTCTGGCTTCTCTGATAACCGCGCCAAGCCCCTTCAGGGCAGCGAGATGAAGGCTCCCCCTGCCTGAAAAGGCTGCGCACGGCTAAGGCAGAAGCCAGGACAGGCACGTCGCTGAAAGGGCACTGCGCAGTTCTCCCTCGGAAAACTCTGCAGCTCCTCTTCAGCAAAGCTGGAGAAGTAACAGGAGTCCCTTCTGTTCCTCTTCCAGCTTTGCATGTCCGGTGCGTCGTTGAAGGGGAGCTGCGCAGTTCTCCCTCGGAGGACTGCGAAGCTCCCCTTCCTCGAAGCTGGAGAAGGAACAGAAGGAATCCTTCTGTTCCTCTTCCAGCTTCACATGTCAGGTGCGTCGCTGAAGGGGAGCTGTGCAGTTCTCTCTCTGTGCAGCGCCTCTCCTTCACAGGATAGACGCTGCGCAGAGAGGGAGAACTGCGCAGCGCCCCTTCAGTGAAGCTGGAGAAGGAACACAAGGAGACCCTTTTGTTCCTCCGCCAGCTTCCAGGACAGGCGCGTCGCCGCAAAGCCGGAGGAGGAACAAAAGGCGTCCCTTCTGTTCCTAACCCGGCTTCACAGGACAGGCGCTGCACAGAGAGGTAGGAGCTCTGCAGTGCCCCTTCAGCGAAGCGGGAGGAGGAGTAGAAGGGGCTCTGTTCCTCCTCCCGCTTTGCTGTAGGGGCGCTGCGGAACTCTACCTCTCTGCGTAGCACCATTCATTCCATAAGACGCACTCACATTTCACCTTATTTTTAAAGAGGAAAAAAGTGCCTCTTATGCAGCGAAAAATACGGTAGCTCTTCCCGTTAGAGGATGAGGCTGCTCAACTCAGAAGAGAAGGAGGCAGCTCTCCCCGTGAGTGAAGGTGGGCTGTTATTCCCTTGAGTTGCTTGCACCAGGAGAAAAGGAATAGCTCTTCCCATGAGACGAGGAGGTTGCTCCCCCTATTAAGGAAGGGGGCTCTTCCCTCCATGAGAGGAGAAAAGGCTGCTCTTCCCGTGAGTGGATGAGGCTGCTCGACTCGGTTGAGAAGGAGGCAGCTCTCCCCGTGAGTGAAGGTGGGCTGTCATTCCCTTGAGTTGCTTGCACCAGGAGAAAAGGAATAGCTCTTCCCATGAGACGAGGAGGTTGCTCCCCCTATTAAGGAAGGGGGCTCTTCCCTCCATGAGAGGAGATAAGGCTGCTCTTCCCGTGAGTGGATGAGGCTGCTCGACTCGGTTGAGAAGGAGGCAGCTCTCCCCGTGAGTGAAGGTGGGCTGTTATTCCCTTGAGTTGCTTGCACCAGGAGAAAAGGAATAGCTCTTCCCATGAGACGAGGAGGTTGCTCCCCCTGTTAAGGAAGGGGGCTCTTCCCTCCATGAGAGGAGAAAAGGCTGCTCTTCCCGTGAGTGGACGAGGCTGCTCTCATTCCCATGAGTTGATTGCACCAGAAGAAAAGGAATACCGTATTTTTCGCTCCAAAAGACGCACCAGACCATAAGGCGCACCTAGTTTTGGGAGGAGGAAAACAAGAAAAAATTATTCTGAATCCCAAAAGCCAGAACTGCAAGAGGGATCTGGCTTCTGGGATACCGTGTGGCTATTCTGGCTTCTCTGATAACCGCGCCAAGCCCCTTCAGGGCAGCGAGATGAAGGCTCCCCCTGCCTGAAGAGGGTTTGCACGGCTAAGGCAGAAGCCAGGACAGGCATGTCGCTGAAAGGGCACTGCACAGTTCTCCCTCAGAAAACTCTGCAGCTCCTCTTCATCGAAGCTGGAGAAGGAACAGAAGGAATCCCTTCTGTTCCACTTCCGGCTTCGCATGACCAGTGCGTCGTTGAAGGGGATAGACGCTGCTCAGAGAGGATAGACGCTGCTCAGAGAGGGAGAACTGCGCAGCGCCCCTTCAGCGAAGCTGGAGAAGGAACACAAGGAGACCCTTCTGTTCCTCCTCCGGCTTCCAGAACCCGCGAAGCCGGAGGAGAAACAGAAGGAGTCTCTTCTGTTCCTCCTCCGACATCGCATGACAGGTGCGTGGCTGAAGGGGCACCCGCAGTTCTTTCTCTCTGGGCAGGGCCTCTCCTTCACAGGAGAGACGCTGCGCAGAGAGGGAGAACGACACAGCGCCCCTTCAGCGAAGCTGGAGAAGGAACACAAGGAGACCCTTCTGTTCCTCCTCCGGCTTCCAGAACCCGCGAAGCCGGAGGAGAAACAGAAGGAGTCTCTTCTGTTCCTCCTCCGACATGGCATGACAGGTGCGTGGCTGAAGGGGCACCGCGCAGTTCTTTCTCTCTGGGCAGGGCCTCTCCTTCACAGGAGAGACGCTGCGCAGAGAGGGAGAACGACACAGCGCCCCTTCAGTGAAGCTGGAGAAGGAACACAAGGAGACCCTTTTGTTCCTCCTCCGGCTTCCAGGACAGTCGCGTCGCTGCTAAGCCAGAGGAGGAACAGAAGGAGTCCTTTCTGTTCCTAATCTGGCTTTGCAGGAAAGGCGCTGCACAGAGAGGGGGGAGCTGTGCAGCACCCCTTCAGCTAAGCGGGGGGAGGAACAGAAGGGGTTTCCTCCTGCTTCGCTGAAGGGGTGCTGCACAGCTCTACCTCTCTGCTCAGCACCATTCATTCCATAAGACGCACTCACATTTCCCCTTATTTTTTAGGAGGAAAAAAAGTGCCTCTTATGGAGCGCAAAATACGGTAGCTCTTCCCATTAGAGGAGGTTGCTGTCCCTATTAAGGAAGGGGGCTCTTCCCTCCACGAGAGGAGAAAAGGCTGCTCTTCCTGTTAGAGGATGAGGCTGCTCAACTCAGAAGAGAAAGAGGCAGCTCTCCCCGTGAGTGAAGGTGGGCTGTTATTCCCTTGAGTTGCTTGCACCAGGAGAAAAGGAATAGCTCTTCCCATGAGACGAGGAGGTTGCTCCCCCTATTAAGGAAGGGGGCTCTTCCCTCCATGAGAGGAGATAAGGCTGCTCTTCCCGTGAGTGGATGAGGCTGCTCGACTCGGTTGAGAAGGAGGCAGCTCTCCCCGTGAGTGAAGGTGGGCTGTTATTCCCCTGAGTTGCTTGCACCAGGAGAAAAGGAATAGCTCTTCCCATGAGACGAGGAGGTTGCTTCCCCTATTAAGGAAGGGGGCTCTTCCCTCCATGGGAGGAGAAAAGGCTGCTCTTCCCGTGAGTGGATGAGGCTGCTGGACTCGGTTGAGAAGGAGGCAGCTCTCCCCGTGAGTGAAGGTGGGCTGTTATTCCCCTGAGTTGCTTGCACCAGGAGAAAAGGAATAGCTCTTCCCATGAGACGAGGAGGTTGCTCCCCCTATTAAGGAAGGGGGCTCTTCCCTCCATGGGAGGAGAAAAGGCTGCTCTTCCCGTGAGTGGATGAGGCTGCTAGACTCGGTTGAGAAGGAGGCAGCTCTCCCCGTGAGTGAAGGTGGGCTGTTATTCCCCTGAGTTGCTTGCACCAGGATAAAAGGAATGCCGTATTTTTCACTTCAAAGGAGACACCAGACCATAAGGTGCACCTAGTTTCGGGAGGAGGAAAACAAGAAAAAATTATTCTGAATCCCAGAAGCCAGAACAGTAAGAGGGATCTGGCTTCTGGGATACCGTGTGGCTGTTTTGGCTTCTGGGATGACCGCGCCAAGCCTCTTCAGGGCAGCGGGATGAAGGCTCCACCTGCCTGAAGAGGCTGTGCACGGCTATGGCAGAAGCCAGGACAGGCACATCACTGAAAGGGTGCTGTGCCGTTCTCCCTCGGAAAACTGCACAGCGCCCCTTCAGCGAAGCTGGAGAAGGAACAGGAGTCCCTTCTGTTCCTCTTCCGGCTCTGCATGACAGGCGCGTTGCTGAAGTGGCGATGCACAGTTTTCTCTCTGTGCAACACCTCTCCTTCACAGAAGAGGTGCTGCGCAGAGAAGGAGAACTGTGCAGCGCCCCTTCAGCGAAGCTGGAGAAAGAACAGAAGGAGACCCTTCTGTTCCTCCTTCAGCTTCCAGGACGCCGCGAAGCCAGAGGAGGAACAGAAGTAGTCCCTTCTCTTCCTCCTCCGGCTTCACATGACAGGCACGTCGCTGAAGGGGTGCGGCACAGTTCTCTCTCTTTGGGCAGCGCCTCTCCTTCACAGGAGAGGCGCTGCGCAGAGAGGGAGTACTGTGCAGCGATCCTTCAGCGAAGCTGGATAAGGAACAGAAGGAAACTCTTCTCTTCTGCCTCCGGCTTCCAGGACAGGGGCGTTGCCGCGAAACCAGATGAGGAACAGAAGGAGTCCCTTCTGTTCCTCCTCCGGCTTCGCAGGACAGGCACGTCGCTGAAGGGGTGCGGCGCAGTTCTCTCTCTCTGGGCAGCGCCTCTCCTTCACAAGAGAGGCGCTGCGCAGAGAGGGAGAACTTCGCAGCGATCCTTCAGCGAAGCTGGATAAGGAACAGAAGGAAACCCTTCTCTTCCGCCTCCGGCTTCCAGGACAGGGGCGTCGCCGCGAAACCAGATGAGGAACAGAAGGAGTCCCTTCTGTTCCTCCTCCGGCTTCGCAGGACAGGCATGTCGCTGAAGGGGTGCGGCGCAGTTCTCTCTCTCTGGGCAGCGCCTCTCCTTCACAAGAGAGGCGCTGCGCAGAGAGGGAGAACTTCGCAGCGATCCTTCAGCGAAGCTGGATAAGGAACAGAAGGAAACCCTTCTCTTCCGCCTCCGGCTTCCAGGACAGGGGCATCGCCGCGAAACCAGATGAGGAACAGAAGGAGTCCCTTCTGTTCCTCCTCCGGCTTCGCAGGACAGGCGCTGCACAGAGAGGAAGAGCTGTGCAGTGCCCCTTCAGTGATGCGGGAGGAGGAACAGAAGAGGCTCTGTTCCTCCTCCCATTTCGCTGAAGGGGCACTGCGCAGCTTTACCTCTCTGCGCAGTCCTATTCGTTCCATAAGACACACTCACATTTCCCTTTATTTTTAAGGAGGAAAAAAGTGTGTCTTATGGAGCGAAAAATAGGTAGCTCTTCCCATGAGAGGAGAAAAGGAATAGCTCTTCCCATGAGAGGAGGAGGTTGCTCCCCCTATTAAGGAAGGGGGCTCTTCCCTCCATGGGCGGAGTAAAGGCTGCTCTTCCCGTGAGTGGATGAGGCTGCTGGACTCGGTTGAGAAGGAGGCAGCTCTCCCCGTGAGTGAAGATGGGCTGTTATTCCCATGAGTTGCTTGCAACAGGAGAATAGGAATAGCTCTTCCATGAGAGGAGAAGGTTGCTCCCCCTATTTAGGAAGGGGGCTCTTCCCTCCATGGGAGGAGTAAAGGCTGCTCTTCCCGTGAGTGGATGAGGCTGCTGGACTCGGTTGAGAAGGAGGCAGCTCTCCCCGTGAGTGAAGGTGGGCTGTTATTCCCGTGAGTTGCTTGCAACAGGAGAATAGGAATACTGTATTTTTCGCTCCAAAAGACGCACCAGACTATAAGCGCACCTAGTTTTGGGAGGAGGAAAACAAGAAATAATTATTCTGAATCCCAAAAGCCAGAACTGCAAGACGGATCTGGCTTCTGGGATACCGTGTGGCTGTTCTGGCTTCTGGGATAACAGCGCCAAGCCCCTTCAGGGCAGCAAGATGAAGGCTCCCCCTGCCTGAAGAGGCTGTGCACGGCTAAGGCAGAAGCCAGAACAGGCACGTCGCTGAAGGGGCACTGCACACTTCTCTCTCTCCGCGCAGCGCCTCTCCTTCACAAGGGAGGCGCTGCACAGAGACAGAATTGCGCAGCGCCCCTTCAGCGAAGCTGGAGAAGGAACAGAAGGACTCCCTTCTGTTCCTCCTCCAGCTTCGCATAACAGGTGCGTCGCTGAAGGCGTGCAGCACATTTCTCTCTCTCCACGCAGCAGCTCTCCTTCATAGGGGAGGCGCTGCGCAGAGAGGGAGAACTGCGCAGCGCCCCTTCAGCGAAGCCGGAGAAGGAACAGAAGGAGACCCTTCTGTTTCTCTTCTGGCTTCCAGTACAGGTGCGTCGCCGTGAAGCCAGATGAGGAACAGAAGGAGTCCCTTCTGTTCCTCCTCCAGCTTTGCAGCACAGGTGCTGCGCAGAGAGGGAGAGCTGTGCAGCGCCACTTCGGCGAAGTGGGAGGAGGAACAAAAGGAGCTCCATTCCTCCTCCCACTTCGCTGAAGGGTGCTGCGCAGCTCTATCTGTCTGCGCAGTGCCATTTGCTCCATAAGATGTCCTCACATTTCCCCTTATTTTTTAGGAGGAAAAAAGTGCCACTTATGGAGCGAAAAATACAGTAGCTCTCCCCATGAGAGGAGAAGGTTGCTCCCCCTATTAAGGAAGGGGGCTCTTCCCTCCATGAGAGGAGAAAAGGCTGCTCCTCCCATGAGTGGATGAGGCTGCTCATCTCGGAAGAGGAGACAGCTCTCCCCGTGAGTGAAGGTGGGCTGTTATTCCCCTGAGTTGCTTGCACCAGGAGAAAAGGAATAGCTCTTCCCATGAGACGAGGAGGTTGCTCCCCCTGTTAAGGAAGGGGGCTCTTCCCTCCATGAGAGGAGAAAAGGCTGCTCTTCCCGTGAGTGGATGAGGCTGCTGGACTCGGTTGAGAAGGAGGCAGCTCTCCCCGTGAGTGAAGGTGGGCTGTTATTCCCCTGAGTTGCTTGCACCAGGAGAAAAGGAATAGCTCTTCCCATGAGACGAGGAGGTTGCTCCCCCTATTAAGGAAGGGGGCTCTTCCCTCCATGAGAGGAGAAAAGGCTGCTCTTCCCGTGAGTGGATGAGGCTGCTCGACTCGGTTGAGAAGGAGGCAGCTCTCCCCGTGAGTGAAGGTGGGCTGTTATTCCCATGAGTTGCTTGCACCAGGAGAAAAGGAATAGCTCTTTCCATGAGACGAGGAGGTTGCTCCCCCTATTAAGGAAGGGGGCTCTTCCCTCCATGAGAGGAGAAAAGGCTGCTCTCCCCGTGAGAGGAAGCTGACTTCTAGGCTTCAGCTCTGGGCCCCAAGGAACCCAGAATGGCAATGATCAGCAACTTCTCACCATTCAACCCAGCATCACGAGACTGGGAAACGTACGTCTCCAGTTTCACCTAGAAGCCAAAGGGGTCACCAACGACGCCAAGAAGAGGGTGATATTCTTCAGCGTCTGCAGAGATGAGACGTTCGAAATTGCCTGGGCTCTCCTTGCACCTGAAGACGTCACTACTGTTCCTTACAAAACAATAATGGAACGGCTGAAGGGGCACTTCTCGCTGCAGCCGTCAGTGGTGGCTTGTCGAAATGCCCCTGGAGAAACCATAACTGGGTATGTGACCTACCTCCGCCAAGCCGCCCGGTTCTGCAACTTCTCAGAATTGGAGAACATGCTTCATGACCGCCTCATTGTTGGTCTGAAGGATGAGAAGCTGCAACGACGCCTCTACACCAAGAAGGACCGAATGTTCCACGTCGCTCTGGAGAAGGACTTGGCAACTGAAGCTGCCGAGAGGTCGACACAAGAGGCATGGGCGAACCTGCCGTCCCAACTGAGGGTCCACCATGAAGACCCCACCGACAACTCAGGATCCAACAGGGAGGTGCACTCAAGCAGCGCACAGACCACAGCTGCCTCGACGAGAAGGTGTGAACTGTGCAAGCTGCGGGGAGAATCACGAGAGCAGAACCTGCCATTTCCGCAATGCAGAGTGTAGGCAGTGTGGAAAATCCGAACACTGACGCCAGACATCAGATGACCGATCCAAGAGCCCCAGGTCCTGGGGCTCAACGCACCAATGCAACTCGATGGAGATCACAGACTGCCAGGTATACCAGTTGCCCCGCCCCAACAGAGAAAATTTATGTAGTGGTACAGATAGAGGGGGCCCCATGCCGCATGGAGCTTGGCACGGGTTCAACTCTATCCATAATCTCGGCAAGGGCCTTAAGGAAACTGTGCCCTAGTAGGGGTCCCAAACCCCGTATATATGAGGAATTGGACCGGCTCGTGGAGCAAGGAGTGCTGGATCCTGTGCCTAATGCCCCCTGGGAAACCCCGATTGTCACACCCGTCAAGCCTAATGGTTCGGTCCGCATCTGTGCAGACTACAAATGTACCATAAACAAGGCCCTCGCGGCCCACACATACCCAGTGCCTGTGGTCAGCCATGTCTTTGCCACCCTGGCTGGGTCAATTTTTTTTGGCAAGCTGCACTTTGCCCAAGCCTATCAACAGTTGCCAGTGGATGAGGCCACAGCAGAGGCACAGACGATTGTGATGCATAGAGGAGCGTTCAAGGTAAAGCGGCTGCAATTCGATGTCAGCGTGGCACCAGGCATATTCCAGAATCTAATGGACTCTCTCCTGGCACCCCCTTCTTCCATGATGTATTGATTGCCGGGCCCATGCCAGAGGAGTTTGAGGACTGCCTCTGCACCGTTCTGCACTGTTTCCAGATGGCGGGTCTCAAGGTGAAGCGGGAAAAGTTTCTACTCGGTGTGCCTCAGGTGGACTTTCTGGGATTTATGGTGGACGCAGAGGGGGTCCACTTGACTGGGGTCAAGGTACGGGCCATTTGTGATGCCCCAGAGCCCAAGGGCAAGACTGAACTTCAAGCCCATGGGCAAGACTGAACTTCAGGCCTTCTTGGGACTATTGAACTTCTACCATGCCTTCCTTCCCCATAAGGCGGCGGTAGAGGAGCCCTACACAGACTCCTGGACAAGCGGGCTCCTTGGGTATGGGGGCACTGCCAGGAGGCTGCAGTCCAGGCAGTTAAGGACTTGCTCGTCTCAAACTCAGTCTTGGCACACTTCGACAAGAGGCTGCCGGTGGTGCTAGCATGCGACGCCTCGCCCTACGACATCGGTGCTGTCCTGGGACACCAACTCCCAGATGGAAGAGAGGTGCCGGTGGCATACTTTTCCCAGACACTCGCCGCAGCCGAGCAGAACTACTTGCAAATCAACAAGGAGGGTCTGGCAATCGTGAAGGGAGTAAAAAAATTCCATGATTTCTTGTACAGACGGCTCTTTACCATGGAGACTGACCACAAGCCGTTGCTTGGTTTGTTTGCCGCTGAAAAGCAGACCCCCCCAAGTGCTGTCTCCTCGCATCCTCAGGTGGTCAATTTTCCTTGCCGGCTACCAGTATGCACTGATTCACTGCCCTGGGAAGGTGATGGGCCACGCGGACACCCTCAGCAGGCTATTACTACTGGAAACAGGCCCCAGCCCAGCACTCGCACAAGAGGTTATGATCCTGGAGCTGCTCCCTGACCACCCCATTCAGGCACAAGAAGTTGCACACCATTCCAGGAAAGATAGGGTCATCTATCGGATCCTGGACTGGGTGTGGTGAGGATGGCCCAACAGCAGCCCTGGGCCAGAATTCGCAGGCTACACAACCCGTAAACATGAACTGTCGGGCCACAAAGGGTACCTGTTATGGGGAAGTCATTCCCCAGCCCCTCCGCAAAAGGGTCCTCACAGCCCTACATGAGACACACCCGGGGTAGTGAGAATGAAGGGCCTCGCCAGGCATTATGTGTGGTGGCTGGGGATTGACCGAGAGATACAGGCCTGGGTCGAACACTGCTAGGCCTGCCAAGAATCCCACCCAGATCCCCCAAGGGCCCCATTCCAATCCTGGGAGCCCACCCGAGCACCATCGTCATGCCTGCACGTGGACTTTGTTGGCCCCTTTCAGGGGAAAACATTCTTCATAGTAGTGGACTCCTACACCAAATGGCTGGAAGTCACACTAGTACCGTCCACTTCTACGTCCGCAGCCCTCCAGGTACTACGCAGGCTGTTTGCAACCCACAGACTCCCTGACACTGTCATCTCAGACAACGGAACCACATTTATGTCAGGAGAATTCCAGACCTTCACAGCGCAGAACACCATCCACCACGTCTGCTCTGCACCATTCCACCCTGCCACCAATGGCCAAGCAGAGCGCATGGTGTGGACCACCAAGGACACCCTCCGCTACTTGACGCAAGGGGATTGGGCATACTGCCTTGCCACATTCCTTCTAGCACAGCACAGCACCCCCAGCTCAACGACTGGCCGGAACCCCACTGAACTACTAATGGGCCGGCACCTCATATTCAGACTGGACCACCTTCACCCCGTCAGAGCTCAGGATGAGGCAGTGGTGGGGGAAGGCAGGAACCCCCGGACCTTCATGGCCCAGCACCCAGTGTATGCAAAGATTTTTGGGGCAGGCCCTGCATGGGTACCCGCCACAGTCACCAGGGTCACGGGCCCCGTGTCGTACGAGGTACTAACGGAGGGGGGGCAATGCTGGCACTGCCACTGCAACCAGCTACGGCGATGATTCCCGGGAAAAAACCAGGAGGAGGACAGGTCAGAGGAGTCCCAACGGAACATTAGGGCAGTGAGGCCCGTAGAGCAGGAGGGGCCAGCAGGGGAGGCAGAATCAGTAAATACAGAGACGACCCGTGAGGCCAAAATGACGCCAAAACCAGAGCCATGACTGAGTGAGCTGGTTGCGCCAGACAAAACGGCCCCATCACAGCCAGCATCCTCAGAACAAGCAGAACCTGAACCCCAGACCCGGGAACACCCCAGGCCGCAACGCACACGTAGGCCGCCGGCGTACCTTGAGGACTATGAATGCAACCTCCCGGGCAGGACTGGAACTTAAAGGGGAGGGCTGTTATGTACTGAGTTGAATAGGATCCAAAATACAGCACTCTGATTGGACCTAGAACAATAGCATTCAGAATGCAGCAGTCTGATTGGTCTGCAGGAGCCACCCAATCCAGCTTCAGATGGAAGTGAATCTGCAGCCTGATTGGCCTACAGGAGAATCCCAGAATTAGCCAATCACATGGGGCCCATTGTGTAAATAATGTATATAAAGCAGATGTTTTGGGGGAACTTTCTTGCTACTAGGAGCTGAATAAAGAGCATGAAATCCACACTCGACTCTGAGTATATTTCAGGAGAAAAGGCTGCTCTTCCCATGAGAGGATGAGGCTGCTCAACTCAGAAGAGAAGGAGGCAGCTCTCCCCGTGAGTGAAGGTGGGCTGTTATTCCCTTGAGTTGCTTGCACCAGGAGAAAAGGAATAGCTCTTCCCATGAGACGAGGAGGTTGCTCCCCCTATTAAGGAAGGGGGCTCTTCCCTCCATGAGAGGAGAAAAGGCTGCTCTTCCCGTGAGTGGATGAGGCTGCTCGACTCGGTTGAGAAGGAGGCAGCTCTCCCCGTGAGTGAAGGTGGGCTGTTATTCCCCTGAGTTGCTTGCACCAGGAGAAAAGGAATAGCTCTTCCCATGAGACGAGGAGGTTGCTCCCCCTGTTAAGGAAGGGGGCTCTTCCCTCCATGAGAGGAGATAAGGCTGCTCTTCCCGTGAGTGGATGAGGCTGCTGGACTCGGTTGAGAAGGAGGCAGCTCTCCCCGTGAGTGAAGGTGGGCTGTTATTCCCCTGAGTTGCTTGCACCAGGAGAAAAGGAATAGCTCTTCCCATGAGAGGAGGAGGTTGCTCAACTCGGAAGAGAAGGAGGCAGCTCTCCCCACGAGAGAAGGGTGGGCTGTTATTCCCATGAGTTGCTTGCACCAGGAGAAAAGGAATAGCTCTTCCCATGAGAGGATGAGGCTGCTCAACTCGGAAGAGAAGGAGGCAGCTCTCCCCACGAGAGAAGGGTGGGCTGTTATTCCCATGAGTTGCTTGCACCAGGAGGAAAGGAATAGCACTTCCCATGAGAAGAGGAGGTTGTTCGCCCTATTAAGGAAGGGGCTCTTCCCTCCGTGAGAGGAGAAAAGGCTGCTCTTAGTCAAAGTTTTGTTCGATATCTATTTCGCTTTTTGCTTTGAATATATAACTCCTATTCCTCTCAAAAGAGTCCTCCCCTACTCCCATCATTTTCAAATTTTCTTTCAAAAGCTTTTTCCTGGTCTCGTTCCTGGTCTCCAAGTATTCAATTATGTCCACTATATTCCTAACATTATCTTTCAATTGTCAACCAGGAATAAAACCTGCTTGATCTTTATGGATTAGCTCATTTAAGATACTTTTTAATCTATTGGTCAAAATATCAGCAAACAACTTGTAATTATTCTTCAGTAATGAAATCGTAATATATGCTTCTCTCCAGGTATTTGGAATGTTCCCTTCTTTCAGGATATTATTCAAACTTCCCACAATACTGTTTTCAGTTATCCACTAAGAATATTATATTTTGCCAAAATAACATCCGGTCCTGGGGCTTTCCCCAACTTCATACATTTTATTGCCATTTCAATTTCCTGCACCGTTATTTGTCGATTCAACTGTTCACTTTTTTCTCGTGGGATTTGCTGTAATTTATATCTTTGTAAATATCTCTCTATTTTCTTGTATCCTCTTTCCTACACAAGTCTTTATAAAATTTCTGAAAGATCTTTCTGATTTCTTCTGGAACCTCAATTACCATATCTGCTTCTCTTATTTTATTGATTGTATTTTGACTTTGATGTGGCTTTAATTGCCATGCTAATAATTTGCCAGTTTTATTTGCCGATTCAAAATTCTTTTGTCTCATTAATTTTATCTTCCACTTCACTTCTTGGTTCACCATCATGGAAAACTGAGTTTGCAACATCTTAATATTTTGTTTTATTGGTTCATCTTTAGGCTTTATTGTTAACAATCTCTCATTCTCCATGAGGCGGGTCAGAATTTCCACTTTCTTTTTTTCTCTTTCTCTTTTTTGAAAACCATTCTTTTGTATCAGAAAACCTCTCATTACTGCTTTACTTGCATCCCATATGATGTCAATGCCGGTTCGTTTATTTAAATTCCACTTGAAATAATCTGCTATTGTCTCTTTTGCTTTTTTCACTATTTTTTAATCATCAAACAGACTTTCATTCTCCATCTAAGGGATGATTGTTCTTTTCCTTTTAACTCCATATATAACAAATTATGATCCGCTAATGGCCTTGGGAGAATCTCAGTTTTGGATACTCTTGGAATTTACTCCCTGGAGGGCCATATGTAATCTGTTCTTCCCAAACTTTGATTTGGTTTAGCAAAGAATGTAAACTGTTTTGTTGTAGGGGTTTTAAGTCTCCAAACATCAGTTAATCCAAGATTGTCCACTAAATCAAAAAATGATTTTGGTAACTTCTTTTATGGATAGGACTCAAACCAACGTAGATAAATATTATTTCTTGGTAACCACGTGGTGATGCCATTTTAATTGTAAAGGGATTAACTCCTCCCCTTCTGTTGCAACATAGTAATTTGACAGAGAGTGTTTTTTTAGTCCCCCCTTTTTTCTTTTAGAAGCTATATTTTTGCATTTTAATTTTTTGCTTTTGTGAATTTTGGATTTTTGGCACTTTTTCTGATTTTAATTTTCCAATCTCTCTCTCTCTCTCTCTCTCTCTCTCTCTCTCTCTCTGTGTGTGTGTGTGTGTGTGTGTAGAATCTCTCTCTCTCTCTCTCTCTGTGTGTGTGTGTGTGTGTGGAGAATCCAACTGAGGAAGAAAGCTTCAAATCACTTAAGCTAACTCAGAACAATTTTATACATTGGAGGAGATGCCTACAGGCTGGATTTGATAGACTAGGCATTTTAGAATGTGTTAAGAAAGAAAAACTCAGTGATAATGATGCCTCAAAGATATGGGGAAAGCAAAATAAATCAGCAGTCTCTGTTATCTTCAATAATATCAGAGGTGCCCAGATGATTCAAACCAAACAAGGTGGACCAGCTACTCCAATGCTTCAAAATTTGGAAAGCGCATTTGGATTTGCAAGAAAGCATCTCACCCCATGTTTGTGAAATATTTATTTAGTTTGCGGCTTGAATCCAAGATTGTAACAGCCAGATGACAATGTTCCTAACCTTGGACAGAAAAGGTTTCCATGTATTGTTTGAGAATGGAAAGTGCCAGGTGACCAGAGATGGGGAACTGTATACAGAAGCAAGTCTACTTAATAGTGTATATGAGACTAATCTTTCATAACTCCAGTCTGCAGTGCTTTATCAGCCAGAATGATGAACAGACTTAGAACTTTGGCACAGAAAGTTTGACCACAGAGACATTAAAGGCATTTAAGAGTTGCAATGCAAGGAGTTCGCAAGAGGGATGAAGGTAACCCTTGGTGCATCAAGCTGAGAAGTGTTGAACCCCATCCCCCCCCCGTGTACTCAGCAGAGAAGCACCTGAGTGCTTGATACCATCTATGCTGATGTGTGTGGTTCACTTAATGTTCCCTCACTAAGGAAAAATAAGTACATCTTAATATCCTTGGTGATTTTCCAAGATACTGCGTTGTGCATTTTCTCAAGGAGAAAAACAGAACCTTTGAGATGTTCAGAAAATACCTTGCCATGCCTCCACAGGAAACCCACAGCACTTATGGATGGTAACAGCGGTCAGTTTTGTTCATAAAATATGAGAACCCTCTTGGAAGAGGAAGGAATTGCACACATGAGGAGCGTTTGTCCTGCTCCACAACAAGAACTCAGTTGCAGAGAGAAAGTTTAGGTCTCTTATGAAGATGACCCAGTGCATGCTGACTGGTACAAGCTTTCCCAAGCACAGGTGGGAAGATGCAGTAGTCAGCTACATTGAACTTTGGAACAGAAGAGTAC
Organism: Podarcis raffonei; assembly: GCF_027172205.1. NCBI lineage: Eukaryota > Metazoa > Chordata > Lepidosauria > Squamata > Lacertidae > Podarcis > Podarcis raffonei. The sequence goes on from NC_070602.1 coordinate 13,417,449, forward strand.
CTAACTTGTCACGCATACCTGTATTAGACAGCATCGCTTCTGTCTGTGTACCCAAGTAGGCCCAAGCTTGACTCCAGAGCAGAAAAAGAAATTATGGTAGAACTTTCTTCTGTGTTGCAGAGTTATGGATTTGAAAACAGGAAAAGTCAAGGTTTGATGAACACAGTAAATCTGACAAGAGAGGAAACTTCTCAGCAGTCAGAGGGAGAAACGTAAGACTTCGTGTACTTTCCTGAAGTAATACGTAGCGGTTCAGATCTGCCTTCTACTGTTCTGCCACCTACAAGAGATGATGAACAAGAAGAAACAGATAACCAGTCTCCAAGAAGAAGTGCCATCCGACAAGATGGGATGGAGAACGATGATGAGGTGCTGCCAGTTGAGGGTGATAAGAAAGCTGGTGCAGTTCCAGAACCAGATGGCAGATGCTTATCAAGACCCAACAGAAGTGTTCCACTTCCACAACATTAAGGGTACATTAAGGACTACAAATCAACAGGTAGGTATGTCTTTATGTGTGTAAATAGTCCCATTTTTCAGAGCAGCTGTAAACTACCATATTTTTCTGTCTATAAGACACCCCCATGTATAAGATGCCCTCCTATTTTTGGGGACTAAAAATTAAGAAAATGGGGGGAGATTGCCCAGAGTTGTCTTTGGGAGGCAGTTAGCAAAAATCACACACCCTCTGAAGCGCCACTTTCAATCGCACATTTCACTAAAGCAGCCTATCGCCTGCCCGATCAGTAAAAGCAGCCGCAAGTCACTCCCAATTGACAGCAGCGCTAGCCAATAAACAGCGGACATTGCCGCAGTCACCAATCACCTGTTCAATCACCACTCACACTCTCCTGCTTGCTGCAACAACCATCGCACATCCAAAAAAAAGGCACTACCCATGTATAAGACGAACCCCCATTTTATAATTAAATTTTGGGTAAAAAAAGGTCTTAAACACAGAAAAGTACGGTAACTTGTGTAGTTTTATCTTCCACAGATTCTGACAATGTAGCCGAGATTGAGGTGTTGTCAGGATGCTGTTAGTGGCTCCTGGCTGGTTGCCCAGGAAAGTATAAAGACAAGGGAAAGTTTCTTAAAGTCCTTTTTTATTTCATTTTTTTTAAAAAAATATATTTTTATTTTTCATCCATTTTTATTAGCTTTTATATTTTAATACATCAATTTATCACATCATATAAAGAAGAAGAAAAAATACAATTTCCAAAAACAAACCCCTCCCCTCTATGACTTCCCTCAACTTCCTTTTCTGGTTTGTTTTTACATAATGTTTTCTTCTGCATTTTTTAGTATGTCTTACATTTTTAGTGTATTAGATTTATAATGTTGTTAAACTTTCCATGCTTTTTACACCATCCTTATATATGCTATATTTATTCTATTAATTGTAAGTGTTTAATCGAAACCTGCTGTTTAAAACCAAGGAACAGTTAATTTACTGAAGCTGGGGAAGATTTTTGTGGGATTTTTGTGGGGGGGGGGGAATTTTAAGTAGATAAACAGTCATGCAAAAGTGTTTCCCCACTTTTTTGTTGCTCCTGTTTTATTTCAGGAAGACAGTGGGCTACAAGTTAAAGCTGCCTGCTCCCCAAATGTTCCCTGGAGATAGAGAGAGAGAATGCCGAAAGGTATGGACTGCAAGTTAATGAAAGGACAGTCACTGGGGTTCCCCTGAACATAACTCAAGTCACCCCAGGGTGCCACGGCACACTGGTTGAAAACCAATGTCTTATTTTATTAGTTGAGTTAGCTAATTCTATATATCATAGCTGTCAACGTTTCCCTTTTTTTTAAGGGAAATTCCCTTATTCTGAATAGGATTCCTCGCAAGAAAAGGGAAAAGATGACACCTATGCTATATATTCCACCAATCTCATCTGCCGTTCCTCCTTTGTTGGTATTGTTCCCTCTTTCCATTTCTGAGCATATATCATTCAATCTGCTATACTTGTGTAGAGAAATAAATTCCCCCCGTTCTGGGTTTTGTTTTTTAAATTCCTCCTGATAAAGCACACACACATCCAGACATGCACACCATCAAGCTACTTTACTGTTTTCTTGCATTTTTCAAGCCCTTTGTTTAAAACCGAGGAACTGTTAAGCTAATGAAGTTGGGGAGGATTTTTGTGGGCTTTTTGTGTGTGGGGGTGTTAAGTAGATAAACAGTCATACAAAAGTGTTTCCTCACTTTTTTGTTGCTCCTGTTTTATTTCAGGAAGATAATGGGCTACAAGTTAAAGCTGCCTGCTCCCCAAATGTGCCCTGGAAAGAAAGCGAGAATGCCGAAAGGTATGGGCTGCGAGTTAATGAAAGGATAGTCACTGGTGCTCCCTTGAACATCCATCAAGTCAGCCCAGGGTGCCACAGCATACTGGTTGAAAACCAATGGCCTACTGGAAGATAAACAGATTTGCCTGAAGTTATTGCAGAGTGAGGAGTTCCACACAAGAACCAGCACATCAAAGTACCACTCTGTGTGTGAAATAATTCAGGGTGCACTTGTTGAGATGACTGCTACAGCAGAGATCAAACCTCTACTGAGAGACAGTTCAGAGAACCTTCAAGTTAAAATGGGACAATGTTTAAAAAAAAGAAAAAAAGAATGATTTAATGGAATTTGCAGACCAGAAAAAGATTCTGATGGGCGATTTAACAGATGGAATGATGGAGTTTTAAAAAGTGCAAGAAGAAACATTAGATCAAATAGCTATACTAGAGATGCACCACAGAGAACTTATTCTGCGCATCAGAGGCATACCAGAAAAGCAAAACGAAGACGTAGAAGCCAAATTAATAAAAGAACTTGCATGTTGACGGGCTCCCCATAATACGTTACAAGAAACTGGAAGAAGTCTTAGCACCAACACTCCAAAAACTCATGAATGATAGAATACAAAAAGGGAAAATTCCACATACATGGGAAGAAGCAAACATTGTTTTAATCCACAAACAGGGGTCATCCAGAGAAATGGTCAGCAACTACCGACCAATTTCACTTCTAAATAACTATTACAAGATTTATACAGGTATTTAATGAATAGATTAAAATTGGTCTTAAAAGTAATAATTAACAAAGACCAGGCGGGGTTTCTCCTCGATCACCATATGAAAAACAATCTGAGGGCAATAAGACCAGTGGTAACAGTTGGCCCTGGAGAAAATTAACCACTCTCAATTTTACCCGTAGACTGCCATCTGTCCAGATTTTCATTTGTTCTGATCTAATTTTAAGATGTATTTTAATTAATTGATTGCCTGTTTTTATGTTCTTTGTATACTGTGTTAGTTTTATGATGTTAGCCACCCTGAGCCCGGCTCCGGGGTACAAATAAATTTTATTATTACTACTACTACTACTATTATAGGCCTGGTGGAATATCTAGACTGGAGACCTAATAAAAAAGCTGCCTTCACGTTGGTTGATGCTGAGAAGGCCTTCAATAATCTTTCTTGGAAATTCTTAAGAAAGGTGATAGACCTATCAGAAATGAGAGAATGCTTCACCCATGGAATAAAAGCCATCTATGAGAAGCAAAAAGCAAATTTAATAATAATGAAAAGACAGAACACGTTTTGATTGAAAAAGGAACAAGAGAGGGCTGCCCCTTATCCCCTTTATTATGTATATTAACACTGGAAATACTAAATTTGGTAATCAGGAAAGAGGAAGAAATCAAAGGAATAACACTAGGAAGTCGGTATTTTAAGCTAAAAGCTTTTGCTGATGATTTGATACTAACATTAGAAGATCCATTAAAGAGCATTCCCAAAGCTTTAGAAAAAAATAACAGAATATGGTGAAGTTTCACAGTTCAAACTCAATAAAGTAAAAACAAAATTAATGGTTAAGAATATGCAGAACCAAGAGAAAACAGAATTAAAGGGGGGGACAGGTTTAGAGATAGTTAAAGCAAAATATCTGGGTATTGAAATTACGATGAAAAATGTCAATTAATATGAAGACAATTATAAAAAGATTTAGAAAAAAATAAAAAAGACCTAGAAATCTGGTCAAGATTGAAATTATCACTATGAGGAAGAATCTCTGTGTTAAAAATGAATATGCTTCCAAAGTTTCTCTTCCTATTTCAAATGATTCCAATAATAACAAAATATGATTGCTTTGAGGAATGGAGGAAATTTTTGCCAGAATTTATCTGGCAAGGAAAAAAGCCCCACATCAAATATAAACTAATGACAGATAGGACAGGGAGAGGAGGTTTTGCCCTTTCAAATCTAAAAATTTATTATGTAGCAGAGTGTATAATTTGGATTAAAGATTGGATTATGTTAAGATAAATTAGATATTTTGGATATAGAAAGTTCTGACAGTAGATGTGGGTGGGCATGCCTATCTGGCCTACAATAAAGTTAAAGTCCATAAAGGTTTTACAAATCATATACCGTGGTACCTCTGGTTACGAACTTAATTCATTCCAGAGGTCCGTTCTTAACTGGAAACCGTTCTTAACCTGTGGTACCACTTTTAGCTAATGGGGCCTCCTGATGCCGCCACACAATTTCTGTTCTCATCGTGAGGTAAAGTTCTTAACCCGAGGTACTACTTCCGGGTTAGCGGAGTCTGTAACCTGAGGTGTTTGTGACCCGAGGTATTTGTAACCCGAGGTGTTTGTAACCCGAGGTACCACCATAATCAGAGGTGCACTGTATAAGGTTTAGACTGCTTATCAGTCATTGTTACAACTGTACACAACACGATGGCTATCACCCCTAGAGGCCTTTTCAGCTAAAAAACTAAATATGACTGGAAATTTGGGAACATACAGTCAATTATTAAGGGAGGACCGGGGACAACCAAAGTTGAAAACATTTGTAGAAATAAGGCATTATATCACAGACTGGCTCCAATATTAGCAATTAAGCAACGTCTAACTTTGATAAAAAACGTGGATTTGGAAAAGAAGATTTGTTATTACAAAAAGTTTTATTAGGAAGTAATCATAAATTATTATCAAGAATATGATTTATTATTGGAATGGAGTTTAAAGGATGAACAAGTAAAAGAAGTACAGATTAAATGGGCACAGGACATTGGGTATGTCATACAATTGGAGCAGTGGGAAAGGCTGTTAAAGAATGGAATGATATAAAATTTACTGCATGCTATACTATAGAAGAAAATATAATGAAAATGTTTTACAGATGGCATATGACCCCAGTAAAACTTTCCAAAATATACAAATCAAACTCCAATTTACGCTGGAAATGCAAGGAGGCAGAGGGCACATTGATACATCTATGGTGGGCCTGTGGAAAAGTTTTAAAAAGGAGGGGTAATTAATGAGGAAATAGAAAAGATGCTCAGAGTTACTTTAGAGGGAAAAAAACCAGAGGTATATCTACTGAGTATAATAGGCAAGGTGGCACTGTGGGTTAAACCACAGAGCCTAGGGCTTGCCAATCAGAAGGTCAGCGGTTCGAATCCCTGTGACAGGGTGAGCTCCGGTTGCTCGGTCCCTGCTCCTGCCAACCTAGCAGTTCAAAAGCACGTCAAAGTGCAAGTAGATAAATAGGTACCACTCCGGCGGGAAGGTAAACGGCGTTTCCGTGTGCTGCTCTGGTTCGCCAGAAGCGGCTTAGTCATGCTGGCCACATGACCCAGAAGCTGTACGCTGGCTCCCTCGGCCAATAAAGCGAGATGAGCGCCGCAACCCCAGAGTCGGTCACGACTGGACCTAACGGTCAGGGGTCCCTTTACCTTTTATAATAGGTAAAGAAATACCACAAGACAGGAAAACATTATTTTTATACGCGACTGCTACAGCAAGGTTACTTCTAGTGAAAAATCGGAAAGGGAAATATATACCCACAAAGGTGGAATGGATTGGGGATGCAGGCAAGGCTACAACAGCTCTGGAGGGTTGGACCTGAACCAATGTCTTCAAGTTACAAGAAAGGAGATCCTGACTAAACATCAGGAATAACTTTCTGATAGCAAGAGGCTTTTGACAGCAGGATAGTGGCATGTCTACAAGTTAATATGTCCTGCAGCACTTGTGAGAAGGACATATTTATATGATCTGATGCTTGTCCCTTTGAAATATATAGCAGTGGCAATGGGAGAAAGGAAGCGTGGGTACTGATCCTGTTGCAACCATCAAGAGTCCTCTGTTTGCACTACTGAAATGACAGCACAGTATCAGGCAGAGGGAAAAGGTGTTTGAGATCCTTATCGGCTGTAAACCTCTGTTGTTCCATGAATCCACAATGAGCCGACATTAGTTTTGTAGCAGTAAAGGGCCTGTGCCATTAAGAGTGCAACTGTTTTAATACTCTTTGTGGCTTGTGGGTCAGTTTGGGGATATAACTATAAATGGAAGTTTGCTTAGCTGCACACTATAAATCTCAAAGAGCAGTGCTGGCCGATGAGCTGTGCTATTGTCTTTTACTGCATACATCAGGAGAGGGATTACAGTAAGTAATTTGTTTTGGAAGACTGGTGCCTCTAATGGGCCATGCCTGATAGTGTTGAAAGGTTGTGATTAGGTACAATCCACCGAGGTGGTCTTTCAGTACACAACTCCAGAATGGGGTGGGGGAGGAAAAAATGGACTTTTGTTGCTTTTATTACACACACACACACACACACACACACACACACACACGTCATCTTCTTTACAGCATCATCTGTTTAGGTTTCTTCCAAAGCCAGGAGCAAAATGCTATAAAAGGCTATTTGCCCAAATCTTAACACACACACACACACACTTCCACTGCCTCCCCTCCTCCTGAACAGAACTGAACATCCCTAATCTATTGCACAATTCATTCAGAAATGAAGAAATCCTGTAAATGGGAGCAAATCTGCAAACCTCTAGTAAATCAGCAAGATGCCTGCATGTCTCTGACATGATAAGTGCATGCAATTCACCTGGGCCGTCTCTGATTTCTTAGAGGAGACCTGCAACTGGAATAGATTCTTCTCTATTATAAGGTTGGGCTTGCTCCCCCCCCCCCTCTTTGCTGCTGCCTACTCTGAACATGGGCATGCTTACTGGAGATCAAAGGCTTCTCAGTGCAAACATTGATGTTCTGTCAAAGATGCATAGGGAACCCCCTTATTATGAGCCAGGAAGTTGTGGTTGAGCAGGACTTCCCTTGAACCTAGGAGGATCTCAAGGAGGCCTCTTGCCTGACTTCACAGCATGGATGGAGGCATTAAGCAGCATTAGCCAGACCAGATCGAAGGAGGGCACACCTTTCCGTTCTTATGTCTGTCATTAATCTTTGCAATGTTTGAGTACCAAGAGAACCAAATTGGACAGCAGACCTTTCTCATCTCATTGATTTTTGAAAACTGAGCTCCAACAAGAAAAAAAAATGGTATGTTTTACTCTGCTCTTAAGTACCTTCACAGCTAAGAATGTTGTCTTTATTTACCTGGTGGATCTGCAAATCAGTTTTACTCAAGAAATGTAAATGTCCTAGGACAACACTAGCTGACTATGGGCTGCATGCAACTGCTAAAATTACTGGACTTAAATTAGTCTTGCCTCCTAATTTAAGTGAGTCTACTCTGAGTATGGCTGGCATTAGATGCACCTATGATTGAATAGCCATTCCAATAGGCTATCAGCTCACTGATCGTTCTAGTAGGATTTCAGCTCACGGAGCATTTCGGTAGGATTTCAGCTGTAATGAGGTTCCCTACCCTGGTACAGACAATACTCAGACAGTGCTCAGCAGCTTTGTATATTGACTCAGCAGATAGTTAAGTGAACCACGAAACCAACATGGTATCGCTTTGTACTGTAGACCTCTCCTGCTCGATAGTCTAAAATGTCTCTTTGATGAGAACCACAATCCATAAATGAGAAGAGTCCTTACCATGTATTTATTCAATATTTAAACAGAGAGACAAAAGAATGCAGTCTCTCTTAGATAGTGGCGTTGTTCCCAGTGAGTCCCACCCCTCTGTCTCTCCTATTCTGTGCAGCGGCAGAGGAAGCCGCTTGGGTGCCTGGGACATGGGCGGGGTGAGCCACCCATAGGGGTGGGGCGAGGACAGGGCGAGCCACCCATAGGGGCGGGGCGCACCGCAGGGCCTTTGGAGTCTGCCTGCCTCCCTCCACTCAGCCACCCAACAGGTGTGGGGGGGGGGAGGCAGCTGGCGGACTGTTTGGGCAGTGCAAGAGAGACGTGTGGCTCGGGTGCACTAAGCCACTTCTGGCGAAACCAGAGCAGCGCACAGAAACACCATTTACCTTCCCGCCAGAGCGGTACCTATTTATCTACTTGCACTTTGACGTGCTTTTGAACTGCTAGGTTGGCAGGAGCTGGAACCGAACAATGGGAGTTCACCCCATCATGGGGATTCGAACCACTGACCTTCTGATCAGCAAGCCCAACGCTCAGTGGTTTACACCACAGCACCACCCGCACCCTTAGCTTGCTTTAGTGAAGTTCTAATAATGGAGCGGCACTATTGCTCACCTTGGAAGCTGGCATTCCCAGGCCTAATAGCTCGGCAGGGCATAGGAAGATAGTAGGAAGTGCTACTTTAAGTAAGGCCACCTGTGACATGATGGAATGGATTGCTTTATTAGAGAATGGACATCATCTCATCCCTGGGGACTACTGCCCTTTGGAAGAAGAAGAAAACAACACTCTTTTTTTCAATGGTACTGTTTTGCTGTAGAAAACAGAGATCCATGAATTACAACACAGCTCTGGCTGTTTATCCTGATACAGTGGTACCTCGGGATACGAATGGAGCCCCATTTGCATCCTGGACAGAACGTAAGATGTGACAGTGCGTCTGCATGTGCACGGGTCACATTTCGCCACTTCTGCACGCGTGACGTCATTTTGACCGTCTGCACATGTGCAAGCGGCGAAACCCGGAAGTAACGCGCTCCATTACTTCCAGGTCGCTGTGGAGCGCAACCTGAAAATACTCATCGTGAAGCGTATTTATCCCGAGGTATGACTGTGTTCTTGACAAGAGGTATCTGCAACAAAAATGCTGCAGCGTGGACAGCTCCCCTTCAGGGTTCCCTCCACCCATGTCATTTCCAATTATTCCTCTATACTATTCCCTTTCCCCCATTTTTCTTAACAATCAGCTGGCATTCCCTGTCTGTCAAGTGAGCTCAAAACTCATGGCACTTTTTGCAGCTTTCCCCCATTCTGATCCCCTGCCCCAGCAAAGGTGTTTTATTTTGCTTTGTTTTTTTAAATACTTGGACTTCCCCTGAGCCTCCTAATACCTTCCTTTTGCACAGGGCTGGTGCTGTTTCAGCTGCACAAGAATCCACGCTTGGAGAACGAGCCTACTATCAAGCACGTAGGGCAGATGTTATTTTGGCAAACCGTAGTTCATGTCTCTCCTAATGCCGGAGGTAATCTTCCCTTGTTGAGCTTCATAAGACACTGGGGCCTTTCTCAATTTCAGCCTCCATTGGACAATGCCCGTAGTGCTGCGTGTTCCAGAGACACCTGTAAACTCCACAGTACATGACTGCACACCTGGAGCTCGGGCTGCATAATAATTATTATCTGTGTTGGCAAGATAGAGCCCTGATCCTCTGGGCTACCAATTTTCTCGCCAACTGTTTCGATGCAAAGGATATTTCATGTGGAATCAGGCCCACACGCTTCTGGGAACTCAAAGGCCTCCGTAAGACACCCGCTCGGCATCTCTCACGTTTTTCCAGACGTACGTACTGCTATTGTCCCACAGCTTTCTTATTAGAAATTCTGCACTAATCTTCAGCTGAGTCGCAGTAACCCGTGATGGAAGGTGAATCCTTTAATCCTTCCTTCCCCATGAAAAACTGTGAACCCATGCCCTTCGAGGAGATGGAACCAGAGTGCTGCAACTTCAGATTGCGGAGCAAATATCCAAAGCAGCCACTTTAAGCAGTTTTCCTTGTTGCATTGATACAGCGAGTTGCTCCGGGGCAATGTTTTGCCATTTCCTTCCTACGCTTGACAAATTTTAATGCTTATATTGCTGGGATGGGTGTCTGTACGGTGTCGTTAAACCCTTACCGTTGCAGCCTTGTTTGAAGGCCGCTTTGTTAGGTCTAGTTAGCTTTCAGTACGTTGAGCTAATAGCAGGATGTGGCCGAGTTCAGAGTTTGGGAGGGAGAGGCTGCGGTGGTGGGACTAGGGCAGAATGTCTACTGGGAAGGGCCAAAGAAAGGTATAAGTAATGGGGGAATGGATTATTATGGTGAGGAGGCGAGCCCTGGCACATGAGGAAATTGGTAAGAGTACCCGGCTGCCATCTTGGTACTTCGGTGAGTAGGGAAGCCATATCTCAGGCTCAGCACAAGGGTCAACAAGACTGGGTGGCTCTTAATGGCCCAAGTCCTAAGAAAGGTCCATGGCCTGCCCTGCTGCCAGTTCCAAATGCCTCTGCAGCAGAAGTGGGGGGGGGCTGTATTTTAATATTTTGTTGGAAGCTGCCCAGAGTGGCTGGGGAAACCCAACCAGATGTGCAGGGTATAAATAATAAATTATTATTGTTATTGTTATTATTATTATCTCTAAAGATTCCTGCATTGCAGGGGGTTGGACTAGATGACCCTTCTGACTCTACAAATTCTATGATTTTATACTCTTTATGATTTTCTTTTTTATCCAATCTGTTTCTAAGTCTCTGTTTTCTCTACACTTTGATCTGTGTTTAAGTTCCCAGCTGCTCTGTACAAAATGAAGTTTCATGTTCCCCATTCACTATCATGGGTCCCCTGAAAACAGCTGTAACTCCCCCCCCCCCTTTGGCCAAAGTGGATACACATCCATTCTCGATTAAGCCATCCATTCTCGATTAAGCCATCCATTCTCGATTAAGTCTGCCAAACAGCAGAGAAATAGGTCCAGGACCTTTTGTGGAGGAACATCCCTCCATAATCCATATGAGGCCAAGCAAAATTCCAAAATCCATATTTGTTTCATGAGATGAGTAGGGTTGGAGCTAATCAGTGCCTGGATGGGAAATCACCTGGGAATTGTGAGTGTTCTGCTCTGAGTACCATGATGGAAGAAAGCCTGAAGAGAAATGTGCATTATTGTTGTTGTTGTTGTTGTTATTGCTTAGACCTCATTTATAGCCTCACCTTAAGTGGTATTTTGGAAAGGGGTGTTGTGAACACTTGTGTGCTCTCAGTCTAATGGCTTCCACTGTAGGTGTGAAGGAAATATGGGGACATTCATGCTTCTCCAGCCTGCATATGAATGGGCTGCTTTAGGTGAGACTTAATAACAGCTGAAGGCTACCAGTAGGTAATACAAGTAATTTGTATTCCATCTCTGGACTTCCTGCCTTCATATCAGGGCTGAAGATCCCAGTCCACTCCAAAAGGCTATCATTAATCTTAATTCAGCCTTCATCTACCTTAATACATATCTCATGTCCTCCCCTCTTGCTCTTAAACTGAGTTCAATCTTCCTGGCTCAAGATGAATTCATCAGCCTCCTACAGCAGCAGGGACTATTAAGGAATATTTCAGTCTTTGGAGATCAATTGACTTGGATTTTTTCTCCTCCACGGGCTTCTTGGTTTTGAACACACAGAGCTGCCTTTGGTCCACTTGGCCTAGCACTATTTACTCTGAACGGCAGCAGGTCTCCAAGGTTTTTAACTGGAGATGTCGCTGGGAATTGAATCTAGATCTCTTGGATCACTTGCAACAGAGCAATGGGTGACAAAGGGGGATAATTCGGTTCACATTTCAAGGCAGGCTAATGCGGTTTGCATTCTGAAACAGTTTGTGAACCGAAACACAGGCATCCTCCAGAATCTGCATTTCCCCAGATTTCGCACTGCAGTCCGTCAGCCAATGGATGTGTTCAGAAATTCATGGATTAGGGTAATGTGTGCACAAAAATGTTAGTGAAAATGCCATTGAAAATGCAAATGCAGAAGATGTTTATTTATTGCACGTGTAACAGTGCCAGTTCCACTGATTGAAGCAGTCAAGGGCTTTATATACTAATAGTAACACCTTGAACTCAGTCCTGTAGCAGATTGACAACCTGTTCAGAGCTCTGAGCAATGGTGTTATATGGGGGTTGAACTAGATGACCCTCATGGTCCCTTCCAACTCTAAAAGTCTATGATTCTGGGTTGGCAAGGTCTCACTCTTCTAGCCTTCTGGGCTTCCAGTGACAAAGCTGAATCCAGAAGTACCCCAGGCTGTGAACCAGCCCCTTCATTTTAACTCAGAGGTCAGCAAACATTTCAGCAGGGGGCCGGTCCACTGTCCCTCAGACCTTGTGGGGGGCCGGCTATATTTTGGGAAAAAATAAAATAGCGAATTCCTATGCCCCACAAATAATCCAGAGATGCATTTAAAATAAGAGCATACATTCTACACATGTAAAAACACCATGCAGGCCCCACAAATTACCCAGAGATGCATTTTAAATAAAAGGACACATTCTACTCATGTAAAAACATGCTGATTCCCGGACCATCTGCGGGCCAGATTGAGAAAGCGATTGGGCCGGATCCGGCCCTCGGGGCCTTAGTTTTAACTTACCTAGCATGTACTTCCTGAAGCAGGACTCAAACTGAGGTGCAACAAGCCTTCAAAATTTGCACATCCCTGAGCTTGCCAATGGATTCTCCAGCCAATGCAAAAATGCATCTATCTGGGGAAAGCACACGCTGAAAAGTGCACTGTAATGAAAGCCACACACTTTTTAAGGAGGGGAAAATTGTTTGCAAAGATGTGTTCATTAAGAAAAATTGTGTGCAAAAATATGGGGAAGGGTTTTGCATCAGAGAGATATGGAGAAAAATCTAGATAGACCATTTTGTGCACCCCTGCTTTCAAGCCTGAACTTGAGCTTCCAGGAGCCTCTGCCTGGCCACCGTAAACAAGAGAATGCAGATCGGATCCTCAGTGTCATTCCAGCAAGGCAATTCCAATGCGTCCCACATCACTATTGCATCCAACGCCAGCCATTGCCCCCGCTGCAATATGTCTCCCTCCCATGTCGGCGAAACACAATTGTTTGAGAAGAGACAATCCCTCTCTGCAGAGGCTATGCCACATCCTCATTCATCACCCTCTAGTGATCGCAACCAAATTACTCTTTGCCAGTGCCACTCATTTTTCAGCCCTCTCGCTAATTCTCCAAGGCTCGTTAAAATGCTGCGAGCAAAGGTGCCCTTCTGATCTTTCCAAACATTCTCTAAATGGTTTGAATTTATTCATTGGACTACTCTCATCCCGGGTCATTTCTCCCCCTCTCCCCCTCTCCCTTTCTCTTCCCGACCACCCCAACCCCCCCGTCTGTGTCTCATTGACTTTTAAATTTTCATTAAAGCTGCAGCATCTCCTTTTGTCTGAAGCCAAGTATGCCGGGAGGGGGGGAGTTGCCGCTTGGAGAAATGGAAAGAAGCAACAGGGGGAAGCACACACTTTACGCAGCAATCGAAGCCCAAACAAAAGACTTCAGCCTATGTACAAGTGGTATTATGTAGGGATTCAGCTGAGATCTGAACACAGATTTACACGAACCCACACCCTCTCTCACAATTGTTCTTCCACCTAGCAGCCAGATGAGTGGGGAAGGCTAACTCATTCATTCTATGGCACAGAGCAGCTTCTTTGGTGATGCTATCATGGTACTTAACTAGTCCAGTCAGAAACATTGCCTAAATAAAGTGACTGGTTGGGTAAGCTTGCTCTCATACCTTCTACCCCAACAGATAAAGCAGCCCAATAACTGTCTATAAACAGCTACTCAGAAACAAGCACAGTGGAACCTCGGGTTACAGACGCTTCAGGTTACAGACTCCGCTAACCCAGAAATAGTACCTCAGGTTAAGAACTTTGCTTCAGGGTGAGAACAGAAATCGTGTGGCAGCAGCAGGAGGCCCCATTAGCTAAAGTGGTGCTTCAGATTAAGAACAGATTCAGGTTAAGAACGGACCTCCAGAACGAATTAAGTTCTTAACCCGAGATACCACTGTACCCACATTCTACTTTCCTGGTGTAGACAATACTGAACTAGATGGACCAGTGATCAGTCTTGATATAAGGCAGCTTCCAGTGTTTGGTGATAGAGAACATGCTTTGCAACAAGGGTGGGGAAGCTTGTGGTTCTCCAAGATGTTGTTGGACTCAAGTTCTCATCAGCCCCTAGCATGTTTTTCTAAATTCAGACGGTTTCCGTCTCTTGGATCCTTCACAAAAAGGCTCTTCACTTTTAACAGAAGGTCATAGCTGAACGAAAAGCTATACATATATATCAACACTGAAATAGAGAGGGAACAGAAGAGGGGATCTTTGCTAATGTAGTGTACTGAACCTCTCATTTGAGAGAGACTGATTCATTTAAGATTCAAAGCCTTCTTACATCTCTGTCTCCTGTATATTGGATTTCAGAGCTGAGGAGAGCTAGAGGAGGAAATGGACGGGTGTTGTAAGTCAATAAAGGTTAGAGCAAATGCCAGGCTGATTGAGAGGTTGAAATAGCACCAACCAATGTCATTCTGAAAACAATGCACCTTGAACAAACTCCAATTAAACAAAAACTTCCAGAGCTTCGGATAAAGGATGTTTCCATTACCTCCTCTAAGTGACAATATATTGCAGTTCTTCAGGTTTTAGTTATTTATTTTATTTCATAAAATGTATTCACTGCTCAAATATGGGGGGAGGGTGGACCTCAAAGTTGAAACCCCCAAAAGAAAACCCAATAAAATTATCACTTTTTTAAAAAAACACGGCAATACAGTGGTACCTCGGGTTAAGTAATTAATTCATTCCGGAGGTCCGTTCTTAACCTGAAACTGTTCTTAACCTGAAGCACCACTTTAGCTAATGAGGCCTCCTGCTGCCGCTGCGCCACCAGAGCCCAATTTCTGTTCTTATCCTGAAGCAAAGTTTTTAACCTGAAGCACTATTTCTGGGTTAGTGGAGTGTGTAATCTGAAGCGTATGTAACCTGAAGTGTATGTAACCCGAGGTACCACTGTAATTTAAAACAAAGTTAAAACAACAATAGACTGGAACAAATTAAAGCTCACATTAGCTTTCTAAAACACCTGGGTAGACTTGATTTTAGCAGGTCTAAAAATAATGCATTGAAGGCACTTGCTTGATATCGATAGGCAGGGAGTTTCGAAGTGCAGATGCTGCCACACTAAACAAGTTCTTACAAAAGCAGAACAAGTACTATGGGGCACCTGTAATAGTGCCAATTCTACTGATGAAAGCGGTAGGGTGGGCACATATGGGGTAAGACAATCTCGTAGATAAACTGGCCCCAAGTTGTTAAAGGCTTTATATACTAATAGTAACACCTTGAACTTAGCTCAGTAGCAAATTGGCAACCGTGCAAATCTCTGCACGGGATTTTGCATGTATGACTTGAGCATATAGGACCATTGGTCAGTGTAGCTCAGCAGTGATTCTTCAAAGATATTCCCATAGCTACCAAGAGATGCCAGAGGTTAAACCTGGGACGTTTTGCCAGCAAATGTATGGATGACTACTAGCCATGATGACGGAGGTTTTTGTTTTTGACAAAATAATAATCATACATAAATAAGAATAAAAATGTGCAGCCCACCACCAAGACCATTCCATTGTAACTATCCAACCTCCCAAAATTTCAACACTTTTTGCGATGGTTTGACCCCTTTCCATTTTAACAATACAAATTCTACAAACACCCTCCATATCCCCTCAAAATCATTTCTCCTGCATATTCCTTTTCTTACCTTAATGGAACATGTTACTTTATCGTTAATAGCTATATCCCACACCTCTTCATACCATTCTTCCATTTTACATTCTGCCTGCCCCTTCCACTTCCTAGCTATCATAATTTGTGCAGCTGTCAATAAATTTGTGAGCAAGTCCTTCATATCCTGCGAACCTTCCACCCCATCGTAAACTGATAATAACGCCACCTCTGGACTTTCAGTCAGTTTTAACCCAGTGATTTGTGTTATCTCCTTAAACACGCTTTGCCAGAAAAAAAAATGTACATATTTACACCTCCACCACATGGGAACATAATTCCCGGTTTCCTGGCATCCCCTCCAACATAACACCAAATATTCCTTGTTTATTTACTCTGTCTAGTGTTAAATACCATCTCCAAACTAATTTATAATAATTTTCTGTAAGTGTTGGAAGTCAATCAATGAAATTTTATTATTTTCATATTGAGATATTTGTAGAATAAACTTGGAAGAAATTCTTCCAACTTTTCTTCTTCTTTTCTCTTTATTTTTTCTTCTTCTTTTCTTCTTTTTTCTCTTTTGTTCCTTTTTATATATGTGTGTGCTTATTTGAAATATATTTGTATGTATTTGCAATATTTTGCTTATATTTTGTAACAATTATGTTAAATTTAAAAAATATTTTAAAAATATATATAATAATTTTCTTTTATTCTTACAGACATTTTCAACGTATGATTCTCCCATATTTCCCCCCAGCTTTGACTATCTATATGCCCTGTTGTTTCCTTTTTCCACACCTCTTTTAATTGATCTTCTTGATTCTCTGTTTCTTCTAATATTTTATAAAATGACTGAGTTCTGTTGCTTCCTAATTCCAGCTACTAAGAATCACGTGGGTAGAGTGCTGTTGAGCTCAGGTCCTACTTCTTGGCATCCCATAGGCTTCTGGTTGGACACTGAGAAAAGGATGCTCGGTTAGATGGGTCCTTGGCCTGACTCAGCAGCCAGGCTCTTTGTCAACAGAAGAGCTGCAGCTCAGTGGCAGGCAGGACGAAAAAGAGAGAAAGGTTGTTTTTGTTGCTGAAGTGGAAAATTTCCCCTGTTATAAACGAGGAGTTTTACGCAGATCCAATTACAGTAAAACTCTTATTAAGCAGCCGCATTCCTGAACAAACGGTACTCACTTGGAAACAATATGATAATTAAACCATTGACATTTTGAAGCCACTAAGTCAGAGAGAACTTTAAAAATTCCAATTTTGAGTTTGCACGACTCTAATGCGCTACTTAATTGAGGTGTACTCAACTAGCAAAGATCAGGTTATGGGTGGGGGAGAAGGAGAAGGGTAGCCTTTTTGCATCTTCTCTTGCGGTGAAGCAGTCAAGACCTCTAGCTGAAAAGTATTTACAATATGTAAACCTGCTTTCCTTCCATTATTCTCTGCTAACAGTGCTTCCACAGCTCATTATTTCCAACATGAAATAGCACTTAATGAATCCTGAATGATGGCGGAATGACTGCGGAAGAGCTTATGACATTGCCTACAAACTCCCTAATGAATCCTTTCTGATTGCCGTCACCGCTTTGAAATTCAAATGAATTCTTATCGATTGCTGGGCGACAAGCACATGTCTTTCTAAACAGTCATGCAGACATCACCTTTGCTGAAGGATCAACATTTGCACCTGCAATTCTCCACCCTTATTCCTGGGCAGAGAAACTCCTGGTGCTAGGTGCTGCATATTCACAGGAAGGGGATGGTATTTTCCCCAAAGACCAGTGGGACTCACAAAAAAGAACATTCTCAGGGGGAAAAAATATCACTGAAATTTCAGCCCTGGCTTCATAGAATAGGGTCCTGCTTTGCAGAGGGCATCCATCAGTTTGAAAGGATGTCTGGGAACTGCTTTCTACCTGAAGATAAAAAAAAAAACATAAAAGAAACCTGGGTCCCTGAAATCGCTTGCCAGCGGTGATCAACAGTACAACAAACTTAGCAGGCAACCCAGTGGCCTAATCACATCTCCCTCATTACGGTGAGATTGCTGCATTGCAATTCCAATTGCAATAATTATTTCTAAAATTATGCTTATACATATATATTTGCAGATGCAAAATTTATAAAAGTCCTCTTTTGCACTGGTGCATTTCTTCTTTTCTTAAGTGAGGCATAGTTGGCCACTGTGCTACCTACGAGTGAACCCATGAAATAATAAAGGGGCACAACAAAGAAATGCTGCCCCTAGGACACACTACTTCCTAATGCACCCCTGATGTTGTAGGCCATGTTGCCTGTTGAGTCATACACACCCACCAACACTTTGATGCCAAATCCAGGACGCCATCTTCCTGCACAGCAGTTATTTGGGTTGCCATAACTTTGTGCCAACCTAGCAGTTCAAAAGTGCAAGTAGACAAATAGGTACCGCTCCAGCGGGAAGGTAAACGGCGTTTCCGTGCGCTGCTCTGGTTCGCCAGAAGCAGCTTAGTCATGCTGGCCACAAGACCCGGAAGCTATACGCGGCTCCCTCGGCCAATAAAGCGAGATGAGCACCGCAACCCCAGAGTCGGTCACAACTAGACCTAATGGTCAGGGGTCCCTTTACCTTTACCTTTGTGCCACGCCCCCCCAAAAAAGAGGATTGGTTTTTTACCAGGCATGATGCCCCAAAACACATGTTTTGGTGTACTGTGCAAGATGGTGACCCCCAAAAGCACTTTCTTCAGGGGGAAATGCTGCCATTCTCTCACAATAAAACATGGGATGTCTCGGTTTTTCCAGGACACTTCCAGGGTATGGTCACATTGAAAACAACTAGTCCAGCATTTGGTTCTCTTAGTGGCCAACCAGATGCCTGCAGGAAGCCCACAAGCAGGTAAAAGGTAAAGGTAAAGGACCTCTGGATGGTTAGGTCCAGTCAAAGGAGACTATGGGATTGCGGTGCTCACCTCACTTCAGGCCGAGGGAGCTGGCAGTTGTCCACAGACAGCTTTCTGGTTTAGAAGACATTTAATTCTGTTGGGAGCCGCCCAGAGTGGCTGGGGAAACCCAGCCAGATGGGCGGGGTATTATTAATAATAATAATGTAGAAATAATATTATTTTTATTATAATTTATTATTATTATTATTAGGCCAGCAAGACTAAACCACTTCTGGTGCAACGGAACACTGTGATGAGTGCCAGAGCACACGGAAACGCCGTTACCTTCCCGTCACAGCAGTACCTATTTATCTGCTTGCACTGGTGTGCTTTTGTGTAGCACCCTGCTTGTGGTTAACGCTTAGCTGGAATGAAATATTCAACGCAGCAATAGAGAAATTAAAATAATAATTTATTTGTCAGACAAATAAATGTGAGGCACAGTGGTATATGGTTACCAAGCTCTGGCCTGGCCTCCTGCCATTATGGCCAGCACTTATATTCCCTCAGCTCAGCCCCCTTGCTCCTCCTTTGGCTGCCTCTGTCCAATCAGCCTGGTTGAAATTCCTATTGGCTGTTTGCTAGAACCAATCATAAAAGATACACCCATTTCCTATTACCTTTTATGGGAGACAAAGAGCTATATTTCCTTCTATTTATAATTGGCAAATAAATAGCCATTAACCTCTACAAGGCACCTTAATTACCAGATAACCTTTTGCCCTAGACTAGGCGCCTTAACTAACATTTCATCTTTTGCCCTATTGCCCTATTCACTCCAAAACAGATGGTGGCTAATTTTATCTGAACAGATCTTTTTGTTCACCTTCCCACACATTATCAATGAAAGATCTCCTTCTTTGGAGGTCATTAGGCAGAGGCTTGACAACCATATGTCAGGAGTGCTCTGATGGTGTTTTTCTTGCTTGGCAGGGGTCTGGACTCAATGGCCCTCGTGGTCTATTCCAACTCTTCTATGATTCTATGATTCTTACTTTCTAAATCCTTTGCATAATTACATTTAAGCCAATATTTCATACATAACATATATAGATTTTTAGAAGCAAAGATCTTGTCTAAGTAAAAAGGAACTTAGTAAAAGCTAGGTTCTCTAAGTTCTCTAAATTCTCTGAAGCTTCAAAGCAGCTTCAGAGAGAAGCCTCTTCCCTAGCCAGCTGCTGTTTGTATTAGCTCTTGTCCTTTTAACCTTAGGAAGATGTGGCTCAAGTTTAATGGGAGGCACAATAATTATTACTATTTAATTGTGTTTTTGCAACCTTGATTGTATTCTATAATTTGTATGGTCAGTGTGACCTTTTGCTCCTAGCCTGTAATTTCCTTTTACAACCCTGAGACACTGCTATAGATCAGGGGGGCCCTTGATCAAGAAGATAAACAGCTGCCAGAGTATGGTTTCTGCCCGGCATGAGAGATACAAACATTTACAAATATATATTTCTTTAAGGTCATTTTTAGAATACAGGAATCTGATCAAAATATAAGCCTTGATTAAAATGCAGGCTATGATCAGATGCCTCATTTGAGCTGCTAGCTTGGCAGGAGCTGGGAAAGAGCAACGGGAGCTCACCCCATTGCGGGGATTCGAACTGCCAACCTTCTGATCAGCAAGCCCAAGAGGCTTGGTGTTTCGACCACAGCGCCACCCACTGTTCTCCCCAGTTGTGATTCCCTTCAAGTGGTATTCAGAGGCCTACTGCGTCTAACAGTGGAGGTAGAGCTGTTCTGGTGATGGCTTAAGGGGACATATAGGACCTCCGGGTTGATAGTTTGCAAACCTAAGCCCACTGTAAAGAGTCAGAGTGGGCCATGACGCACACCTCAAACCCCTTGTCAAGTGCTGAAATGGTTATATATTTGACCTTTCTAATGCACTGCTATGATTGCTCAATCCTCAGCAGACTAAGTGGAATACAGTAGTCCCATTGATGTGGTGGGCCTTAAAACATGATGTAGATATTCATGTGCATGATTTTTCCTTTTTCCTTTTGCTAAATTAGCCTGGGAAGCCAATTCATTTCCTGAGGTGAGAAATATATTGAAATGCTAATGGACCCTAGCAGGTTGCTTTCTGTCCTTTGGGGGAAGAACATAGGAGGGGATTTCTTAATGGTTCGTTCCCCAATCCCTTTCAGGAGATCAAAAAAAGGAGCTTTGATATGAACAAATAAATTTTGATAGGGCCCTTTCACCTCCACTGCTAATTGAGAAGAAATGCCCTGCTTTGCGGGCCACAGGGCCTAAATTCAAAATTTAGAGGGACTTCTTATAAATTTAAAGGTATATAATAAAATGATAATTGAAAAGGGAGGCTTTCGGCCTCCTCGCTGCAGGATGAAGGAGTTTGATCTTCACAACTAGTCAAAGAAATGAAGGCATAAATAAAACAGAATGATACAACAACTGAAATATCAAAGAGAGCAAAGCATCATGATTATATTCAGTGGTCAGCGTATTTGTTCAACGTAAAGACGGAGCATTCACGGTAAACCTTCTTTAGTCAAAATTTAAACGTGGGGCCCCAGGACACTCTATCTGTCCCCTGGAGCTCTCCCCAAGCCAGACCTGGGTCACATTGACACCATACAATGAAAGCTTTGTGATACCATTTTAAATGCTCATAACTTCCCCAGAGAAATTCTGGGAACTGCAGTTTGTTAAGGGCAGGGGCGCCAAGTATAGGTGGCTCTGGGTGCCGGAGCACACACAAAAAATTGTTGTGGGTGGTGGGCACCCAACATTGCAGGGCTCCCATGCAACTTTCAAGGTCCCACAAGGCCTCAGACAGCATCTCGGAGGCCTCAGAGATGCTTTCTAAGGCCTTCTGAGAGCTCGGTACCACTGGAAGTCAGGTTCTGAGCCTGGGGGGCGTACGTGATGTCATAATGTCACATTATGACGTGACGTCATGCACACTGGTGAGGCATCTGATCAAGGCCTGTATTTTAAAATGAGCTTAAAGATATATTTGCAAATGTTTCATGCCAGGCAGAAACCAGCTGGCTAAGTACTTTTTTCAGTTGTTTATCTTTCTGCTCTCCTGGACAAGGGCCCCCCTGATTTATAGCAGTAGCAGGAGACAAGTTTCTCAAAGTTGTAAAAAGGAATTACAGGCTGGGAGCAAATGTTACACTGACCCTACATATTACAGAATACAATCAAGCTGCAAAAACACTAATTAAGAGTTGGTAAATAGTAAGATTTATTGTTTAACAGAAAATAATACCATGTGCCTCCCATCAGATTATAGCCATATTTTCCTAAGGTTTAAGGCAATAAATTTTGGGGAGAGCTAATGGGAAAAGCAGCTGGCTGGGAAAGGGGGTGTAATTTGAAGAGGCTTTTTTTAAAGCTGTTTTTTTACTGAGTTCCTTTTTACTTTGCAAAGGCCTTTTTGTTCTAAAAAGCTATTTATGTTATGTATGAAGTTTGTTGGCTTAATGTAATTAGGCAAAGGATTTAGAAAGTAAGAAATGTTAGATTCTTATTTCATTGATGGTGTGTGAGAATCTGAACCCAAGATCTCTGTTTAGATAGAATTTAATACCACGAGCCATTTGTTTTAGCCATTTGTTTTGGAATGCAGGGGCAAGAGGGGCAACAGGGGCAAAAGGTGATCTGGTAATTAAGGTGCCTTGTTGAGGCAAATGTAAGATATATGGCTACTTGTCTGCCATTTATGGACAGAAGGAAATATAGCTCTTTGTCTCCCATAAAAGGTAATAGGAAATGGGTGTATCTTTTATGATTGGTTCTAGCAAACAGCCAATAGGAATTTCAACCAGGCTGATTGGACAGAGGCAGCCAAAGGAGGAGCAAGGGGGCTGGGCTGAGGGAATATAAGTGCTGGCCATCAGGGCTGGAGGGGGTAGAGCTTTGGTAACCATATATCACTGTGCCTATCATTTATTTGTCTGACAAATAAATTATTATTTTAATTTCTCTATTGCTGCGTTGAATATTTCATTCCAGCTAAGCGTTAACCACAAGCAGGGTGCTACACTGGGTGTCCATAATCTGGGGCCCAAGTTGGCTCCCCTGGTTAAGGGTGCTGGGAGTTACAAGATCCCTGTTCCTCTCAAAGAGCTACAATTTCCAGAACGGTTTAACAATCATTCCCTCTTTGTGGGCAACTCTGGAATTTGTTGTAAGGGAAATGGGGGGCAGGGCTCCTAACAACTCTCAGCACCATTAACAAACTACAGCTCCTGGAATTCTTTTGGGGAAGCCATAACTTTTTAAAGTGGCATTGTAGCACTTCACAGTAATACCTCTACGAACATCCACCTCGTCTAGCATCCATTCTGGTGAACGTCCGCAGCAAACCCAGAAGTACCAGAACGGGTTACTTCCGGGTTTGCCACTCGCACATGCGCAGAAGCGCTAAATCACACTTTGCACATGCGCAGAAGCGCAAACCGCTCTGCCCATGCACATACGCAACGATTTGCCCTGTGTCATAGACCAGTTCCAGCCCACATACAATATCAAGGAAGTCATAAAACACATTAGGGATACATTTGAATTTGCAGTTAGGTATAACAGGGACAATACAGATATAGCAACAGTTAAAAAAGATATAAATTAAAACTTAGTCACTAACATATAACCTAAAATTATCATTTAAGACCTTAATCATTATGATAGCACAGCTTGTTTGCCCTGCAACCTTTTCGGCTAGCGGCTGGGGCTCCGGAATGGATCCTGGCCGCAAAACAAGGTACATCTGTAGATGTATGTTATGAACATGGCCCTGGTCTTTCCATGTCATAGCCCTCACTGGTCCTTCTCACCCAGTGTGTTTTTTTTTTGGGAGGTAGGGAAGGGGGCTGCTGGCTGGAATGTGTCCTTGAACTCTGAGCATGCCTTTCGCTTGTGTGGATTGAGGATACAGAGGGATCTGTGACTGCATGCAGAAATGAGCCTATTGTACGGAGTTAAAATCTGGATTCACTGCTGCACCCTTCTGGCCCCACCCACCACTTACCTGTGGCCTTTGGAAAGTTGCATAGTAGGGAATGAGGCCCTCAGGCTGAAAAAGATTCCAAACCCCTAACTTAAATTGTCACATGAACAGTGCCATGTGTATGCTCCCACTACCAATCCTCGTCTTTGCTAAAAAATCTTTCCTGGAGGCTGGAGTGACACACATTGCAGAACAGGGAATACAAACGATTTGGTCCTGATGCTTCTTATCCAGTACTTCCTCAAACCAGAAGATCAGCAGTACGCAGACAGCTGTTTCTCAAGCAGTCGCAAGCTTTCAGTCAATTGACTCAATTTGTTGGTTTACGGCATGGGGTGTGTGGCATGGCAGACCCGCTTCTAAGAATCGGCCAAAAGCTTTGTTGGCGAGGTTCAAAGCTTTTCAGTCCCTGTAGATCAGGGATAGCCAATAGGGTGCCCACCAGATGTGAACTAGAACTCTCATCAGCCCCAGCCAGCATGACCAAGAATCAAGGGTTGATGCCTGCTGTAGTCTGCAGCACCTAGTCTCTTTCTTTGGCGATCCCTCGTAGCCGAGTAAGATTGTCTTCCATGAACATGATCTTAATAGTGAGTCCGTAAGTGACTGTGGAGGCCAATTCTTGACCCACACATCCTTCCACAGTGGGGACATTGGTTCCCGGGTGGGAGTTGATCACGGTGTGAATTTGCCAAGCGTGCCTTCTTCTTAGCACGTTTCTCCCTTGTGTTCTGAGCTTGAGTGTCTTCAAAGTCCATGACACCTTTGGTAAAGGTTGTTCTCCAACTGGAGTGCTCGCAGGCCAGTTTCCCAGTTGTCGGTGTTTATACTACATTTTTTTAGATTTGCCTTGAGACAGTCTTTAAACCTCTTTTGTTGACCACTTGCATTACACTTTCCATTCTTAAGTTCGGAATACAGTAGTTGCTTTGGAAGACGATCATCAGGCATCTGCACAACATGACCAGTTGATGTTGAAGAATCATTGCTTCAACACTGGTGATCTTTGCTTCATCCAGTACAGTGATACTAGTTCGCCTGTCTTCCCAAGTGATGTGTAAGATTTTTCGTAGACACTGTTGATGGAATCTTTCAAGGAGTTGGAGATGGTGTTTGTGCACCTAGCGGGCACCACTTTGGCTACCGCTTCTCCAGTTGCATAATAAACAGCGTCCTGCTGCCACATTTGAATTAGCGCTTAAACAGGGAAAGCATGGAAATCCAACCATTTCAGAGACCCATAAGTTACCACCAAACAGCCGTTTTCTCCTCCAGACTAATTATTTCCCATTAGCATTGTAGGAGAGCATTCTTGTCAAGCAGACAAATCTGGCAGTCACCGTGCATGTCTCCTGATACTATTTCACACACATGTGCGCACACACGCATAGGTAAACATACTAATTATTAGTAAAGGTTGATAAATTCAGGGTGGGTCAAATAGAAATGTCACTGCGAAAGGCCACGTAATCCATCAGCAAACTGCTCCCATGCCAGATTCACAATCCAGCTGCCACCCAGCTGCCAAGATGGTGTTCAGCATCAGCCCATCAAAATAGGCAGCGTAGGGAAGTCTCCTACCTGGAGGAGAGCAGTGCCAGGCGAGAGGCAGGTCCTCCCAGGCCAATTCCAGACGTTGGCTTTGGAGCAGTGCAGCTGCCCGACACTCCCTGCGAGGGAATAGGACTTCTCTGGGTAGGTGAAGGAAACAGGCAAAGCGAATGGACAGAGAATAAGCAACGACAGTAACAGATGAGCATGAATATTGTCAGCATATGTGTGTATGCACCAAGGCAGCTACTAATTGACTAGTTAGGTCTTTAAAAGCATAATTACTGAATTCATCCAGACAAGCCTCCTCTGCATATACTAATGCTACTATAGTCAACAAAGACATTTGCTGGAACCAAAATATCGCAATAATGAGGGATGCAAACTGTCCGAGCTTGTGAAATGCTAAATTTCTTGATTTTCTTTTTTATACATATTTTTTTTGTTCAGATATTTTCATACTGTACATGAGTACATAAGGGTATACATGGCAAAATTGGAAAGCTAATACATGCACTTAAATACTGGAGGGGAAGTACCCCAATATACAGCAAATGCATTCCAAATCATCATAGTTCTTTTGCACCAATTGATCAAAAAACATTGCTCCTATTGATGTGTCACGCAGTCCCTTCTTAAGAATGGATTTCAGCACCGTGGCAGACGAGGAGCATGAACAAACCTATAGGTGGTGCTGCATTTTTGCAAATGATGTGATTGCATTTGTTAAAAAGGGATGGGATCCAGAGAGTCCATTTGTGCTGGCTGATTAATGCCAGCGATTCCTCCCTCCATTCCTACATCTTATTCCATTCTAGAAGGTCCCTTGACCCACAAGAACAGTTGGGGGGGGGGAGAGAAGAGAAGAAAGCACAGTTGTTCAAGAAGAGCACTTCTTGTGGTTCTCTGTACATTGGCCAATGCTGATGTCCCAAGTGAGCTGAAAGGAGTTCACATTCAAATAACGAAATCAAAAGAAAAAGAAAAGCCATCTGCGTACCACTTGCAAGGAATTAATCATTCAGAGAAGCGGCATCTAATCTCTGGAACTCCCTGTCTCCATGATAGCCGGGTGCTTTTACTGTATTATTTCCAGTGCCTAATAAATAAATTGTATAGGTCAGGCTAAACAGACACGTAATTTTATCTATGCTGATTTTATCTATATTTTGGTCATTTCTACATCTACTTGATTCTGAAGGCTGATTCTATCGGATTATTTGAAATGCATATTTTATATTGTTTTATGTAATCTTGGTAAATAAATAAACACCCAAAGGGTGACATGACCCATGACAAGTGATTGCGCACCAACCCACCACCAGCAGAACTTCCAATCCAGCCATATCTTTCAGGCTTTTTCAAAGGCCTTTCTCAACTAATGAGCGTTGCACATTCGCTAGCAGCATAGCCAAAGATCTTGAGGGAGATTGTTCCATATAGTTCTCGGGGTGACTGCTCAGAAAACCACTGGCCATGATGGCTAAGTTCTTCCCCTACTGTCAAAGGCAGTTGTTGGCACCCATCTGCCTGGAGAGACAATGGACTACACCTCTGCGGTTGAAGTGAAACTGCTGCATTGTTGTTGTTGTTGTTTAGTCGTTTAGTCGTGTCAGACTCTTTGTGACCCCATGGACCAGAGCACGCCAGGCACTCCTGTCTTCCACTGCCTCCCACAGTTTGGTCAGACTCATGTTTGTAGCTTCGAGAACACTGTCCAGCCATCTCGTCCTCTGTCGTCCCCTTCTCCTTGTGCCCTCCATCTTTCCCAACATCAGGCTCTTTTCCAGGGAGTCTTCTCTTCTCATGAGGTGGCCAAAGTATTGGAGCTTCAGCTTCACAATCTGTCCTTCCAGTGAGCTCTCAGGGCTGATTTCCTTAAGAATGGAGAGGTTTGATCTTCTTGCAGTCCATGGGACTCTCAAGAGTCTCCTCCAGCACCAGAATTCAAAAGCATCAATTCTTCGGCGACCAGCCTTCTTTAGGCGATCAGCCTGCATTAGCAAGCACCAAAGGAAAGCAGAGCAAAACATTTGGCACCAGATGGGCTGCAGGAGTTTCTGGAAGGAGACGTATAAGGCACCATCCAACCATTTTAGGTCCCCCACTCCAGATTTGTATAGGATTTACTTCTTAGCAGAAGATGCACCACAATGAGGAAGTCAGTGGCAAAAGAGAATTGTAGGAGAAGAGGAATGAGTATGAGGAGCAGGGAAAGATGAACATGAAAATTCATTTATTTCTCCATCCTAATAGACATATTTCTCAATGTAATCTTGTTGCTGGTTCTTCTGGGGTTGTTGTTTTTTAATAGAAAGGCAATACATAAATGCATATTTATATGGAGGAATTGATTAGACTGGAAAGGCCTTTGGCCCACAGCTGTCAACGTTTCCCTTTTTTAAGAAGGGAAATTCCCTTATTCTGAATAGGATTCCTCGCAAGAAAAGGGGAAAGTTGACAGCTATGCTTTGGCCTCATCCAGGAGGCTCTTCTTATGTTCTTATGACGGAAGCTTTTATTCTTGCCATTTTCATTTGTGCATGTCACTTTGGATGTTTTTTAATGGAAAAGTGGTATGCCGATGTTAGAAATAAACAGATGGTTTCCTAGCAGCTGGGCAGCCCCAAATTAACATTAAATCGCTGCTGCAACTGCATCCTTCAGTCCACTTGCGAGGTGAAAGTGTTGCTCTTGGAAGTGGTTGAAAGTAGGGAAGCCTGCCCATTTGGGCCAGTTCCATTATTTTCAGAAGCCAAATAGTTTGTGCAGAGCGCGTGGCTCAGTTTCCATCCATAGAAATCTTATCTTCTGCTTCATTCATGGGGGGGAGAGTCATTTGCAAGGATGTTGTTCTTTCTGAGGCCAAGGGCAAATCACAGAACCTGTCTGGCATGTGGACTGCAGTATCTGGGCCCTAATGGCATAGAGGAACTGATCAGATAAAAGCTAGAATTTACAAAATGAAATAATGAAATCTGCCGGCCAAATTTTTGCTGCCAGTGAATTTCCACGACGGGTGAAGCAGTAATTCCTGGATGTTTGTTAAGTTTTAAAAGCCCTAGCCAGGAAAAGAAAAGCTCACAGATATGGCTGAATTTTCTCGTTTGTGGAGATTATGAACTGCGACAAAGAATTGCAGCATATCCTCTAATAGCAGTGCTCCTGCCCAGAGTTCTAACCAGCCAGGCAATTCTCCATTCCATTTCACTCTCAGTTGTTGGTTGTTCAGCTGACACTCAGTGCGATCACTGAACATGTTTACTCCTCATCAGAGAGAGGTTTACAAAAATAAGGGGAGGGATAGTATTTCTGCAAACCTGAGGGTTCTCCCAAGCATCCCCTGACTTGGATTGCTTTACGAGATGATTAGATAAATTCACGGAGGATAAAGCTATTGCTGATTCCTAGACATGATAGCTAGGCTCTGCCTCCATAGCCATACCTCTGAAAACGTGTTGCTGGGCACTGCAGGAGAGAAGAAGGCTGTGGGACTCAGGTTTCCCATAGGCATATGGTTGGACTGACTAGACAGGCCATTGGTCCGATTTAGCAGGGCTCTTCTGATGTTGTTATGTACATGTGTTAACGTTGGAAGCTGCCTTATAGTGAGGTGACCCATCAGCAATGTCTACATGGACTGGCAGTGACTCTCCAGGATTTTAGACATGGTTGTCTCTCAACCTGGGCTATGTCTGTAGTGGGAGCAGGAGAGCTGGAGATCATGCCAATATATTTCACATCTGGCAATCAATGCACCCCTTGGGTTTCAGATAGTACATCAGTAAAGGTAAAGTGACCCCTGACCATTAGGTCCAGTCGCAGATGACTCTGGGGTTGTGGCGCTCATCTTGCTTTACTGGCCAAGGGAGTCGGTGTACAGCTTCCGGGTCATGTGGCCAGCATGACTAAGCGAATGGTGGAGAGCAAGCTAGAACGCAGTCAAAGCTTGCCAGAAGCAGAAACAGCAGGGAAAGAGTTAAGAGACAGCCTCTCAGAGAATGGGGAAGACGAGGGAGCTGACCCACTCAGTCCAAAGTCTTCATGAATGGGAGGGCTGCAAGATAGGAAGCAAAGCAAAAGACGTATGAAGCGAAAGTTCAGTTGCTTCTGGTCTCGCAGGAAGCAGTCTTCAGAAGGGTCATCTTGATTGATGATGGCAGAGGCTGTGTTAAAGCCGTCTGGAGTTATCTGTTTGTTTTGACAAGAAATCATTCTTTTTAATTAACTACGATCATTGTGTTATCAAGCCGGGGACTGGACATCCTGACATCAATTCTGACCAACTAAACCTCCACAGATATTTTGCTCTAGGAGGCTTATTTTGGTCAGAATCAAGTACAGTCATACCTCATGTTACATTTGCTTCATGTTACGTTCTTTCAGGTTACGTCCCGTGGCGACCTGGAAGTACCGGAAAGGGTTACTTCCAGGTTTCACCGCTTGTGCATGTGCAGAAGCACAAAATGACATCACGTGTATGTGCAGAAGCAGCAAATCGCAACCCGCGCGTGCGCCGCTGCGCCGCTGTGGGTTGCGCTCTTTTCATATTGTGAATAGGCCTCCGGAACAGATCCCGTTCACAACCAGAGGCACCACTGTATACACTTCCAGAGTTAATGCTAAATAAATTTTGGCAAACTTGCTAGAGGGCCGTGAAAATTTGTTTCCCAGGCTTATTAGACTTGGCTACCCATGTACTAGGGCCACGGGTGGTGCTGTGGGTTAAACCACAGAGCCTAGGACTTGCCGATCAGAAGGTCGGCGGTTCGAATCCCTGTGATGGGGTGAGCTCCCGTTGCTCGGTCCCTGCTCCTGCCAACCTAGCAGTTCCAAAGCACGTCAAAGTGCAAGTAGATAAATAGGTACCGCTCTGGCAGGAAGGTAAACGGCGTTTCCATGCGCTGCTCTGGTTCGCCAGAAGCTGCTTAGTCATGATGGCCACATGAACAGGAAGCTGTACGCTGGCTCCCTCGGCCAGTAAAGCGAGATGAGCACTGCAACCCCAGAGTCTGTCACAACTGGACCTAATGGTCAGGGGTCCCTTTACCCTTTACCTTTACCCATGTACTATCTGAAACCAAAGGGGTGCATAGGTTGCCAGTTGTGAATTTTGTTTCCAGCTCTCCTACCCCACTACTGGGGTCTTCAGCATGCAAAGCAGTTGCTCTGCCACTGAGTTACAGCCATCCCTCAAACACTCCCATCAGCCTCTGACAGTATAGCCAGTGATCAAGGATGATGGGAGTTGCAGTCCAACAACATTTGGCCACCCAATGGGACTTCCTTCAATGTAGACAGGTATATGACTGCAATGTGAATTTGATTCCTTTCCTTTCATCTCTCTGTCCCCTTTCCCCTTTTGTATCATGTCCATTAGCCATTACTTTAAGTTGCAAACCATCTTGTGTGCTTTGGCAAAAAGGAAGCGCAGCAGTATAGCGAGTCATTTTGGGAGTCATTTTGGACTCACAGCTGTCCATGGAGGCGCAGGTTAACTCTGTGTCCAGGGCAGCTGTCTACCAGCTCCACCTGGTACGCAGGCTAAGACCCTACCTGCCCGCAAACTGTCTCGCCAGAGTGGTGCATGCTCTAGTTATCTCACGCTTGGACTACTGCAACGCGCTCTACGTGGGGCTACCTTTGAAGGTGACCCGGAAACTGCAATTAATCCAGAATGCGGCAGCTAGACTGGTGACTGGGAGTGGCCGCCGGGACCACATAACACCGGTTCTGAGAGATCTGCATTGGCTCCCAGTACGTTTCCGAGCACGATTCAAAGTGTTGGTGTTGACCTTTAAAGCCCTAAACGGCCTCGGTCCTGTATACCTGAAGGAGCGTCTCCACCCCCATCGTTCAGCCCGGACACTGAGATCCAGCGCCGAGGGCCTTCTGGCGGTTCCCTCATTGCGAGAAGTGAGGTTACAGGGAACCAGACAGAGGGCCTTCTCGGTAGTGGCGCCCGCCCTGTGGAACGCCCTCCCATCAGATGTCAAAGAGATAAATAATTACCTGACATTCAGAAGACATCTTAAGGCAGCCCTGTTCAGGGAAGTTTTTAATATGTAACACTGTACTGTTTTTAACACTGATTGGGAGCCGCCCAGAGTGGCTGGGGAAACTCAGCCAGATGGGCGGGGTATAAATAATAAATTATTATTATTATTATTATAGCGAACAAACAAATAGATAAACAATTCTTCAAAAATATGAATGCTTGGGGTGGAAGTCATATATGCAAATGT
Organism: Podarcis raffonei; assembly: GCF_027172205.1. Classification (NCBI taxonomy): domain Eukaryota; kingdom Metazoa; phylum Chordata; class Lepidosauria; order Squamata; family Lacertidae; genus Podarcis; species Podarcis raffonei. Next base: position 13,448,848 of record NC_070602.1, read on the forward strand.
TGTTATGGATTTTTTTATTTTAAAAAATTCCTATAGTTTGAGCCTTCAGTATTTCACTATAATCAACAGAGAAAAGCCTGGAGCAACAAAATGCACTGGGTGCTGTTTATTGTTTTTCTGGGACTTACCATGAAGATTATTGTGGGCAGTCATGGAGTATATTTGGTAGCCGAAGAACTGTCTTATCTTGCTGTAAACAAATAGGGAGAGATACCCATTACTGCCTCCTTCTGTGAGTGACTTTACAGAAGAATTCTTCTTGTCAGTCATCAGTGCCTTTGGCTACGGTGAGCAAATGCTACAACCAGCTACAACCAGCTGTGCAAATAATAATAATAATAATAATAATAATAATTCACGCTTTGGGTATTTGATAGGAAGAGTTCAGCTCAGTCTGTAGAAAATCTAAGGATCATAAGGAAAACTCTTCTGTCCTGCTGTTCCTGCATGCTCAAGGCAGCTGACTGCATGATTGAAAAAACAATCCTTTATATTAAAGGTTTGTTTTAAAGTTCAAGCTTTAAATTGCACCAGCAATCGCACCAAAAAAAAGCCACCGGACAATGAAGCTCTATTAATCACCCCTCCAAGTGCTTTTAAGAACTGACAAACTTTATACACAGGCACCTAAAATTGAGAAGGTGGGTCCCATATTACAGGGGCAAGCACAGAGAGGGATATGTTTTTGACAGATTGAGGGTAATGAACGTCAGGCAGCCCCCATCAGCCCATGTATTTGGGCCTTGAGACTCTCCAGAGGCCACACCTTCTCTCTCAAGGCCACACCCATCAGCAGTCCTGTTCTGCCTGCTTCTTGAGTGCTATGGACTGACTGGAATCCCTTGGAGACTGTTCCATTTAGCCCTCCGCTGGCCTCCACCTGCCTGCTTGCCTTACTTACAGCCAGCCCAAGGGGTGACCATGACGGTCAGTTTCCTCCTCCTTAGTCGCGGTCTTGCCTTTGTAGAACTGAGCAGGGAGGAGGATGGTGACAGAACAAGAATTATTTGACTCCAGCTCTCATTGGCTCTGACTCCACCTACTGCCGTAGTCCTAGTTTGTAGCAGCTGCCAGTGCCTCCCTATGTTGAGGCCTCTTGATTGAGGGTGAGGAGATAGGGTGTGGGTGGGTGGGTGTAGACCTTTGATTTTTCTGCAGCAGAAACACATCCTACTTTAGAGAGGTTAGAGTCCAAGCCTTTGCCCCAATCGCTTCTGTCTCTGGCCTTGCCCATGACTGGCATACTGCCCTGGAAAATTGCCCACAAAGGAATCTGACCCTTGGTTTGAAAATGTATCACCACCTCAGCGATAGATGTTTTAATTTCTTGATTTCTTGATTTTTTTTTTAAAAAAAGAAACTGAGGATGGGTCCTTGAAGGCGACTTCACCAGTTGGACAGGGCCTAGAGCGGGAGAGGTTGTCCCCAGGAGAGATGTCACTAATTGGACCAGCTTCTCTTGATGTTGGAGCACACAGGTTTTTGAGTGATCCACTTTCAAGCGGTCGGTTGTGGCTGACTATAAACAATCAATTCCTAAAGGCTAACACTGGTCAATTTATAGAGTTGTCCTCACCTTGGGTGATTCTCACTTGCTTAGCCAATGATGTGGCTTGTTGGGAACTTACACCCCTCTTGGGTTTTTCCAATATGTTGTGGAGTTTGGAACTGACAGGGTCAGATCTCCGAGGTGTCCTGCGTCTGGGAAGAAAAGGAGGGGGAGAAAAAGGAGGAGTCTGCTGTCGCAGAGCAGTGACGCAGCGCGTCTCTCTGTTTCAAGACTCACTTTCACTCTTCACTGAGCAGCAGCTTGGAACAGAAGCTGCGAGTGTGCTCTTGGAGCACGGATGAGAATGTCGGAAGTTTCGGACGGATTTATTGCCTTGTAAATAAACGCTTTTAGAGATAAGAACCGAACTGTCTCTGGACTTGATTTATCCCTCATCTCACACGGACGGGACCGCTGCAGCTCTGCTCTCCTGCCAGGTCAACTTCCAGCAGAGCGACGCAGGGAAGTGTGACTGGACGCAGGGGTTTGATTTACGCAAAGGTTATGGACGTGTCGCGTTTCCTGACAAGTGTGAGAAGGGAGAAGGCTGCCAGCGACGTGTTGCTGTAATCTCCTGCCAGGAAAGGGCAGAAGGGAGGTGCCGGAGAGCGGAGCCAAGAGCCAGGAGGAACGGCTGCTTCGGAGGTCCGGCTTGCTGGCAAACTTGTGAGTACGCTGAAGCCCCGGGGGGGGGGAAGATGGCTGCCGCACAGCAGGGCCATGAGAGCTTCAATATCCCCTTCGAAAGACTGAATGGGGCCAATTGGGAGGACTGGAGCAAGCGCATGTTTTATTGGCTGGAGGGAAAGCAGCTATGGGAATGCACGCAGGCCGATCCAGCCCCGGCCCCGCCCAATGCAACTCCCGCAGAGGAGGAGAGGGCCTCAGCGGCGGCAAAGAAAGACAAGAAAGCAATGTCCCATGTGGTGATGGCGATCGAAGCATCACAGCTCCCTCATATTGATGGCTTACGTACCTGCCATCAGATTTGGTCCGCTCTGACTAGAGTACATCAGAGGACTACTGCTGGGGCAAAGATCCATGTGATACGCTCTCTGTTTGAGAAGAGGCTGTCCCCAGGGGAATCGATAAGGGATCACATTGCTCAGGTGCTGACTATTTTCAGTAAGCTGCGTCAGCTCAATGTGCCCTTCCCAGATGAACTTAAGGCTTACACGCTTTTAAGCTCTTTGGACAGGAGTTATGAGAACTTGGTTCTCACGATGGAAACGATGCCACCGCAGGATCTTACGATCGAATATATTAGCGGACGCTTGATTGACGAAGAATCGAAGAGGCAGAGGGCTGGGAAAGAGCCCGCAGGCTGCACCCCAAGAAGGAGTGGGGGGGCAGCAGCCAGGAGTGGCGAGGACTGTGTAAGAGCCTTTGTTTCCAAAAGCTGCTATCGGTGTGGTAGCAATACACATCTGATCCGCAATTGTCCGCTAGAGGCGCAGGGTGGCAGCAAGGAGACTGGCCGGCGTGGAATGTCAACAAAGCAGGTTCCCAGGGCCGGTTCCCAGCAACGACGTGGGAAAGCAGCAGGCCAGGAGAAAAACAAAGACAAGGCGTCTTATCACCTCACAGCTGCGCTAGCGTCTCTGAGAAAAGGCAAGAGCCCTAGCCGGGGAGAGGCTGTGGCCATGGCAACCGATGGGAATGCTAGCAACGCCATGGCATCTGTGGAAAACAACCAGAGACACTCTTTATCTCTCGTGATCGATTCCGGAGCCTCTCATTGTCTTGTGACATCTGCTGGGCTCCTGAGGAACTGCAAGACAGTTAAAACTGGACGCTATGTTACTTTAGCAGATGGGTCTCAAAGACCATTGACTGAAACTGGTCTTCTTTATTGCTCTTTTATAGATCATTGGGTAGAAGCTTTTGTGGTACCAGAGCTTGCCCACTCTCTTTTAAGTGTACCAGCCCTTATGGCTGCTGGGTTTGATGTTTTGTTTTCTAACAATGTGTGTTCCTTTTTCAGGAATGGGAAGAAGATCCACAGTGTCCAGAGAAGAGGCACGCTCTTTCTGGTCAAGATGCCCATTGAAGATGGGGCTGGTGGGAAAATGGGGCTGGTGGAAAATGGGGCTAGTGGAGAGTCCATTGACGATGCCCAAGGGCAGTGTGCCAATGTCCCACCACACCATGATTGTTTACACTTATGGCATCGCAGGTTTGGACACGCAGGGTGGTCATATGTGAAGAAGGCCACAGACAACACCATTGGGTGCAGGTTCAAAGCATGTGACAAATACCTAGATTGTCAAGCCTGTAAGCAATCCAAGGTCGTAACATGCTCATATCCCAGGTCTGAGAGGAAAACCAGTAAACCCTTTGAACTTGTCCATGCAGATTTGTCGGGACCCATGCCGACACCTTCGTTAGCTGGATCAAAGTGGGTTCTGGTTCTGGTTGATGATTTTACAAAACATGCATGGCTATTTGCGCTGCAACAGAAGTCAGAGGCAGCTGCACTGATCAGGGATTGGATCACAGCGGTAGAGCTACGGTTCTCTACCAAAGTAGTTTCCTTTCAGTCCGATCGTGGGGGGGAGTTTACAGGTTCTGCGCTGCAATCGTTCTTCAGGCAGAAGGGTATCAGTCATCGACTGACGGCCCCCCACTCTCCGCAACAGAATGGGGTTGCAGAGAGGAAGTTTCGCACGCTACAGGAGTCAGCGAATGCTATGCTGGCAGACTCGGGGCTGCCACAGCGCTTTTGGGCCGAGAGTTATAGAACAGCTTGCTTCCTGCAGAATAGAGTGTTCAATTCCAGTGTAGGAGACACACCGTTCTTTCTGCTTCATCGGAAAAAGCCCAAAGTACATTTTCTGCGCACTTTTGGGTCAACGGCTTGGGTTCTGATTCCAAAGGCCATGCGCAGGAAAGGGGAGCCAAGATCCAGGAAGATGATCTTTGTGGGCTATGAGCCGGGTTCAAAGGCGTGGCGCTTCGCATACCCTACTGGCAACCAGTCCAGGCTGCTTATTAGCGGCAGTGCTGAGTTTTGCGAGCAGAGTGGGTGGAAGCGGCTTCACGGAAACCCGGATATTCTGGTAGACTCAGATGAGGAAGAGGAGGGCGAGGCTGAACCTGTTGCTGATGAGCACAGTCCACAGCCACAGAGTCCAGAGCCGGGATCTCCAAGGGAGATGCTCCGTATCTCTCCAAAAGGGAGTCCCAGGACCCCTCCACAGGTCTCTGTCAAGTCTGAGCCAAGGAGTGAACCATCCTCGCCAGCAGGACCAGCTGTTCGCCCTAAACGGCGCAGCAGGTCAGAGGGGGATGATTCTGACATAGAGGATAGGAGGGTTGATCCAGGTGAATCAGGCGCAGTTCCAGAATTCACGCTGAGGAGGTCAGCAAGATCAACCAGAGGAAAGCCACCTGAAAGGTATGAAGCCACGAGTGTCTGGGTTGGTGTGGCTAGATGTGAACCTGAATCCTTTGAGGATGTTCAGAAGTTGCCTCGGGAAGAAGCCAGCAAATGGCATGAGGCGATGCAGAAGGAGATGAACTCAATGGAGTCTCTTGGAGTGTTCTCACTCACACAGCTGCCGGCTAACCAGCAAGCTGTAAGCTGCAGATGGGTTTACCGTCTTAAACCCACAGAAGCAGGAGAGCCACAGTACAAAGCGAGGTTAGTGGCGCGTGGATTTACGCAGAGACGCGGAGTCCACTTCACAGAGGTCTATTCGCCGACCTCTAGGGCGGAGACTTTGAGAATGCTTTTGGCAGTAGCAGCACAGAGAGGTTGGAAGGTGAACCATTTTGATGTGGATGTCGCCTACCTGAACTCAGATCTCCAGGAGGAGTTGTACATGCGTCCTCCTCCAGGGTTCGAAGTCAGTGAGCCAGGCGTTGTGTGGCGGTTGCACAAATCCATCTATGGGTTACGCCAATCTGCCAGGAATTGGAATATGTGCCTACATGAAGCCTTAGAAAAGCTAGGTTTTAAGAGATCTCTTGCAGACAGTTGTCTTTACATTAGAGATTCAGGCTTGCAACAGCAAGTGGCACAGGTGTTTGTTGATGACATCTTGTTGATAGCAAGGACAAGTGAACAGGTGGAGAAGTTTGCTAAGGAGCTTGGTAAGCGGTTCAAGCTGAAGCAACTTGGAGATGTCAAGTCCTATCTAGGCGTAGAAATCGCAAGAGCAAGTGATGGAAGCTTTTTGCTTCGCCAGAAAGGTAAGATTGAGCAGTTGCTTGAGAAGTTCAGGATGTCTGATTGTGCAGGTGCCAGATCACCCATGGAGGCTGGGTATGTGAAGGAGTGTCAGCAAGTAGAACGCGTGGTGTTCGAAAACACTGAACTCTTTCAGTCAGCTCTGGGTAGTCTGTTGTATCTGTCACAGTGGAGCAGACCAGACATAGCGTTTGCTGTCAATCTGCTCAGTAGAGAGGCTTCAAGTCCTAGTGTGCAGGCCTGGAATGGTGTTAAGCGGGTGCTACGTTACCTGCAAGATACCAAAGACTTTTGCCTCAAGATGTCAGCTGAGGGTGATGTCAAGCTGACCGCCTGGGTGGATTCGGATTGGGCTAACCTTGAGGACCGCAAATCAGTGTCAGGCCTAGTGGTGAAGTTTGGGGACTCAGTGATTGGGTGGAGGTCCCGGAAGCAAAGTCTCATAGCGCTTTCATCTACTGAAGCTGAGTTCAGTGCGCTATCAGAGGTTTGCAGAGAACTGGAGTTCTATGTGTGTTTGGTCGAGGAAATCTGTGAAGAGGATTGTCTGCCCGTTGTGGTGCATGAAGACAATCAACCATGCCTTAAATTAGCTGAGACAGGGCAATTCAAGGCGAGGACCAAACATTTGGACATACGTTTCCAGAATGTATGTCAGAGCGTTCATGAGGGGCTAGTCGCTCTGAAATACTGTCCCTCAACAAAGAACCTCGCTGATGGTTTCACAAAACCATTAACCTTCCAGAAGCACGAGGAGTTCTGTGAGGGTCTGTGTATGGGGAAAGCATTGATGGCTACTGTCTCCAGACGCAGGACAAGAGGGGGTGTGGAGTTTGGAACTGACAGGGTCAGATCTCCGAGGTGTCCTGCGTCTGGGAAGAAAAGGAGGGGGAGAAAAAGGAGGAGTCTGCTGTCGCAGAGCAGTGACGCAGCGCGTCTCTCTGTTTCAAGACTCACTTTCACTCTTCACTGAGCAGCAGCTTGGAACAGAAGCTGCGAGTGTGCTCTTGGAGCACGGATGAGAATGTCGGAAGTTTCGGACGGATTTATTGCCTTGTAAATAAACGCTTTTAGAGATAAGAACCGAACTGTCTCTGGACTTGATTTATCCCTCATCTCACACGGACGGGACCGCTGCAGCTCTGCTCTCCTGCCAGGTCAACTTCCAGCAGAGCGACGCAGGGAAGTGTGACTGGACGCAGGGGTTTGATTTACGCAAATATGTCACATCTTCATACTATCGTATCGGAGCAAATGTATGACTAAGGTTTTGATTTGTTTTTGCTGTGTCGTTTGTCAGCGAACAGTCTCCTTCATCCTAAGCCTATTTACTATTTCTTGCTATCAGCTGTTTAGAAATGACTATACTTTAGCTGAACCATCCCCACTCTTTCAACATCTCATATCATCATCCTCCTCCTCATCATCATCATCTTATTTGTATCCAGCCTTTCCTCAGTTAAAGCAATGCTCAAGGCGGCTTACAATATGAAAAGATTTACATAGTTACAAACATAGCAAAGCAGTCATAAAAATAAATAAAACACATTTAAAACTACATAACCAAACTGAACAATTTCCACATAAAAAGAAAGATAAAAAAAGGTAATACAGTGGTACCTCGGGTTACAGACGCTTCAGGTTACAGATTCCACTAACCCAGAAATAGTACCTCAGGTTAAGAACTTTGCTTCAGGGTGAGAACAGAAATCATGCGGCGGCGGTGTGGCGGCAGCAGAAGGCCCCATTAGATAAAGTGGTACCTCAGGTAAAGAACAGTTTCAGGTTAAGAACGGACTTCCAGAATGAATTAAGTTCTTAACCCGAGGTACCACTGTATCAGTTAATATCAGTAACAACAGCAAAAACTCCCAACAAAACTTCCCCCCAATACTCCAGTCCTTGCTGGGCAGCAGCCACAGCAACAGACCTTATGAGGCCTGTCAAGCCCCGCCCTAGGTCAGGTGGGGAGAGGCAGGAACGGGGCCCTTAGGCACTCAGCAGGGGAGTCATATCCTCAGTTTACCACATTAGCTTATCTTAAAGGCTTCTCATTAAGCCTTTCCCATAGCTTAGTGGTGACCAAACTTGGCCCGCCAGCTGTTTTGGGACTACAATTCCCATCATCCCTGACTACTGGTCCTGTTAGCTAGGGATGATGGGAGTTGTAGTCCAAAAACAGCTGGAAGGCCAAGTGTGGCCACGACTGCCATAGCTGGTATTTTCCCAGTATCATTTATTTAGAGTTATCTATCAAAGAGCATATCTCCAGGGTCCTCCTTTCAAGGTTCTCCCCAAGAATGCATACATGAAGCACCACAAGTTAGCAAGGTGAGGTGGTGCATGGTGCAAACATCCTGGCAGAACCAATCTGATGCTCCTGCTGGTGTGCTTGCACCATGCTGACCTCTCTTCCAGCTTGGCCTTCCAGTAAGCAACTGTGACTCACTGGGCATGAAGTTAGTGTAGTGGTTCTTACCCCACCCAGCAAACTGCTTCCACTAAGATGTATGTTTTGCTCCTACAATGGGCTTGAATCTGTCTTTGCTTGCAGTCTTACTAAGTATCATTCACCTTTTCTTTATCCTATGCCTCCTTTTGTTCTCCATTGTGCTGAGGAAGGGAGCAGCCCTCGGTTCCTCTAACTCCAGGGTAAGAAAGCAACACAGCAGGCTGATTGACAAGAGCTGCAAAAGATCAATATTTGAATGTGTAACAAAGACAGATGTGTACACATTCTGCTACCCAAACAATGTTTTCGAAACCAGCCTCCTGAAAGTAACTATCATTTCCTCTTGGATAATTTGAAAGCAGGACAAAAACTACAAATAATAGTCAGTTGCCATTTTTGAACTGTGAATTTCACAGCAATCCTAGAAGAAGGATGGGGTGGGGGGGGAGAGACTTGATGCAGCAGTGTTAAATCAAGAGGTTAAGTAATATGTACAGGTTCACAAAGAAAATGTCTGAGACAAGAATAGAATCAATCTTTCTAATTCCCCTGCCCGGATGCCTTCAAGAATCAAAGCTACTTTATGTGCTTTATGGAAGAGAGAGGAAAATACTGGAAATATAAAAGTATGCTACCTTTTGTAGTTTGGTAAAGGGGCATAGTTCAGTGGTACTGTGTCTACTTTGCATGCAAAAGGTTCCACGTTAAATCCTGGGCATCACCAAGTAGGTCTGGGATAGACCAGTGCCTGAAACCCTGGAGACCTGCTGTCAGTCAGTGTAGTAGTCAGTGCAGAGGGAGATGTACACATGTTGCATAATCTTTGGGTGCAGATTTAGGGTTTATAACATAGATAGTGACTTGCTGGGACGCGGGTGGCGCTGTGGGTTAAACCACAGAACCTAGGACTTGCCGATCAGAAGGTCAGCGGTTCGAATCCCTGCGACGGGGTGAGCTCCCGTTGCTCGGTCCCTGCTCCTGCCAACCTAGCAGTTCGAAAGCATGTCAAAGTGCAAGTAGATAAATAGGTACCGCTCTGGCGGGAAGGTAAACGGCGTTTCCATGCACTGCTCTGGTTTGCCAGAAGCAGCTTAGTCATGCTGGCCACATGATCCGGAAGCTGTACGCCGGCTCCCTCGGCCAATAAAGTGAGATGAGCACCACAACCCCAGAGTCGGTCACAACTGGACCTAATGGTCAGGGGTCCCTTTACCTTTACTTTACTGACTTGCTAAGGTAAGAAAGCTATAGGAACATTGAAGAAAGATAAAAGAATCTGAACAAGGCTAGAAAAAAATTACCATGGGCTCTGATGTTGCCATAGTTTGTAACTCCTTAATTTAGGGGTCAGCAAACATTTTCAGCAGGGGGCCGGTCCACCGTCCCTTAGACCTTATGGGGGGCCGGACTATATTTTGGGGAAAAAATAAAAAATGAACGAATTCCTATGCCCCACAAATAACCCAGAGATGCATTTTTAAATAAAAGCACACATTCTACTCATGTAAAAACACACTGATTCTCGGCCCGTCCGTGGGCTGGATTGAGAAGGTGATTGGGCCGGATCCTGCCCCCAAGCCTTAGTTTGCCTACCCATGACATAAACTCAGGACCCTCCTTTGTGTAGTAAGTTCATTTTATTATTATGTTTTCCATTTGTGAGTGGAAAATCACATTTACAAAGTCCTGCTCATGGAACATGGAAAATTCCACCTGCAATATTTATGGCATGTTGTGTTAGTTAAGATCAGGGTGGTGCTGGTTGTGGAGAGAATCTGAGTTAGTGTTTACAGACAAAAACCTTGTTTGTTCAGCAGTGGACGGAGCAGGCCAGCCACCCTTCCCTTAATTTAAAATGGCCTTTGAAATGCCCCCACAGAAGCCAGAATGATTTATTGCCAGAAATATCCTTTCATTCAACAAATAACTAATCCTTTTCCAAAACGTGGTGTTGTTTTATTAATGTAAGGAGCTGGGAGGCCGCATTTCAGCTCAGACGCAGGATATTGCGGCTGATCATTTCTTTGTGATGAATGTGATGGCTCTCGCTTCCTTCTCTGATGGGAAGAGGAAAGTTTTGAAAAGAATTGATCATTGGAGGCCATGTCAAGAACTCAAGTAAATGTGCTTCTGTGAAATGAGATCTTGGTTTGCTATTTCCCTTTTGCGTTGCCTTTGTGGGCTTTGCCACAGAAGCGGTTTGCAATTGTTTCTTTTTAATCTTCAGGGAGCCTCTCCACGATGATTGCTTTGCCAAGGAACCCCTTCCCATTTGTGCAAGATTCAAGGAGAGACTGTCACTGAGTGACAACAAAGCATGTCCCTGGCATCTCCCAGGCTTAGGTCACAGGTGATGCAGAAGACCTCGTTCTGAGACACTTGAGCACTGCTACCAGACAGAAGAGACAATACGGGACTAGATGGGCAATAGTCTGCTGGAAAGACTGTAGCTTAGTGCAGAATTCAAGGCACTGTATGTCATGGGGATGAGGAATCTGTTGCCTGGCCAATACTGTTGGACTCCACTTCCCATGAGGACAAGCTGACATAGTCTTTGGTCAATTATGATTGACCATAGAGCCAGTGTTGTGTGGTGGCTAGAGTGTCGGACTATGACCAGGGAGACCAGGATTCAAATCCCCACTCGGCTATGAAGTTCACTGGATGACCTTGGGCCAGTCATTGCTGCCTAAGCTAACCTACCTCACCAGACCCTGTTTTCCAGCGGCAGTCCTAGATTTACAGAAGCCATTCCTGTTTCAGAACTGATCCTGGAATGTCCCACATTTCCTTAGGATGTCCCTATTCTCATCGCAGAAATGTTGGAGGGTACTGAGTTGTGTGACCCCTGAGGCAAGGAGATAAGTAACTATACAACCTTTGGAAGACATCTGAAGGCAGCCCTGTATAGGGAAGTTTTTTAAGGTTTACTATACAAAGAGGTTAACGGTTCTCTACAGACAACTTTGGTCTTTTTGCGCTCAGCCAATTAAAACACCGTGAAGAGACCCCGTTGATGGGCTCAGGAGTCGGGGCAGGTGGGGGCATGTGACCAAAACCAAAAGGGGGAGCAGAGAAAACATATCCAACTATGCCAGCTCCCACCCAATGCCAATCCCCATGCCCCCTTGAAAGTCAGAGCGTCCAACCATTGTGCCTGGTCCTTCCAAACTAGATGGCAACCACTTTAAAGGGAGATACATTGTCAGTTATAAATACAGCATTTTCAGGGTGGGGGTGTTAAATTTTTAATTATTTATATATATATATATGTTGTAAGCCACCCAACATGGCTGAGGCAACCCAGTCAGATGGGAGCATAGCTGTCAACTTTTCCCTTTTTTAAAGGGAAATTCCCTTGTTCCAAATAGGATTCCTCACAAGAAAAGGGAAAAGTTGACAGCTATGGATGGGAGGGGTGGAAATAAACAGATGAAAATAGGAACGGCCTATTCAACAACAACAACAACAACACCACTAAATATTATTAAGTGCTTTGAGCTGGGCAATGCTAGACTGGAAAAGCAACTAAAGCATGTCATAGAGAAATATTAAATATGCCAAAGAATCTCATGACGCATTCCATGCAGAATCCTTTTGCCACTGCCAGCTGAAAAGAGCCTTGACATTATTGACTCTTCCTACCTCAGTTAGTTTTCCACAGACAGTCTCAACAGGGGATACGTAGCTTGAGCCAGATTTTAGCAAACGTTGAAAGCTTTTGGCATGCCCAGAATTTTCACTGGCAACCAGTCAAATGTCCAATGGCTCCCTGGGGCACCTCCATCTAAACACTGTAGTAACAGCTTTCCATTCTTTCCACTCTTATTTGTGCGGTCATGTGCCTTGTATCACATTGAACTCTCACCTCCTATTTGTATTTGGCTAGGCTCCTAGTACAGGGACAACCACTTTCCCCATCCATCACTGATGGCTCTCTGAGGACATCAGCCTTTTCAGCATCCATGGAGACTTAATTGCAGGTCAATTTGGTATCTGACAGCCATTTTAATCTGTGCTGATCTCAGCTGGGGTATGAAGATAGCTTGTATACAGCAAGAGAGGGACAGACCTTCATAACCAAAAAGCTTCGCTGTATATTGATCTGCATTCGATAGCCCCGTGCCCTATTTTATTTGCAATAATAGGAGCCGGCCTGTGTCGGCGTTTTCGATGATACCTTTGAATCACATAGGCTGCATTTGATTCAGAACAACCCCCTCCCACCTAGTTTTGGTGGGATTTTAAATCAGAAAAACCACCATGTTACGTCATAGCCAGTTACAGATAAATGTATACACTCCTCCCATTATTGCCCTAGCAGACTGCTGCGAGCTGATTCAAAAAATCGCTGAACACTAATGATGGGTTATTGCACTTACTCAATGAAGCTATACTGCTCCAGAAGGAACAGATGTTGTCGTTTAGTCGTTTAGTCATGTCCGACTCTTCGTGACCCCATGGACCAGAGCACGGCAAGCACGCCTGTCGTCCGCTGCCTCCCGCAGTTTGGTCAAACTCATGCTGGTAGCTTCGAAAACACTGTCCAACCATCTTGTCCTCTGCCATCCCCTTCTCCTTGTGCCCTCCATCTTTCCCAACATCAGGGTCTTTTCCAGGGTGTCTTCTTTTCTCATGAGGTGGCCAAAGTATTGGAGCCTCAGCTTCAAGATCTGTCCTTCCAGTGAGCACTCAGGGCTGATTTCCTTCAGAATGGATAGGTTTGATCTTCTTGCAGTCCATGGGACTCTCAAGAGTCTCCTCCAGCACCTTAATTCAAAAGCATCAATTCTAGATGCTATGGGCTTAATTGCTTACACTCATCTAGGATTTAAGCCATGGCAGAATTTAGCAACTTGCTTCTATATGTTTACAGCAAAAGCTGCTTTGGGGCAACATACATTCAACTTCTTTCTGCTGGCCTCCACTCCATGTTGTAGATTTGCCCTTTGACTAGGATGGTTTTCAGTAAATAGCATCATTGTGATGCAATGATGACTTTGTTTGTACTCCCATCACCTGAAAAATTGAAATATTGGAGGATTATTGGGTGATTATGGGAGGTATCATCATTCCAAGGTGGAACATCTATCCAGGCGTGTGGAACTTGTGGCTTTCCAGGTGTTGGAGTCCAGCTGTCACCAGCCCCATCAAGGCTGATAGCCAGGGATAACCAGAGATGTAGTCCAGCAATATCTGGATGCCCATAGCTTCCTTTTCCCTAGCAATCTCAGGGAAAGGATGGCCAAATCTGTCAATTTTAGATTCTGTCAGTTTTTCATTTTTACAATCTTAAGTACAGTTTGTCACATTTCTGCAACAGTGTCCACAAATGCGGGCACTTCAGAGTGCATTCCTCCTAATTTACACATTTCTGTATGCAATTTTGCCTAATACTCATTTTTACAATATGTTTCCCCTTCATCTAATGAATTTTTAAATGTTATTTTCGCTAAAAAAAAATGTTTTATGCACACTTTCTCTTAATTTTTCTCCTGTGTTTATGAGCACACTTTTTTTTTTTAGTTGAAAGACTGCACCACAAAAGTCAGAGAAGTGTGTTTTTGAAGGATAACTATGTTTCAGTTTGCATATTGTTTTGGGAATGCAAACTGAATTTCTTCCTCTAACCTTTATCTCAGCAGGTGTTATTTCAGATTTAGGTGATGGATTAGAGGTGTATTATGTGTGATTTTCAGTATTGGTAGGACAGGTTTTGTAGCAAAGTTCAAAACAGTTCTCTGTTGGGTATAGTCGAGATTAGAAAGAGTGTATGTTCTAAAGGTATATTTGAAGAACATTTCTCAATGTTTTCTGGATTCTTTATATGGATTTGTGTGTTTGCTGGGTATAAGAGATCCTTCATTTATGTGAAGAGATCAGATCCGCTGTTCCTAGCCTGGACCTCTCTAGATGTTTTGAACTACACTTCCCATCAGCCTCAACTATCATGACCAATGGCCAGGGGTAATGGCAGTCTATTTATATCAAGTATTTATATACAGCAGAAAAGATCCCAGAGTTTTTTTTTTTACAGAGCTGTTGAACAGTTCAGTTTCTAGTGCATAGATATTACAACGCATGATGCACATTATGTAACAGTTCCATGTCCTGAAGCCAAATTGCAAACCAGGCTCTGCTGCTCAACCACTTAAGTGTTGTACATTCTTCAGGAACTGCTACCATTTTGGAACCACCCTATGCTAAGTACAAGCATCTTCCATGTATCCTCCAAACACACACCTTAAAGAATCTCAGAATCATAGAAGTGTAGAGTTGGAAGGGACCCCAAGAGTCATCTAGTCCAAACCCCTGCAATGCAGGGATCCCAGCTAAAGCATCTATGACAGATGGCCATCCAACCTCTGTTTTGCTTCATCTTCCACAGCATCAACTAGTCCGGCGACTTATGGAGAGCCACAGGTTCCCCATCACTGATCTAGTCAAGTCCCCTCTATCCCAGCATCCTGTGTTCCAGTGGGGCCAATCAGATGTTTCCCTGAAAACCGCAAACAGGTCTCCCAACACAGGCTCCTTTCTGTATAGCTGTCATGGGTCATAGCCATTGATAGATTTATCAACGGCACTAAAGAATCATAAGCCAGCTTTTACGCAGAAGATAAGCACACTGAGAGTATATTTCCAATATTCCAGCTACTGGCGGGAAAGTAAGGAGCACTGGAGAAACGCAGAACATACAAAAAGGGGAATCACACGAAACTGTGAACCAAAACTGAGAAAGACAATGGAGAAAGGATGTGGGAGGGAGCAAGTTGAGATTTTTGTTTCCTCTGCCCCCCTCCCAGGCCCAACACAGAATATAGAATGTATCTATTTTCCTCTCTCTCTATCTCTTTTTCTTTAAAAAAAAAAAGAAAAAAGAGTCTTGCAATCTGGGCAATTTCCCACTCGGCTTGATGACAAAATGCATTTTCCTCAGAATAGCTGTAAATCACACGGAACTCCTACTGATAGCACTTTGCAGTAACAAGGAAAAAGCTTTTTTTCCTAAGCTGCGCCTCTACCCAAGATAATGGCTTCCACCGTCTCCTAGTCTGTGCCAGGTATGTTGTGAATAATGCATTCCTCCTATAACAGGATGCACTTCTGCTGGTCGAAACAGAGTCCTACACAGCGCTGGTAACGGTGGTTAGCATCACTGGGAACCTGCTGAAGCCCACACTTCAGTGGCAGAAACCACTGGTGACCTCCAGACCTTCTTTCTTGATGTATCTACCTATGAACAAGGGAAATAAGATGCAGCTTTTACTTGCCTCCGTGCCTTGTACCTCTGGACGATAGTACATATTGGACCTGAAGGGAGAGGTCTAGTGAACGGAGAGATTTGACATTGACAAAGAGGCAGATTCAGTTGGGAGGGGGGACCTCCTGAGGGCATTTTACCCGAGGAACGCCTCCCCCCCCCAAAAAAAAAAATCTGAAGTTGACAGCTATATGCCTAAAGTGTCTGGGCTTCCCCTTATAACAGGTGGAGGGAACCTGTTCTGTAGCTCAGTGGTAGAACATCTGCTCTGTACACAGAAGTCCCCAGGTTCAATCACTGGCCTCTTCATGTAGGTCTGGGAATATCCCCTACCTATAGTTAAAGCTATGGTTTTCCCAGTAGTGACGTACGGAAGTGAGAGCTGGACCATAAAGAAGGCTGATCGCCGAAGAATTGATGCTTTTGAATTCTGGTGCTGGAGGAGACTCTTGAGAGTCCCATGGACTGCAAGAAGATCAAACCTCTCCATTCTGAAGGAAATCAGCCCTGAGTGCTCACTGGAAGGACAGATCCTGAAGCTGAGGCTCCAATATTTTGGCTACCTCATGAGAAGAAAAGACTCCCTGGAAAAGACCCTGATGTTGGGAAAGATGGAGGGCACAAGGAGAAGGGGATGACAGAGGATGAGATGGTTGGACAGTGTTCTTGAAGCTACCAGCATGAGTTTGACTAAACTGCGGGAGGCAGTGGAAGACAGGAGTGCCTGGCATGCTCTGGTCCATGGGGTCACGAAGAGTCGGACGTGACTAAATAACAACAAAAACCCTATGGAGCCACTGCTAGTCCGTGTAAACCAGGGTTTCCAAACATGGGTCTCCTGCTGTTTTTGGACTACAATTTCCATCATTCCGGACAACTGGTCTTGCTAGCTAGGGTTGATGGGAGTTGTAGTTCAACAACAGCTGGAGACCCAAGCTTGGGAAACTCTGGTGTAGAGAATACTGAGCTAGATAGACCAATGGACTGACCTGTTATAAGGCAACTTCATATGTTTCTGTGCCGCTATGTTGACGGACTACAATGCCTGCCATCCTTGGCTGGGGCTGATGGGAGCTGCAGTACAACAACATCTGGAAGGACCAGAGGCCCCCCCCATCCCTTCCTCACAATATGCTTTTGGAAAAATGCTGTTGTTTGACATGCGCCACATACCCTACCCTGAGATTAAGTGCCACAGGTTGTATAATAACTATTCTTAAAGATAAATTACAATTAAACATTTCTACAATATTGTTCTCCAGAGGAGGATGGATGCAAACGTAGGTGGAATGTCCTGCATGAACTCCCATATGGGGAGGGATTTTTTGACAGCTGACCTTTTTCTCCATGGCTCTGTTTTTGTTTTGGTTGTGGACTATGCACACTGCTAAATTCAGCCTCAGCAATGTGATGGAAATATATATATTCATTCAGCGGAAACATGTGGCAGAGGGCTTGGCTGCCTTAGTTTGACCTCTGTCATGTTAGTTTCCTTCCATGTGCCATTAGAATGGGCCTGGTTTAGGAAACAGAATGATACTTATAATTAAGAACTATCTAAGCAGACACAAATATTTTCAGGAAAGGGGAGGAGATTTGTGAATGTTTTTACCTTTCCCCCTTAAAAAAAAGTGACTGCAAGAAATTGCTATACATGCTGGTAAATTCTGCTTGCATTCTTTGGGAATAAGTACACTTCCCTGGAGGCTACTGGAAAACTTCCTAAGGCTGATTCAAGTGTCTGAAAGACTAGCAGAACTCTTACATCACAGCATGTGCCTGAACATGTGAGCACTCTATCCCAGGAATGTGGCTTTACCCAAAGTCTTGGTTTCACCCACAGAACCTTGGGCGTTTGCTAAGGGTGTTAGAGCTGTTAGGGGATCCCTATGCCCCTTCCAGAGCTACAATTCCCAGAGTTCCCTGAAGGCTCTCTAGGAATTGAACTGGGGTATTGAAATGACCCACAGTTTTAAGAGCTGTCCCACACTGAAGCTGAAAGTTCTCAAGCAGGAATTATTGGTGTGTCCCCATGAGATAGAAAAGTGAATAAAACTCCCACATCTCCTTTAAGTAAGGTCCTCTTTGGATACTCTTG
The DNA here is from genome assembly GCF_027172205.1 of Podarcis raffonei. Taxonomy (NCBI): domain Eukaryota; kingdom Metazoa; phylum Chordata; class Lepidosauria; order Squamata; family Lacertidae; genus Podarcis; species Podarcis raffonei. The sequence goes on from NC_070602.1 coordinate 13,466,403, forward strand.
CATCATCATTTCATTATTTATACCCCACCCATGTGGGCGGACATATAAAAACATAATATGACATCAAACATTAAAAACTTTGCAATACAGGGATGATGATGATGATGATGATGATGATGATGATGAAGAAGAAGTTTGGATTTGATATCCCGCTTTATCACTACCCAAAGAAGTCTCAAAGCGGCTAACATTCCCCTTTCCCTTCCTCCCCCACAACAAACACACTGTGAGGTGAGTGAGGCTGAGAGACTTCAGACAAGTGTGACTAGCCCAAGGTCACCCAGCAGCTGCATGTGGAGGAGCGGGGAAGCGAACCCGGTTCACCAGATTATGAGTCTACCACTCTTAACCACTACACCACACTGGCTCTCAGATGTCTTCTAAAAGTCAGATAGTTGTTTACTTCCTTGTGTTCCACAAGGTGGGTGCCACTACTGAGAATGTCCTCTGCCTGGTTCCTTGTGACTTCACTTCTCACAGTGAGGGAACTGCCAGAAGGTCCTCAGAGCTGGATCTCCGTGTCCAGGCTGAATGATGGGGAGTGGAGACGCTTCTTCAGGTATACTGGGCTGAGGCCATTTATGTCATAGTCCTCTACTGCCAGCCACAGCAGAATTAAGTGGAGGAAGAAGCCAGACCACCAGCTGAGTCTCGGGGGGGGGGGGTTGGTACTTGCCTGGAGACAGAGTCTGTATACAATGTTCAGTCCTAAGGTCAAGAGTATCTCAGTTCACATAGTAAGATGATCAGGGGGTCAAGAAAGCCGAAGGTCCAAGGTCTCAAGAATCAAGAAGCAGCAGCAAGGTCTGCCCAGGAACAATGAATGTTGTTTCCAGCAACTGACTGAGGTGGGAAACCCTGCTGAAGAAAGCTGGAGCCAGCTGCTTCACATCAGGAGCAAGAAGGCTGATGAGCAGCAGGTGGAGTCACTTTGCCTTCTTCCCCTTCAGGCTGCTGCTCAGCAGGTGAAGCTGACTCCTGACCCATGACAATTTAGGGCTTTAAAGGTCAGCACTAACACTTTGAATTGTGCTTGGAAATGTACTGGGAGCCACTGTAGGTCCTTTAGGTCCTAGAAGGCTATATGGTCCCGGTGGCCGCTCCCAGGCACCAGACTAGCTGCTGTATTTTGGATTAGTTGTAGTTTCCAAGTCACCTTCAAAGGTAGCCCCATGTAGAGCGCATTGCAGTAGTCCAAGCAGGAGATAACCAGAGCATGTACATCTCTATGCAACTGCCCTATTTCAACTTCTTCTGGGATCAGCCTCTGAGTAGGTGATCCATTCCCCTGCCTCACCTCCTCCTTCGTTGTTTCTGAACTCCCCATTTGTGAAACAAATGGTTTGAGTTTCCAACGCTTACTCAGTCGTTTGAATCTCGCCTAACATTATACTTTCAATTTGCCACCATTATGGTTTCATTTGACATTCAATATATGGTAATAGCAATGAATTGGCTAGATATGGAGTGTCATATACTTGGTAAGGATAGCATTTCATTGTAATGTAAAGGAGTTTTAGTGCACAGAGGCTTTTCAAAAGCCATTCTTTATATGCCTTTCCCCTTCCAACAGAACAGTAAATGTGATAGTAGAAAAAGAAACCTGGAAGCAAATGTTTGGTAGGAAAACTTTAAGGAAATCTCTACCTCCCTTGCATGGCCCTAAATCTTTTCCGGGGTTTCCCTCAGCCCTCTGGAGCAGATAAGGGGGTGGGGGGAGGAGAAGAGGAAGGGAAGTTTCACTGATCAATTGAAAGTCATTCTGGTGGTGAAATTATTTAGTTGAATTCCATCCAGAATAATTACACCATCAGAAAGTCGGACTTGCCTTCAAAATTTCAACTGCTGACCATTTAGTAAACTACTGGCATGGCCCTTTCCCATGCATTGTCTTACTGGATGATGCAGAATATAATAATAATAATAATAATAATAATAATAATAATAATAATAATAATAATAATTTATTTATACCCTCCCATCTGGTTGAGTTTCCCCAGCCACTCTGGGCAGCTCCCAATCGAGTGTTAAAAACAATGCATCATTAAATATTAAAAACTTCCCTAAACAGGGCTGCCTTCAGATGTCTTTTAAAAATAAGATAGCTGCTTATTTCCTTGACATCTGATGGGAGGGCGTTCCACAGGGCGGGTACCACTACCAAGAAGGCCCTCTGTCTCGTTCCCTGTAACCTCAGTTCTCGCAATGAGGGAACCGCCAGAAGGCCCTTGGCGCTGGATCTCAGTGTCTGGGCTGAACAATGGGGGTGGAGACGCTCCTTCAGGTATATAGGACTGAGGCCGTTTAGGGCTTTAAAGGTCAGCACTAACACTATATAAATCAGCCCTGAGTGCTCACTGGAAGGACAGATCCTGAAGCTGAGGCTCCAATACTTTGGCCACCTCATGAGAAGAGAAGACTCCCCGGAAAAGACCCTGATGTTGGGAAAGATTGAGGGCACAAGGAGAAGGGGATGACAGAGGACGAGATGGTTGGATAGTGTTCTCGAAGCTACCAGCACGAGTTTGACCAAACTGCGGGAGGCAGTGGAAGACAGGAGTGCCTGGCGTGCTCTGGTCCATGGGGTCACGAAGAGTCGGACACAACTAAATGACTAAACAACAACAACAACAACACTATATAAGAGGCCTCGGGCCACCCCTCCTCCTTTCTTACAACAGGTTCATAAAGCGGGCCAGTATAATGATGTTCAAACTGCCGCAGTCTGTGTGGGTGTCTTCCTAAGAAAACAAAGGAGCCAAGGCAATGAGTTAGAGCAAGAAAACTGCAGAGATGAGTCAAACAACCCTCTCCTCTCTTCCTCAGCTGAGGGAGCCACCCATAGCTGCTTCACCTGATCAAAGAGGATGGGGTTGCGGGGGGAGAACCCCCGAACTAGACAGCGTGTGCATCTCTGCACTCCAACACACACTCCCAGCATGGGAAAGGTTTCGACGTTCCCCTGTCTAACAAGCGCTTCCTCTGCATTCCATCCAAATAAGCAATTGCCCTTTGTTGTAGAAAAGCAGAATAAATATTGACTCGCCAAATACCATGGGAGAAAATGGATAAAGAAAGAGACCCTCTCCCCCTGACAAACACCCAGCAGACCCAAGGATAATGGAAATGTATAATTGCCACCTGACGCAGGCAAGTCAGATATACTTTGCCGTTTGCACTAAGCATTTATTTAAAAGTCAAGGTTGCTGGAGGTTTCCAAGGGATCCATTTAGGCATAATGTTTGTCTGCTTGCACTCTGCTTTTCTGGCTTAGCGCACGGAGGCTGTCCCCAAGCAAGGTGCCCTTTGGCGGAAAACAACAGGCCGCGGGGAATCTATTATAAAAGAAACAGTTTGATGGAATAAACATGCCACTATGTATTCTGCAAGAAAGGATGCTTACTCTGCAGCAACCCTGTTTACATAACTGGGAATACTCCAGTGTTTGCATTTTCAGGAGGGCAGCTAGGTTTTTAAAAAAGCAGAAGGGATGCTCGAGGAATTTGGTCTTCCCAAATACCACTACAAACTGCCCTGATGCACACCTCTCAGGCTAATGTGCAAATCAGGAGGACACAGCTGTCCACTGGGTTTAGTAGTTCTCTGCGTGTTACAATGCAGGCCTTAGCTCAAAGAAAGTATTTTCCGCATGTCTTGAAATGCCCATTTTGAGAGAAAGGATGCTCAGAAATATGTCTTCACACACATATTTGAATGCAAGTTGTGTGCCAGTTAACTTTCCAGAAAATGAAATCGAATTGGCCAATGGGTGAATGCATACGAAAGACTGGAAATAGAATGATTTGCCCAAAAATGAAAATTACAAGAAACTCCTACTATTGCGGAATGGCAGGCGAAGATGATGGACTTTGCTGAGTTGGCCAGACTGACTTGCAGGATCCGAGATCAGGACGATCAGAAATTTCAGAAAAATTGGAGTAAATTTATTGTATATTTAAATGATAATTGTAAGAATTTGAAGACACTAGCAGGATTGAAGTAAATCCTACAATGTAGAGAAATTGTAGAGAGTCAGAATGCGCGAGTGGATTTGATATGGGATACAAGTTGAAGGGAAGGAGGGAAGTCGTAAGCTTGGCGGAGCAAAAAAAGGTTTATATGTTGATCAATGTGTTGTTTGAAAAAGTGTGTAAGGAAAAACAATAAGAATTTATTTGGGGGGGGAATAGAATGATTTGCCCACCCCTCAAAAAATAAGAGCTTGTGTTTTGTTACATTTATTATACCACCTGTCCTTCCAAACGAGGCTGTGTTTCAAATTCCATCTCTCAATGTGGGGAAGTGAGCAGTGCCTTCTCTGTGGTGGCTCCGTTATGAACCTCTCTACTCAGAGCAGGTTTCCCCAACTTGAGGCCCTCCAACAATTTTGGACTACTGGCCCGCTTTATTCCTGGCTCGCATCATTCCTGGTCATTGGCCAGGCTGTCCGGGGATGAGGGAAATTGGAGTCCTACATTATTGAAGCTACAAGAAAGGAAATTCTGACGAAACATCAGGAATAACTTTTTGACAGTAAGAGCTGTTCAACAATGGAACGGTCTCACTTGGGAGGTGATGGACTCTCATTCATTGGAGGTTTTCAAGCAGAGGTTGGATGGCCATCTGTCATTGCTGCTTTAGCTGAGATTCCTGCATTGCAGGGGGTTGGACTAGATGACCCCCAGTGACCCCTTACAACTCTACAATTCTGTGATCTGGAGTGCACAAGGTTGGAGAAGGACCAATAAAGCTTCTATGCTGCAGTCGTAGTTGGCATTTGCAAATTAGCTGCTTTATTTTCTGATATAGATTTAGTAGCTGCGCTGTTTCTTTTCAGTTTTGTTTTATTTCAAATATTTCTTACCCACCCTTTATCAAAAGGACAATGTGTGAATAAGTACCAATGGTGTGAATAACACAAATCCACACAGCATATAGAAAGAATTGTAAGCCAACCAACAGCCTTAACAAAACAATCAAATAAAACAGAAAAAGACATAACAGAATGTAATTCCTACAAAAATATACAATGCTAAATGCTGCCTGAATAAACCCCTGGCACCATGCTATTTCCGATTATAAGTAAGACTCCTTTTGGCTGTGTGTTTTGCACAGTTTTGGGCGAGAGCATCTTGAGGCTATCAAGCAGAATATGACTCAGGGTTGTGGAGCCTCTGGCCTACAGGCCGACTTTGGCTCACTAGGGGTCTGAATTTGGCCCACAAGGCTGTTCCTGGCAAAAAAGAGAGGAGGAATCCGTTGTAGCAGGAATCTCGATGCAAACCACCTTTGTGATGGTGCAGCAAGGCAGTCTCCAACCACCCAGCAGCTGATCCCTTTTCAATGGGTTTTCAATACAAACCACCTTCATGATCATAGAAGCAAAGAATCATAGAATTGTGAGTCAGAAGGGACCTCATGGGTCATCTACTCCAGCCCCCTGCAACGATCCTGGGAATGCAGCTCTGAATAGGCTCATTGCCTGATGCCAACCTGGAGTGATCCAAGATGTCTTGGTCCAACTCAGCTAAAGCCTGGATCCCCTTCAATTGGCCTGATTCAGTTTGGGCTTCAGCCAAATCGGGTGCATATCCCTAATATACAGCCATCACAACTGGTTGCTTTGCCTTCCATGGTACATGCGAAAAGTCTCTCTTTCAACATAATGCCAAAGGTGAGGAAATCAAGGAGAGCGGGGGGCATGGTACTGATTGCTTCGGTCTTGTTTCCCTTTTGCATTGCACAAAACATTTCTAGTGTGCCATCATTTCCCCCCCCCCCCAAGAAATGATGTAATAACCTTGGATACCAAACCATTCCATATTCTGCTCTTACTACTGGGACAAAGCTGGCTGCACTTTAAGTCTATATGGTTCTCAATTCATTTGCCAATAGCACATATTTTAAAGCCCTTTGCTTTCCAATTTTGATATTACTGTCATCTGTGATACCTATTAGCTACTCATGGTTCTGCTCCCTGTTAATTAGCACTGTATAGCAGCAGGAATTTATTAATAACGATTCCCTTGATCCCAGTACAGTCTACCTTTTATCCCCTATAACTGCTTTTTAAAAAATCATAGTAATTATGGTTAGAAGTAGAATACCTTGCTCTTACAGATACATCATAATAGAGCAATTATTGGCGAACAGTTTTTCCAACTTGATTATAATGATTCTAATCATTTTCTGATCCAGGTAGCCTGAGGAAATGGGAAAAGGTTGGGTTCACCACTGCATCTGTAATAGATACCGTTGCATGGGTATCAGAAGTTTTCAGCTATAATCATAGAATCATGGAACTGTAGAGTTGGGAAAGGACCTCACAGGTTCATCTAGTCCAGCCCCATGCTAAAATCCAGGAATCACAGTTAAAGCATCCCTGACAGATGGGCATTGTCACAGACTGGTTGGATGCACAGGAATGGTGGGATGAACCAGCTGGGAAACCCCCAAGGGAAGAAGGCTCAGAGCCAGGGGATTGGTGGTGGGACAACAATGAGTGGTCAGAGGGAGAAGAGGGAGAAGACTGAGGGGGGCTTATTGGGTGGGGGCATCTGTGGCAGAGAGAAGTCCAGAATCAGGGGCAGAAGCTGAAGCAGGAGAGGAGGGAGGCCAAGAAGCAGAGATGAGTCCATCTAGTGAAGAGGCACAGGTGTTCCCCCTCTTGCTGTGATAAGCTCCCCTCCCTCCCCAGGTGGGAGGAGGGTGGCGCTTTGGGTTAAACCACAGAGCCTAGGACTTGCTGATCAGAAGGTTGGCAGTTCGAATCCGCGCGATGGGGGTGAGCTCCTGTTGCTTGGTCCCTGCTCCTGCCAACCTAGCAGTTCGAAAGCACGTCAAAGTGCAAGTAGATAAATAGGTACCGCTCCGGCGGAAAGGTAAATGGCATTTCCGTGCGCTGCTCTGGTTCGCCAGAAGCGGCTTAGTCATGTTGGCCACATGACCCAGAAGCTGTACGCCGGCTCCCCAGAGTCGGTCACGACTGGACCTAATGGTCAGGGGTACCTTTACCTTTACCTCACCAGTCTCCCAGAATCATGAGAGGCATGAAGAGGGCCGAGGAGAAGTTAGCTTCACACAGGCGCAGTATCGGATTGTTTGGGGAAAACCCAGGAGAGGAGGGAGACTGTTGTGGGGAGGCAGTGACTTTCAGTCTCAGCAACTGCTTCATGGAGGCAGGACCTGCCAGAGATGAGTTGCTGTGCCCTTTAGGCCTGATACTCCTGTGCAGATCCTGTTTTTGCTCATGAAGAGTTAACACCAACTCGCTCAGTGTGATTTACTGCTGGCTCACTCCTGTAAGCCATCCAACCTGTGTTTAAAAACTGCCAACGAAGGAGAATCCACCACCTTAAGGGGTCTGAAGCTGGGAAGGGGGTCATGGGTTGGGGGCAGGGGCAGGAGCAGGGGGTTGAGTGCATTGTGATGGGTTGGACTTGATGGCCCTTTGGGGTCCCTTCCAACTCTACAATTCTATTCTTCTTCTCCAGGCTAAACATACCCAGCTCCCTCAACTGTTCCTCATTAGCTTTGGTTTTTACAGACCCTTTATCATCTTGGTAGATTGGTGTCCATTCACCCCAGGGGCAGGGAACCTATGACCCTAAATGTTGCTGGACTCCATTGCCACCAGCCCAAGCCAGCATGGCCAATGGTCAGGAATTACCGGAGTTGTAGTTCAGAACTGTTGGGAAGGCCACAGGTTTGTGCTAGTCTGCAGTCTGATGACTAGTTCAGGCTTTCTGTATTAATGGATATGGAGTCATGAACTTCTAGTGAAATGGTGGCAATAGTGGAACCTGGTGATAATAACTCCCATTCGCCTCCCCCAGCATTGCCAGTGACTAAAAAAGTTATCATTTGAGGGTGGATTGACCCCCTATTCTTTAGCATGTTCCTGCCTCACTTATGGCAGCATCTGAATCTCAGAAGTGATGACTTCAGGGAAGTCTTTCCTTTTTCTGTTGCCACATAGGAAAGGAAGCCAACCCATCACTCCTTCCTCCAGCAACTAGAGTCCCATTATTTAAGCAGAGTTTCTGAAAGTCAGACAGGCAATCTCATTCCCTTATGGCACACGCGAGGCCCAGCTCTCAATATTAAATTGTTTGGGGGACAGCTCTTAATCTTCTCGGTTAGAACTCATGTCAATAGTTTAGACGTCTTGAGCAAAAACAAGTGATGGATTGATTGTTTTTTGGCCTGCTGAGATATCATATATCTCAATCCCTGGGCTCTCAGATAAGGCCTAGGGGTTGGCTGCCAAGGGGCCTCCCACACAATCATTTTCGGTACTAGATGGGCTCAGACGGACATCACTCAGTTGTGCCGGGGGAATCCAGATGCTGCTCATTTGTTGTGAGGAAGCCAGGTCTAAGAAACTGTCCGCTTTAAAGGAAAAGGTAAACCAGCCTAGTCTGCTCTTGCTCTTCAGCAACATAGGCAGTCCATTGGTCCATCTAGCTCAGAATTGTTGACACTGACTGTCTGTGACTCTCCAAGGTTTCAGACAAGGGACATGCCTAACCTGTAGACGCAGAGGATTGAGCAGCCAGATATAAGCCAGATGTTCTACCACTGAGCTATGGCCCTTCCCCCAAACCTCCCATCTGCCCCAGCCAAGTCCATCAAGCTTAGTATTGCCAACAGTGACTGACATCAACTCTCAAGGTTTCAGGAAGGAGTATTTCCCAGCCATACCTGGATCAGCCCTGGGAACTTTTGCACGAAAGTTATGTTCTCCACCCCTGAGCCACATTCATTCCACCTATGGCCAGGGCAGAGGTGGAGACAGCTGGAAAAAAACCTTTAAGCATTTGAATAAAAGCACTGACAGGGCCATTCATTTACTGATGTATATAAACTGTGAATTTCACGAAAAGGGAGCTCTATAGCCAATGAGAACTGGGGCAAAGTGTGAGAGGCAGGGTGAATTTCACGTGCTGATTTGAACTAAACTGCCATATTCTTGGCTGCTGTTCCTTAGTTATTACCTTTATTAGATTATAACTTACTTGTCTCTCTTCCTGTTGTCTGACCGCTCCTGCACCAAAAGATGGGGAGGGTGCTATTTCTAAGGTGACAAAAACATTAGCATGCACGCATGAACTGTCAGGGGTTGGTGTGAAGGCATTGTGCAGAAACGCACAAAGCTGTTTAGTGTCTCTTGCAAAATCAGCCCGCGTTGATCAAACCAGCAGCAATTGTAATAAGAAATGCAACTCAGAGGAATAATAATCACAACAATTGTTTCCCCACGCATTATGGCAGTTCTTTCCAAAGTAGTCCTATTACCATAATTGGATCGCTCCTGAGTGAGTGGTACTGTGGACTAGTGCCAAAGCACCACCCCTTTTCTTTCGTTTAAAGTAAAGGAGATGTTTATTTCATCAGTTGTTTTGAAGGGAGGTGCAACTGTTTCGGAGGGGTCAAAGGATGAGAAGGGGGCATCAAACCGAAAAAACGGCTAACATCAAGCTGAAAAACAGCCGGCAGTCAAAATGATGGACAGCCAAAGCACTCTCTGACCCCTGGCATTTCTGTTTAGTTCTTCATGTTTATATGGCAACTTTCTTCCATGAAAGACGGAAAACCAAGGTAGTCAACACAAGTACTATTAAATATACTAGGTCTCTTGCCAGGCCAATTGAATGGGCCAGGCTCTCTCTAAGTTTTCTTCCACCAGCTGAAGTGGGTTGGGGGTGGATGTTTTGTCCTGGGGGATATTAAGAAACCACTGGTTCCAGACATATGGTCAGAACTGGTTCACTGGGTGGAGTGGAGCCACCACACTTGCCTCCCTGAAGGTTGGGCACTGCTGTTTCCTGGGAGACACGGAGAAGTGAGGCACTGCAGAGGTCAACATGTATGGGTGCATTGGTGTAGCCAATACAGTGGTACCTCGGGTTAAGAACTTAATTCGTTCTGGAGGTCCGTTCTTAACCTGAAACTGTTCTTAACCTGAAGCACTACTTTATTTTTATTTTTTAAATAATATTTTATTAAGTTTAACAATAGAAAAGTAGAACAATAAAAACACAAAGAAAATATAAAACACAACAATACAAACTTTCACGATACATAAAATACAAACATTTAACAAGAAAACAAAAAAAGACAATCAACACTCAAAAAGTAGAATAAGAAAAACACAAATCACTCTTTTCCAATTATTCATCTTCAATTAACTTATTTTCCTGACTTCCTCACGCCTCCCTTTTTTATATCCCTTTTTAACAATTAGTTCAGCAAATTCGTATCCTACTACTTTATCCTTTTTTATTTTACCCCCCAAATTTCAAATTTTTATCTCTTATTACTAGAACCCCTTCATTTTAATTCAATGTCATCAGCATTCATACATTTTACAATACTTCTGTAAATAAGTTTTAAATTTCCTCCAATCTTCTTCCACCAACTCTTCTCCCTGGTCTCGGATTCTGCCAGTCATCTCAGCCATTTCCATATAGTCAATTACTTGCATCTGCCATTCTTCCAAGGTGGGTAACTTAACCTGAAGCACTACTTTAGCTAATGGGGCCTCCCGCTGCCACCGCACAATTTCTGTTCTCACCCTGAAGCAAAGTTCTTAACCCGAGGTACTATTTCTGGGTTAGCGGAGTCTGTAACCTGAAGCGTCTGTAACCCAAGGTACCACTGTACAGCTCTCCTGCCAGTGCATTCACAAGGTGCCAACCTCCACAACACCTCACTCCTCCTACTAAGCAACAGCTTCCCGATGGTCTCGCTCAAGGCAACCTTTTAGGTCCCTGAGCTAAGTGTGTTGAGGAACTGGGGGTTGGACTACTTAACCCTTGGAGTCCCTTCCAACTCTACATTTCTATCATTCTATGAACCAGAGTGCTGGTGGCAAAAGACAACCAGCACACTGGAGAATGGCTAATGGAGGCCACAAGCACACACTGGCCTATCTTGACTTGCTTGTGACTCTAGTTTATTTGTTTTTATTGAGGTTTAGTCTCTTCAAATACATTTCCCGCCCCACCCCCCACTTTCCTCTCCATGCCCGATTTAGTTGATTATTCCAGTTCAAATGAGTACCACAAATAACCTTCTCTTACCTCACAGAAACTGAGAAGTTTCTAGACATCCTGTTATTGACCTTTTCATTCCCTCAGCACTTAAGAGTTTGAGCCTTCCTTGGCTGCAGAGAAATCCAGCCAATATACTGGTACCTCTTAGAGCAGGAGCCAGGGGACATTTGGCTCCCCAAATGCTGTTGAACTACAGCTCCCATCAGCCCCAGGAAGCACAGCCAATGGCCTAAGACAGGCTTCCTCAACCTCGGCCTTCCAGATGTTTTGAGGCTACAATTCCCATCATCCCTGAGCACTGGTCCTGCTAGCTAGGGATCATGGGAGTTGTAGGCCAAAAACATCTGGAGGGAGAAAGCTTCCTCACACTTGCCTTAAAGCATTAACAGTATTTGTTTCTTTCACATCTTTCTCAAAAGAGGGTCACGTGGTTAACAAGGTCCATGGAATAACAGTCAATTACATTTAATACTAATAATTCCAGTAATAAATAACAACAAATCCATGCCTTTCGACTGAGAAAATGGCTTTCCTTTTCAACAGTGGCCCACCCTCTTGTTTATGTGGAGAAAAGAACTGGGACAATAAGGTGAAGGTCTGATTCCATCGTCTCCTCAGAATAATTACAAGGTATTTGATATTCTGCCCTGAGCTTATTTCTTCCACAGCTGGCCAGTAACCATAAACATTTCTCAATTCTTATTCCAAGCATTTATATCAGTTGGAAATTACTGTGCAATCCTTTCTGAGCCCAAGAGCACCAGCCAACTAAACAAATGCAAATAATTCATTTGATCTATTAACAGCCAGACAGAAGAGTCTCTTTCACTTAAAATTAGAGCATAAATATTTTTTTCTGCAGCATATTTTTCCATTCAAGGTTTGTTTGTTTTTGTTTTTTATGGGTGGGGGGGCATGGAGGAATTGCTTTTGTCTCAGGCACAGTTTTCCTGTATACTAGGAGTATGCACTGGATTTGGAAGCAAGAAGTCAAAGTGGGGATTTCTGAAATGGTGCCTCAATGATCCAGAAACAAAAATGCTGCAGAAAAGCGTTTTCTGAAAACAAAAGCAATGGCCAGTCCAGTATCTTTAAAAAGAGGAAGCATCTATTACCTTTCAATTTTGGGGCAGAAAAGGTAAAAAGGTAAAGGACCTCTGGATGGTTAAATCCAGTCAAGGGCGACTATGGGATGTGGCACTCATCTCGCTTTCAGGTCGAGGGAGCCAGTGTTTGTCCACAGACAGCTTTCCAGGTCATGTGGCCAGCAGGAATAAACTGTTACTGGTGCAACGGGACACTCTGATGGAAGCCAGAGTGCATGGAAATGCTGTTTACCTTCCTGCCACAGCAGTACCTATTTATCTATTTGCACTGGTGTGCTTTTCAACTGCTAGGTTGGCAGAAGCTGGGACAGAGCAATGGGAGCTCACTCTGTCACGGGAATTCGAACCACTGACCTTCCGATTGGCAGGCCCAACTAGATCTGCAGACAAGGTGATGGATCCTGCTACATTTCAGAAGGATAGCTGCCATGATTTCCCCTTAAGGGCAGCCTTTACCATTTTGAGGTACGTGAAATCCCTGAATCTTCCTTTAGTGTTTTGTGGTTCGGTCAGTTGGGCTGAAAAGAGCAGAAGAAGCCTTATACAGTATCAGAATGGGCTATCGACCTCAGTATGGAAACACGGAAGCAGCTCCCTAGGGCTTCAGGCAGGGAGTCTTTCTCAGACGCAGGAGATGCTCAGGACTAAACCTGGGACCTTCTGCCTCTATCACTGACCTACAGCCCTTCCCCACAACCTCATAGTGTTGCAGTCTGATTTTGAAAGCCCTTCTCCTTCCATCCTCTGGTTTCAAACAATTGAATCCACACACCAGAGTCTGCCGTTCCTGTGGATTTAATAAAACGGCCTATTAGATTATGTTTCTTATCAAGTGCAGTGTTGTGAACTTTATCACGTCTAAGTAACCATTCACAAATAATTCACAAATAATAGGAAACGTGTGATAGGCTCATTTCCACCAAGGATAACAAAACCCGACCAGGCTTCCCAAAACAAATGCAGCCTCTCTTTTTGAAGGAGAAGGAACATTCCTACTGGCTGACTTCACAAGCCTGCTGGGTTGACACCAGGTTGAAACGAATTTATATGGAATGATCTGGCAGGCTCTACAGCGCTGGCTTTATCTCTCGCTCAAATGTTTTATCAGTTGTGTCCTGTTTTCTGCTTCGTTGACAATTCTGTTCTCACCTAATCAGATAAAGTTCTACTATATTGGAGATTCATCCAACAAAAACATCCAAATCCTAAACCTTGTTTTGCATCGTTTTCACCCTGGCTTGAAATTAATTTACTTGGAAGTGAGTCCCAGCGAGGGACGATTCATCCTTTACTTTGTGAACTTGAGTACAGAAAAAAGAAAAACACCAATGGAGTTTTTTAAATGGAAAAATACAAGAATGGTTTCATCAGCTGCGAATGATACACTTTACATGGAAATGACCAGATTGTTGAGCTTTTTTTTTTTTAAGAAACCACTGAAATTGTTTAAAAAAAAATTAGACAACCCCCCCCTTTTTTTTTTAACAAAAATGCCAAAAACCCGCAGTTTTTTGGTATACTTGCCGAAGAACCAGGACAAACTGCCACCTTCCGAAAATTCCCGGTAATGTCTGGGAAAATTCAGACAAAGGGCAGCCCTAATTAAAGCACCTAGATAAAACACACAAAACACTTTTTTGCAGGAAAACCCAACAATTTAAATGTACATTGCACCCATCAGAACTGACAGCAAGGGTGTTGAGCAACACCTCCATTTGCCCTGCCACATTTGCCCTGGGGAAACACAGTCTTTAGCGCTGAATTGTAACAAATAGCATGTGGGTTATCCACGAATTGCTGTTTTTTCCAATTTATCAGAAAGCACATGACAAGAAGAAGAAGAAGAAGAAGAAGAAGAAGAAGAAGAAGAGGAGGAGTTTGGACTTGATATCCCACCTTCCTCTCCCCTTAAAGGTAAAGGGACCCCTGGCCATTAGGTCCAGTCATAACCGACTCTGGGGCTGCGGCACTCATCTCGTTTTATTGGCCGAGGGAGCCGGCATACAGCTTCCGGGTCATGTAGCCAGCATGACTAAGCCGCTTCTGGCAAAACCAGAGCAGCGCACGGAAATGCCGTTTACCTTCCCGCCGGAGTGGTACCTAGTTATCTACTTGCACTTTGATGTGCTTTCAAACTGCTAGGTTGGCAGGAGCAGGAACTGAGCAACATGAGCTCACCCCGTCACGGGGATTCGAACCGCGACCTTCTGATTGGCAAGTCCTAGGCTTAGTGGTTTAACCCACAGAGCCACCCGCGTCCCAGTTCCTCTCCCCTTAAGGAGCCTCAAAGTGGCTCACAATCTCCTTTCCCTTCCTCCCCCACAACAAACACTCTGTGTGGTGAGTGAGGCTGAGAGACTTCAGAGAAGTGTGACTAGCCCAAGGTCACCCAGCCGCTGCATGTGGATGAGCAGGGAAGCGAACCCGGTTCACCAGATTACAAGTCTCACCATTCTTAACCACTACACCACGCTGACAAGTGGAAAACTGCTCAGATCCACGCTTTCTATGAGTAGTGGAAGTGTGGATAAGCCCTCTGTCATTCAAACACCTGTACTGGCAATTTGTACCAGCGTTCAACCTTTGTTAAGGGTGCTGAGAGTTGTTTGGAAGTTACTATTTCCCTCAGAGAGCTAAAATTTCCAGAGTTCCCTGCAAAGATGGATTGATTGTCAAATCACTATGAGAATTGTAACTCTCTGAGTGGAAACAGGGGTCTCCAAACCGTTCTCATCACCCTTAACAGACCACAGTTCCCAGAATCCTTTGGGGGAAGACATAACCATTTTAAATGGCATAGCAGTATTTTAAATTTATGGTGAGAATGGAGAATGGATTTCTATGGATACCCAGTGGCAGCTCTCACCACAGCTCATGGAAGCAAAATTTCTAGCACCACCCCTGTTGACAAAGAGGTCAAATCGTCCAAGGCGCTTTCCGCTCTCTTCACATTTGTATGCAGTTATTCATCGCAGGTGCATTTTCAAAAAAAGAGAAAAGAATAAATAAAGCCATAAAAATAGCTTTTCTCCTTCAAGTTAAGAGCACAAGGAGTAAAATGTAATGTAAAAAAACATAAACCGGGTTGCTATGCAATTAACTGAAAATTTAATGAGCAGTAAAAACACAATTAGGCTGCTGTAATGCATTCAACCTGTATTTCTCTTTCATCCATTTAAAAGGGCTCTATAGGTGTGCAGTTGGCATAACAAATAAGCCATAAATTAGGCCTATTATGTCTCAGTGAGCCACGTGCCCACGTAGCAGTGGATGGGAGAGAGCAGGCATGAAGTGGACTTAGCTCCACGACAACTTCATTTGAGCAAGAGTCGGTAATTGTAGATTGGCGATGAGTCTTCATTGCCCAACTAGATGAGACCCAGTGCTTAGTCAATTAATTGATTAGATCCAATGACTGAAAAGAAAAGAAAAGCACACCACATTTTGGGATGATTGAAAATGTGCTCAGGTATCAGGTTGTTTAAAACTGCAAATTATTTTTAATTCAAGGAGTTGCATCATCTTCAGGTGTTGTTGCTGTTGTTTAGTCGTTTAGTCATGTCCAACTCTTCGTGACTCCATGGACCAGAGCACGCCAGGCACTTCTGTCTTCCACTGCCTCCCGCAGTTTGGTCAGACTCATTTTTGTAGCTTCATAGACACTATCCAACCATCTCGTCCTCTGTCGTCCCCTTCTCCTTGTGCCCTCCATCTTTCCCAACATCAGGGTCTTTTCCAGGGAGTCTTCTCTTCTTATGAGGTGGCCAAAGTATTGGAGCCTCAGCTTCACGATCTGTCCTTCCAGTGAGCACTCAGGGCTGATTTCCTTAAGAATGGATCAGTTTGATCTTCTTGCAGTCCATGGGACTCTCAAGAGTCTCCTCCAGCACCATAATTCAAAAGCATCAATTCTTCGGCGATCAGCCTTCTTTATGGTCCAGCTCTCACTTCCATACATCACTACTTCAGGTGTTAGGTACCGTCATAAAATATTTGTACCATCTTCTCTCACATGTGAGAAGGAAGGCAAAGCTATTTGGGGGGTTCGATTGAGCAGGGCTCTTCTCACACTCTGGAATTACTGCTTGTTCATGGGCTTGTTGTTGTTGTTTAGTCGTTTAGTTGTGTCCGACTCTTCGTGACCCCCTGGACCAGAGCACGCCAGGCACTCCTGTCTTCCACTGCCTCCCGTAGTTTGGTCAGACTCATGCTGGTAGCTTCAAGAACACTATCCAACCATCTCGTCCTCTGTCGTCCCCTTCTCCTTCCCAACATCAGGGTCTTTTCCAGGGAGTCTTCTCTTCTCATGAGGTGGCCAAAGTATTGGAGCCTCAGCTTCACGATCTGTACTTACAGTGAGCACCCAGGGCTGATTTCCTTCAGAATGGATAGGTTTGATCTTTTTGCAGTCCATGGGACTCTCAAGAGTCTCCTCCAGCACCATAATTCAAAAGCATCAGTTCTTCAGCAATCAGCCTTCTTTATGGTCCAGCTTTCACTTCCATACATCATGGGCTAGAAGGTTTTAATTCAGAGTAGAGAAGGTTTTAATTCAGAGTAGAAGTTTTTCTCCTTCTCTCGTAACATAGAATTCACGGGGATCCAAATGAACCTGAACTTGGAAGATTCAGGACAGATAAAAGGAATTTCTTTGTCACACAACATGTAGTCAGACTAGCATCAGGAAATGGGCAGAGGAGGAATGGTGGAGACCACCTCCCCAGCCTGACCCTTCCAGAGAAAAAGGAGACAGTTCAGAATTACAACAGGGGTTTGAGGGAGATCACAGCTCAGAGGTGGATGAGGGGAAAGCTAGGAAATAATGGGAGAGGAGGAAGAAGAAGCACGGGGGGCGGGGATAGCTGACAGACACAGCGTCTTTAGAAAGCATTCCAGACCCCACCCCGAACCTGGCAGACATTTAAAGTAGGAGAGAAAAGAGCTCAAAGGCAGATACTTAGCACCCATAGTGATGATGTGTAATGAGAGAGAGGGAGGGGGTGGAGACTCACTCAGGCAACACCATTACAGTGGTACCTCAGGTTAAGAACTTAATTCATTCTGGAGGTCCGTTCTAAACTGAAACTGTTCTTAACCTGAGGCACCACTTTAGCTAAAGGGGCCTCCCACTGCCGCCACACCACTGCCGCACGATTTCTGTTCTCATCCTGAAGCAAAGTTCTTAACCTGAGGTACTATTTCTGGGTTAGCGGAGTCTGTAACCTGAAGCGTCTGTAACCCAAGGTACCACTGTATTCCAAGATGCATCATTTCCAAGCCTCTCTCTGTGTCAATATTGAATAAAACACAGTTGGTAAGAACTTTCCTTGTCTTATCCGTTACTGGCAACCTGCAGTGGGGGTTGGATCCTCTGCCGACTGGCAGCTAGGGAACTCGCTGCCTCAGGAGGCAGTGATGGCCACCAACTTGGATGGCTTTAAAAGAGGATTGGACAAAATCACAGAGAGGGATGTCCACGGCTACTAGACATGATGACTACGCTCTGCTTCCACAGTGCAAGGCAGCAGTCCTTCTGAATACCAGCTGCTGCAAACCATGGGAGGGGAGGGTATTCTTATGTCCATGTTCTGCTCTCCAGTTTCCCACAGGTAGACCTCTGTGAGAACAGGATGCTGAACCAGATGGACCATTGGCCTGATCCTGCAGGCTGTTCTTGTGTTCCTGACACACCTGGATACACACACAGGTGCATACAAAATCTCTTGATGCAGTCTAGCAACGATGCTGTCTTGCTCACAGCTTCAGTTGTCTTTAAACATTCAGGGTGGGAATAATAATTAAAAAGCAGAGTGTTTTGACGTGGGCTATATTTGCAAAGCCGTTTCTCTGGTTCAGGCTGCTGAGCTGACCCAGGCTTCATTTCCAACAGGTATTGATGGTTCCTGCTTTTTACTGCATTTATGATACCTTGGTTTCTAAGACACTCACAGCCCTCAGTAGGCCTTCTCCTCACAAGCTGATGACAAGGTAAGGAGGATTTTCTTTTCAGCTGGTAGAGGAAAAGACAGATGGAAACGAGGTGACTCGTCAACAGACGCAGCAAATAATCCCTTCGCTAGGGAGTGGGATGAAAGGTGGAGAGGCAGAATCAGAATTTGTTGACAGGGCAGGGAAAACCAGCTCCCTGATGCTCAGTGACTGGCGGAACAGAATGTCCTTTCCACCTGGGATATTGGAACTTTCTGCGGCGAATTTAAAAGAAGAGGTTCAGCCCTACAGTTAGGCAGATTGAGGCAGCAGCTTCAGGATCCCGGTGGACAAGAGGGGGCAGGGTGCTTTTGTGCTCAGGTCTTGCTTGCAGGTTTCCCACAGGTCAGCCATGGTGAGAACAGAAAGCTGGACTAGATGGGACATTGGCTTGATCCAGCAGGCTTGTCTCATGTGCTGTTCTTAAAGGTAAAGGTAAAGGGACCCCTGACCATTAGGTTCAGTCGTGGCCGACTCTGGGGTTGCGGGGCTCATCTCACTTTATTGGCCGAGGGAGCCGGCATACAGCTTCTGGGTCATGTGGCCAGCATGACTAAGCCGCTTCTGGCTAACCAGAGCAGCGCACGGAAACGCCGTTTACCTTCCCGCCACAGCGGTACCTATTTATCTACTTGCACTTTTTGATGTGCTTTCGAACTGCTAGGTGGGCAGGAGCAGGGACCGAGCAACGGGAGCTCACCCCGTCGCGGGGATTCGAATCGCCAACCTTCTGATCCACAAATCCTAGGCTCTGTGGTTTAACCTACAGAGCCACCCACGTTCTTACGTTGCAGGAAAAGACTAACACAATCTTCTTTTGTATGTTATATATGCATTTTTGTGCATGCTTTATCTGAGTGCATGTATTTTTGTATGCATTTTCTGGCTCGTGAACTGCATTGCAAAATTTGGAGAAGTGCAATTTTTAAAAACATGGCTGTGTTTCAGTTTTCATTTTGTTCCGGAAAGTGTAAGTTAGGTAAGGTTCACCTGGACCAAACCCTCCTTCAGTGGAAGAGACCTTTAAGTTTGT
Organism: Podarcis raffonei; assembly: GCF_027172205.1. Lineage (NCBI taxonomy): Eukaryota > Metazoa > Chordata > Lepidosauria > Squamata > Lacertidae > Podarcis > Podarcis raffonei. Next base: position 13,485,587 of record NC_070602.1, read on the forward strand.
AGATACCACAAAGCACAGGATGCAGAGAGGCACAACACTCTGATCCATATTTACACCACTCTGTTTTTTAGTTTCCAGGGCCATCCCATTTAAATTAAAGGACCTTCCAAAATGGAATTCTACACGTACTGTTGTGTTTCATTTTAATTTTCTGATTGCCTGCATGCAAGACAGAAATATTTAAAATGAATCATCAGTTTGTCTAAAAGGAGGGGGGGAAGGATGAGAGGGTGAGAGCAACAAGCTGTGGTGATACATTAATTATCTACTTAGAATACGCCGTCTTTTCAGCTGCTGTCATGTTGAAATCAACAAAGAACTGAGCTGCAGAGAGCCATAAAACGAACTGATGGCGAGCTGCAAGCAGCTGTGATGAAAGAACAGAATCTACACACACAAGCAAGGAAGCAAGTGGGTAATAGGACAGTCTGCAAGGCTGTTTAGATGAACAGTGGGCAACTCCAGGGTTTTCTGCCACTCACTCAGCCAATCTGGTGGTGTGGTATAAGCCGTTTGCCTTATTCCTTTATGTGCTGAAAGCACATGCAAGAGGGTTATGGGTGTTGTGCGCCAGCTTGCCCTTCCCACTGTGGCAGTGCACATGGTCAGCCTCACTCTGGTTACTTAGGCATTGCAAGAAAATAGGACAAAAGAAGACACCGATTTGACAAAAATGTGCACAGGCTAATTTATATGCACAAATGCACATTTAGAAATAATTGTAAGAACATGCATTTCAACTGTTGATGGGCAACTTCAGTTCCTTTCTTCTTCCCCGTCTTGGGGTTCATTATCTTTGAATCAGATTTGGACCAGAAGGACTTCAAAGAGAGGACACTTTCAAATACAGAGGATTGTCCTCTGCAAAGTAGGAGACATGGCTGCCTTATCAGTGCACCGCCCAAACATATATCAGTGCACTGTCTCCAAACATATATTCCTACACTATGCAAGTATCTCTCTGAACTAGGGATGTAAGGAGGCAGAGATTTATGCGCCATCCTGGGATTGCCAGCATCAGCGCTGTGTCCATTCTGCTGCAGTTCGGCTTCCACTGAAACCTATGTCACTCACTGATTTCACCATCTACTATGGCCAAAACGAATGTAATAAATTGCATAATTAATTTAAATGGAAGGAAAACATGCAGAAAATATTGTAATTATTTACATAATGTTTGCACACCAAAAAAAAGGTAGCAAATACTGCTCTTACTTGTGTGCTTTCTGTTGGTGACCTCAGACAAACATGCGAACGGTAGGAATTCCTGCTCCCATTTCTATTTCCAATGAACTTCTCTGAACCCAGAAGTTTTCTAATCAAGACCTTTTTTAATTCTGTGCCTCCTTCTAGTATGTGTAATATTAGTCTGATCAATTAAACTGCTCTCTCCCTCTCCAACCCCACGTCTTGACAATTCCAGTGAATCTGTTTGGGTTTGTTTGGCTGCAGTTCATTGATCACTTTTATTGCTTTAGCATTAGAAATGCAAAGCTTTATTATTATTTTTATTATTTGAGATTGATTTTAATGAATTTTGTAATTAAAAGATTTTCACGTCTTTCCTTGTTCTTCTTTTTTTTTATTTTAATCACAGGGCTTACTTCATGCTTGATGGCAAAAAGCCGCCACGTGAATGTAATGTTTATTTATCAAAGTGGCAAATCGCTGATAATGTATGCAGGGGACTGCTATGCACAATGAAGCTGGTGTCACAGTAACAATTTTTAATTAAGCAGTGATAAGTTAGGGACCGAATGCACTGCCGTATAAGCTGTATGAGACCAGTATTTCATTATACTCCTGTCACTTTTCGGTGTCACTTGGAAGTAGCTGGAAATTAAAACGGTAAGTATATGTGTGATGGGACTCGTTGCTACTCCAAGACAGAAGCTGTATCTGGTTTTGAAGCTTGGGAGTTCCTATAACGGTGTGCCAGTTCGATTACAAGTTGCTGGAAACTACAGGACGGGAGAGGGCTCTTGTGTGGTCAGATCCTCCTTTCAGGCTTCCCTCAAGCATCTGGTTGGCCACTGTAAGAATAGGTTACTGGACTAGATGGGCCAGTGGCATCATCCAGTAGGCTCCTCTTACATGTGGGGCTAAACCAGGGGTCAGCAAACTTTTTCACCAGGGGGCCGGTCCACTGTCCCTCAGACCTTGTGGGGGCCAGACTATATTTTGAAAAATATAAATAAACTGCAAGCCGGTCCCACAGCCGCCTCCAGGCCTGGAGGAGGAATGCACTCTGCACGCGCTCAGGAGCGTGTCTTGGCTCTGCCTGCTCACTGGCATTGTTGAGGAGCAGCAGCTGCTCCATTGGCCCATCCCCATGGAGCTCTCAGGCAGCGTGCACCACACGCTGCGGCCCGTCGTCTGAGGCCAGGTTGGTGGGCAGGCCGCGCATGCGGAGCATCTGGCAGGTGACACGCAGCTCGCCCTCCAGCTGCTCCAGCATGGCCGAGCATGCCACCAGCAGCAGTGCCGAGCTGGGTGCCAGACATGGGGCCAGCACGCACGCCAAGCTCCAGCTGAAGCCCCACGACGCACCCATCTCAATGCCCATGGTGCGGCCCAGACCCGTCGCCCACCCGCCGGCCTCTCCGTCCATGGCCGCACCAAGTTTACCTCAGCACGCGGGAGGCAAGGCTTTGGATTGGCTGCAGGAAGCTCCTGCAGCCAATCCGAAGCCACTCCTGCGTCGCTGCCTGCCCAGAGCCGTCCGCGGCTTCAGATTGGCTGCAGGAGCTTCCTGCAGCCAATCTGAAGTGGCACCAGTGTTGCCACCCACCCAGAGGCATCCACACTTCAGATTGGTTGCAGGAACCTCCTGCAGCCAATCCAAAGCTGTGCCAGCGTCGCCGCCCACACCAGAAGCAGTGCCAGAGTCACAGATGTCAGTCCTCACACGGCGAGGTGTCTGCAGCATGCAGGGACTGATCGAGCAGGCAGCAGGGTCTGCAGGCCGGATTTATGAGCCGGGTGGGGGGCCGTATTCGGCTCCCAGGCCTTAGTTTGCCAACCCCTGGGCTAAACATTATTGGTGTCAGGAACTGGGCAGAGGAGGAATGGTGGAGAGCACTTTCCCAGCCTGACCCTTCCAGAGAAGAAGAAGACAGCTCAGAATTAGAACAGGGGCTTGAGGGAGCTCATAGCTCAGAGGCAGATGAGGGTGGAAGCTGGGAAATAATTGGAGAGGCGAAAGAAGACGCACCAGAGGGGGGACAGCAGATGGACACAGTGTCTTTAGAGAAAGCATTCCAGACCCACCCACCCCTTTCCCAGAACCCAGCGAGCCTTGAAAGTAGGAGAGCAGAAAGCTCAGAGGCAGAGGGCATTGCTCAGCACCAGTAGTGATGACGCATGAAGCGGGGGACTCACACGGAGCAACGTCATTATTCAGAGAGGCCACATTCCCAAGCCTCTCTCTGTGAATATTGAATAATAGCCGATGGTAAGGACTTTTCCCTTGTCTTGTCTATTCCTGGCAACCTGCCGTGCGGGTTGGTTCCTCTGCTGCCTGACAATTGGGCTGGATCAGACAATATCTGCCCCCAATCTAGCCCACACATGTGGAGAGGAGCAAGAATGAGGCTTCCGATCCACCTTCCATGCAATAGCCCAGAAAGTATGTTTGTTTCTGGATTTTATCCAGAAAACCAGTTGTACAACTCTGCAAAATGGGCCCCTGTGCATTGGATTCGTTGGGCAGAGGGCATATTGTTCCCAGTCCTCTAAATGCATGACATAATCACTAATAGTGTGGAACAAATCCAACACTTATTCTTGTGCAAGGAGCATACTGCAGAGTACACTTGCACTAAAACACCAGTCTGGACGGGTGTATAATGAAATCGCAAGGGCATTGTCAGAGACCAGGCTGAGGAGTACTGCTCTGATGAGGAATTTTGGGAGCCTCCCCCCCCCCAACCAGGATCCTGAAGTTGCCCAGGAGCAGTGGAGTAGTATAGATTTGGAACAGTGGTTTGCAGAGGGACATAGTTCTGAAGACAAAAATTGGGACGAACTGGGAGGGGGGGTGAACAGCAAAGTGAAAAAGAACTGGAAGAGAGAGAGCTAACAGACTCTCTCTCGCTAGAAAAGTGTCCAGCCTATCAGTCCAAGGTGACATACAGCAGATAAGGTGGCTGCACAAAAAGCACGGTGGTCGCGAGATCAGGTTGCAAGGTGTGGAAATGACAGAGGGGGGGAGTGGGTGAAAACCTTAATTGGGAGCACCTTCATTCCGAGAATGGTTGCTTTGCTCTTTTGCTGTGATCACTAAAGACTCTTTAAATGGTAAGCAACTCTTTTCACTTTTTCTTGCTTCTCTACAGCCAAAGGGGGGGGGGAGCCAAGTCCCCGAAGCCTGACAGGTATGGTGGAATGGAGTATCCTGGAAATGGTACACGGCTGGCTGGAACTCTGAACAGGAGCACCCAGCACTGCAACATTTTGCTGCAAATCCCACTTAGAATTAGATTGCCTCTGAGCACATGCTCAGTCCAAAGATGCGCTTTCAGCACCAGAACTGATCAGAGCAGTCTTTTCACTATCAGCATCTGACACGCCCCCCCCCCCCCGCCAGTGTTATTAGTTTCTTGTCCTTAATGCAGGAAACAAAAAGCCTGTTAGCCATTGCTATTCTTGAACAATTGGGAGCCAGAAATCCTTGCTGATCTACTGCCAATTACCCTTCTTTGGGCTGCCAGTGTAGAACTTATCCAAATATTAGGATAATATTGGCAATGGCATTTCCACTGGTATTGATTGAAACGCGTTTCTGACTTATCAAATAAAACTTCTTCGGGGCTCTTCTTCCTTTTTTGTGTGCAGATGTGTCTGTTGTTTTTGTTCTCACTCTCTGACATGTGTAAGTTCATGGAAGTTTGCCAGGAACCCACCATGAATAATTCAGTATTGATCAAAGGGCAAAGCAGTCTTCACTCAAGCAAAACCCAGGTCTTTTATTATGCAATCATTTGGAAAGTGAGATCTAAGTAGGCCTTCATTCCGCACCATATTTGTGATATCTCCATAGTAGAATTTGGGAGCGGGTGTGCAGAAAACGGAAAGGCTGCCATTTTGCATTTCGTTTCAGGAAAAATAAAAATATATATGTATTTTCTTTTGCTTAAGAAAATCAACTGCTTTTTACATTGCTCTAATTAAATTTCCAGGCGACTTTTTTTTCTTCCCCTTTTCCTTTTTGCTTGTGAGAGAGAATTCAATTAGGTTTTAATCTCAGTAATCAAAAATGCACTGGTGCTTTGAGTATTTGATTTTTAATTTAAAAATTTGACATGGCATTCCAATTAAAATGTTCAACAGTTGCATCGTAGCATAAAAGTCTATTACCTCTGGTAATCAGGAGAAGCTGGAGACCATAAAAAAAAAAATACAAGTAGTATTCAAAGCAACCCCCAGGTAATTGCAATACTTAGCCCATCCTAAATCACTCTGTTGCAGCTGCTTGTAAGAACTCAGATCTTAGTGGGAATACATACTCTGGTTCTCTTCTGAGATTTGAATGAGGATTAAGAGTAGCTATTTGAATGAGGATCATGCAGTGTAGGCTGCGCCAATAGGGCAAATGGGGCACTGCTTCACCAATCCATCTGCCCTCACCTGCCTGCCTCCTTACTTACAACCAGTCCAGGTGGTGGCGCTGCTTCCTCCTCCTCTTTAGTCTCAGTGTTGCAGGCGGTGGATGGGGGAAACAACTGAAATAATTGTCTCTGCCTGACAATCGCTCTGGCGCCACCTACTGTTGGCCTCCCTGCCTTCCATCCTACCAGATCCAATGAGCAACAGCTGCTGGGATCATGGGTGGCTGTTTCGCCAAGAGGAATGACCCGAACTAGCAAGCCCGTCAAATGTAGAACTACAGACAGCCACCCAATCTTAAACAACTCCTAACCCACAATAATACTACAACCAGACGTAACACGGACACTGGCACCAGAGCCTGCAATAAACCCAGATGCCAACTTTGCTGCCACATACACCCGGACAACACCATTACTGGCCCCAACAACATCACACATACCATCTCGGGACTATTTAATTGCTCATCGTCTAACATTGTATATGCCATCAAATGCCAACAGTGTCCTTCAGCTCTCTATATTGGACAAACAGGCCAAACCTTACGCCAAAGAATAAACGGACATAAATCGGACATCAAGAATCACAAGACAGAGAAACCAGTAGGAGAACACTTCAATCTCCCAGGACATTCTATACAAGATCTCAAAGTAGCTGTTTTACTACAAAGGAATTTCAGAAATAGACTGGAAAGAGAAGCTGCTGAATTGCAACTCATTACCAAACTTAAAACCATGGAGAGACCTGGTCTGAACAAAGACATTGGATTCTTATCTCATTATACATGACAAAGCCATTTTTCACCTTCTCACCCCTTGCTTTTTCCTGTAAGACCTATTGCAGTCGTTAAGAGTCGTCAACAGGCTCATCACAGCTATCTGCCAATCACCCATTCCCACCACCCTTCTGAGTAATACCCCTCCCCACCTTCTCACTATATAGAGGGATCTGGCAACTTCTGTTTCAAGTGTATCTGAAGAAGTGTGCATGCACATGAAAGCTCATACCAAGAACTAACTTAGTTGGTCTTTAAGGTGCTACTGGAAGGGAAAAAAATTTTTGTTTTGACTATGGCAGACCAACACGGCTACCTTTCTGTAACTAATTAAAACAATACAGTATAGTACAGCAAGGAAGATTAGATGACTTTCAAAGTCCAGGCTTCCCATTCAGGGCCGAGATCGCTCTGGAGAAGAAGCTGTTCTTAAGACGGCTCGTTCTTGTCTTCATCGTCCAGTATCTCCGTCCCGACGGCAGGAGCTCGAAGAGACAGTGACCAGGATGCGGTGGATGTTTTACTATGTCCAGTGCCTTCCTATGGCACCTTATGGCATAAATCTGCTCTAAGGTGGAGAGTGGGCAGCCAACAATGCTCTCTGCTGCCTTAACAACTCTGCACAGCCCCATCCCTTGGTACACTGAGAGCTGCCCCCTTTATGGAAATAAATGAGGAACAGACAAAATATGTGCATTAAGGGTGTACATTGGATTCAGAGGAGTTCTGAATCCAGAACGGAAGTGGGCTGCTTCAGACAGATTTCAGGAGGGGACTGAAAAATCTCCCATTCTTCAAACAGACCAAATGTCCACAAACTCATCAGAAATTTATTTTCAGGGAAACTCTTACTTAGCCCTAAATTCTTGTAGGAATGTTCAGGGTGGCAGGAGAGGATATATTGTTTATTAATATCCTTCCTAACTTGCGTTAGCAAGTTCCTTTACTTAGCAGAGTTTACATTCCCCTTTGCACGCATAGCAGATTGCTCGTTGCAGGCTTGTATAAGCCTTTCACTATTATACAATTCAGTCTGTCTCAGATTGAATTGTATAGTTCCTGGTAAGTTCCCTTTAGCCCCCCTTAAAAGAATAAAGACATGACAATCTTATTCAAAGTCAATAAAAGAAGTTTACTCACATCAGTTCACAGTTGGATTTCTGAAGGCAGACTTAGTTACAAATATGTACATGTGGATCTACCCCATATGGGGGAATAATCCAATGCTTAGCAGTCCCTAGCTAAAAAGCTGGTCCAACGAAGAAGGAAGTCAAAAAGAGAGAAAGTGGCAGCATGCCTTGTCCTTTTGTTACCTGGACAGGTAAGGTCACGCCTACCTCTAGTCACATGCAAGGAAGGATGCTCCAGCCCAGGAGGAAACAGGAAGTTTCGACTGGCTGGACCAACATCCCCTTGCGTGTCCACTCTAGGAAAAAAAGGAATGTTGTATTTGACTGCTCCCAGTGGATTACATCCCACAATTCTAGGGAAGAGGGAGACTTTTTCAGCTTCTGAGCTGCATCTTCCAGAAGGTCTTCCAGATCTTCTGGGGGCCACTTGTCGTTGGTGGTCCAGGCCAGAGGAAGAAGTGGATGCCAATGGAACTTTCACAGCTGGCTAGTTTCTATTGTTATACATGTATATGTTGGAACAAAGACAACATATGATCCCAAATACACGAAAACTTGTGCATGGAGACAACCACATGCACGTCATTAAACTCTTACAATCTCACACAGGCCTACACAAAAGAACAGCTTCTTACAAGAGAATAAAAACTAAATGCACAGTAACTAATATGAATTAACCATATATGAGATACACAATACAGTGATTAAAACTCAACCAACATCACAAACTCTTCATCTAAGAAGTCCTGATCTGTGAAATGAAACAAAGCAATTTGAGCAGAAACTTGAATCATGAAAACCCAAGAAGATAGCAACAGGAACACACACACCCCCGCTCTTGATAGAGCCATCCTAAAGCAATGGAAGATGGTAGAGCTGAGCGTTGAGAGTGATGTGGGAGGTACAGAAAATCACTGGATCTGTGTGAGCTAGCTAAACGGGGCAAAAACCTAAAAGATGGGTAGACGATGACTTGACCAAACCAGCCACAATTCGTAAGAACTGTGTTCCAACACACGCAAAATACTCTACTGTAGTGGCATAATGCGAAAGAAGATCAGTCGGCATAAAAACTCTTTTTCAGAGAGCCTCGTCTCTAGTGCTGAACTTCTCTATCACCCCAGGCCTTCTAGAGACACAGTGTGAAAACAGCTGTTTTATTGGCCAACACCAGATGATTAGAAATATCCCAAACACACACTCAATAATGTATGGTTTAGAACTGCGGCTCGGACTCAGAGGCCAGACATAATTCCAGGCTGCCAGGAGCTATATCAGAAAGTGCTGACCTTTTCTGTTTACTTACTCATGGAGGCAGGCATCATTTTGCGAGCCCATAAAGCTATGTCTGACAATATCTCCCAACCAGGAGATTGCAACCACTGCTTAGCAATCTGATACATTATCATGCTCTGTTTATTATCCAATTTTCCTGCCTGCTCCAGGCCGCTCGCTAGCCAGGTGATTACTTACCTCCTGCATGGAAGATATGCAGCCAGATTTGCTTTCAAGCAGCTTAAAACCCTGACCTCTCTCTTCCTTACCTGCAGCTGTTTCTTCGCACATCAGGGCCAGCGTTTCAGGCCAGATTGCCAGTTGATGAGAGTCGCAGTAGTGCCGTTGCCTCTAGTAAAAGCTTGGTTAGTTTACAGCAGCTGGAAAACTTACTAATTATTTTCCTTTCCGTACTAACCCTTCAGCGGTCCAGAAGACCACACACTTCCAGGGCCAAACTTCCTGCTGCACAAAGCGACGATCGATCAGTTTCAAATGCATGCACTTTCCCTTGTCACACCATATCCCTGATTTGGTCTCCCACTTCGAGCTTCTGTTTCTTCCATGGTGGTTGCATACCACTCCATAGTCCCGAATTAAGCGAGACATCGTGGATTCACAGAAGCCACTTCTACAGCCTACAGCCGAGGCCTAGCCACCACGGTGGAGGTGGAGGAGAGACAACCAGCTAAGGTAAGGCAGCAGTAGGTGGGGGTAGCTGCAGCTCAAAGATCAGGCAGTGTCAGGAGTCCAGGTTCCCAGCTTGATAACACAGTAAGCATAGGTAATTAAAAGGAGGATTTATTGCAAAACCAAACAGCTCCAGATTGCTCTGACAAAGCATCATTATTCAGGATGACCCTTCTGAAGACTCCTTCCAGTGACAGAAGATATTGAAGTTACAACCTTTATGTCTTTTGTTTTGCTTCCTATCTAGCAGCCCTCTCATTCGCCGACTCTTCGGACTTAGTAGATCAGCTCCAACCTCTTCCTTTTCTGAGAAGCTGTCTCTGAATCTATTCGCCCGTATTTGTGCTTCTGGTGAGCATTGGCTGTGTTCTAGCCTGCTCTCAGCTACTGCCTTATCACCCTGCCCATCAAGGTCAGTAGGAGCCAAAGTCTGCTCCTCTGTCTGACTAACATCTAAGCCTCTCTGCTCCTGGCTGCTTTCTGCAGTTGACTGCAAACCTTTGTTGGGAGCTGGCTCATTCCTGACAGGCAGGTGGAGGGAAGAAAGAGCACTACCATGAAAACTGGACTATGTCACTCAAGCATGCCCTCTCGACTTCAAGGCAAGCATTTTGCCAGCTGACTCCTAGCTTAATACTCGGCCAGTTGACCCCAAAGAACCAATCTGGCTCCACCAGATTCTACAAAACCCCAGCCTTGGAACATGATCTCAGTCTTAGCAACCTGTTTGATTTGTGAGGATCCTGCCTGACTGAGTGCCTGGTCAGTCTTCCTTACTATGGCAAGGTCACGGATACAGAATCTGTGACCTCCCATCACCCTTGATCATTGGCCATGGCTAGCTGAGGCTGAAGGGAAGTGGAGTCCCACAACATCTGGAGAGCCACAAGTTCCCCATCCCTGATTGAAATTATGGAAATTGTTTCTCAATTTTGCATCTATATGAATGTGAATGCACATTTAGGCTGCATTCATACAGCAGCTTATTTCTCCAATGTTTCCTTAAGTGTTAATTTCCACTTTATATCTGAGCTTTCACATGACGCAAAAGCCACTTCTGGCAGAATATATCTGGCAGAATATAGCCCATGTTTAGCACTCCTTTCTGTGATAATTCCTTCCGGAAAAATGTGTTTGCAACTTCTGAATGACAGTTGCTGGAAACCAAAGGGTGGGAGATCACTCTTGAGCTTGAATCCTGCTTGCAGGTTTCCCACAGGGATCTAGTTAGCCATTGTGAGAACAGGAAGCTGGACTAGGTGGACCATTGACTGATCTAGCAGGTTCCTCTTCTGTTCTTAAGTTAACCCCATTGACCCCAAAAATCAAAGGAGCAAAGTGATGGATTTTAGGGTGGTTTACTACTTTGCAGTTATTTCCTTCTCTTTTCATGGGAGAACAGAAACATGCACGTCTGGAAAAGATGGTGATGTTCTCCAATGACATTCTTTGTTGTGTCACACTATGTCAACTGGTGCAAATTACATATAGCGTGGCATGCCACAGTTGCATAACACAACAGGTGCAATTTGAGAGCCATTGGCAGCCAGTGCGGAAAGCCCTTGGCTCAATTTCTAGAGTCTCCAGGGGGAGAATAAAAACTCCTACCTGAAACCTTGGGGAGCTGTAGCCGGTCAGAACAGACAATATTGAACTGGATGGTCCAATGGCCTGCTTTGGTATAAGGCTGCTTTCTATGTTCCCGTCCCTATTTTAGAGGACTTTAATACTGAAAGGAAACCGAGTCACCTCAATGCCAAGCTTAAACGGGAGGGAAATTGCCAAAAAGAATAAATCAAGTTTGCAAAAAGACTGTAAGGGGGGGGGGGAGAGGGAATAATTTTTGGAAGAAAGAAAGAAAACAAGCCAAAGAATCATTTACATGCCTAATTAAGAGGGGAAAGATGTAATCTCAGCCTATTAATGAGACAGCAGAAGGAGAGAGAGAAAACGCAAAATGAGTTTATTTCACCACAGGCAAAAATATCAGAGCTCCCTCCTCCCCTCCAGTTTCCCAGGTTAAATTGCAGAAGGAGAAACAGACCTCTGAAAAGGAGGAAATCTCTCTCCAAGCCACCCACATGCTGGCTTCCATTTGAGGCACAGGAATACAAAGTCGTGTGGGTTTTAGAGCAAAACCACCTCCCAGCGGTTCCCAAAACTTTAATTTCGGAAGGGTGGGGGGAGGCAGGGGCACGGAGGAAGGCGTTGTAGCGAGCGGCAACAGACGGCAATTTAACGAGGAAGATAGGCAGCTGAGAAATGTGAAAAAGAAACAAAATATAATTCAGACTGCTTTGGGCAATAATTTTCCTCTCAGGTTTGGCACAGAATAGTTACGAGATTGCTGCCAAATCACAGTTCTGAAGTGTGTGTGTATGTGTGTTTTTATAAATGCTGAGCATGCCAGTAGAGAAAAAGAAAGATGCTCCTACTACAAGTAGAAATTAATTTACCCGATGGGAGGGGAGGGGAAGGGGAAGTTTCCTGAGATGATACCGCGTTAAAAGAAAACAGCTTCATCTTTTATATTACAGTTTGCTTACTCTTTATTTCCTTTTGTGAGCGCTCGCTACACAGGCTCTCGCAGCCGGGGATGGATGCCTCATTCTGAAGTCGTAACTTTTCCATGCGCAGGCCCAGAAGTTGGAATAAGGGACGCCAACTTTTGGGTTAAAAAATGCAGTGCGTATTTAGGCTACAGAATTCACTTCCATGAGAGGCAGTGAGGACCATTTAAAAAAATGGTTTAGACAGATTCCTGGAGGATGAGGCTATCAGTGGAAACAAGCCACAATGGCTATGAAATCAAGTGGGGAGAGTGCTGTTGCAGTTCGGTCCTGTTTGTGCCTGGCTGACCACTGAGAGAACAGGATCAAACCCTCCAAGTATCCCTATTTTCCAGGGACAGTCCCGGATTTACAGAAGCCGTCCCAGTTTCTGATTTGATCCCAGGATGCCCTGCTTTTCCTTAGGACTATTTTCATCAGAAAAATGTTGGAGAGTGTGGAGTTATGCGATCCCCGAGCCAAGGAGATAAGTAAATACAGTGGTACCTCGGGTTAAATATGCTTCAGGTTACATATGCTTCAGGTTACAGACTCTGCTAACCCAGAAATAGTGCTTCAGGTTAAGAACTTTGCTTCAGGATGAGAACAGAAATCGTGCTCTGGCGGTGCGACAACACCAGGAGGCCCCATTAGCTAAAGTGGTGCTACAGGTTAAGAACAGTTTCAGGTTAAGAACGGACCTCCGGAATGAATTAAGTACTTAACCCGAGGTACCACTATATACAACTTTTAGAAGACATCTGAAGGCAGCCCTGTATAGGGAAGGGTTTTTTTAAAAAAATGTTTAATGTTTTATTATGTTTTTATATACGTTGTAAGCTACCCAGATTGGCTGGGGCAACCCAGTCAGATGGAAGGAGGAATAAATAAATAAAAATATTATTGTTATTATGGAATAGGATGCCACTATTTTCATTGGAGGGTATACTAGGTGAATGTTTAGCCCGATCTAGCAGAGCTCTTTCAATACTCTTATGAGTGGTCAGTCAATACCTCTTCACAAGGAACTCAGGGAATTGTAGCTCTGTGAGGAAAATAGGGGGTCTCATCCACTCTCAACAGCATTAGCAAACTACAACTCCCAGGATTATTTGGGGAAAGCCATGATGGCTGTTTGAAGTGGTATAGTGTTGTAAACTTATGGCGTGTCACTGTCTCTCCATTGGCTGTGGAACTCCTTCTGGACAATCTCTGGACTTCTAGGCAATCTTCATGAGCCCAACCCTTCCACACACACACACACCCTTTACAGCCGCTCCTTGAGAACTAAAAAAGGTCTGTGCTCCAGGAATCCCATGACACAGAAATGTCTTCAAATGGCATTATTATTATTATTATTATTATTATTATTATACCATCCTTCATCCAAAGATGCTGTGTCCATAGCATGCCAAGGTCCCACTGCTTTGTAATAATAATAGTAATAGTAATAATAATAATAATAATAATAATAATAATAATAATAATAATAATAATAATTTATTATTTATACCCCGCCCATCTGGCTGAGTTTCCCCAGCCACTCTGGGCGGCTCCCAATCAAGTGTTAAAAACAATACAGCATTTTATATTAAAAACTTCCCTGAACAGGGCTGCCTTCAGATGTCTTTCGAAGATAGGATAGCTGCTTATTTCCTTCACATCTGAAGTGAGGGCGTTCCACAGGGTGGGCGCCACTACCGAGAAGGCCCTCTGCCTGGTTCCCTGTAGCTTTGCTTCTTGCAATGAGGGAACCGCCAGAAGGCCCTCGGCGCTGGATCTCAGTGTCCGGGCTGAACGATGGGGGTGGAGACGTTCCTTCAGGTATACTGGGCCGAGGCCGTTTAGGGCTTTAAAGGTCAGCACCAACACTTTGAATTGTGCTCAGAAATTGTATTGTAATTTGAATTGTTAGCAGCACCAATGCATGGCTTTGGGAAGGCTGGTCGGCAGTGCAGCCCCAACCATGCTGCCTCGCCGGTCGCTACTGTGCAAAGCGTAAATCGCCCAGTGCATCTAAAGTTGGGATTACAAACCCACTGCTTCTGGTGGCACACTAGCCAATCCACCATCATAGTCAAAAGCAAAATCAGGCACCTTTTCCTCCAGGCTAGAATATGGAAAGGGCCTAATTATGAGGCACACAATATGTTGACCTTTGTGGATCTTTAAAAGCCGTAAAGAGCCTTGGCCCTGTATACCTGAAGGAGTGTCACCACTCCCATCATACAGTCCAAACACTGAGATTTAGGTCGGAGGGCCTTCTGGTGGTTCCCTCACTGTGACAAGTGAGGTTACAGGGAGCTGGATGGTAGAGGGCCTTCTCGGTAGTGGCACCTGCCCTTTGGAACATCCTTCCAGCAGATGTAAAAGAGAGGAATAATTATACGACCTTTCATAGACACCTGAAATCAGCCCTGAATCAGGAAGTTTTTAATGTGTGATGTTGTGTTGTGTCTTTCTATATGTGTTGGAAGCCATAGGGAACCCAGTCAGATGGGCGGGGTATAAGTAAATAATAATAATAATAATAATAATAATAATAATAATAATATCTGACCCTATCAAATCTCTCTCTCTCTCTCTCTCTCTCTCTCTCTCTCTCTCAACAACTATAGCAGTTAAAGTTTGTCACCAAAGAAAAGAGGGGAGAGAAAGGTGATCTAGGCCTCCTAATGCCATTTACTGTTTTGTTCTCCCTCCGACGCAAGAGAAGTTATTAATTTTTAAAGGCCCTCAAGGACTTTATAACAACCGAACTCACAGAAGGCTTCCTTCCTCCAATGCTTTTACAACCTGAACCATGTACTGATGCTTCTACGCCCAAGGATCTGAAACCAAAACTGACTACAAATGGGATCGGAACAAAAGTGAAAGAGACTGGATCATTTCAGAGGCGAGCGAGGCAAAAATGGCAAACGCGATAGAACTAATGGAAAATAAATTAGGCTGTTAAAGTTCTTTCTGTTTAAATAAACCGAGTGGCCCTCTTTAGTAACATTGACAAAGTATTCCTTTAATTACATTATGCCCTTGCAATGGTCTGCTAAATCTGAAGGAGAGTCTATATATAGCCAGTCACAGAGTGATGGTATTAATGTATATTAAGCCAGACAGCCAAATACTCAGTGAACAAGCTAGTGGTGTGGGGGCAAATTTTAGGGATTCTAGAGAAAGAATGCTTGCCATTTTGGGCAGCAGAGGCAGTTCCGTGTTGAGGTCCCCAAGCCACCCCAATAACTCACACATCACACTTAATTTTTGTTTAAGGTTTTTGGCATAATTTTGGCCACAACTTTATCTAAATACATAACTGTGAGTGGTTGCTTAGGCATTGCTTCCGACTATCTGTCCCCCCACCCCCCATCCAGGGACAGAACTGACGTCTGGATTCCAGCGGAAGCCAGTCAGGGAAAACAATATTGGGGAGAAATGAAGCTGGGCACCAGACCCTCACCTCTCCCCGCATGCTCCCAGAGGCTTGCGTGGCCCAAGCCCGATGCCAGGGACTTGGACGAAAGCATGGCAAGCCCCTGGATTCCTTTAGCAGAATTCCCTTGCAACACCAGCATTGGAGGGGTAGGCACTTACCCTTCCACCAACCAATTTTTTAACCAGTGCCTAACCGCAAACCTTACAAGTTGTGACGATTTGTAGGCAAAAACCAAATGGCTCCAGCCAATCAGCCAAATGGACAAAATTCCTACCAGGCCCCTGCCCCAAAAGCAGGCGACCCCATGACAGGCATAGCAAGGTCAACGCAATAGCCCCAGTTCAGGGAGGGTGGGCGAGTGATCCGGTGCATGCAGCAAAAGAGAAAGCCCAAAGCTGGGTGCCCAATATTTAAAACCTTTGAGCCCAACCCACAAATTGGTAACATCGAAATCTCCCCTGAAACACAAGTATCCAAACACAGCCTGTGGCCATCCAAACAGATCTGCCCAGCAACAGTGGGGTGGCTTGCTAGACCCCACCGCAACACATGCTCTCTATTAAGGAGAACACGCTTTGTGGTTTGACGCGGCCTCAGGCGAGCGAGAGGGGAGCACCCAAAACTCCTACACAGCCAACTGGCAACATCATCAGACTCAGGCGACAATGGGGAGTGATGGTACACCTCCTCACTTTGAATTTGCAGAGCAGGGCTTTGGGGGATGGACCTGGG
The DNA here is from genome assembly GCF_027172205.1 of Podarcis raffonei. Lineage (NCBI taxonomy): Eukaryota > Metazoa > Chordata > Lepidosauria > Squamata > Lacertidae > Podarcis > Podarcis raffonei. Next base: position 13,501,778 of record NC_070602.1, read on the forward strand.
TCAAGTCTGTCTTCACCCAGGTCCACCTCCAAACCATTTAAATGGCTGTGCTTGCCTCTCACAGTGCAATTGGCAGCAGACATATGCATATTTGGGCCTTGCTCTCAGGAAACTGGGTGATGCATGTGTATGACCTTGCTGTGAAATTACTCAACCGCCATATTTGGGGCCAGCGAGGAATTTGCCTGTGTACAAATGGGGCCGTTCTGGAGGCTTTGCCTATGTCACAGCAATTGTTACAACTTGCTGGCAGGAAAGGGTATTGGGTTGGATCTTTGGACTGCTCTGCACAGCCCACAAGTGGTTGGAGAACATTTTGCAAGTGTCTAATAGATGCAAAACATCTTCTTCTGTGAAGCCATCAGAATGGCCAGCCTGGCAGCAACAGCGGTAGACAGTAGCATGAATCTAGATATATCCAATTTTAGGTCTAAAACTTTGTTGGAATGTGCCATTAGTGGACTTGGGTGGTGTCCCTCTTTGAGGAAAGCATAGATTTAATATGCAACTCATTTGATACCTTCTAAGCAGGTTGCTTAAGGCAGTGATGATACACCCTGATTGAGAAAGCCTTCATTGATGAAGAGTAATTGCTGAATCTAATTAAAATCACATACTATTTTAATGATCTAAAGTACATTAATGATACTTCAGTTACTTGGTACTTTAAAGAATACCGGCGTGTATCCGTGGCATGAAATCATTTTCACATTGTTGGATTTGGGGAGAGGTTTTCTTCTTTTAAAAGAGTTGGTCTCTTAATAGAGGGAGATGAATCAAATTCATTATTCAAAGGGCATCTTCCATTCCTTCCATGGCAATCTGCCAGAGCAGATTTGGATTCTATTATGTTATTTCTCATGATTCACTATGTTGTTTCCTAAACAATCCATTTCTTGGAGCAAGCCCGGATTTAGAGCATGGAGAATATATGAAGCATGTATATCACATTTATTGTGTGTGTGTGTGTGTGTGTGTGTGTATACATACATACACACATACACACACTGCATGATTGTAAGAAAACCTCCAAGTGGTTTGCAAAATATAATATATACTAGGGGTGTTCACAGGCCTCAAGATTCACCTTCTATCTGTTTTTTAGGTTTAATGTTTTACTATGTTTTTATATATGTTGGAAGCTGCCCAGAGTGGCTGGAGCAACCCAATCAGATGGGCAAGGTACAAATAAATTATTATTATTATTATTATTATTATTATTATTATTATTATTATTATTACAGTTGCTTTTTTTCAGAGTCGCTCTGCATTCTACCCACTTTGATCTGCGATTCAAGTTCCAAGTCACTTTGTGTGACATAAAGTTCTGTACACCCCATTCATTGCTATGGAGAATCTTTTTGTACAAGCAGGAACAAGAGCCCCTCCAAAGTAGATTAAGTCTGCCAGGCTGCAGGTCTAAGTACTTTAGTGCAGGACTTTCCTCCATATTCAATATTAGGGCAATGCCCTTATTCATTGGGCAGACCAAAGAGTCATATTTGCACAATGGAACTTTCCCCCCTTTCCTTCTTCTGCAACCCCTCTAAATCTGTTCTGGGTGTTCCCCCAACCCTCTAAACCAGATTTGGAGAGGGCATGGTATTCAGTTGCAAAATGAAATGAGTGCATTGATAAGGCTCATATTTTCAGAGATGAACAGGGGGTTGTCTCTTGCTGCTCCGTACCATAAAATAATTAAGAGGTGGCTGAATAGAGTCTATTCTTGCTTGTAATTTTTTCTTTTTTAATTCTCAGCTTCAGACCAGCTAGCTTAGTTTTCCTGGAGCTTGTTTGTGCTGGGAGGAGATATCTTGCAAGAGGCATTGCAACGAGAGGTTCTCCTTAATGCTATCTGAAGAGCTATAAAGGAATTTCTTTCCTCCCAAGAAAAACAGCAAGGGATTTTTTAAAAAGAAGTTAAGTGAAGCTTTTAGCTCTTTCTTTTTTTTAAAAAAAATCCACTGTTCTGCTGAAACAAAACAACAACAACTATCAAGAGCTCTTCAGTGCTCTGCAGGCAGCATTTGGAGACGCTTACTTCTTGCAAATCACATGGATGTAGAGAAATACAGTGGTACCTCGGGTTAAGTACTTAATTCGTTCCAGAAGTCCGTTCTTAACCTGAAACTGTTCTTAACCTGAAGCACCACTTTAGCTAATGGGGCCTCCTGCTGCCGCTGCACCGCTGGAGCACGATTTCTGTTCTTATGCTGAAGCAAAGTTCTTAACCTGAAGCACTGTTTCTGGGTTAGTGGAGTGTGTAACCTGAAGTGTATGTAACCCGAGGTACCACTGTATAGAGACATAGAACATGTAGAGATATAGCAGATGGAAAAGTAGAGAGTACAGAAAAAGTGGCTTCCTGTGGGTTCTGATCTGACTCATGGCACTTTGTTGACATCACAGTTTGATTATGGTGGGGTGAATCACCCCATATCATCCCATTTCATCTCACTATTTGGTCCCTGAAAAGAGAGGTTCCCCACTCCTAACATTTTCGCTATGCAGAATGCGGAGTTATAGATGTATGAAGCAGAGAAGCAGGTTCGACAGAGGCACAAACAGTGGTATTTAGCTAAGCAGACCCATTAAAATGAATGAACATTTAGGTAGAATCATAGAATCATAGAATCATAGAGTTGGAAGAGACCACAAGGGCCATCGAGTCCAACCCCCTGCCAAGCAGGAAACACCATCAGAGCACTCCTGACATATGGTTGTCAAGCCTCTGCTTAAAGACCTCCAAAGAAGGAGACTCCACCACACTCCTTGGCAGCAAATTCCACTGTCGAACAGCTCTTACTGTCAGGAAGTTCTTCCTAATGTTTAGGTGGAATCTTCTTTCTTGTAGTTTGGATCCATTGCTCCGTGTCCGCTTCTCTGGAGCAGCAGAAAACAACCTTTCTCCCTCCTCTATGTGACATCCTTTTATATATTTGAACATGGCTATCATATCACCCCTTAACCACCTCTTCTCCAGGCTAAACATGCCCAGCTCCCTTAGCCGTTCCTCATAAGGCATCGTTTCCAGGCCTTTGACCATTTTGGTTGCCCTCCTCTGGACACGTTCCAGTTTGTCAATGTCCTTCTTGAACTGTGGTGCCCAGAACTGGACACAGTACTCCAGGTGAGGTCTGACCAGAGCAGAATACAGTGGCACTATTACTTCCCTTGATCTAGATGCTATACTCCTATTGATGCAGCCCAGAATTGCATTGGCTTTTTTAGCTGCCGCGTCACACTGTTGGCTCATGTCAAGTTTGTGGTCAACCAAGACTCCTAGATCCTTTTCACATGTAGTGCTCTCAAGCCAGGTGTCACCCATCTTGTATTTGTGCCTCTCATTTTTTTTGCCCAAGTGCAATACTTTACATTTCTCCCTGTTAAAATTCATCTTGTTTGTTTTGGCCCAGTTCTCTAATCTGTCAAGGTCGTTTTGAAGTGTGATCCTGTCCTCTGGGGTGTTAGCCACCCCTCCCAGTTTGGTGTCATCTGCAAATTTGATCAGGATGCCCTTGAGTCCATCATCCAAGTCGTTGATAAAGATGTTGAATAAGACCGGGCCCAAGACAGAACCCTGTGGCACCCCACTAGTCACTCTTCTAATAATTTAAAAGTGTTTCTCTGAGAAAAACTTAGGTGAATACCACACAAAGGGTCGTATTGTTAGTAGCACTAAATAGTGCTTTGGGCAAATGGGCAAACCACCTGCTTGCGCAATGGCGCTTTCCCTACTCTCCCCAACCTTCTGGAGAAGATTTGGGGATGGCGTGAAGCCACGGCTTGCCAAAGACATTTTGGCACCTGAGGTGAGCCACAAAATGGCACCCCCTCAACCTTTCAGGGAAGGGAAGGAGAGAATAAAGATCTACATCAGGAATGTAAGGGGAGTGACCATATAACATCAGTCCTAAAAGATCTTCACTGGCTCCCAGTACATTTGTGAGCACAATTCAATGTGTTGGTGCTGACCTTTAAAGCCCTAAACGGCCTCGGTCCTGTATACCTGAAGGAGCGTCTCCACCCCATCGTTCACTGAGATCCAGCGCCGTGGGCCTCCTGGCGGCTCCCTCACTGGGAGAAGTGAAGTTACAAGGAACCAGGCAGAGGACATTCTCAATAGTGGCACCCACCCTGTGGAACACAAGGAAATAAACAGCTATCTGACTTTTAGAAGATATCTGAGAGCCAGTGTGGTTCTAGGGCTTGCTGATCAGAAGTTCGGTGATTTGAACCCCCGCGACGGGTTGAGCTCCCGTTGCTTGGTCCCTGCTCCTGCCAACCTAGCAGTTCGAAAGCACATCAAAATGCAAATAGATAAATAGGTACCACTCCGGCGGGAAGGTAAACGGCGTTTCCGTGCGCTGCTCTGGTTTCACCAGAAGCAGCTTAGTCATTCTGGCCACATGACCCAGAAAAACATTCTGCGGTCAAACGCCAGCTCCCTCGGCCAGTAAAGCGAGATGAGCGCTGCAACCCCAGAGTCATCTGCGACTGGACTGAACTGTCAGGGGTCCTTTACCTTTACCTTTTATGTATTAAAATTTGTATAGTGCCCTCCATCCAAAGATCCCAGGGTGTTTCACAACCATACAGCAAGCGGAGGCTCACTCATGCAATCTTGAACACCATCTTTTATTGCTATATTTTCACTTCATTTGAATTTCTGCCTCAAGCCCCAGATTGTTTGGGTCTGTACTTTAATTGGAGGGGGGCAGTACCATCTCCCTAGAGCTATGATTATTCATGGCATGACTCACTGCCAAATGGGACTATCTCTGTGTGCTGAGTAATTACAGGGCTCTTTTTAAGCGTTCAGAGGCTTATTGTACACTTTTCTCAGGAACTGTGAAGCCTCGATCAGATAATAAGCGAGAGCACCAATCACTTGCTTGAGAAGGAGAGTAGGGCCTGGATTCAGACCTTCTCCATTCAAACAGTTGATTTGAACTTTTGCTGAGCATTTGGATCGGCACCAGTTATTACAGAAACACATGAATCTTGCATTTGTATCTAAATTCGGGTTGGGTTGGGTTTTTCCCCACACTGATAAATTTAGCTTCTTAATGAATCTGTTTTTTCCCCATTCGCTCCTTACAAACTAGGCACATATTCTTCATGGTTTTCTTTTTCCCCATAAAAATATTACATAAAGAAAGTCATCCCAGCAATTGTATGAGCGCCTTGCCTTTCCTAGTTCCAAAACAAAAAGAAAACAAATTACTTGACTTCTCCATTCTTCGTTTCACCTCCTTATGGATCTGACCATCTGCATCACTTGGGCTTCCAAGACTTAATAACTCATTAACCTTGACATATTCTCAACTTATCAACCACATAGCAGCTTTAATCATTCCTCTCTCATCCATTGTGACTTTCCTGTATTGATGGTGCATCTCTTCAGTGGCATCCTCATATTATTATTTGTTGTTGTTTCAGGAAAGACAAAAAACATAACATGTGCTTATGACTCTCAGCTGACTAATGAGATTTAAGATTTGAGAACTTGTTATCATTATCCTGAGATAATTGTGCTCGAGTCTAGCCCCATCCTGTTGGTTAATTTCTCTCTCTCTCTCTCTCTCTGAACCAAAAGAACACACCCCAAACTAAGAAACTAAACATTCTGTGATGACTTTATCCTTACACTATTATAATGACAGACTGTCATGAGTTGCCCAAGGAAGCAGGCGGAAACATGTCATCTGGAAGCCCTCACTTCACAGCATGGTGAGGGTGGCTACCAGCCACAACGGCTATGATCTGCCTCCACAGTCGGATGCAGCAATGCTTCTGAATACCAGTTGCTGGAAAACACAGCAGGGGATTGTGCTCTTGTGCTGGCGCCCTGCTGAAGGAATGGGTTTCCCAAACCCAAAACTGACTGTGCAGGCAGTTTGAAACTGCACCAAAATCATTATTTTTCCTTAGCTAAAATCCATTAACTTGAGCTCTGAGTCAATGTATAAACAAAAACCCGGTTGTGCTCAAAGCTCTCTCCCTTATCAGTCCATGATGGCAATGAGTGACCTTGCCAAGTTCCAGTAGAGCAGGGATGATGCATCTGTGCCTTATGTTATATCCTGACCACAAAAGAGTCACAAACCCAGTCTGGGAACAGCGCCAGAGGGTGTTCTTGGAGATGGTGACCTCTTGCTCCAAGAGTAGGAACTGGAATATCCTTTTATGGTCAGAAGTATAGGAAGGAATACCCTTTTATGGTTAAGAGTGCCGGAGCAGGAACATCTGTGATGTCAACCTGCGTGTACAAGCTGACGTAGCTGGATTCCTGGGGAAGGGGGAGAGGGTGCCTGGAGGATATATATACTGCATGAAATTTCTCATTTCTTTGGACTTGCTGTGGACACACCACGCAGGTGCCTTTCTGCTGTTCCAGAGAGCAGAAATAAAGAACACTTTCTCTGAACCAACCCTCGGTGTCATTTGACTTCCTTCCTCCTGTCCAGGAGCAACGCTCACCCTACCATTGGTAAAGTCCAACAAGGCTACACTGCTTGCTGGTTTTCCTCAGGTATTTGATTGGCCACATGATTTCTGTTCTCATCCTGAAACAAAGTTCTTAAGCCGAGGTACTATTTAGTGGAGTCTGTAACCTGAAGCGTCTGTAACCTGAAGTGTCTGTAACCCGAGGTACAACTGTATGTAAATAGTAGGAGTTCCCTAGCTAATATCTCCTAAGGGATGTGGGTGGCGCTGTGGGTTAAACCACAGAGCCTAGGACTTGCCGATCAGAAGGTCGGCTGTTCGAATCCCTGTGACGGGGTGAGCTCCCGTTGCTCGGTCCCTGCTCCTGCCAACCTAGCAGTTCGAAAGCACGTCAAAGTGCAAGTAGATAAATAGGTACCGCTCCGGCGGGAAGGTAAACGGTGTTTCCGTGTGCTGCTCTGGTTCGCTAGAAGTGGCTTAGTCATGCTGGCCACATGACCCGGAAGCTGTATGCTGGCTCCCTCAGTCACGACTGGACCTAATGGTCAGGGGTCCCTTTACCTTTACCTAGCTAATATCTCCAGGAGCTTCCCATTTTTTCTCTTGTTACATCCACACAAACACTGTCCAAATCACCAACACACACATACACTTTGCCACCTAACAATGGGGTGGTGGGAGGACATTTTGGCTCAGCGATCTATCTAGCTATCCATTCATCTGTGGCCATCTTTGACCATTTTTCTGCCCAAAAGGATTGGCCTGAAAGTGCAGGAAAGCTCTCCCGCAGAAATGCTCTTGAACGAGGTCAACGCAGGAATGAAACAGCAGAGGAGAAGCCAAGCTAGAAATGCATAGAATTTGTGGCCCTCCTTGCAAAGGCTTGCACATTAAAGAGATGGATATTTAAGCATAAAGACGTGGGCGAATGTGCAAAGTGAAAATGGAAAGCAGGCATGCCCGGTGAATGTCTGGATCATTCACGGCGAAATCTATTAGAAAGGCGGCTTTTGCAGACACTGAAATAATCCCATGCTGGTTGTTCTGAAATGTTTGGTGACTGAATTCCATCAGTTCAGTGTAAGAAATCAGTTCCACCCCCCCAGTGGGGCTGTGCTTCGAATACAAAGCCAACACTTAATGTAATAGGCAGCAATAGACAGTATTGATGTCCTGTTTGGTATTGCCTTTTCAGATTTGGACTCAAATACATAATACTGATTAGACATGTCATAATAGGAGGATATGCTCTTTGCAGCATTCCGTGATATTCATCATAGGTCCCCGTTTCATTTCATTTATATCATTTGTTGCTGTGAAGCCTGGAAAATAACATTCTAGTGCCAATGTAGTTTCTATTACCTCTTTTATATTGAATGTATTCTAAATATTATATTGTATATTCGTATCACCTCTTTTAGATTATAATGGAAATGTGATTTCTATTACCTCTTTTCTATCCTGCGAATCCAGTCCAGAACTTGCCTAACCTTTTGCCATTTTTTGTTATTATTATTTTTTTAATAAAACAAGGAAACAAATTCATTCTCCAGTAATATCTATCCATCGATCCAGTGCAATTTCCCAGAAAAATAGGTGCAGAAACTCACCATGAACACCTCCCTTGTTCTCTTATAATGGTAATGGTGCCCGCTTGAGAAGTGCTGGAACTAAGTTGCGGCAAATTCCGGCTGACAAAAAGCCCTGCACCTATCAATCCATTTCAGGGCTGGGGAATCTGTGGTCCTCCAGATAATGCTGGACTTCAATTTTCATCTGCCTTAACCATTGCCCATGCTGGCTGGCTGCACTTAGTGGAAGAAAATCCTGAATCCCAAAACTAAGAAGGGATCTCTCTGAAGATCAAAGTGAATCCCGGTGATTTGGAGATCCAGACATTGGAGCTCCACCTGGTACGCAGGCTAAGACCCTACCTGCCCGCAGACTGTCTTGCCAGAGTGGTGCATGCTCTGGTTATCTCCCGCTTGGATTACTGCAACGCGCTCTACATGGGGCTACCTTTGAAGGTGACCCAGAAACTGCAATTAATCCAGAATGCGGCAGCTAGACTGGTGACTGGGAGTGGCCGTCGGGACCACATAACACCGGTTCTGAGAGATCTGCATTGGCTCCCAGTACGTTTCCAAGCACAATTCAAAGTGTTGGTGTTGACCTTGAAAGCCCTAAAAGGCCTTGGTCCTGTATACCTGAAGGAGCGTCTCCACCCCCATCGTTCAGCCCGGACACTGAGATCCAGCTCCGAGGGCCTTCTGGCGGTTCCCTCATTGCGAGAACTGAGGTTACAGGGAACCAGACAGACGTCCTTCTCAGTAGTGGCGCCCACCCTGTGGAACACCCTCCCTTCAGATGTGAAGGAAATAAGCAGCTATCCTATCTTTAAAAGATATCTGGAGGCAGCCCTGTTCAGGGAAGTTTTTAATATTTAACGCTGTACTGTTTTTAACACTTGATTGGGAGCCGCCCAGAGTGGCTGGGGAAACTCAGCCAGATGGGTGGGGTATAAATAATAAATAATAATAATAATAATTGTTGTTGTTGTTGTTATCTAGACATTTCAAAAGCTGTGTGTACAGTGTGTATACAGTGGTGCCTCGCAAGACGAAATTAATCCGTTCTGCGAGTTTCTTCGTCTTGCGGATTTTTCGTCTTGCGAAGCACGGCTATTAACGGCTTAGCGGCTATTAACGGCTTAGTGGCTATTAATGGCTTAGCGGCTTAGCGGCTTTAAGAAAAAGGAAACAAACTCGCAAGAACTCACAAGACGTTTTCGTCTTGCGAAGCAAGCCCATAGGGAAATTCGTCTTGCGGAACGACTCAAAAAACGGAAAACTCTTTCGTCTTGCACGTTTTTCGTCTTGCGAGGCATTCGTCTTGCGAGGTACCACTGTATTATTAATACTAATACTACTAGTAGTAATAATAATAATGACTCTCTTATTTTAACATATTGCATTATTTCCCCCCATTATAGATATAAAAAAATCAAAAATACTTCAGCTGGTAGACCTTCCAGTTGAGACAGTTTAGTCTGACCTTAAACAGTTATCTCACCATTGTAGCTCTTAGATAACAACCCAGAGATCAAGAAGCCAAATATTTCTGCAGCTGGAAATGTATCAACACAATATTAGAAAGCAGCTACTTTCTTAACTCTAGAGCAGAGCTTTTGAAACTGCAGTGTGTGACATGAATGCTCCCCGTGCTCCTCCCGGGGCTGGAAAGGGGATAGTTTAACCTCTGGTTTGCTAGTGAAACTGAATTACTGTGTCACAAAATGATGCATGTCTTTAAATGTGTGTCACCAACATGAAAAGTCTGGAAAGCTCTGCTCTAGAGGCACGGTGGGATAGACTATGGAACATAGCTATTTCAGGGAAACTAGCAAAGCATCTTAGAGCACTAAGGAACTCAAAGACCAAAGATTATTTTGGAAATGTTTATTCAATACACTAGATAGGACAGTGTTGTTCCCTCACAACCGGCTACCATTGGCTCACTCTGGGACAAGCTGTTAAGACATAGAGTAGAGATGCAGGAGACGCTGTGGTCTAAACCATCAAACCTCTTGGGCTTGCTGATCAGAAGGTCAGCGGTTCGAATCCCCTTGACAGGGTGAGCTCCCGTTGCTCTGTCCCAACTCCTGCCAACCTAGCAGTTCGAAAGCATGGCAGTGCAAGTAGATAAATAGGTATCATTGTGGCGGAAAGGTTAACAACGTTTCCGTGTGCTCTGGTTTCCATCACAGTGTTCCATCGCACCAGAAGCAGTTTAGTCATGCTGGCCACATGACCCAGAAAGCTGCCCGTGGACAAACACCGGCTCCCTTGGTCTGAAAGCAAGATGAGCACCACAACCCCATGGTCACCTTTGACTGGACTTAACCGTCCAGGGGTCCTTTACCTACGTACCTTGACCTTTTTAAAGACATGAAGTAGAAGATGCTTAACTGATATAATCAGCTCTAAACTATTATGCAAACTTGCTTCCCGTTTGACTGCATTGCATTGTATAGGCATGAAATGCTTTTGGGGGGTTGGTGGTATGTGGAGATTTTTTGTTAGAAGTGTTTTTCAGAAACTGAAAAATAAAATTAGAATATTGTAGGGATGATCGCTGGGTCCGGAGCACGCTCCCCACTCGCAGGCAGCCTCAGCCTGCCTGCACACGTGACCTTGGGGTGTGGGGCACACTCCCCCTCACAGACAAAGCCACAGCTGTCTGAGCATCATGCCCTCTGTCTAACCTTTTGCGATCTCAGTAGTCTGCGATGCCCTGTCTGTAACCTTTGCCTCTGAGACCTTTTGTCTCCTTTGTCATACACTGTGCAAGGGGGAAATGACACAGTGGAAACAGGTGCCAAAATAACCTTGTACCACCCCACAATCCCAGGACTGGAAGATGTGTAAAGGTCACAGCCCAAAATGTATCTGCCTGGGTTTGCATATTTGTGTCAATAAAAAGAGGCTCCACAGAGCTATCCGGCAGCTTGCTTGCAGCTCACCTGCATTATCAACTCCTGCCTCATGTCCCTCACTTCAGAATATATATATAATAAGCCCAATATGGATGGCTTTCAATGAGGATTAGACAAATTCAGGGTTGTTGTTGTTGTTTAGTTTTTTAGTCATGTCCGACTCTTCGTGAGCCCATGGACCAGAGCAAGCCAGGCACTTCTGTCCTCTACTGCCGCAGTTTGGTCAAACTCATGCTGGTAGCTTTGAGAGCACTGTCCAGCCATCTCGCCCTCCGTCGTCCCCTTCTCCTTGTGCCCTCCATCTTTCCCAACATCAGGGTGTTTTCCAGGGAGTCTTCTCTTCTCATGAGGTGGCCAAAGTATTGGAGCCTCAGCTTCAGGACCTGTCCTTCCAGTGAGCACTCAGGGCTGATTTCCTTCAGAATGGATCGGATTGATCTTCTTGCAGTCCATGGGACTCTCAAGAGTCTCCTCCAGCACCATAATTCAAAAGCATCAATTCTTCAGCGATCAGTCTTCTTGATGGTCCAGCTCTCACTTAGGTAATAGCTATGATGGCGATCTATTGCCTACAATATCAGGCAGAATGCATCTACATACCGTTTGCTGATCATCGTGCGTAGTAGAGTTCTGTTGTGCTCATGGTATGCTTGTGGGCTTCCCATTTGGGGCTAGATGGCCACTGTAAGAATGGAATGCTGGACTAGATGGGCCTTTGGTCTCATTCAGTTGGGTTCTTCTTGTGTTCTTAGAAGAAAATGAAGCACAATTCGCAAAGGTGCTTAATGGTGAGGCCCAACTTTATTTCACCATCCCATCAATATGAGGAGGAAAATCTGCTTTTATAAGACAGGTTGTGTGTGTGTGCTTTGTTTTTTTTACTCTGAGAAATAAAAACAGAATGTCAGCAGCTTTTATTATTATAGCTCTAGGGAACTAAATTGGAATCTTTTAAGGTAAAGGCATTCAACCATTAAAGCGTATCTGTTTATGGTTATAGAAAAATGGAATAGAGGATCTTTAGCATATACTGTATTCATAGTGTCATCAAAATGTTCATTTCAGGTCCTGGAGGTTTATTAAGTCGCCTTTATGAGTTAGGGGTGCATAGACAGGTTTGAGAAACAAGGTCATTTGAGAAGCCAAATTGCTCCGTGATGAGAGAACAGCTCTCCATACCAAGCTTTTGGAAGGATTGTAGCATTGAACCAATTGCTTTCTGCCACCCATTGCCATGGTTTGGGCATGATTCTGGTCACGGCTGCAGAAACACTGGAAGTGCCATTTTATTCCACCTGAAGCAGAATTTCAAAGCAAATGTGAACGCATCTGTGTAGATAAATCTCCCTAGAAATTTCAGGAAAGGTTCTTTAAACATTTGCTGGTCATTCTCTGGCATGTACTGTACATGCATAAATTCCCCAGTTTTATGTGAAGTGAAATTTCAAGGGGACTTAAGCTGTGGGTTTCTTTTCTCCACAGAGAGGGACACCTGGCACCTTCACTGCACAACTTTCATCATATGATGAAGAAGCACCACTTTATCCTGGCCTTTGACACCTTAGAAATATGTATTTAAGGGCCAGCCCTATTCTTCTGATTGCACTTTTTAATACTGTACAGTGGTACCTCAAGTTACAAACTCCTCGGGTTACAAACACTTTGGGTTACAGACTCTGCTAACCCAGAAGCAGTACATCAGGTTAAGAACTTTATCTCAGGGTGAGAACAGAAATTGCGAGGCAGCAGCAGCAGGAGGCCCCATTAGCTAAAGTTTACTCAGGTTAAGAACGGTTTCAGGTTAAGAACGGACCTCCGGAGGTACCACTGTGTCTTAATATTGTTGGAATCCATCCTGGGACCTTATAGTGAAGGATGGGCAAGAAATCCTGAGGGCGATGCTGATGCTGATACCAGGCCAGGTTCGGGGTTCTTGTATTATTTGCAAGGCTCTTAACAATTTGGATCCAGGATACCTCAAGGGCTGCCTAATCTCTTTTATTGCTACCTGTCACATACCCTCCTACATTTCTCCAATGAATATAAGAATGTCCTATTCAATAATAACAACAGCAATAATTTTATTATTTATACCCCCTCATCTGACTGGGTTGCCCCAGACACTCTAGGCGACTTCCAACTTATATAAAAACATAATAAAACATTAAACATTTTTTAAAAAAAAACCTTCTCTATACAGGATTGCCTTCTAATGTCTTCTGAAGGTTGTATAGTTACCGTAATTTTCGCTCTATAACACGTACATTTTTTTCTCCTAAAAAGTAAGGGGAAATGTCTGTGCGTGTTATTGAGTGAATGTGTGGTCCCTAGAGCCGACTGGCCCGAGTGCAGTGGCAAAAATCAGACAAAAATCAGATCGCGCGTCACGGAGGAGGGAAGGGAGGGAAGGCTGCAGAAGCGAGGCTGCTGCTTTCCTGCATTCTACCTCAGGGTCTTACTGCCCACCCTCTTCTGTTTTCGGTTGCTGTGTTTGCTCCAACGCAACAAAGAGCAGGGAAATCCCCTGCCCTCCTGGCAAGCAGAGGGGAAAGGAAAGGATCGGGCCCTTCTTCTAATTCCTTCCTAGTCACACTGCGCGCAGGCTCCAGCCCACCCGGCTCAGGTTCCGTCAGCTTGGAGCGCAGCCGACAGCCACCACCTCCTCCTCTCCGTGCTCAGTGTTACTGCTGCTGCGTCCAGCATTCTAGGGACTCGCAGGCAGCCGGACAACATGCAGGTGGGAGGGGGGGCTGGCTTGGGTCGGTGGGGGAAAACTTTTGCCTTCCTTTCCTCCCTCCAGTTAAACCTCTCTCCTGCATTGTTAGCCAGCTGCTTCTCCGCACACTCCTCTCGTGCTCCTTGTCCCTTCTGTGTTTTTCCTTCCCTCCCCACTTAAAACGTGGTTACAAAGCACGGATCCACATGGATCCTCAGGATCTTTGCATTGGGTCACCCCAAATTCACCATCAGATCACATAGCATGTCCATGGCTACAGCCTGCACCAAAAAAATCACTCACCCACTGTTGCCTGGGGCCACAATGGTGCAAAAACGTGTTTACAAAGCACAGATCCACATGGATTCTCAGGATTTTTGCATTGGGCTACGCCAAACTCACCGTCAAATCACATGTCTGTGGCCACAGCATGAAGCACAAAAATGATACATCCACTGTTTCATTCAGATTTTTTTTTCTTGTTTTCCTCCTCTAAAAACTATGTGCGTGCTATGGTCAGGTGCGTGTTATCTCCTGGGCTCGGGGGTTGCATGACTCCATACCCTCCAACATTTCTCCAACGATTTGACCCCGGAATGTCCTGCCTTCCCTTGGGGCTTATCTGACTTAAAGACAAATTGTAACCAGTTTGTCACCTGATTTCTGGCATCTTCTAGTTTATTCAATTTTACCTCTTGATCTGAAAAGTCCAAAAGGCCTCTGTTTGTTGCCCAGGTAGGTCTGGAAGTGTCTGTCTGAACTCTCCAGGTTTCAAACAGGGAGTGTCTCCTGGCCCTACCCGGAGATCCCACTGAATTTGGGACTTTCTATATTAAAATGATGCACTCTACCACAGAGCTACAGCCTCCCTGCAAGAGCACAAACTAAAAAGTTCTTGAGGATATTATGTTATGAGTAATAACCTACCTATGAAATATGCCTTACAAAGTATAGAGAGTGCAAGCATGCCCTCAGATTATTTAAGAAAATTGTATGTTTAGTTTACCAACAATTACGAATAGTGCTCCATGTGGTATACCGGGTCAGCTAGTAGAATAACAGTTTTCTCTGAATTCCCCTCCCAGGAATTCAAGAGCATGACTTAACTGTGGTTGTGGTATTGAAAACCTTCATTTGGAACATGCTTTTACTGCCCTTTCCAACAACCTTTCCAAATTCATGAAATGCTACATATCCCCAGATGCATAATGAACATCTGTGGTAAAAACTGCCTTATTATGGCTTGTCTGGAGCTGTTTATTACACAGTTGCAGTTCTTTGAAACTCATTAGTTAGCTTCATTTTTTGAAGTCATCTGCTAAATAAACTTGGCTGGGTTCTACGAACATCATCAGAGGCAGCAGTTCAAAAGGGGTGGATTTTCTTTGGGCTGTGAAGATTTACAGAATATAATTGCAACAAAGGGAATCGTGTTCATCTGACTTCACTGGGGAAATTGCATGGGATTTTCTTTCAGCCAATTACACCTGAACTCTAGCGGAGCAGACCCCCATCTACCACATGGATAGTCAATCTCTTTTCTCCCCACCCCAATGGTGCTAATGTGCAAACACACAAGTATACCACGTGCACAATATATATGAAAAAAACCAAGTTGATTTGCTTCGGAGAGCCAGTGTGGTGTGAGAGCCAGTGTGGTGTAGTGGTTGAGAGCGGTAGACTCGTAATCTGGTGAACCGGGTTCGCAA
The DNA here is from genome assembly GCF_027172205.1 of Podarcis raffonei. Classification (NCBI taxonomy): domain Eukaryota; kingdom Metazoa; phylum Chordata; class Lepidosauria; order Squamata; family Lacertidae; genus Podarcis; species Podarcis raffonei. The sequence goes on from NC_070602.1 coordinate 13,517,148, forward strand.
CTCCGCTCCTCCACATGCAGCTGCTGGGTGACCTTGGGCTAGTCACACTTCTCTGAAGTCTCTCAGCCTCATTCACCTCACAGAGTGTTTGTTGTGGGGGAGGAAGGGAAAGGAGATTGTAAGCCACTTTGAGACTCCCAGGGTAGTGATAAAGCAGGATATCAAGTCTTCCTCCTCCTCCTCTTCCTTCTCCTCCTCCTCCTCCTCCTCCTCTTCTTCTTCTTCTTCTTCTTCTTCTTCTTCTTCTTCTTCTTCTTCATAATTCTTTGCTATTCATCTGTTAGTTTTCCTGCACATCCACTCCTGCAAATCTTGACCCAACAGATTGTGCAATTGCACCCAAAGTTGCCTTTTTGCAACATTCAGCTAGTGCACACAAATGTTTGTGCACACCAGTAAAGCCCTACACAGAGAGATCTTTGAAGCTCTTAACCACCACACCACACTGGTGGTAGTAGAATATGCAAGAGGAAAGCTATGGTCCTTTCTCCTGAGCAAGCCTGCAATGAAAGGGTTAAAGAACATAACAAACTCTTCCTGGAAAAGTTCATTGGGAGGAGGGGGAAGAACCCACGCAGATAAGCACCTGGAAAACTGAGACAGCAGGCTTTCTGTTAAGTATGTGACAGAAATTTCTCCGCTGGAGGTAAGGAAGATAGAGACTCTTCTAAATTATGTTTCCTGGGAGTGTTGCTAAGGCATACTTACACATATTCTATGAGGTAGAAAATTAGCACTTTAAATTGTTATGGTTACATATGCAGTAAAGTGTAAGTGTTTGCAGTTTTTCAAAAGTTTGCCTATGGTTTATCACACAGTTTGCCCACTGAGAAGAAAATTTACCTGCTGTAAAATGATGAAGCAGCTCAGGGGTTAGAAGGGAAACCACTGCGAACTCTTAACTCCAAACCTCTGAAATTTCCTTAGGGATGAACAAATTCCACGTACGTGAGATCGCCGAGGCTGATATATTGCTTCCCTTTTTCTCTTTGTAAACATTGCCGGCATGGAATGACAAAACCAGGCAGGTAGAGGGAAAATGACTTCTTGAAAAAAATCGGTTTAGAAATTAACCAAAACTATTGATTTGATTTTTGAACATCTGCACTCTTCCTCGAGAGAAACAGTTCTCCTATGTCTTTGTTCATTTTTTCCCACATTTGCAAGTACTTGGAACGTTTTGAAAGCAATCTTTTGCTAAATTATGTTTTTTTTGCACCAATTGCCTCCTCCTTCTTGCCATTTTCCCCCCTGCTGTGTTGTACAGCCCTTCCTCTGATTCTTGAGAATCAGAGGTGGGGAGCTCGATCTGGCAGGCTGGTCACACCCCTAATTCTCCCCTCCCCCCACACACCATGGGCCAATTTTGACATCTGGAGAGGATCGTCCACCTGTCAATCTCCTGACATCAGAGGATTGAAGCTGCAGCTGCTGATCAGCTGGTGGGTGGTTGCAGTGGCCGGTGAAGATGCGCTTTCTCTGCACCTTCAAACAGGCCAGAGAGAGCCAGTGTGGTGTAGTGGTTAAGAGCGGTAGATTCGTAATCTGGGGAACCGGGTTCGCGTCTCCGCTCCTCCACATGCAGCTGCTGGGTGAACTTGGGCTAGTCACACTTCTCTGAAGTCTCTCAGCCCCACTCACCTCACAGAGTGTTTGTTGTGGGGGAGGAAGAGAAAGGAGAATGTTAGCCGCTTTGAGACTCCTTCGGGTAGTGATAAAGCGGGATATCAAATCCAAAAAAACAACAACTCAGGCTTGCCGTAACCAGCTATTCAATGCTTGACGCCCTTTGGAAGATGATATGGAGGATGCAATTTGGATTCAAGCGGCTTCTTCCAAGTGAAGCATGCTCAGCTCTGCAGACACCTGAAAATTCCTGTTTGGCAGAAGGGCTCTGAATCCAAATCGCTCTCTCCAAAGGGAGAACGTGATTCCCCTTGGCTGTCCTGGGGGGTTCCCAGCTCCCTAGTAGAGCTGATCCCAGTGGGGTTGCCTGTCAGTGCCGATCAGCTGATTGACAGGGACAAGCAGCCTCGCTTGCAAAGGAACAACCAGGAGCTCATCCGAAGCTCCAAATGGTTCATTCTCAGCTTTCCCACACAGAGCCAGATTTCCATATAAGCTAAACAAGCTACAACTTAGGGCCCCACTCTCTTGGGGGCCCCCCAAAATTTAAAGGGAATAAACTGGATGTACATTTCCAAAATATAAGATAAAAAACAAATAAAATAAAACCTTCATATAGCAACAGTGTTTTGTGTTGTGTAATGGGTCCCGACTGCTAGCCTGCTCCCTAAAATATCACTGGTTTGCTCATTTCTATATACAGGGTGCCAAAATTCTGCATGGACTGGCTGTATGGCAACATGTGCAAATGGCTTTAGATACCTATTAGGCCCATAAATTACCTTATAGCATATAAAGGTAATGGGACCCCTGACCATTAGGTTCTGTCTCGGACGACTCTGGGGTTGTGGCACTCATCTTGCTTTATTGGCTGAGGGAGCCGGTGTACAGCTTCCGGGTCTGGCGAACCAGAGCAGCGCACAGAAATGCTGTTTACCTTCCCGCTGGAGCGGTACCTATTTATCTACTTGTACTTTTGATGTGCTTTCGAACTGCTAGGTTGGCAGGAGCAGGGACCAAGCAATGGGAGCTCAACCCGTCGCGGGGGTTCAAACCGCCGACCTTCTGATCAGCCAGCCCTAGGCTCTGTGGTTTCACATATAGTCAACACACAAAAAACAGCAACAATTTGTTGTTGACAAAGGACAGCTGGGCATATAAAGGGCCCTATTACCTTCAGTAGCTTAGGGCCTCATCAAACCTAAATCCGGCCCTGGTCCCACATGTTACGTCATAAGTGGTTTGCAAGGAATGTCCTCGCAAGCCATTTTCTCCCTGCGATTGGGGTCAGACCACCTTCTGGAAGAAATTAGGCTGGAGATGCTTTGAGCCCAGGTGCTCATAGCTTCAAGCTCCTTCCCCCCCTCTCCTGGTTCTATAGCCAGAAAGACACAGTTGACTACCACCTTCAGAGCTGGGCTGGTGTCCCCCACTTTTTCCCCTCTTAGTTCTTCCCTCTTCATGTGTACACATTTTGGGGTGCACTTTTCCTTAATATATACAGTTTTGCATGCATTTTTCTTGTTCTTGGAAAGCTACACTGCGAAATTTAGAGAAGCACATATTTAGAAGGTCAGCTGTGTTTCAATTTGCACATTTCTTTTAGGAGCTGCAAATTTTAATGAGAGCCAAACAACTTCCTCCCTCATCCTCACAAGTAGCAGTGCCACCTATTATTATTATTATTATTATTATTATTATTATTATTATTATTATACATTAACCTTTAATAACTAGATAGCTCTGGTTTTCCCCGTGGGGTTTATTTTTTTTCGGGGGGAGATTTATTTTTAGAGAACACCTACACGGATTATGAATTGCAAGTAGAATGGCACTTATTAACACCATTCCTTATTAAATGCTTTTGAACCTTATCCAATATGCTTTGTTGGTAAGCGGAAATCCCAACTTCTAAATATATTTGCTTTTTCCCAGTCACCCAGCAGAGGGGGTGGGGAGTCTCTTTGCGGAGGCCCTAAGAGTGGCATCTCCCTGGGTGGAGATGGAATATTATGTTGAACATGCTTAAAACAGGATGTTTTATGGAGTAATGTCATTTGCAGAAACAGAGAGGTGAGAAGTGGCTCCCTGATTTCCATATAAAAATAGTCTGAAGGCACATATGGGAATGTGTTAAGGAGATAACAATGCCCAGGGGGGTGTTTGAGTTGCAACGATACTTATTCCGCAGCTGAGATGCCCCCAGAATTGAACATCTCCTTTTAAGGCAGCGGCATGGGAGCAAATCCATCACAGCAAAGAGAACAGAGATGAGAAAACGAGGGTGCAGTGATTAGAAGCTGAACCATTTGGACCGCTTTTGTATTTGGAAAGTGTTATAAAGCGAGGGGTCGACACATTATGGCTTCTATTTATGAAACACCCGCTTCCCAACATTCTGTTCCACTCCCCCAGCATCCTGTCAGTGTGGTGTAGTGGTTAAGAGTGGTAGATTCGTAATCTGGGGAACCGGGTTCGATTCTCTCTCCTCCACATGCAGCTGCTGGATGACCTTGGGCTAGTCACACTTCTTTGAAGTCTCTCAGCCCCACTCACCTCACAGAGTGTTTGTTGTGGGGGGGGGGGAGGGAAAAGGAGATTGTTAGCTGCTTTGAGACTCCTTCAGGTAGTGATAAAGTGGGATATCAAATCCAAACTCTTCTTCTCTTCTTCTGGTGTGACCAAGAAACAGTACGAAGCAGATGAAAGGCTGGGAAATGCAGAGATGAGCTAGCTTGTTACTCAGCAGCTCTGGCATGTGTTACCAGAGAGGTGCTAGGGTCCCTGAAGATAATGGCTTCTTAGAGACCAGCACAAACACAGTTAGGTATTGCCTCATCTATAGAGAATGGTCCTCAGAGATGTGCACATCAATACAGCTGGTGGAACCGTCCTAATGTCTTCTCCTACTGACCCAGCGAAGGAGGTAAGGAATAACACCAGCCAGGAGGCAGCGTCCACTCCTAAATCATCTTCCGATGCATCTGGTGAAAACAAAGCACAAACACTTGCAAGCTCTCGCCACTTGGGAATCCCAGCTACTGTTACACAGAGACTCGCAGTGGAGACAGGGCACAGCCGTCATGTCTTTTAAAGCCTTCCAGATAGGTGGCCATTCCTGGCTCTCGTAGGAGCAAATTCTACATTTATAATAATAATAATAATAATAATAATAATAATAATAATAATAATACAGTGGTACCTCTGGTTGCGAACCGGATCCATTCCGGAGGCCTGTTCGCAACATGAAAAGAGCGCAACCTGAAGTGCCATATCTGTGCAGGTGCGCGGCGTGATTTGGTGCTTGTGCACATGCGCGAAACACGATTTAGTGCTTCTGCACATGCGCGAGCACCAAAACCCGGAAGTAACCCTTTCTGGTACTTCCAGGTCGCTGCTGGACATAACCTGAAAGAACGTAACATGAAGCAAACGTAACATGAGGTATGTAAAGGTGAAGGTAAAGGTACCCCTGCCCATACGGGCCAGTCTTGACAGACTCTGGGGTTGTGCGCCCATCTCACTCAAGAGGCCGGGGGACAGCGCTGTCCGGAGACACTTCCGGGTCACGTGGCCAGCGTGACAAAGCTGCATCTGGCGAGCCAGAGCCGCACACGGAAACGCCGTTTACCTTCCCGCCAGTAAGCGGTCCCTATTTATCTACTTGCACCCGGGGGTGCTTTCGAACTGCTAGGTTGGCAGGCGCTGGGACCGAGCAGTGGGAGCGCACCCCGCCACGGGGATTCGAACCGCCGACCTTTCGATCGGCAAGCCCTAGGCGCTGAGGCTTTTACCCACAGCGCCACCCGCGTCCCGTGCGCCACCCGCGTCCCGTAACATGAGGTAACATGAGGTATGACTATACCTTTATTGTCAATGTAGAACCTGTGTACAATGAAATTAACCAAGTCTCCACCCAGCACCACAAACTATGAGCTGTGGGGAGAAACACTTCCTTTTGTCTCACCTGAATCTTCTAACTTTCAGCTTCACTGGATAGCTCTGAGTTCTAGTAGGATGGGAGAAGGGGAAAGATTTCTCCCTATCCATCCCCCCCCCCCAGTTGTACTTTTTACACACCTCCTGCATGTCCCGTTACCCACCTTCCCCCTCCCCAAAAACTTAAAAAGGCCCAAGTATTCCTTCATACGGGATTTTCACCAGCCCCTTAATAATTTTTGTTGCCATTTTCTGCAGCTTTTCCAGTTTCCCTTTTTTTTTACATGCAGAGACCAGAAGTGTGCACAATACTGAAAGGTCATTTGTAAAGCAGCATTAATACATGGTCAGTTTTATTTCCAATCCCTTTCCTAACGATGCCTAGCATGGCATTTCCCCAGTGTGGTGTAATGGTTAAGAGCAGTAGACTCGTAATCTGGTGAACCGGGTTCGCGTCTCCGCTCCTCCACCTGCAGCTGCTGGGTGACCTTGGGCTAGTCACACTTCTTTGAAGTCTCTCAGCCCCACTCACCTCACAGAGTGTTTGTTGTGGGGGAGGAAGGGAAAGGAGAATGTTAGCCGCTTTGAGACTCCTTCGGGTAGTGATAAAGCGGGATATCAAATCCAAAACTCCTCCTCTTTTCACAACTGCTGTTCTCTGGGTTGACATCTTCACTGAGCTATCTGCTACAACCCCAGAGTCTTATTTCTGACACCACCAGTTCATTATACACCGTTGGGCACCAGGCAAAAATGTTCCTCTTCAACCAGAGGGAGGGGGTTATTGGTTTATTTTTGTCCCTATTTTTATTATGTATTTTGTGTTTTTCATATTGTCATTTTATGTTGTGAAACACCCTAAGATCTACAGATTAAGGACGTATAGACATTTACGGTAATAAATAATAACATGGAAAAAAGTCTGTGGGATTTTACCCAGACCTTTGACCGTTAAATAATCAATGGCTTGTTAAAGCAGTGGTGGGACTATTATTATGATTATTTTTTTATTATGCTGCCTATTATGCTGCTTTGTATTATGGTATTATTATTATTATCTGTAAAATGTGTTCTTAATGTTGTTCGCCACTCTGGGATCTTTTGAATAAAGGGCAATATATATATATCAAAAGAACAACAGCAGCACTTGTTTATATTGAACAGCATTTGCCATTTGACTGCCTATTCACCCAGTTTGGAGAGATCCTTTTGGAGAGCTTCACAGTTGTGTTTTCTTTTTACCACTCTAAACAATTTGGGGTCCTCAGCAAACCTGGCCACATTATCACTCACTCCCAACCTCATTTATCACAATGCAAATCATTGGGAGACCCTACTTCTTACACTACTCCATTTTGACAACTATCCATTTATTCCTACTCTCTGCTGCCTGTTCTTATCAGTTACTAATCCATAAGAGGACCTGGCTGTTCATCCCATCACTGCTAAGCAGTGAAAGTTTTTCGATAGTCAAAGGCTGTTAGGCCTACTGGATCACCCCATATCCACATGCTTATTGACCCTATCAAATAACTCTAATAGGTTACCGTATTTTTCGCTCCATAAGACGCACTTTTTTCCTCCTAAAAAGTAAGGGGAAATGTCTGTGCGTCTTATGGAGTGAATGTGTGGTCAATCACTGGCTCCCTTTCTGGCGCCGCCCCCTTGCCCAGGCCTTCATTGTTGAATGTTCTGCAGACAGAGGCTGTTTGTTTCCCCAGCGATATGTGACTGGCTGATTAGATCTGTCTGGAAACTGTAGAAACTGCTCCCTTTCCTTTCCTAAAGAAGCTGCAGAACTGTGAGTTGAACCCCATAAAAACAGGATTTTTTTTCCCTTTGCAAAAAAAGCTACACAACTTTGAGCTGATCCTCAAAAAACCAGGTTTTTTCCCCTTTGGAAAAAAAGCTACACAACTTTAAGCTGAACCTCAAAAAAAGGGGCTTTTCCTCTTTGCAAAAGAAGCTGCACAACTGTGAGCTGTCCCCCCCCCCCAAATGGGGCTTTCCCCCTTTCCTCCTCTAAAAACTAGGTGCGTCTTATGGAACAAAAAATATGGTAGTTAAACAGCACTTGTCTGTGCTGAAGCCCTGCTGGTTCTTCTTTAGCAAGGCTTGTTCTTCCATATAGCTTACAGCATCTGGCTGCAATCTAGCAACAAAACATGTTCCTCAGTCCACACACTGGGATCATGAAGAGCATGGCGGCAGTTAGAGCTCCCACCCCATGGGTCTCTGAGCACCTTTTTACTGAGGGAATGTCTGCCATTTACTTTTATGGGGGAAACGAACACTGCATTTTGAGACAATGTGGCAAAGAGGGTATAGCCTGCCTGCCATTGCTAATGCTGGTGCTAATGGAGAATGCAATGTATAAACCTCTCTAACCCCATGAGCTCTGTCTGCAGTACATACATCTCATCCTCATAATGACAGGGATGTCAGCAGTAGATAATAAAAGCAGTCCCCGTTTCACAACAAGAAAGACGGGGGTCAGTTGCTTGGGATGTCATGTACAATCTTCAGACACAAAAGGCTGCCAATACCTCTTTCATGTTGCTGTTGTCTGCTAATGCAATTTTGAATATTATTGCTTCCCAGCCTTCCCCTGCTTACACCCGGAGACTGGCAAGACTCGTTCATGTGAATGAATGCCAGGAGATGACATCATTTCCATTTAATTGTCTTGTTTATCAGCAATGTCTAAACAGTTGTTTTAATAAAAGGGCAAGGAGATAAAAGGGCTGCATTTGCATTCCCAAAGAGCTTCTTACAAGGGTCTAGGAGGGAGGTTGACACCTATTGCTTGCAAACGAGATAATGAAGGAACATTTTTATTTGCTGTTCCTGCAGCTCAATCCCCCCTCCCCCCCCCCCCCGGTTTTTTATCCCATCCTATTAGTAATTATGGGTTGTTTTCGATGCTGTTTTTAAAAATCTGAAATATGAATTGCTTTATTTATTTATACCCCACCTTCCCCCCCCAAGAACCAAGACTCAAGGCGTCTTGTGAAAAATTAAAACAAAAATGGATATAATAGGAAAAAAGCTTAAAACATATAAACTGTAATAGTTTAAAAGTAACTAAATTATAAGGGAATTAAAATGAGAGCTACATTTCCCAGGGTCTCCATTAAACCATTCTAAGAATCATAGATCTCTGACAGGAATAGGGGTCTCCTAATACCTTTCAGCAACGCGGGTGGCGCTGTGGGTTAAACCACAGAGCCTAGGACTTGCCGATCAGAAGGTCGGCGCTTCGAATCCCCGCGACGGGGTGAGCTCCTGTTGCTCGGTCCCAGCTCCTGCCAACCTAGCAGTACAAAAGCACATCAAAATGCAAGTAGATAAATAGGTACCACTCTGGCAGGAAGGTAAACGGCGTTTCCGTGTGCTGCTCTGGTTCGCCAGAAGCGGCTTAGTCATGCTGGCCGGAAGCTGTACGCCGGCTCCCTCGGCCAATAAAGCGAGATGAGCGCCGCAAGCCCAGAGTCGGTCACGACTGGACCTAATGGTCAGGGGTCCCTTTACCCTTTACCTAATACCTTTCAGGGCCCTTAACAAGCTACATTTCCCAACTTTCTTTGGGGGAAGCCATGCCTGTTTGAAGTGTTGTTGTTGTTGTTGTTGTTGTTGTTGTTGTTGTTGTTAGCAACTCAGTGGCCTTCAGTCAAAAACGGCAGGGCAGTTCACATAGGGTGTGAATGTGGCCTGCACCTGGGGCCTCTCTCATCCAACATATTTGCTCTCCCCATGAGCTACGACATCCCTCCAACATTTCTCCAGTGGAAATAGGGACATCCTATTCCATACCCTCCAACATTTCTCCAATAAAAATAGGGATGTCCAAAGGGAAAGTGGGACAATCCTGGATCAAATCAGAAACCGGGCCTGCTTCTGCAACTCTGGGACTGTCCCTGGAAAATAGGGACACTTGGAGGGTCTGAGAACATGCCAGGAAGTCCAGCAACATTTTGCAAGGCTGTTTTCACGCAGCCTTCCTAATAGTCATTGGGAGATCTATCTATCAAGAACCTGTTTAATCCTTTAAAAAATCCATTTCAGTTAAAGGCCATCCCTGTGCCTCTCCCATCCTTCACTTTCTGCCTCATACAAAAACACATCTAATCTCTATCATCCTTTCCTCTGATCACATGGCAACGCTGTAAATAACCCACTGCTGTGGCACTGATGGTATTGGTGGGCGGGGAAGAAAAATTGTGATGGAGAGTCAGCTTTCCATATGACAAGCCGTAAATGTGAGAAATTACTGCTTAGGCATTGCAAGGAGTTCTAAAAATGTCGATCTTATCTAGCAGACTCTTAATGAAATGGAGGCCTCCTGGAAAGAAACCTTTATGTTCTTCTGCCTGTTAGGTATTGACTTTCTTAAAGCTTTCCGTAAATTAAATCAAGTACATATGAATGTTCGACATACACAGAAGAGGCAGCTCCTGATTCATAATTATTGGACCTGAATTATTTGCAGCTACAAGGCTCCTGCTCAAAGGACTACATCACAAGCTTTGGGGGGGCCAAGGATTCATTAAAGCCACAGTTGTTGCATCCATTATAAGAGTACCTCAGCCTCCCATTCATGGAGGCAGTGCTCTTTTTATACAATAGCAATACATAAAGCATATAATATCACCACAGTTCATAGCTGTCAACCGTCCCTTATTTGGCGGGAAACTCCCTTATCCCAGCGCTGTGTCCCGCTGCTGTCCCTTATTGATGATGTCCCTTAAATTTCCCAGGTTTCAAAGGAAGCAGCTCCTCTCCCTCCCTCCCTGCCAGTCAGGGAGGAGGGAGGCTCCAACTGTGTTGCTTGGCTGCCCAACCCGCCCCCCTCCGGCCTCCTCTCACCAGCCTCGGCCCCTGAGAGCCCCTCCCCACTGGGACTGAGGAGCCTTGAGAGGAGAGCGAGGGCAACCATAGAGAAAGCAGTTCAGAGGGAGGAGGAGGAGGCGGAGGCTCAGGCAGGTGTTCCAAGGGCTAACCATAGAGGGGGAAAGCAGAGGAAGGACCGCAAGCTCTTCTCCCATAGATTTGTAGTGGTAGACTAGTATAGATGGTCTGATCTGCGGGTTTACTTCGGGCACTATTCCTCCCTCCCTCTTCCTCCCATCCTGCCTGATGGAACTGAGAGCTGCAGATGGAGCACGAGAGAAAAGATTCAGAACTGCAGCAGCATCTTCGTAGCTTGGACTTCGTTTTGCGCAAAAAGTGGTTGCTGCTTGTAGTTATTTAATTGCAGTGTTGAATCAGCTGGTGTCTTGAGCAGCAACCTCTGGAAACGAAGGGCTGAAAACCGGCACTGCTCTCCCAAATTATCTGGTCCCTTTTAACTTCGTATTTCAGCTGGTTGTCTAAAATCCCTTATTTTGGCTGCTGGTCCCTTATTTTCGAGGTTGCTGGTCCCTTATTTTCAAATCTGTAAGTTGACAGCTATGCCAGAGACATGTGTCAAACATGACATAAAGGCTGGCAACATCAACCCCACCATGTGCAAATTATTTGCAGATGGCTGCAACGCCTGGGGACAGGCAGTCAAATCATGTATCCATAGTAGTGACCAGAGGAGAAATGGCCACTGGGAAGAGCACAGAGAGGAGAAACGCCATGGTGCATCTGCAGCAGCACAACCGGATGCCTTCTTCTGCCACTGCTGAAAGGAAACATGTCTCTACAACCCCAGCAGGCGCTGCAACCCGCCAGCAGTTTGACCTCAGCCACAAAGAGACACTCCTCCTGTTGGGAAACTGTGTACATGCAGCTACTCACACAGAGTCAGTTAAGGTTTGGCAGACAGCCAGAAGGCAATCTGAAGGAGTAAGTCTGCCTGGTGATAACAGAGGCATAGAGACAGCTCCCTCACTGGTCAAGCTCTCTCAAAGGAGTGATAATTAATGGCCTACTAGCTGGAATGTGTTAGTTCAGTGTGTCAGTGTAGGAGTTGTGAGTCGTGTCAGAGAGAGCTAGCAAAAGATCTGTGTTCTGTTCCTGTAAATAGTCCATTGTATATAATAAACACCAACTACAAGTTCCTGGTTCCTGCTTTGTCTATCCTGTCTGCAACCAAGTTGCCAATTGCTTCCGTGGATTCTGCGTGTACTCTGGTAGGTCTGGCTAAGGTCCTGCAACTAGTCAGAAAGTTGCGAAACACCAAATAGGTTTTGTCAATACCTCCATCGTCTCCCAAGGCAGACAGATGACAACTTGAACTAGAACTACCGTACATACACTAAAATTAATAACAATTGACAGTTCATTTAATTATGAGCCATATGAACCTACCCGGACCCTGATATCATCTTTTGAGGCCCTTCTCTGTGTGCCTCCTCCACGAGAAGTCAAGAGAGTGGCAACACGAGGACAGGCCTTCTCTGCAGTGGCTCCCTGAGTGTCGAATGCTCTCCCCAGGGAAGTTCGCCTGGCGCCTTCACTATACACCTTTAGGCACCAGGCAAAAACATTCCTTTTCAACCAGGACTTTGCCTGACTTGATCTACGTCCTATACCCTGTTTAAAAATGCTGGCTCTTTTTTAGGTTTTGTTTTGTTTTTAATTGGGTTGCTGGTTTTGTTTTGATTTTATGTATTTTGTATGTGTTTTATATTTTATGTGAACCACCCTGAGACCTTTGGGTAAAGGGCGGTCTAGCAATTAAATCATCAACAACAACATCAACAACAACAACTAATGTAAGCATGTAAGTCAGCATACAGCTAACCAACAGGTCTAGTCAATGAATTATTCAAGCAATTCCCTTATGAAGGCTCCTAGGGCTGGTAGCTGGGGCAAGGCAAATGGGGACAGCCATATCATGATGGCCAACAGAGCATCATCACACACTTCTATAGAGTAGTGGCACCTTGAATCAGAGTTCCTGGATTTCCTAGCAGAGATGGAACCTGTACACTGCCATTTGGGGATGAAGATGAAAGTATAGGACAAGCCCAAAGATCAGGCCCATGGATTTCTCTCTTGGCTCCTGTTTAGCTAGCAGTGGAAGCACTAGAAGCAATTTGTAACAGGGCTATTTGGGGAGTTTGGAAGCCCCATCCATGCCTGCATTGGTCAGCATTGTTCGCTGGATCCCACAGGGATAAAGGGAGAATGGAGAGGCTTCTGAATCTGAAAATGTTACCTGCCCTACAATTAGAGCCAACAGGAGTGTGATGCTATGCTCCTTGGGTAGATGGGAAGCCTGCAGTGTGCTGGAACTCAGTGATTTATTCCTCCTCAAATGCAAGCACTAATAGAAATCTCAAAAAGGAGAGGCTTCAGCTGAACTGTGTTTAAGTGAGCCTGAGGAAATGAGACAAGGTAATACCTGCAGTCATCTTCAAAATGACATGCTCCAGAGGAGGTCAATTTAGCCATAAGCTTCCTTCCAGCAAAAGGGTCTAATGTGCCCTGAAAGTTCACAGTGGATTCCAAAATGGGCTGCAATTTGTGTCCTTGAAAGGAGTGAATGACCCTCTTAGGAAATTAGGCTCTGCACGTTTCATGGAGAAGGCTGCAAGGATGTCCATGATGGTCCCATCCTCAATGTCACCATCCATGCCAGATCCCATCACAGTGGGCTGAAAGCTATGTGTGTTCAGCTGAACAGGATTATAGGCTCTTTCATGTGATTGGACACCTCCAATCACACAGAGCTTCCAATTTCATGGATCAGGTTATGCACATTTTGCTGAATGAGCATATGTTCTTCCTTCAGGCATTTATGAAGGTCTACTGGTCAGGAACTGTGGTTTTGAGGAGTAGGATCAGAATGCGTGTAGCCTTAGGGGCACTAATAATGAAACCAAACATGGTTACCATCACTTTCAGTCCCCTTCCTAACATCCTTTCCTAGAGAAGTCTAGAGAATTCACTTAAGTGGACTTATAATGCATCCTTTAAAAAAAAAACAGTTCCGGGTTCATTCATTAATCCAGCTTGTTTAGAGCTATCTGCTTGTTGTTCATTCCTCACAATCAATAGCATGTGAAGGGAATGGTCTGGATTTAATTTGGAGCTCTTCCCATGTGATGTGTATGATGTGGGAAGAGGAATGCCTTCAACAGGGGTGGATAAACATGTAGACATCCTGTGCCATCCAGTTTAGTTTGTTTGCAAAAGTGGCTTGACTTCTTTCCAGGGGATGGGGGCAGATTTTTAGGGGAAACCCTGAAAAACTTGGTGACCTTTTATTTCCTCTAACATTTTACAGTTGCTTAGAGCAGCTCTGTGACTGTGCGGTAAAAACCTATCTTGTTTTAAAATCCTTCCAGGAAGTGACTGTACGTAATAGCACATGGTCCTTTCCAGGGGAATTGTACAGAGAAAAACATGACTGCCCCCACTAAAAGAGAAGACAAACAGGGGAAATGCCCCCTTTCCCAATCACATGGGACTCTCCATCTATCATCTGAGGCACTTCTTCATGTGCCTCCTCCATGAGAGGCTCACAGAGTGGCAACAAGGGAATGGGCCTTTTCTGCCTGGCTCCCCATTTGTGGAATGCTTTCCTCAGGGAGGTTCCTCTGACACCTTCATTATATATATATATATATATATATATATATATATATATATATATATATATATTAGGCACCAGGTGAAAATGTTCCTCTTGCACCAGGCCTTTGGCTTATTAATACCCTACAGCCTTGTGTTTGTAGGAAGAGGGAGCTATTGTTTTGTTTTTTCGGTTTAATTATTTTCTTGTGTTTTATTTTGTATTAGAGAACCACCCTGACGGAAAAGAGGGAGATCCCCAGCCCTTAAATAGGGCAGGCCACACACCCCGAGCCAGCCGTTTGCCTGGCCAGGGGATGACGCAGCTGGGAATCCCCCCAATCATGCAGGGCTGGTTTTCGCCTGCCGCGCACGTGGGAGGGGCCGTGAAGCCCGCAACCCCACCTCCTCCTTAGGTGGAAGTGGCTTTGTGGGAAGAGGGGGCTATTGTTATTTCAGTTTAATTATTTTCTTGTGTTTTATTTTGTATTTGCAAACCATCCTGACATCTTTTGATGAAGGGCAGTATATAAATTTAATAAATAATAAATTACAATAATAGTAATAATAATAATATGTTTAATTAAGGTTTAAAACTCTGATTAATCATATTTCCAGTTACAGATAGGTAGCCGTGTTGGTCTGCCATAGTAAAAATAAAAATAAAAATTGTGTATCTGAAGAAGTGTGCATGCACACGAAAGCTCATACCAAGAACTAACTTAGTTGGTCTTTAAGGTGCTACTAGAAGAGAATTTTTTTTTGTTTTGATTAATCATATGGTTGGGATGGGAGAACCACATGACTCTAGAAGGCCCCAAAATTGGTTCAAGGCCTCCATCTGGATCATGCCAGCCCTAAATCATCCCAGATCGGATTGGGTCAGCTTCTAAGCACTAGATAGGAACCCAGATCAGGCAGGTGTGTAGAGTCCTACTTAGCTGATCTGTTTGCTCCTTATTAAAGAAACCTCTTATATAGCTTTGTCGGTGTTACATTACCATAGGATTTTCAGAACATCCATTTTTTGCTTTTCCGGGGAAACTATTCTTTCCCTCTGTCCTCAATAGCCTTCGCAATACAATACAAAGAAAGGATTACTTTATATCTGAAACTTACGTGAAATATGATTGAGGCACGTAAAAGGTGCACAAAGAAGCTTGTGACAAGGAAACCTTTTGCTGTGTGACAGCATCAAGAGGTCGCATGTGCCTTTGGTGGATAAAAAAAAAGTGCCTTATGCATTAATTCATTCAAGGCCAGGAATTAGTCATTGGGTAAATTAGATTAAACTCACTTGGAATGGAATTAGAATGATGGAAAACTGCTGAATATAGTTTTTGTAACAATTAGAGTTGCTATATACCCATTAATGAAAAGCTCCATCTTAATCATCTTGTCGTCCTGTCAGTGTCTCTCTTTGTCACTCCCTATTGTCATTTAAATAGATAATCTTCTTTGCATCCGGTGAAGTTACTTTCCCCTCCCTAAAGGTCAGCTTGATTTGGTTCCTGCGAGGCTGGGTGGAATGGTGAGAAGCAGCAATAGCTTTAAATTTTCCTGTGGCTGAGGAAAGGCAGATATGCTCCCTGAGTGCATGAAACAAGATCAGAAGGAGTTTGATGCCATTTTGACTCAATTACATTAGTCTAAATGGCCATTTCCCTGCCACTGGTATTTATAATACAGTCAATTTACGATCGTGTGTTACATCTGGTGTATATGTCCTCAAGGCAACTTGTCGGGGGTTCCAAGCTGGCTCCTCAAAGGCAGGGATGGGGGACGTGTGGCCCTCTAAATGTGGTGGAGCAACAACTCCATACCCTCCAACTTTTCTCCAGTGAAAATAGGGACGTCCCGATGGGGAAGAAATTTTGTTCATTTAAATGTCCACATTTCCCAAAACAAAATGAGAATGGAAATGCAGCCAGCCTTTTAAAATTCGAATTTCTCTGAATTTTGGAATGCAGCTCTTCAGCTAAAAAATGCATATGTTAAGGACAAATGCATATGTTAGTGAGACACAAAAATGTCAGAAAAAATGTAGAGTCACTGCCAATGGATGCTGACAATTAGATGGACAAATAGTATGACTCAGCCAAAAAGCTGCTTCCTATGTTCATATCTATAGGTGGTGTGCTTCTAAGGTCTGAGATCCTAGACTTGATGTTGCAGATACGTACCTAAATGCAGTTGGGAGAAGGAACAATGGAGCATAGGAGACTTGTTTTTCCACACCCAGCACATACCCCTTTCTCCATTCTGATACCAGTAAAGAACCTTTGATATATCAAATTGATTTGTTATGCCTCAAAGATATGGTTACAAAACCAACCCATGAAAACTGGCAATTTCCATCTAGGAGGTGCATCAGTCAATATGTTGACACCGGAAACCATTCTGACACACTCATAACATTGCTCCATTTTTTTTTATTAGCTTCTTTCCAGATCAATATTTATAGTATTATTCAAGCATCTCAGAATGGCAAAGGCCACTGTCCCAAGGAAAGGGGAGCAGATGGTATTTCAATCCCACTGAGAAGTTGCTAAAAATGTTTGCAGATCTTATGAGGTTTTCCTATTTCCTTGATTGTAGGTTGAAATGGCTGGTATTTGGGGACAATGCACACATACAGAGGGATCAAACAGCATCTTCAGGCCTTCTGCCTATGAACCGACCATAAGGTAAAGTGGGTGGCCAAACAACCCAACCCCCATTGCACTGGGCAGGTGAGTCCTTCTTCCCAGCCCTGCTGGCCTCTATTGGCCACTGAAAAGTCACCACTTGAAGGTTGACTCCAGGGGCTTTCCAGAGGAGTGGGTGGAGCATAGCCAGCCCAGGATCTACTGGCTTCATAGATGGCCTTGCTGCCATCACTCAACAGCATCAGGCCTGGTCTGGCCCCAGTTGATGTACCGGTGCCAGGCTGGCACAGCCATCTGTGTGCCCTCCAGAGTGGGTTAGCAACCCATCTTCACAGGGAACTTAGAGCTCTGTGAGTGGAAAAAGGGTCTCCTAACTGTCGGCATCCGTCGGGGGTCGAGATGCCAGCTGGCTAACCCCCAGCTGGATCATGCCCTTCTAGCCGTGACGATCCACCGACCTCTGGTGCGATGTAAATCAGCGACTCAGCCTTCAAAGCCTGAGCACACTATATCAGCAGAGCATACTGCGCAAACAGAAGTGGCGTGAGGCTTGTGGAAACATACTAACAAGCTACAGATTTATTGCGCATAAATCAGGACAAAGGAAACATGTCGTCTCTCTTTCGTCTCCTCAGAGAGAGTCAAAAGCAAAAAGCTATACACAAACGGAAGTTCCCAGCAAACTGTGCTGGAATGTAAACAGGCATGTGACATGTCACAATCTCACACGTCTGCAACTTCAGGTAGAATGGAATTTTCCAACACTAACAACTCTTAGCATCCTTAGCAAACTACAGCTCCCAGAGTTCTTTGAGAAAGCCGTGAGTATTTGAAGTGGCATCGTAAGATTTTAAATGGATGGTCCATATGTGGCCATAGAGAGCTCCCTTTTTGAACCTCTCAGTGATGGCACAAGTGCATGAGTTGGTCAGTTTCAGTTTCTCTCAGCATCTTAAGCTCAGTTTGCCCCATCTCCGCATATGAGTCTGCAAGAAAATTTGTAGACACTGTCATACAAGTTCTATGATTCTAGGTGCACCTTTCCTAGTCTACACATTTTTATTGCAATTTGTCCTGGTGGGTGCATTTTGGTACATTGTTTTCAGCGACGTGTGCACTGATGCACGCCCCATTCATTGAGAGCCAGTGTGGTGTAGTGGTTAAGAGCGGTAGATTTGTAATCTGGTGAACCGGGTTCGCGTCTCCGCTCCTCCACATGCAGCTGCTGGGTGACCTTGGGCCAGTCACACTTCTTTGAAGTCTCTCAGCCCCACTCACCTCACAGAGTGTTTGTTGTGGGGGAGGAAGGGAAAGGAGAATGTTAGCCGCTTTGAGACTCCTTCGGGTAGTGATAAAGCAGGATATCAAATCCAAACTCTTCTTCCTCTTCTTCTTCTTCTTCTTCATTAATCTTTGCTTGAAGAAGTGCACCACAAAATTCAAAGGAGTGAGAATTTCAAAGAAGATATGCGTTTCCATTCACTTATTTGTTCAGGAAGTGCAAATTTCGCCGGTGCCTCCACATTCTCTCTTTGTTGGATTTCAATAGATGGGTTTCAAACTGGTTACCGTATTTTTCGCACCATAGGACGCACTTTTTCCCCTCCAAAAATGAAGGGGAAATGTGTGTGCGTCCTATGGTGCGAATGCAGGCTTTCGCTGAAGCCTGGAGAGCGAGAGGCATCGGTGCACACCGACCCCTCTCGCTCTCCAGGCTTTAGGAAGCTATCCGCAAGCCTTGCAAGCCCGGCGGGAGTTCCCGCGGGCTCACAAGGCTTGCGGGCAGCAGCCTGCAGCCCCGGCAAGTGTCCGCAAGCCTTGCGTGCCGGCGGGAGGTCCCGCCGAGCTCGCGAGGCTTGGGGCGGCAGCCTGTCACCCGAAGCACGGGGAGCCCCCCAGGGCTCTCCGTGCTTCGGGCGAGTGTCTGCAAGCCTTGCGCGCCCGGCGGGAGGTCCCGACGGGCGCGCGAGGCTTGGGGCGGCAGCCTGTCGCCCGAAGCACGGGGAGGCCTCCGGAGGGCTCTCCGTGCTTGGGGCGACAGGCTGCAAGCCTTGCGCGCCCGGCGGGAGGTCCCGACGGGCGCGCGAGGCTTGGGGCGGCAGCCTGTCACCCGAAGCACGTGGAGCCCCCCGAGGGCTCTCCGTGCTTCGGGCGAGTGTCTGCAAGCCTTGCGCGCCCGGCGGGAGGTCCCGAAGGGCGCGCGAGGCTTGGGGCGGCAGCCTGTCACCCGAAGCACGTGGAGCCCCCCGAGGGCTCTCCGTGCTTCGGGCGAGTGTCTGCAAGCCTTGCGCGCCCGGCGGGAGGTCCCGAAGCGCGCGCGAGGCTTGGGGCGGCAGCCTGTCGCCCGAAGCACGGGGAGGCCTCCGGAGGGCTCTCCGTGCTTGGGGCGACAGGCTGCAAGCCTTGCGCGCCCGGCGGGAGGTCCCGACGGGCGCGCGAGGCTTGGGGCGGCAGCCTGTCACCCGAAGCACGTGGAGCCCCCCGAGGGCTCTCCGTGCTTCGGGCGAGTGTCTGCAAGCCTTGCGCGCCCGGCGGGAGGTCCCGAAGGGCGCGCGAGGCTTGGGGCGGCAGCCTGTCTCCCGAAGGCGGGAGGTCCCGACGGGCGCACGAGGCTTGGGGCGGCAGCCTGTCACCCGAAGCACGGGGAGGCCTCCGGAGGGCTCTCCGTGCTTCGGGCGAGTGTCTGCAAGCCTTGCGCGCCCGGCGGGAGGTCCCGACGGGCGCGCGAGGCTTGGGGCGGCAGCCTGTCACCCGAAGCACGTGGAGCCCCCCGAGGGCTCTCCGTGCTTCGGGCGAGTGTCTGCAAGCCTTGCGCGCCCGGCGGGAGGTCCCGAAGCGCGCGCGAGGCTTGGGGCGGCAGCCTGTCGCCCGAAGCACGGGGAGGCCTCCGGAGGGCTCTCCGTGCTTCGGGCGAGTGTCTGCAAGCCTTGCGCGCCCGGCGGGAGGTGACAGGCAGCCTGCACCCCGAAGCATGCGGAGCCCTCCGGAGGGCGCCCCGTGCTTCAGGCAGGTGTGCGCAAGGCTTGGGGCGGCAGCCGCGGCTGGGGGGGGGGAATAAATTTTTTTTATTCATTTCCCCCCCAAAAAAAACGAGGTGCGTCCTATGGGCCGGTGCGCCCTATAGAACGAAAAATACGGTATTTATTTTTTTTATATAAAGAAACCTTTCAGCAGTTCAGCAACCTGCGCTCTCTTACAATGGACAAACATCCATTGTTGATAACAGAAGAATGTAAAGTGGGGCATGTTTGTATTAAGACTGTGTAGGGTTGCATTTTATTTAGATGTGACTTCCAGAAAAAAACTCCTGTAACTTTTCACCCTGCTAACTCAGAATTATTTCTATATCAGATGTGTTGCATACGTTACAGCATCTTTCTTCCACAGTTACTGGTAGCTATTTCATTTTTGAGTAGCACACTATGCCAAAAAAATAAACAAACACCATTTTGGCAGCTCTTAATGTTTGCTGTAGAGTTAGGCTTGCAAACTGATTAGGGTGAATACACTATGCTTGCTCTTGAATGAAGATATCACTTCTAATTGGAACACACAGAGCATTTATATCTAGAGATCTACAAGCAGATAACCACCCACACTACCTTCAGAATTCTGGTATGTACTAAACAATATGAGATAATATTTTTTGATTTACTGTTATTAAGCGCTGTGGGGGGATTAATTCACTTAATTAAAAAGAACACCTCTAACTGGAGTACAGATGAAATGGATTGCACAGTTCACATCTATGCAGGATATTGATGTGCAGTCTTAGCAATAGAACATCTGCCTTGCATGTGGAAGGTTCCAGGCCCAGATTCCTGGTGTCTCTGGGCACATCTGGGGAAAGCTGATTCCTGAAACATCAGAGAGCCACTACGACATAGAATCATAGAATTGTAGAGTTGGAAGGAACCCTGAGGGTCATCTAGTCCAACCTCCTGTAATGCAGGAATCTCAGCTAAGGCAACCAGGACAGATGGCCATCCAAACTCTGCTTCAGAACCTCCAATGAAGGAGATTCCACAACCTCCCAAGGGAGTCTGTTCCACTGTTGAACAGCTCTTACTGTCTGAAGAAGTGTGCATGCACATGAAAGCTTATACCCAGAACAAGCTCAGTTGGTCTCTAAGGTGCTACTGGACAATTTTTTAATTTTTAATTTATTTTGTCAGAAAGTTGACACTGTAACCACTATACCATATTGACTTTCTGGTCCACTCAAAGCTCAGTTTAGGAAGATGCTTGGCAAAGACACATTGAGGTCACTGATAAACTCTCACTGTTGCCACCACTCTTTTAATGCTTCCTTTATCAATGGAGCTCAGGTCATCATGTAATATCTGTTGCTGTTGTCTAAATTACAAAAGGAGCCATGCGGAAGGGAAATTTGCTTTTCTCTTATGCTTTCACCCAGTTGAAACAATAGCTGGTCTGTGGGGTCTGTGTGTAGGATCCAAGTGGTAATTAAGATCAGGAAAATCACGAGGGGGAGCGGGGGTGTTAAGAAGTACATACAACACAGTGTTGGAACCCTCATTCAGATTGGACCCTCAAACAACTCTATTTGTAATTTTTGTAAATAAAAAATGGTATGTGTGATTAAATCACAGGTCTC
This sequence comes from Podarcis raffonei, assembly GCF_027172205.1. Taxonomy (NCBI): domain Eukaryota; kingdom Metazoa; phylum Chordata; class Lepidosauria; order Squamata; family Lacertidae; genus Podarcis; species Podarcis raffonei. The sequence continues at coordinate 13,538,487 of NC_070602.1, forward strand.
CTGCTTTCTTGTCTAGTGGAGCCCTGAATCTGCATCACACACTTGTTTATTTTTGAGGCTATTTTAATTCAAGCATGCAATTCTAACATATTTCAAGAAGTGAAAATCCGGACACAAAAGCTTTTCAGCTATTTTTTTGAAAATTCAGCAAAAATTCAACACTTCCTGTATAGGCTGTCATGTGCCCGGGTTTTCCTGGACATTTGAACCGATTTTTAAGAAAATTCCACCCAGATGCCATTTTCAATGGACAAATCCCGGCTATGTCCAGGAAATTCCAGACATATGGAAGCCCTATTCTAACATGAACTGGAAAAGGAATATATTCAAGATTCCCTTCCTTTGATTGCTGTTTATCTCACATATCCTGCTGCAACCCCAGGAGTCTATATTGAGGTTTGGATCATTATGCAAATACATTTAAATTTAATTAATTAACTGGCTAAAAAGACTGGCACATGATCAGCTAGAAGCTCATGAGTCAAATGGCAGACCAAAATCACATTTTGGGCTGGCTTTCCTCTTCCTTCTCATTCATTTTGGCAGGGCTCATTCTGATTATTAGCAGAACAACTGGTTCATTGCCCGTAATTTGCTCTTTTCCATCTTGTGCACATTCCATCATCAGAGATGATCTCACTAATGCATCATTATTGTTCTCAGTGTTGCATCATTTGGTGCCTGTTCTTTAGTGAGGGGTGCATTACTCAGAAGGTCACCAGACGGATGTGATTCAACATTCATGATTTATATAGCCTGATGAAATTCACCTCCTGTCGGCACAACACCAAGCAAACGGTTGTGTGTTATGATGGTGTCTGGATGTGTTTGGTTACAGAGTCAGGTAGAAAATACCACATGCTATTGGACACCAACTCCCATCAGCCCCAACCAGCATGGCCAATGGTCAGGGATGATGAGAGTTACAGTCCAAAAACTTCTGCAGGGCCACCCATAAATCACCTGTAGATGTGACATACTGTATGTGATTTTTATTATTAAATTTGTATACTGTCCTCTGAAGATCATGGGCAGTTCACAACATAAAAATATCAAATGAGTACACAAAGTACATAGCAGCAGCAGCAGCAACACCCAGGGCTGTCTTTACCCGGGGGTGCAAGGGGTGTGGGGCACCCAGGCACCAAATTCTTGGGGTTGCCAGGTGCCCGCAGCTGAAGCTGCCTAAGCTCTTAAGTATCTACCTGTTATGAAATAATAATAAAAATTGATCAAGCTAGAAAAACAAAATACATATATACCTAGGTATTACCGAAATGTATACCTACTGTTTCACTAAAGGACTCTCAACTTTGTGTGCTCATTTACGAAAGACGTCATTCACAACGGCAGTGCTTGCCAGACTCAATGATGGCGCTTGTCATTCTCAATGGCGCTGTGCATGCGAAATTAACTCTTACATCGAAATATTACGTTACGTATTGTATTGAGCTGCACTGCTAGCAGCACCTTTGACACGACTGATGTTTCTCCTAAGCAGGTGCCTAAACAATAATTATAAGTTTAAGTGTGGTGATGTTGTACACTTAAGTATAACTGTACTGTAAATAAATGAGCAAATGAAAAAAGTTTATTTCTTTTTCCTCCCTACTTTCGTAAACAAGAGATAAGGCGTAAGCGTGGTGTCTGACATAAGCATAATAAAAGTTAATTTGGGGGCTAAACTAAATTTGGGGGCGCTGGGCGGATCTTTGCACCCTGGCGGCACATATGCTAAAGACAACAAACCAATAATTCTCCCTCCCACGAACACATAGAATGCTCATCAGTCAAAGCCAAAAGTCTGGGAGAAGAAGAATGTTTTTGCCCGGCCCCTAAAAATATGTAGCAAAGATGCCAGGTGAGTCTCCCTGGGGAGGACGTGCCACATACGGGAAGCCACCGCAGAAAAGGCTTGTTCTCTGGACCTCTTCTGGAAGAGGCACATGAAGACAGGCCTCCGATGATGATTGCAGGGTCCGGAGTTAAGAGAAATGGTGTTTATCTCCACAAGAGGTTCATGACATAGTTCATGAATCTCTTGTATTTGTGCTATTATGGCTTTTGAAATAATCCCGCCAAAATTACGTAGCCATTCTTATTAAAATCAACAACAGAATATGTGAAGATCATAGCATTGCCACTGTTAATATTTTTCCTCCACCATCCCCACGCCCTGTGATTGGTCTTGTATCCACCCGCAAAGTATATTCTTGTAGGAAAACCACTGCAGGTAGCATTCTGAAATTTGGCAGGATTCCTCCCCTCAGAGAGGGCAACAGGAAACTAGTCCAGCATCCTTCTCCCACAGTGACCAACCAGATGCCTGTAGGAAGCCAGGAAGCTGAGTGCATGCCTGAAAAATGGCGTCCAGTTCTGGCAGAAAATAAGAGAGCTGTTTTTTAAATGACATAAAACAGAACTTTAAAGGTGCCATGCATGAAAAGCCCTGGGTGAACTATCTGTCTATGATTTGGCAGGCTTCATCCACTCTGAATGGGCTCCTCTGTTTACAAATTTCGTTCACTTCTGTGAAAAGGGGGAAAGGGGTTATAACCATTTTTAGATTCCCTCCACTATTGTGAATGGGGGGAAAGACACGTTAAATTTGGTCCTGAATAACGAGTCGAATGAGAAAGGCACAGTGTGTCCCAAAAGAGATTGGTCTGATTCCCACAGCTACAGCTATAGATATAATGTCCAATCTGTATTGAGCGAAACACTCCCCAATATTTATGATAGTTCAATTCATGTCAAATGCATGCCTGATTTTGTTTGTGGGAAGAAAAGAGCATGTGATGTGAGCTGGGACTAATACACTTTAGAGATGGAGAAGAATTCATTTGATCTGCATTTTGCACTGGACCAACCCAGTGCTCATGAGCTGGTTTGGACCAGTTTCCATCCTTCTTCTGATTTTGCAGCACATTTTTTAAAGAACGCAAAAGTGCTATTTTGTGTAAAAGATCTGTACAAAAGGACTATGTTCCTGGTGAATGCATTGAAAAGCATCAAGTACGTTTCACATGGAATGCATACAAGGTGTATTCAGTGGGGTGGAAGAGATGAGACCAGATTCAATAGGATGCCAGCAGGAAGAACAAGATAGAGCAGTCTTGTGGATTAAGTGTCAGACTGAAATGGGGCAGAATTACCTCCTCTGCCCATGCTTAATACAGCAGGGCATTCTAGTTTCATTGTGGGCACAGTAAGTGCATCATTTTAATGCTTACAAGCACACAGACTTGAGTGATGAATCAGGTTATGAGTGCACATTTGCCCAAATGGGATAGGTAAGATGAAGCTCGCTTTCAAATGCTTATGCCGCTGCAGAAGTGGTTTGCCAGATGCAGGAGAGATGCTGTACAAGCTTCCTGGCAGGTGGATCAATGTTACTACCTGGGATGGAGAGTGAGACTGTCTGGAGGCTGGCAGAGTGCTAACACACCAGTGGAACCTATTTGTTGCTCTTTTCAATGGACAAAGGTCCGTATAGTAAAAGCTATGGTTTTCCAAGTAGTGATGTATGGAAGTGAGAGCTGGACCATAAAGAAGGCTGATCGCCGAAGAATTGATGCTTTTGAATTATGGTGCTGGAGGAGACTCTTGAGAGTCCCATGGACTGCAAGAAGATCAAACCTCTCCATTCTGAAGGAAATCAGCCCTGAGTGCTCACTGGAAGGATAGATCCTGAAGCTGAGGCTCCAATACTTTGACCACCTCATGAGAAGAGAAGACTCCCTGGAAAAGACCCTGATGTTGGGAAAGATGGAGGGCGCAAGGAGAAGGGGACGACAGAGGACGAGATGGTTGGATAGTGTTCTCGAAGCTACCAGCATGAGTTTGGTCCATGGGGTCACAAAGAGTCAGACAAGACTAAACGACTAAACAACAACAACAACAACCTCCCTGCTGCCTCGATCCTCCTGCATCCTTTTTTGAGTTCAGCAGATTGATATGGAGATCAATCTGGAACTGATAACATCGAAGAGCCCTGTGGCAGATTAACCATTGCATTGGGATCAGGATATTTTACAAACCACCTCTTTCCATATTTACCTAGCCTCATACTTAGCTAATCATCCTGCTTCATGTCCCCCTTGTCTTTTAAAGAGTGGATACTGTATAAGCTGCAGGGCCTTTTTGGTTGTGGCCCTGCTTTGCTTAGCCTACCTAGCTACTTCTTTCACCTGCTTTCACCAGTTGGTTAAAATATGACATGTTATGAAAGCATTTGGAGGTCTGACCTGTCATTGTTTTCCCTAGTACGTTGTTTTGATATTTGATTTTGGAAGGGAGGAAGTAAGTACTGTTGTTGTTTTTAACACTGCTCTTAATTTTTAATTTCTTGTAATGAAATAAGCATGTCAACTATGCCTGGGAAATTTTTTTTAAATGCACAAATGTCTGGAAAATACCCGCCTTCTGAGGGTTTTAGATTCTCTGTTAGGCTTCTTTTAATCCATTCCTTGCTGTTTCCCCTCTCTAACAAGATCCGTTGTGAGTAATGGGGAACTCGCAGAGCAGTCACGCTGGGTACCAAATGCAAATTATAATGTCATGCTCTGAAATCCTGGGAAACACTTCACCTGAAGTTATAGCCTCTGCTGATAAAAACAAAAAAAACCAATCACTATCAAAGAATGAGTTCCAAATAACAACAGGAGCCCTTGCAAATTCATCTATCCCCTTCCCTCCCTGTGCTTTGCCAGGGTAAGTATTACAGGCCATCAAAGCATTAATTTGGGGAGCTATTCAGCATAGAGCAGAGACCTGAATTAGCTGAAATGTGAATATAAGATCAGCTTGTCCATCTCATGCCAGAGGGGGGATTAGCCTAAGTGTGATCCAGGCTTTGGGAGGCTGGCATGTCCATCGGATTAAGCAGAGTCCCGCTATAAATGTGACAGGCACCAATCAGGAGGCTGACAAATGGGGAAGGAGGGAGGAGACCCTCACATCAATGTAAAGTTATGCCATAATCTCTCTGTGAGGCTGCTCAGAGCTATCAGGTCTTTTTATTCCTCAGGAGAGAAGATTAGGGTTCCATCCAGTGACTCAGTCTGATGCGATCTGCGGCTTGTGATATTGTAAACAGGATTTCTCGAGAAAGAAAGCCCTGGATGGCTATCTGCCATGTCACATGCCAGCAAGCCTGATGGATATGAATGCATCAGGACTTATGGAGAGGCATAGGGAAAACAGAGAGCATGAGTTCATAGCCACGATAATGCACATATTCCTGGATTTGATCGCCTGCAGGTGAATGGAGCTCTCTCTCTCTCTCTCTCTCTCTCTCTCTCTCTCTCTCTCTCTCTCTCTCTCTCTCTCCAAAACATAAAGGTTTACTAGCTTATAATGGAATGGAAGGATTAATGCTGCATAGGTCTGCAGAGGCTTACATGGAAAAGATAATTTCATTTTAATAATCCTTACTAATGGAATATGCTGTGTGATCTATCCAGTAAGAACCAGTGCAGGAACTGGGATCATTTTCTACTCTTCCTTCTCATTATGATCTTTCTGTGGCATAAATGGACAGACAGGAAACTTTAGATTTTTCTGAAAAGGGGCAGGTTGGGATGTCTTTTCGTTTTCTCACAGCTCATGCCAGAAAGGGCAAGACGGGAGACATGGGGGAGAGAGTTGTGTCCATTTAGACGTGAATCTGACTAGTCTGTACCTCCAGAAACCATTGCAAAACTGAAACACAGCGGCCTTTGGGAATTCTCACCACTCTAAATGTTGCAATGCCATCTTCCAACTGACCCTGCCCAGAAAAAACACACAAAGTGTTCAGAAATGCATCATGTTAAAGGAAATTGCTTGCAATATGTGAATAGTGGGCAAAACAAACTATTAAAATAAGAGTAGATGTGGCCCAAAATGCACAAGCATTTTCAAGTAGACGTTTAAAAAAAAACTGCAAACTGATGCAAGAATGGAGGCAAGCTGAGAAAAATGAGAAACTTAAGAAGAACTGAAAATGACAGATTCACCTATTACAAAGAGCTATGGGTGGAGTTAAAGTAATGTATTAAAAAATAACATTGGTTGTATTACGGAACTAATATTATGCATAGAGTCCATGTGGGGCTACAGTATCCACTCAGTACTGTGGCTAAAAATGAACATGAGATGGGGACAAAGAGAGAGTGTTTATTCATTCAAACTCTACAGTGGACCCTCCGGATACGAACTTAATTCGTTTCGGGGGTCCGTATGTTCCCCCCAAAGTCTGCAATATGAGGCACCGCTTTTGTGCAGGCACGCGGTGCGATAGAGTGCTTCTACACATGCGCAAAGCGTGCAGAACACTTTTGCGCATGCGCGCACGGCGAAACCTGGAAGTATAAACTTCCTGGTTTGCTGCATTCGCAACCGGAAACTTACTTTACCCAAAGGTAACGTAACCCAAGGGTCCACTGTACTACACTACCCATCATCCTACTGAAAGCCACAGGATGAGTGAGTGCTCTTGTGTTCAGATCCTGCTCGCTCAATTCTGTGTTCAGGGCCGCTATCTACCAGCTCCATCTGGAATGCAGGCTTGGACCCTACCTGCCCGCACATTGTCTCGCCAGAGTGGTGCATGCTCTGGTTGTGGCACCTGCCCTGTGGAATGCCCTCCTACCAGATGTCAAAGAGAAAAACAACTACCAGACTTTTAGAAGGCATCTGAAGACAGCCCTATTTAGCAAAGCTTTTAATGTTTAACAGACTATTGTATTTTAATATTTTGTTGGAAGCCACCTAGAGTGGCTGGGGAAACCCAGCCAGATGGGCAGGGTATAAATAATAAATTATAATCATCATCATCATCATCTCCCACTTGGAGTACTGCAATGTGCTCTTTGTGGGGCTACTTTTGCAGGTAGCCCCACAAAAACTACAACTGAAACTAGCCCTGGAAACTACAACTAATCCAGAATGCAGCAGCTAGACTGGTGACTGGGAGTTGCTGCCAAGACCATATAACACCGGTCCTAAAGGATCGACACTGGCTCCCAGTACATTTCTGAGCACAATTCAAAGTGTTAGTGCTGACCTTTAAAGCCCTAAATGGCCCTGGTCTAGTATACCTGAAGGAGCGTCTTCACCCCCACCATTCAGCCTAGACACTGAGGTCCAGCTCTGAGGGTCTTCTGGCAGTTCCCTCACTGCGAGAAGTGAGGTTACAAGGAACCAGGCAGAGGGCCTTCTCGGTAGTGGCGCCTTTACTTCAGATGTCAAGGAAATAAACAACTATCTGACTTTTAGAAGACATCTGAAAGCAGCCCTGTTAATGTTTGATGTTTTATTGTGTTTTTAATATTCTTTTGGGAGCCATCCAGAATGGCTGAGGAAACCCAGTCAGGCGGGCGGGGTATAAATAATAGGTTGTTGCCGTTGTTGTTGTTATTGTTGTTGTTGTTATAGTGGACCCTCTGTGTTATGTACTGAAGCTCTCACACTGGGCCAGCAGGGGGATACTGTAGTTATGCAAATAAGGGATCGAAAGTGACGTTCAGTGATTGGATAGTTTTAGAAAATTGTTACAGTTACGTTGTACCGGAGCTCTATATAAGCAGGCTGACTGAGCCCTTCAGTTCAGTTCTGTTCTGGCCTGTGAATAAACAAGAGCTGTTTGAAGAATCGCTGTGTCATCTGATATGTTCACCCACAACTTAACACTCTGGATATGGATGTAATTCATTCCAGGGGTCTGCACGCACCCCGAAAAATCTGTAACTAGAGGTGCCACTTTTTCACACGCACGCGGTGCGATAGAGCACTTCTGCGCATGCACGAGCAGCAAAACCTGGAAAAATCCTTCCAGGTTTGCTGCTTTCGCAACCCGAAGATTACATATCCATAGAGGTACGTAACTCGAGGGTCCACTGTATTATTATTTCTCACAGGCATCTGGCTGGCTGCTGTGAGAACAGGATGCTGGACTAGATGGGTCATTGGCCTGATCCTACAGGCTCTTCTTATTTTCAGTAAACCATCTTGACCACTCATGATGCTGGGGATGAGCAAGGGCTGTGTCTGAATCCCTTGGGCTGTTTATTTCTCTTTTCCTTCGCCATTAAGATATGACCTCTCTTTTGCTGAGTATTCCAGCCCTATTCACTTCATTACACCATGCACATTTTTCTTTCATAACTATTTACATATGTAATTACTATAGGCACTTCAGGAATTGTTTGCTAACGGCTCTGTGTAAATACTAATTATCAGTAATTAAAAAGAACCAAAAAAAAAAAACCAACCCAGCTATTAGAAAGACACTGATAGGGCTAAAATGCTGCTTAGCAAGCAAGTAATGTTTGTTGAGGCAAAATTAAACATCAAATAACCTCCCCTCCATATAATTACACTGTGTTCATCATTTGCCTGCTGTGGAAATGAAACAGCTAAAGGGAGAGACAGGTAATCTTCTTTTCTTCTTTTTCACGCACACCCCAATGCCACACAGTGCTACTATCTCAGAAATAAGTAAACAGCCGAGAATATTTCAAGGCCTAATGCCACACAGGCAGGAAAGTACCAGATGGTCCAAGTGTTTTTTCTCAAGGCACGTTAAAAATAATGTCCCATGCCATATGATGTTCTGGCAAGTTAACACTGTCAGTTATAGAAGACAATGGGGTTCTGCCTTATTTCCAGCAAATGACAATACATTATTGAAAGTTGGTTTATATAGAAGTATTTATATACCGCCGTACCATAAAAAATCAGAGTAGCGTACAGCATTATATGCATATAATAGAGCATCAAACACATTTTATAAATACAAAAAGTACAAAGCAATAATTTAAGTGACGGACTTGAAATAAATACATAGCATTCATCACCTTCGTTTATTTGCATGCCTCCTTTCCATAGTTAAACCATGCCCAAGGCAGTTTACAGCATCAAGACGTTTATGGAATTACAAAAATACAACACAATTTAAGTAGTCTTAAACTATGGTTACCAGATTTTTTTTCCAATGAATCCGGGGACCCTGTTTTTTGTTTTTGTTTTGTTTTTGAAGCTGAGTAGCAACAGGGAGTCAGTAGTGGGGATGGTGAGACAAAAGACCCTGGGCCCAAGCACACATGCATATTGTATAAAGGTGCAAAGCCCTTCTTTCGCACCCTGTGAAACATAAATGCGCAGAGTTTTTTTGCCCATGACTCCTGCCATGACTCCTGAGCCTTCCCTGATCTCCTTCCCCCTTCCCCCTTCCCCCTTTGTTTTGACAGATCAGGGGAGGCTCTGGAGTCACGGGCGGGCGTCCATTGCCCAGGAGGTGCCAGCCTGGTAGTGCAGTTGGCACTGGCTGGCTTCAGGAGCTGCTCACTGCTCACTGCTGTGGTGCAGGAAAAATGGCAGGCGCCACAGCAGTGAGCAGCTCCTGAAGCCAGCCAGAACCAACTGCACTACCAGGCTGGCTCTGGGCTGCTGAGGCTGCTGCTGCCACATTTCTCTGGGACAGATTTGCAAATCTGGGGACATTCTGGGGATGGAATTTGTCCAGGGAGAGATTTGCAAATCTGGGGACTTTCCCCGGGAACCGGGGACATCTGGTAACCCTGTCTTAAACAATACATGAAAATAATCAGTTGTCCAGGGTGACAACTGATGCCTCACCTTACATCTGAGTCTATTGCTCAAAACAGAGGGAAAAACAGGTAAGGGGGGGGGAGGAATGTCCACTGAAATAATGCACTTTTCAATGCCTCATTTAAAAAACGGGCAGTGAAGATGTAGAGCATTTCATAATCTGGGTGCCATGATGGAAACAGATCTTTCCCTCAGCTCCACAAACCATAATTCCTTCAGTCAACAAGAAGGCCTCCCAGAAGCTGAGGGAAGTTCTTGAGCAGGCTCAGAGGGAGCAGTTGTATTTCAGACACACAGAGTCGCCTGACCTTCATTCCAACTCGCCCAAGATCTGGTTTGGAAATATCATAAAAATAGAGCCCCTTGGAGACATTTGGTATTTCCAGCTTCAGAATGATCTGGGAAATACTGTGAGCTCATCCTTTCCTGTGAGATTAATACTTTTGGCCCTCCCTGAGCAGGAAAGGCAGGTTTGCAAAGAAGGAATTAAAGGAAGCTAATGATCAAGCTTCCTTTGAAAAAGCAGCACTGAGACACTGTGGAAGTTCAATTTAAGTTCAGGTTGAGTTCTGAGGTCTTTTTGGCCTTGAATGTATTTGTGTGTGTGTCTCTCAACCCTCTGAGATGAAGTGAAGTGAAGTGGCTAAATTATTTTCACAGGGGAAAGCAAGGCAAGGTTTATCTAACATTTCAAAAAGTGGGAGAGGGAGAGAGAGAGAGAGAGAGAGAGAGAGAGAGAGAGAGAGAGAGCGCGATGGTTGAAGATCAGGAAACTATAATTCTTGGGTAGAGCACTATAATATTAACCACCAAAATTTCCCTTTTCTCTTTCTGGCATCTTTAGCCTGGCCTGGGATGAAAGAAGCAGCAATGGAGGTCATCATCACCATTGTGCTGGACCCACTGCCTAGACCTCATTCCCTTTAAAGCAAAATGTCTACGTCCTGACAGGTAAAAACTGCACTACCTCAAAGAGCCAGGTGAATGTTGCTGAGAACCTTGGGGAGGTAATTCTATTCATTCATTCCTTTTCCCCTCCTGCCAAATAGCATTCAAGGCAGCTTACAAAATTCCATTCAGACATACCATATCACAAAACAGAACAGTAAGCAAAAGATAATTCTGCATAAAAATAACGGAGACTGGTAGAAATTAACTATTGGTAACCTGTACGCAATGTAGAGACCAAGCTAAGCGGGCAACTGTTATGGAGCAAACTAAACACTATAATAGATTAGATTAGATTAGATTAGATTAGATTAGATTAGATTACTAGTGATGTATGGAAGTGAGAGCTGGACCATAAAGAAGGCTGATTCCCGAAGAATTGATGCTTTTGAATTATGGTGCTGGAGGAGACTTGAGAGTCCCGTGGATAGCAAGAAGATCAAACCTATCCATTCTTAAGGAAATCAGCCCTGAGTGCTCACTGGAAGGACAAATCGTGAAGCTGAGGCTCCAATACTTTGGCCACCTCATGAGAAGAGAAGACTCCCTGGAAAAGACCCTGATGTTGGGAAAGATGGAGGGCACAAGGAGAAGGGGACGACAGAGGACGAGATGGTTGGACAGTGTTCTCGAAGCTACCAGCATGAGTTTGACCAAACTGTGGGAGGTAGTAGAAGACAGGAGTGCCTGGCGTGCTCTGGTCCATGGGATCATGAAGAGTTGGACACGACTAAACGACTAAACAACAACATTACATTACATTACATTACATTACATTACATTACATTACACCACCAAAGTTAACTATCAAAAATCCAATTGAACAGAAGGGGTTTTGCCTGAGAATGTGCCAAATGGATAGCATTGAAGGTGCCAGGCAGATATCCTTTAGGAGAGAGTTTCATGGTCCTTTTTAAAGGAAAGGCCCTCTCTTCAGTAGCCATCTAAACCCACCTAAGCAAGGGCATCTCAAGGGAGATCTCCAGGTTCATACAGGAAAAATATGAATAATGCTTTGAGTCCAACAATGACTGCTCTCTCTACAATTAACCCTGCACCATTGGGTCCCTGCTCCATAAAGGTTAGATCAGTCCAGATCACTTATTTTCTTATAAGAAGGAATACGACACACCTTTGCCCTCCCAGAGGTCCAGCTGTCTTGTGAGAAGCTCAAGACATATTTGTGCCCCCACAAACACATGCTTTAAAATCTGAGAAGAGACATGATTTGTTCTCAATTATAAATGCAAAGGCACTTAACATTTCTTATGACTGGGGAGGATGTCCCTTCTCCAACATCCTTGCTAGTTACAGCAAATTGATTTTTCATGTACTGTGCTGTACAAATGTACTTTTGCTGACGTACTTTGTCCCATAGTGCTGAATGGGAGCCATTGAGATATAGATTCGTTCATTTATGTTCTGGTTCATGGTCACACTATACTGTGACAAATAGAGAAACCAGAAATAGGCTTTAGTTTTATATATATATATATGGTGTATCTGTTTAGCATTGGCTCATGTGTGAAGATTTGCACTTTTCCCAGCAAATGTTCATGACGTTGATGGAGCTGTGTTAACACATGGTTTCAGATTCTTAACTCTAAGAATATAAAGAAGTTGTGTATCTTGTCCTCAATTATAAATGCAAAATGCATCCTACTTTCTTTCACAGATGGAAAACATTTCCACAAATAAAGATGGGAGAAGCAATGAGTTTCAGTTTCCATCTAAAGGCAATTTGTGTTTTCCTCCAAAAAAATTGTGAACCAAAACACAGCAATCCTGCAAAATTCACACTGCTCCAAATTTGGAAAGTGTGTAAATGCAGTGTGTACAAGTATGTCTTTATTAGGGTAAAGGGTGCATTAAAAAACACATACAAAAATGACATACAAAATTTCATTATATTCGGGAAAATAGCTTGCAGAAATGTGTGTATTAGACAAATACATTCAAAAACGTGTATATTTGGGGGAAATGTACTTAAATGCTGAAGTTTTTTCATGAGGATATTAATATTATTTATTTATTTATTTATTTATTTATTTATTTATTTATACCCTGCCCATCTGGCTAGGTTTCCCCAGCCACTCTGGGCGGCTTCCAACAGAAGGTTAAAAATACATTAAAACATCAGTAATTAAAAACTTCCCTAAAATATATCTTCTGTTGTGGAGAATTGAGGTTAAGAATGAGAAACCAAAATTGACAGATAGGTTCATCTCTCACCAAGACATATTTCGCAGAATATAATCAAACCAAGACCTCATTTTTGCCACCGCCTCCTCCTGCTTTTATGGTTTTTCAATTCTGGGCATTATTGATGTTTTAAACTTGGCATTTTGTACAGAATGCAAACAGATGAGGTACTACTAAGTCGTTAACTTAAATGGAATGGGGTTTCTTTTGTAAAATAAATGTTTATGAGCAAAGTGTAGAAATATAATCTCCTGCTGGAACGATTTTTTTTTTAAAAAAACCCTATTATATATATCTGGCAAGGCACTTGATACATCAATGGCCATGTCAGTTTCCAGTGCCAACCTTGTTAGAAAAGTTAACAGCTCTAGCTCCATGCTGCTCTATGGGTGCTACTAAAAAGTTTCCCAAATAATGATGTAGCAAATGGAAATAGACAACAGCACGGACAATTAAAAGATGTCAATGGAATTAGTGGCCATGTGATAACTTTCTAGCATACAACATGAGCACAGATGCTGCTTTTTATAAAGGCTTCCCACCCCCATTGCATGGGAGGAACATCAAGTGGAACAAATGAGATTTGAGCTTTATTATACTTTTATAGCATTGCATTGCAGATAGGAACTAATTAAAAACAAAATCCTCTCAACACCTTTGGCAACTTTAAAATACTGAGGGAATCTTGCCTTCTTGCTATGGGGATGATCTTTCTCTATAGTGATGAGTAGGCAAGGAGAACATCCACCCACTGCGAAACTGGAAGAGACTGCTGTGAATTTAAACCAGGAATTCTAAAGCATCGTGCTGCAGGTTTAGATGTGGAAACAGAGCTGTTCTGAATTTTCCTGAGGTTTTAATTTAAGTGTTGGAATTTGGATGAGGAAGTACCTTTCACTGACCTTTCCATGACCTATCTAAAATATAGGGTCTTCTTCAAAAGTCCTTCTCTGGGTGCCTCGGCTATATGAGATGTGGTGGGAGAGGGCCAGTCTTCTTCTTCTTCTTCTTCTTCTTCTTCTTCTTCTTCTTCTTCTTCTTCTTCTTCTTCTTCTTTTAAGGAGAGGGCCTTTTCAGTGGTGACGCCCCAGTTATGGAAGGTCCCCTTCAGCAATGTTCACAGATAAAGCACAAGCACATGAACAAACAGGGAAACACATGGCACAAACCCACATAGAGATTTAAGGATTTCGTGATTCACTTGCTTCTTAAATTCAAGCTGACCTCTGCCCTACATCTAGAATTTTGAGGCAGTCGTTTGGTTTTAATTTTATTTATTTTATGGGCGCACACCCCACATTTTAGACAGTTTGCCAATGTCTGTATCGATCCCAATGAAAACCTAAAGACAGAAAGTCTGCAATGAAACATGATACCTGAAGGTCTGTCCCATAGGGCAGGGCAAAGTCTGGCTCTTTGCTGCCCGCTAAGTGCTGAATTAGATCCTAAGGCAGGAAGGTAGATTTAGGAGAAACTCCTAAACTCTAAGAGCGGTTCAGCAAAGCTACTTCCGCCCTTCGAAGGAGGTGGAGTTGCAGGCTTCACGGTCCCACCATGCACGCAGCGGCTTGAGCCCAGCCCTGCGCGATTGGGGGATTCCCAGCCACGTCATCCCCTAGCCAGCCAAGTGGCTGGCTCTGGGGGCATGGCCTGCCCTACTTAAGGCAGGATGCAGCTGAGGATTTCACTCTTTCCCCGCCTGCTGGTTGTTCCTGCTTTTCCGAGCCTCTCGCCCTATAAGGTTTTCGTTCCTTGACCTTGCTATGGACCTTGGTTGGTCGCCGTTGAGGGACCTGGTAGGAAATTTTCCACTTGGCAAATTGGCACCAGCCACTTGGTTTTCGCCTACCTCATAGCAAATCATCACAACTTTCTTGGTATTGGCGGTTAGGCATTGGTATTGTTCTGTAGATGGAAGAGGGGAGGAAGTGCCGTCACCTGCCCTGCATATTGAAGGGTAGTCCGATAAAGGATTCTGGGGGGCATGGCCTTGTCCGAAGCCTATGGAGGTGAGGGCCTAAGGCACACCCCCAAGCGGTGACCCCAGGGAGTTCCTAGTTGATGTGCATCAGCAGGACTCCCCCTACTGGTGGTTAACCCTTCCCGGACTTCAAGCGGATGGGCTGAAGTCGGATATAGTCGGTTAGGACCAATGCCTATGCCAATACTGCTCATCACCTGTTACCAATAAAGTTGTGGCCTTATTTAGCCCGTTAACCTTAATATTTGTGTCATGTGTCTTTATTTCCCCTGGGGGGTGGGAACTCACCACACAATGGAACCAATTGGCATAGGGTGTGGTGGGCTATGCCTTCCTGGAGGGGCTCAACCAGATATTAGACTGCCATCTCTTGGAGAGCCAGTATGGTGTAATGGTTTGAGTGTTAGACTCGATCCTCGGAGACCAGGGTTCAAATCCCCACTCAGCCACAAAGCTCACTGGGTGACCTTGGGCCAGTCGTTGTATCTCAGCCTAGCCTACCTCACAAGAGTATTGTGAGGGTGAAATGAGGAGGGGGAGAGTTATGTACACCACTTTGAGCTCCTTGGAGGAAAAGTGCAATTCTGTGATTCTATGAGAGGAGAAATAAGAAGGTGACATGGGAGGGGGTGAGTACAGAGGCTGGAGAAAGTGGTACTTCCCCTTCGCAGGATGGGATGAGATGGGCCTGACTTGTTATGGGATTCAGCCCCAAATAGTGCACAGCCCTAGTATTTAGTGCCCCAGGTGTGTGTGGGGGGGTGGAGATTGTTTTTATTCGCATTCCAAGGCCAGCTGAGTTTTTCTTCTGTCTGCTGTCTTTGTTGTACAAAGTATCTGCGGTTTTGCATGGAGGGATATGAATGCCTTTGCGCTTCTAAGTGATAATGACCAAACACAAGGATGTCATTTTCAAAAGGTTCCGTATTTGATTATTAGCAGGATGTATTTGATTTCTGTTTTCTACATCGCTTGGAGATTCTCTTGCATTGCCTGTGATTGCTGTTTTGCATGCTGCTTTGATATTGTTTTGAATGTAAAGCAACGAAGGCGATAGAGGAAAGAAGGAAGGAAGGAAGGAAGGAAGGAAGGAAGGAAGGAAGGAAGGAAGTGATTTTTAAAGGGTTGTATCCAATGTTGTGCAAATGGAATACCCTATCTGACTTAATTGTTTTACAGAGTAGTGCTGTGTGTGCTTTTCAGATGGCAATGGGTATTCCCATATTCTTATTATGTATTTAAGAACTCTTGTGTTTCGTGGCATTTCTGTTGTGTTTTATCATGTTCTTCTTTTTGCTCTTAGCTGCTGTGTGAGCAGTATGTGGTGGAAAGGCAGGACACCAATTTAGGAAACCAACGAAAGATAAATTGCTTTTGCTGACAATGGAGAGCCAATTCTTCTGCATTTGGGGTGGAGGAGAGCAACTGTTCAGAGTGGGGCTCTGGATGCCTGCCCCAAAGTCCTGCCTCGATGGCGCCGCTGAAAGACACACAGAGGGGGGGGGGAGAAAAGCAAACAGACCAGTCACATTTGTTTCTTCAAAGGAAAGCAGACATCGCCAAGACAATAGCTTTTTGTCATCTGTTTTCCACATTGGTCTTATGATAGCTGGAATTAAATCCTGCACTTGCCATTGATCCAATGTGCCAGGAGTCTTCCCTGGCAATTTGCTGGCTTTCTTGATCTCCATTCTCCGCCTGAACCAATTTCCTGACTCCCGCAGGGTCCCCAGTGCTATCTCAGCCTCCGAGTCTCCCTCATTCTAATTAAATCTTCTGTTCTCTCTTTCCAAGTCACTTTCTCCCCTGCAAAGCTATCTCTCTCCCCACCTCCCTATTTCCCTGCTCTTTGTTTCACTCTCCCAGAGATGGTTCGAGTAGATGATCTGCTCTTCTAGCCACCTTGTAAGCTCTGCCCCTGACATCCCCAAGCATGGCAGCCTGGCCTATTCGGTCTAAGACTGTCCCATCTTGAGCTGGGGCAGTTTGCAAGGGATTTATAATTGTGCCCACTTGCACACAAGAGGAATTCTCTACACAGCTGGGGACCCCTATAAGGAAGAGTCCCCAATCACTTGGAGGGTTTCACTCATGTTTAATAATAATAATAATAATAATAATAATAATAATAATAATAATAATTTATTTATACCCCGCCCATCTGGCTGGGTTTCCCCAGCCACTCTGGGCAGCTTCCAACAGAATATTAAGATCAGCTTTCAGGCCCAGTATTCATGTTTCAAGCACAACAATGGGGTCTTTTGTGTGGCTTACACTTTCAGGTTCCTCACATGGTAGTTGATGTCACAGTAAAATAAGGGTTCGTTCCTGTGCATGCAGAAACTGTTCCCTTGGTTAAGGGGATTGAGGAGGTTAGAAATTTTGCCACCGTTCTTACCGTTTGGGGTTTTGAGGCTTGTTGTTGAGGATTGCTCGTCTCCTCGCGTCTGGGTACTCTCCATTGACTCACCTCCTAAATGGGACGCGAGCTTCAGAGGGTTCCCTTTTCTGACACTGCTGGACAGTGTCGGTTCTGGGTCACCTCCAGAGCCTTTTTTGGGGTCACGTAGCCTCCGCGTTGCCCCCTAAAATTTCCTCTAACAGCTGCTGAGCGCGGAGAACCCGCAGAACACACCCGCAATGGAAGGTGGAAAAACCGGAAGTCAATCTCAGATTCAATTAAGGGTTCATTCTTGTGCATTCAGAAACTGTCCCCATCAAGTGATCGCCAATGAAATCGCAAGATAATGAGAAAATATTTGAAGATGCAATCCTCTGCAATGGGGAAGCAGGCATGGCAATAACGCTTCTCCTTTCTCCTCCTGCTCCTCAGAATTCACCTACAGTGGTACCTCAGGTTACATACGCTTCAGGTTACATATGCTTCAGGTTACAGACTCTGCTAACCCAGAAATAGTGCTTCAGGTTAAGAACTTTGCTTCAGGATGAGAACAGAAATCGGGCTCCGGCGGCACAGCAGCAGCAGGAGGCCCCATTAGCTAAAGTGGTGCTTCAGGTTAAGAACAGTTTCAGGTTAAGTACGGACCTCCAGAACGAATTAAGTACTTAACCTGAGGTACCACTGTACTGCTTTCGTGCTCAATTTATATTTGCCGGCAGAGTTAGCCTGGGACTGAGCACCCCACCTTGTTTCCATAACTGTAGAACTGGCACATTTTGGTTTCTGAAAAATCTGATCTACACATACATTGGCTTTTACCCACCCTGTCTCTCTCCACGCACCCCCCCCCCAACCCAGTAACATCAAACTGGATTTTGCTTTGGCAGATAGACTGCTGACTTCGGAATCAGCCGAGGGAACAGACTGCTTTTAAAAGGTTCTGTTGGAGACAGGCATTTTCCAGGAGCCTCGTTAACAGCTGGCGATGTGGAGGACCTGGTTTGGTGTCATGGGATGCATTAGCAGCAGCTACAGCAGGGATACTTCAGCTGCAGGTTGAGCGACACGGCAGCTTGAGCATTATTCATCAGCCGCCGTGCCGCTGACCGGCTTTGGCAGAGTGGCAGACTAAACGAGGAGGCTGGGGACCCCAACGAATGCCTGTTTGTCTTACCTTCAGAATGTGTATTCCTGGACTTCCGGGCTGTATTGCCAAAGGCCAGATTTGAGTTGAAGGCGAGGCTCCATCCATGGTTTGTGAAGGCAGCCTAATAAACACCAGGTGAATCTGTCATAAGAAGAGTCTGCTGAAACAGGCCAAAAGCCCATCTCGTCCAGCAACATGTCCTCACAGTGGTGCCTGTGAGGAAACTTGCAAGCAAGATTGTTATTTGTCATGTTATTAATTACCTGCCCTTCACCAGGGCTGGTTGCAATATTAAAACACAGCGTTGAATAGTTTAAAACAACTTACAATGAGTGCTCTTTTTGCAGATGACACCAAACTGGGAGGGGTGGCTAACACCCCAGAGGACAGGATCACACTTCAAAACGACCTTGACAGATTAGAGAACTGGGCCAAAACAAACAATATGAATTTTAACAGGGAGAAATGTAAAGTATTGCACTTGGGCAAAAAAAATGAGAGGCACAAATACAAGAAGGGTGACACCTGGCTTGAGAGCAGTACATGTGAAAAGGATCTAGGAGTCTTGGTTGACCACAAACTTGACATGAGCCAACAGTGTGACGCGGCAGCTAAAAAAGCAAATGCAATTCTGGGCTGCATCAATAGGAGTATAGCATCTAGATCAAGGGAAGTAATAGTGCCACTGTATTCTGCTCTGGTCAGACCTCACCTGGAGTACTGTGTCCAGTTCTGGGCACCAGAGTTCAAGAAGGACACTGACAAACTGGAACATGTCCAGAGGAGGGCAACCAAAATGGTCAAAGGCCTGGAAACGATGCCTTATGAGGAACGGCTAAGGGAGCTGGGCATGTTTAGCCTGGAGAAGAGGAGGTTAAGGGGTGATATGATAGCCATGTTCAAATACATAAAAGGATGTCACATAGAGGAGGGAGAAAGGTTGTTTTCTGCTGCTCCAGAGAAGCGGACACGGAGCAATGGATCCAAACTACAAGAAAGAAGATTCCACCTAAACATTAGGAAGAACTTCCTGACAGTAAGAGCTGTTCGACAGTGGAATTTGCTGCCAAGGAGTGTGGTGGAGTCTCCTTCTTTGGAGGTCTTTAAGCAGAGGCTTGACAACCATATGTCAGGAGTGCTCTGATGGTGTTTCCTGCTTGGCAGGGAGTTGGACTCGATGGCCCTTGTGGTTTCTTCCAACTCTATGATTCTATGATTCTAGAAGAAGAGGTGCCGGAGCTCACCACGAACTTCTACCTTCTTCTTTTAGAATGGCAATGGTGTTGGCAAATCAAGTTGATGGACTATGCCAAAATGGCAAAATTAACTGGGAAGCTTAGGAACCAAGAAGAGAAGAAATCCAAAATAATGGGAAGTGTTTATTATGTACATACAAAATCATTGTAAACAGGTCAAAACAGGATTCTAAATGCGCTTGTAATGCAACAGAAAGTATAGATAATTTGGGAATATGAAAAATTGGAGAAGTATTGATATGCGGTTGAAAATAGAATTAATAGGACCCATGGATGGGATGGGGGGGAAGTCAAGAGATTCAGAGTAATCTTGACATGTGGAATTTTTATGACATTTGGATGTAACTTTATTTTCTCTCTCTTTTGTTCTGAGCCCGGTTTTGGCTGGGGAGGGTGGGGTATAAATATTATTTATTTATTTATTTATTTATTTATTTATTTATTTATTTATTTATTTATTTATGAAAATCAAATAAAAAGCATAAAAAATAGAATGGCAATGGCACCCACCTGAAAGGTGCTGGAGCTGAGATCTGGCTGGAAAAAAGACCTGCTTAGAATCATAAAAAGTAAAGTGAGTCTTAAAATTATGAACCTCAAGTTGTCAGGATAAAGAGCTGCATCTTCAGCATCCTCCTGAAGGTGTATGATTATGGTTCCAGGCGCACCTCTCTGGGGAGGGAGTTCCACAGCTTAGGGGCTGCCACAGAGAAGGCCCTCCCTCTTCTGGGCCACCATTCTCCAAGCTGCCTGAGGGCAGAGGAAATATCAAGAGGGCCTCCTCTGCCAATCTTAGCACCCAAGGGGGTCTGAATGGAAGGAGGTGGTCTTTCAGATATATGGGGTCTGAGGGTTTGAGCTCCACACTGGGCAAAAGATTCCTGCATTGCAGGGGTTTGGACTAGATGACCCTTGTGTTCCTTCCAACTCTACAATCCGATGAGTCAATGATTCAAGCACAAGAGCATTCTTCCCTCCGGTGGTTTCCAGCAACAGGTATTCAGAAGCATTACTGCCTCTTACCGCAGAGGTAGAGCATAGCCATTGTGGTTAGTAGCCATTGGCTGTCATTGTTTTGGGTTTCTCTCTGTTCCTCATTTTCCAGTCTTTAATTCATTTCTGCATATTAGTCTGTTTTTTGTATATAGAGAACCTGTTGTACCTTGGGTTACATACACTTCAGGTTACATACGCTTCAGGTTACAGACTCCACTAACCCAGAAATAATACCTTGGGTTAAGAACTTTGCTTCAGGATGAGAACAGAAATCGTGCTCCGGCGGCGCGGCAGCAGCAGGAGGCCCCATTAGCTAAAGTGGCGCTTCGGGTTAAGAACAGTTTCAGGTTAAGAACAGACCTCCGAAACAAATTAAGTACGTAATCAGAGGTACCACTGTATATGTGGAATTTCCACACAAAATGATCTGCATCTGTCTTATTCTGAAAGCCAAATCTTTGACCAAGGAAAGGAAGGTTCCTAGCAACACGTCTACCATGTTATGGGAGAAGCAATATTACTGCATGCCAGAGTGATTGCATGTTCCTTTGATTCTAAGGAAGACTGGAGGCAGTTATCTTCCTTAACCTTTTATTATGCAACAAAAGAGGAGCAATTACGTTCTGCGCAATAACCTGTATACATGGTTTTAATTGACCTTGCATTGCCTTAAAAACTAACAAGTGAAGCAAAGGAAAGTTTGCCAGCTCCCCGTAGAAATTATCCATGCATGCTTATTCAATTTCTGAACATTAGTAAAGCCTCGATTCCTAAGCTTATGAGGGAGATCAAGGCTCATCCTTCTCCAAAGGATCTCATCAAAGTAACACATTTCGCTTTATTTCTGTTTGAAAGAAAGACATTGTTGCAGAAGGACAAAGAAGCCACAGTTGTGGAGGACTTATATGGAGGAGAGAGAAAGAGAGAGCTAAGACAAGTATATAATTCTCGTTTCACTTCTGTCTTACCTTTCTAACCTTCTGTTCCTCCAAGGTTCTTCTCCAGTCTTCTCCTCCCAATAACCCTGTGATAGCTGAGTGGGGATTTGAATCTCCCCAACCCTAGCTTTTGCCTTCAAGATGTTTTAGAGTCCCACTCCCTTCAGTCCCTGCCAGGATGGCCAATGCTCAAGGACGAGGGAAGAAGCTGTGTCCAACAACATCTGGGGCTTCCAGGTTGGGGAAGACTGCTCTAACCACTACACTATATGCTGATCCTCTGGACTATTCTGCCCAGAGAATTCTCAAGCATCCTCTGTGGACAGATTCTTCCACAAAGCCCACAACAGGGGAAACTGTCCCCCTGCAACCTCAGGAACAGCTTGTCAGTGTCACTTGCTTTGGGTACATTCCATGTAATTTAACATGGGGGATCCAAATTGGGCACAGTAACTTGGAGATACAACAGGCTCCAATAGAGGCACTTTCTGGAAACCTCTGAAGACTTTCCAGTTGACTTTCTAGCCAATTTGATTCCCTCCCCCTCTTTCTTTTTCCTTTCTCCTCCTGCAATGAGGCTACATTTTAATATTTTAATGTTTCAATATTTTAATATTGTATTTTAATTTTGTTTTTAAGTTGTATTCATTCAACTTGTTTTTATTATTGCTTGTTAGCTGCCCTGAGCCCGGCCTTGGCTGGGGAGGGCGGGGTATAAATAAAAATTATTATTATTATTATTATTATTATTATTATTATTATTAGTTTTGATGGGCTTTCCTACCTGAATAAATGAGTCTTCACAGATAAGTGTCCACTTGTTAGGGTAGTAGGGTTCATCCACACTTACATTTTGCCCCACCCTATCGAGGCACAGGTCCATGCTTTCAGTGCCATAGTGTTGGGTGGCCACAGGGATGGTTGCCTCAGGTCCAAAATTCCAACACCCAGTGCTGCTTCAATACAGCTGTGCGCTTCCATCTCTGGGCTCTGTTGAAAACGGATTCTCCGTACAGATCAGGAAGTGACCTCTCCAGACAACTCTTCTTTTCTTATCTCTGCAACTGCAATCTCCCAGGTGGCATGGATGCTGTTAGGCAGTTGAATGTGCATGCGTACTTCCCTCCCTCCCTGGCTTCTGGCAACCCATGCTACACCACTGTGTGCTTTAAAGTGCCACATCCAAAAACTTTTGTTTTCTTTTGCCCTGGCACTTCCCCCTTGGAAACCCACTCTTTAATGCTAACTCAGAACAGGCCTGGATAGCTCAGTTGGTTAGAGCCTGGTGCTGGTAATGCCAAGGCTGCAGGTTCAATCCCCATATGGGACAGCTGCATATTCCTGCTTGCAGGGTGTTGGACTAGACCAGCGGTTCTCAACCTGTGGGTCCCCAGATGTTGTTGGACTACAACTCCCATCATCCCTGAGCTCTGGCCTTGCTGGCTAGGGGTGATGGGAGTTGTAGTCCAACAACATCTGGGGACACACAGGTTGAGAAAGGCTGGGCTAGACAATTCTCAGAATCCCTTCCAACTCTCCAATTCTATGAATGACAGACCAGGTTTTCCATGGATTTCTCTCCCCCCCCCTCCCAGTATGTAACGCTGTACTGTTTTTAACACTGATTGGGAGCCGCCCAGAGTGGCTGGGGAAACTCAGCCAGATGGGCGGGGTATAAATAATAAATTATTATTATTATTATTATTATTATTATTATTATTATTATTATTATTAAGAGTGAGTTATCATGGGGAAAATACTAGGGCAAAAACTCTGCTTGGACACTGTGCTTTGAAATGGACCTGTGCCTAGCAAAACAGCACAGAAATAAGCCTTGATGAGCCCTTAGTCATGCTATTTTTGTATCTGTTGTTTTAAAAACCATTTCAACTATCTTATGTGTAAATCCCCTCAAGACTGTGGTTGAGAATGCAATTAATAAAGCAAAGATAATAATAATGTACGAATAGCTGTCGACTGGCTTATTCTACGTGAATTTGCCAAACCCCTTTCGGAGCTACTGGCAGCCCTTGCAACTCCACCTCAGTTCTGCTAATAGTTGCAATTCTGCAAGATAACCAACATCTCATTTATTTTTCAACCAGATAACTTACTGGATAGATAAGAGACATTTTATTATTATTATTATTATTTCAGCTTCAGCCTGTTGTTGCTTGAAAAATGGGTCAGGCTAAAACATTAAAAAATCAAAAATCAGAGCTGCGATCTGTTTGCATACCTGCTTGTTAGCATAAAGCCACTCAGGTTTCTGAGCTTGGCTCATTCCAGATGCCAAGGAAACTGAATCCTCCCCTTCCTTCTTTCTCCAAAGGAGGAGTCGCTTGCCTGCAGCAACTCCTGTTCCTCCTGCGCTCCTTGTTTGAACGAGTGGCCTTTCAAGTCCTAGGGTGGGCAATTCCTTTTTCAGGCTTCGTAACAAAGCCGCCTGGGGCTACACTTAACTTTTTTATGAGTTGCCAGCCCCAGCTTCAGGTCTTCAGAAGCAGGCAGGCTTGGCTCGGTTCAAACCAGCCACAAACATTCCTAGGGGGAGTTAATTGGGGCGATCCAGCCATTGCTCTCCACAGTGAACTGAAACACACACGCTGAGGGAGTTTGTGGGCATCTCTTCTCCCTGCTTTCTTCACAGCTGCCAGCCTGACATGAAAGAGATCCAGTATGCGTCCCCCACCCCCAAAAATATCCCTTTCAAGTACCCAGACATCTTCAAGTTTCCCAGCCCCCAGCAAGACGCATTGTAGCAGCTTGCCCCAGATTTCCCAGCCCATCTGCGGCGCTCTAAAAGGTTTGCAAGAGCCTGTTTTGGTACAATAATAAAAAAAAAACCCAGACATCTCTGTACACAATGCCTCTCCCTCCTGGAGAGGAAATAAACTAAGGGTTTGTTGAAATGAGAGAACGCTGAGCTTTATTTCCAGCATTCCTGACTGTCCCCAGTCCGAGGAACAGGAAGATGCAATGGATATTCTTGTATGATAAAGGAACATAGGAAGCTGCGATGTACATTGATATATGTAGCTCAGTATTGTCCTACACTGGCTCTCTGGCATTTCAGACAGGGCTTGCTCCAAGGCCTTCCTGAGGATGGTAGGGATTGATGCAGTGGCAGATTTTTGGCTCTCAAATTTCAGTGGTGCCCCGTGCAATGCTAAAATTTGGCGCCCCCTGAAGTGTAGGGGGTTCCCACAAGGCAAGACACCGTGATAACAGCAAGAACCTTTATTGGTCCAATAGAACTGGACAACAGGGGCAAAGCAACTGCTTATATACATTTCTGAAGGCTTGGACTACTCCCACTGCCAGGTCCGTATAGTTAAAGCTATGGTTTTCCCAGTAGTGATGTATGGAAGTGAAAGCTGGACCATAAAGAAGGCTGATTGCCAAAGAATTGATGCTTTTGAATTATGGTGCTGGAGGAGACTCTTGCGAGTCCCATGGACTGCAAGAAGATCAAACCTCTCCATTCTGAAGGAAATCAGCCCTGAGTGCTCACTGGAAGGACAGATCCTGAAGCTGAGGCTCCAATTCTTTGGCCATCTCATGAGAAGAGAAGACTCCCTGGAAAAGACCCTGAAATTGGGAAAGATGGAGGGCACAAGGAGAAGGGGACGACAGAGGACGAGATGGTTGGACAGTGTTCTCGAAGCTGCCAGCATGAGCTTGACCAAACTGCGGGAGGCAGTGGAAGACAGGAGTGCCTAGCAGGCTCTGGTCCATGGGGTCAAAAGAGTCGGACATGACTAAACGACTAAAGAACAACACTGTCAATGTGATTGGCTGTCTAAACTTCCAAGCTGCAAATCATAACTCAGAGTTTAAGGGCCAATGGCATTGGCCCAAATCCTGAAGTGTTCTGTGATTGGATATCATGTATCGAATCAGGACACAGGGGCTCAGAAGCCTTAGTCCAGATTGAAGCTCAGGGAAACACAGACCACTGAATACATAACACCCCCTGCCTCTCAAGCTCCATTCTACAGCATTGTTGTGGAGCCCCCTGAAGCGTGGCACCCGGTGTGGTCGCATCAGTCATGCTACCTAAAATCCCCGCTGCTTGGACCTGGAACCTTCTAGAACCTGCTTGGACCTGGAACCTTCTGCATGCAGAAGCTATGTGGTCCTTCTCCAAATTTGTCAGCCATGTATGGAGGCTCACCAGAGCCTTGGTGAACCTGATTTTTGTTTGTTTGCCTAGTAGAAAGAGAGAGGAGATCATATATGTGGCAGGTTGCAGTTCAAAGCTGGTGGGGCGTGTTGTGTCAGGATGGAGGAGGAATTTGTTTGGTCTGCTTTTTGCAGCAGAGCAATGCGGTCAGATGCTCCCAGACTTGCTTGTGCATCAGAACACAACTCCCAGCCAGATGGTGCCTTTCTCCAGAGTTTGCAACACATTTTCGGTACACAAAAAGTACATACAAAGAAACGGGTATGTGATGCGAAAGGTTTGTGCAAAATCATTTGCAGGTGAATGCATGGCAAAGCAGTGAAAATGGTGGCTTTTGGGGGGGGGCAGGGAAGTGTGTATTTAACAAATGAAGTGTGCATGAAGTGTTTAAAACTGGAATCAATGGGACGCAGGGACATGCAATGGTGAGCAATTAAGATGGAAAGTGTGTGCTGAATTAGTTACTCAACCCATCTCCAATGCTCTGTGAATTGAAAATAGAAATGTTGCAAGCATGGGAAAGAGCTACAAACTCCTCCTCCAGCTGGATGGCTGCCAACATGATTGACTCCAACACACTCCAACTCATCTTGTTGGCACTGTTGTCCGAGAAATCTGAACGATGGGAGATTTGGAACGGGCAATGGGCTGTGCTTCTTTGCACAGTGCATTGAATTCGCTTCCACAAGGTGTTCTGATGGGTGGCACCTTGAAAGGCCTTGAAAGGCAGTTAGATAAATTCAAGGAGGATATCAATGGCTACCATTTTAGTTATTGCATTTATATCCCACCATTTTATCCAAGGAGCTCAAGGTGCTGTGCTTGGTTCTCCCCCTAATTTTATCCATGTAGCAAACCCTATGAAGTAGGTTATGCTGAGAGGCAGTGACTGGCCCAAGGTCACCCCATGAGCTTCATGGCAGAGTGGGGATTTGAACCCTGGTCTCCCAGGTCCTAGTCTGCCTCTCTAACCACTATGCCACACTGGCTCCCCATGACAACTATGTTCTGCCTCCACGGTCAGAGGCGGTATGTCTCTGAACACCATTTGCTGGGATCACAAGTTCTGCTATTGCACATAAGTCCTGCTTGCAGGCTTTCCATGGGCATCTGGTTGGCCACTGTGAGAACAGGATGCTGGACTTGATAGGTCTTTGGTTCGATTCAGTAGGGCTCCTCTTACGCTCAGCCAGTGTAGTGTAGTGGTTAAGAGCGATAGACTCGTAATCTGGGGAACCAGGTTCGCGTCTCTGCTCCTCCACATGCAGCTGCTGGGTGACCTTGGGCCAGTCACACTTCTTTGAAGTCTCTCAGCCCCACTCACCTCACAAAGTGTTTGTTGTGGAGGAGGAAGGGAAAGGAGAATGTTAGCCACTTTGAGACTCCTTTGGGTAAGGCAGGATATCAAATCCAAACTTTTCTTCTTCTCTTCTTATAACAGTAATGTGTGGGCAGGACTGTGTTCACCTTGATGAAGCAGCTTCTGCCTTACTCTGGGAAAAGGGGAATATGGAAACAGAGACAACTGCAGCTGATCCTAGGGTTTTTCCCATGGGAGGATAAGACTGGGTCTAAGAGCCCCAGAATTCCTATGTTCTGCAGAAGAGAAGGCTTCCAGTGGTCATGTAAACAGAGTTTTGTGTGCCTTGGAGCAGGAGAACGGGGAGGCAAGGCCAGGCACTTTTTTTGAACAATCAATGAGAGGTTCTGCAAATACTTGCACCGACAAAGTCCCCAGAGCTTTACAGATGTTCAGTTGGGACAATTGCAAGGCTAGATGCATTCTTTATGGGTGCCAAAACTCAGTAGTGGTGGTTTGGCACTTGGGTCCCAACAGCTGCCCAAGGGTGTCCTGTGTTGACACCCACCCAACCTGCTACTACTGCTCAGTTTCCTTCCTTTTCCATTGCTAGATCCCTCCTTTCCAAGGTGCCCACCTTCCAGTCTCAAGGATCTGTGCAGTTCAGCTAATGGGGCTGCTGCACCACCATGCCCTTTTTTGACATCAGAACATCTCAGCCAATCACACCGAATAGCTTTGGAAAATCCCTTCTGCACTGTATGATAGGAGGGGCCACGGCACATGATGCTATGCATGTCCCTGCCATTGTCAATCAACGATATGGCGCATATGCATGAAAATCTGCAGCGGATTAACAAGAAGACATGGAGAATGTACATAACAGGGGTTAGAAACGGTCAACATGGTGCTGTAGGTTCCATCGCAGTTGCAGCCTTTCACAGCAACGACTTCCATCTTAAGTGATTATTTTTATTGATTGCAACAAACTGCAGGAGCATCGGGATGAGGACAGGTCAGCACCTTCCCATCAACGAGAGTCTAAATTTCTAGCGCACCATAAGCCAGTTTTATTAGATTCATTTGAAGAACCTATTAATTTCCAAGTAAATGAAGAACATTTTTAATCATTGCATAGGAACCACTTAGCCCATTAACTCATCCCTCTGAAGTCATTTGCTTTACTGTGCCCTCAGTTTGCTTAATCCATAACTGGTCAATAGTATATTAATATTACAGTCTCATTTTAGATCTAAGCATGTCTGAACCTATTAAACTGTCACCCTGGATTTACTCACGGAGAAAAAATTATCTGCCCTACAAGATGGAGAGGGGGGGGGAGAAGTATTAAAGAGAATTGAGCACTAATGAAATTAATCACAATCATCGTAAGCACTTCCAATTGCTGTCACCCAGTGGGAGATGGTGGAGCAGGGGGAAATTCCTGCTCAGTTGTTCCTGCTGCTAAGGCCTAGACCTGCTTGTGCCAGTGGTCTATGGCTTCCAAAAACTCCATCTCACTGGAGTCCAGAACATCTGGAAGGCACTGGGATGGTAAAAGCTGGTCTATTCTGTTTGTCCCCATAATTTAACAGCTGTTGCATGATAGCTTTTGGGAATCATTCTTCCTCAGATTGTTGTAGTTCTGTTTTGGGCTAGGCTGAAGTTAGGCACGGCGGTGGGGATCAATTGTTGTTTAAATTAAATTTGAAGGGGAACATACCTCACCCACTTTCCAGAACAATACACGAACTGCAACACAGCCACTTGCCAAAATTCACACTTCTCTGGATTTTGCAGTCGAGTTCTGTACAAAAATGCATAACCTGGAATAAAGAGTGTTGATAAATGCCTATATTCATGAAAATTGCATACAGCATGGCATGCTTCATATTAGGGGGGAAATGTGTATGCTATGAGAAATTTGCACTAACCTCTAGGTTAGATTGCCGCAATGCATTGTATGTGGGTCTGCCTCTGAAGATAGTTCGAAAGCTTCAGCTGGTGCAGAATTCAGCACCCAGGTTGCTCACTGGGGCAAGACAGTTTCAGCATATGACACCAATCCTGGTTCGACTTTGCTGGATGCCAATTAGTTTCCGGGCCCAATTCAAAGTGCTGATTTTGTTTTTTGTTTTTATAAATAATTTTTATTATTTTCCAATACAAATATACAATTCTGCCAAATTTTCACAATTTTAGTTCTTTTTTAGACTTCCTTCGGCTTCTCTGACAATCATCCATATTTATCTCTCAATTTACGCATTCCTCTGTTTATATTGCCATTAAACTTCCCTCCCACTCCTATTTCTTTTTGACAATATATCTCGACTTTCACAGTGCTTCTTGAAATCCCACCAGTGTTGTTTGCACATCACATATTCTTTTCAGATATTCGACAAATTTCCCCCAGTCCTCGATGAACTTTTGGTCTCGGAGATATCTAATTTTTCCGGTTAGTCTGTCCAATTCTGCATAGTCAGTCAGCTTCTGTCTCCATTCTTCTATTGTCGGTATTTCCTCTTGTTTCCATTTCTGGGCCAGTAGAATTCTTGCTGCTGTGACTGCATATTGAAAAAGTTTATAGTCTTTTCTTCTAATTTCATTCCCTGTAATTCCTAAAAGAAAGGTCTCTGGTTTCTTTACAAATGTATATTTTAACATCTTTTTCATTTCATTATAAATCATCTCCCAGAAACCCTTCACTTTCTTACATTCCCACCACATATGGTAAAACGTACCTTCTTTTTCTTTACATTTCCAACACTTGTTACACGTCTTATACATTTTTGCTAATTTTACCGGTGTAATATACCATCTGTAAAACATTTTCATAACATTTTCTTTAAGTACCGTACAAGCAGTAAATCTTAGATTCTCTTTTCACAATTTTTCCCAGTCCTCAAACTGAATATTATAACCGAAATCTCTGGCCCATTGTATCATTACCGATTTAACTTCTTCATCTTTGGTATTCCATTCCAACAATATTTTATACATTTTGGACAAAATTTTACAATTGTTGTTAATCACGTCTGTCTGGAACTTCGAATCTTTTTCTACATAACCACTTTCTTTAATATCTTTTTTAAACATTTCATTAACCTGAAAATAATGCAACCAATCATATACATGTTCTTTGACTTGTTCATATGGTTTTAATTTCCATTTTCCTCCTTCTTTGATTATCAATTCACCATATGTAATCCAATTACCTCTCATATTTATTTTCTTTACACTCATAATCTCTACTGGCGACAACCAGTGTGGAACTTTCGGTTCTAATAGGTTTTTATACCTATCCCATATTTCAATTAATGAACTTCGAAATATGTGGTTCCCAAAGCCTTTGTGGATTTTCTTCTTTTCACACCATAGATACGCGTGCCATCCAAATCTGTTATCAAATCCCTCTAAGTCTAATAGTTCTTTATTCTCTAATTTTATCCACTCTTTCAACCAGCAAAGACCTGCTGCTTCGTAGTATAATTTCAAGTCTGGCAGGGCGAAGCCTCCTCTTTCCTTTGCATCCGTTAGTAATTTAAATTTAATTCTCGGCTTCTTGCCCTGCCAGATATACCTTGAAAGCACTCTTTGCCACTCTCTAAAGATTGCTACCCCCTTTAATATGGGGATAGTTTGAAATAGAAATAACATCTTTGGAAGGACACTCATTTTTATCGTAGATATTCTGACCCCAAAAGATAATTTCATTCTTCCCCACACCTCTAAGTCTCTCTTTATTCCTTTCCAGACTGGTATATAGTTGTTCTGAAACAAGTCAATATTCCTAGGAGTTAACCAAATTCCTAAGTATTTGACCTTTTTTACCACCTCTATCTCTGTTCTATGTTGCATTATTTCTATTATACTTTGGTCCATATTTTTTGTAATTATTTTGGTTTTCTTCTTATTTAATCTGAACCCTGCCACACTTCCAAATTTCTCAATCTCATCCAAGACTTCTTTTACACTTTCTATAGGTTCTTCAATTGTGATTACCAGATCAAAGTGCTGATTTTGACCTTGTTGTTGTTTAGTCGTTTAGTCGTGTCTGACTCTTTGTGACCCCATGGACTAGAGCACACCAGGCACTCCTGTCTTCCACTGCCTCCCGCAGTTTGGTCAAACTCATGTTCGTAGCTTCAAGAACACTGTCCAACCATCTTGTCCTCTGTCGTCCCCTTCTCCCTGTGCCCTCAATCAGAATGGAGAGGTTTGATCTTCTTGCAGTCCATGGGACTCTCAAGAGTTTCCTCCAGCACCATAATTCAAAAGCATCAATTCTTCGGCAATCAGCCTTCTTTGACCTATAAAGCCTTAAATGGCTCAGGACCACAGTACCTCAAAGATCACTTCTCCCCATATGAAGCAACCCTGACCCTGCAATCATCATCTGAGGCCCTTTGTCATGTGCCTCCTCCATGAGAGGTTTGGAGGGTGGCAACACAAGAATGAGCCTTTTCTACACTGGTTCCCCATTTGTGGAATGCTCTCTCTTCGTTACATATCTTTACGGGCCAGGCAAAAACATTCCTCTTCTCCCAGGCCTTTGGCTAATTAATCCTTCTGTGGCCTTTTAAACTTCCCTGTGATCCTTATGGACAGTACTGAGCTCGATGGACCAATGGTCTGATTCCATTAAAGGTGGCTTCCTGTGTTCCACCTCTTTGGTGCTGGATATTTCCCACAATGCTCCCAAACAATGCATTGGTGTCAAGTTGTGAAGGAGAAAACAGAAAGTAATAGTCGGCAGAAGTAAACCAAAGCAGATGAAATGCAGAGATGATTGAAAACAAAAATCAGTCCATCCCACAATTAAGCAGAATTTGACATTTTAGAAATATTTGATCAATGTTGATCGTTCCTCTGTTTATATTGCCATTAAACTTCCCTCCCACTCCTATTTCTTTTTGACAATATATCTCGACTTTCACAGTGCTTCTTGAAATCCCACCAGTGTTGTTTGCACATCACATATTCTTTTCAGATATTCGACAAATTTCCCCCAGTCCTCGATGAACTTTTGGTCTCGGAGATATCTAATTTTTCCGGTTAGTCTGTCCAATTCTGCATAGTCAGTCAGCTTCTGTCTCCATTCTTCTATTGTCGGTATTTCCTCTTGTTTCCATTTCTGGGCCAGTAGAATTCTTGCTGCTGTGACTGCATATTGAAAAAGTTTATAGTCTTTTCTTCTAATTTCATTCCCTGTAATTCCTAAAAGAAAGGTCTCTGGTTTCTTTACAAATGTATATTTTAACATCTTTTTCATTTCATTATAAATCATCTCCCAGAAACCCTTCACTTTCTTACATTCCCACCACATATGGTAAAACGTACCTTCTTTTTCTTTACATTTCCAACACTTGTTACACGTCTTATACATTTTTGCTAATTTTACCGGTGTAATATACCATCTGTAAAACATTTTCATAACATTTTCTTTAAGTACCGTACAAGCAGTAAATCTTAGATTCTCTTTTCACAATTTTTCCCAGTCCTCAAACTGAATATTATAACCGAAATCTCTGGCCCATTGTATCATTACCGATTTAACTTCTTCATCTTTGGTATTCCATTCCAACAATATTTTATACATTTTGGACAAAATTTTACAATTGTTGTTAATCACGTCTGTCTGGAACTTCGAATCTTTTTCTACATAACCACTTTCTTTAATATCTTTTTTAAACATTTCATTAACCTGAAAATAATGCAACCAATCATATACATGTTCTTTGACTTGTTCATATGGTTTTAATTTCCATTTTCCTCCTTCTTTGATTATCAATTCACCATATGTAATCCAATTACCTCTCATATTTATTTTCTTTACACTCATAATCTCTACTGGCGACAACCAGTGTGGAACTTTCGGTTCTAATAGGTTTTTATACCTATCCCATATTTCAATTAATGAACTTCGAAATATGTGGTTCCCAAAGCCTTTGTGGATTTTCTTCTTTTCACACCATAGATACGCGTGCCATCCAAATCTGTTATCAAATCCCTCTAAGTCTAATAGTTCTTTATTCTCTAATTTTATCCACTCTTTCAACCAGCAAAGACCTGCTGCTTCGTAGTATAATTTCAAGTCTGGCAGGGCGAAGCCTCCTCTTTCCTTTGCATCCGTTAGTAATTTAAATTTAATTCTCGGCTTCTTGCCCTGCCAGATATACCTTGAAAGCACTCTTTGCCACTCTCTAAAGATTGCTACCCCCTTTAATATGGGGATAGTTTGAAATAGAAATAACATCTTTGGAAGGACACTCATTTTTATCGTAGATATTCTGACCCCAAAAGATAATTTCATTCTTCCCCACACCTCTAAGTCTCTCTTTATTCCTTTCCAGACTGGTATATAGTTGTTCTGAAACAAGTCAATATTCCTAGGAGTTAACCAAATTCCTAAGTATTTGACCTTTTTTACCACCTCTATCTCTGTTCTATGTTGCATTATTTCTATTATACTTTGGTCCATATTTTTTGTAATTATTTTGGTTTTCTTCTTATTTAATCTGAACCCTGCCACACTTCCAAATTTCTCAATCTCATCCAAGACTTCTTTTACACTTTCTATAGGTTCTTCAATTGTGATTACCAGATCAAAGTGCTGATTTTGACCTTGTTGTTGTTTAGTCGTTTAGTCGTGTCTGACTCTTTGTGACCCCATGGACTAGAGCACACCAGGCACTCCTGTCTTCCACTGCCTCCCGCAGTTTGGTCAAACTCATGTTCGTAGCTTCAAGAACACTGTCCAACCATCTTGTCCTCTGTCGTCCCCTTCTCCCTGTGCCCTCAATCTTTCCCAACATCAGGGTCTTTTCCAGGAAGTCTTTTATTCTCATGAGGTGGCCAAAGTATTGGAGTCTCAGCTTCAGGATCTGTCCTTCCAGTGAGCACTCAGGGCTGATTTCCTTCAGAATGGATAGGTTTGATCTTCTTGCAGTCCATGGGACTCTCAAGAGTTTCCTCCAGCACCATAATTCAAAAGCATCAATTCTTCGGCAATCAGCCTTCTTTGACCTATAAAGCCTTAAATGGCTCAGGACCACAGTACCTCAAAGATCACTTCTCCCCATATGAAGCAACCCTGACCCTGCAATCATCATCTGAGGCCCTTTGTCATGTGCCTCCTCCATGAGAGGTTTGGAGGGTGGCAACACAAGAATGAGCCTTTTCTACACTGGTTCCCCATTTGTGGAATGCTCTCTCTTCGTTACATATCTTTACGGGCCAGGCAAAAACATTCCTCTTCTCCCAGGCCTTTGGCTAATTAATCCTTCTGTGGCCTTTTAAACTTCCCTGTGATCCTTATGGACAGTACTGAGCTCGATGGACCAATGGTCTGATTCCATTAAAGGTGGCTTCCTGTGTTCCACCTCTTTGGTGCTGGATATTTCCCACAATGCTCCCAAACAATGCATTGGTGTCAAGTTGTGAAGGAGAAAACAGAAAGTAATAGTCGGCAGAAGTAAACCAAAGCAGATGAAATGCAGAGATGATTGAAAACAAAAATCAGTCCATCCCACAATTAAGCAGAATTTGACATTTTAGAAATATTTGATCAATGTTTTCTCCCACCCACTTTAAAAAGAAAACACCTTTGCAGAACTGCTAGAGGGGGCATGTGTGATGATGAGTCAATTAAATTTAAATGAAGTTTAAAAATACATCTTGGGAAGAAATGGCTCAATTGATATAATCTCATTATTTGGGCAGAAGCTGTTCTCTTATAATTAAATGTATATAGAAGCATACCTCTTTTTTATTAAGTACATATAAAGGAGAGATGTTTATCGGGGTGGAAATTACCTCCCTGGAGATCTTGGAGACAGAGTAATTTCATTACTCAGAACTTTGTCGGGGGGAAAAGAAAGTCCATTATCAGAGATCAGGCAAGGTGATAATGGACTTTCTTTTGAGGGGTGGAGCCCAATGTGGGGGAGGCTTTCTTTGTTTACCATTATCTCCAGTGGTACACCATTTCTTTCATAAAGCACTTGAGCATGTATGCTTAGCAACATCTGTCTGCAGCAGAACTGCACAGGGGAGAACTATAGCTTAGTGCAGGCACATAGCTGATGTAAAGCCCTCAGGAAGGCATTAGATTGCATCTCCCATCATTCCCAGCCAGGATGGCCAATGGTCAGAGATGATGGGAGATAATCCAATAGCATCTGGAGGGTGCTACATTGGCTACTGCTGGCTTGGTGGCAGAGGACCCAGGTTCAATCCCTGGTATCTCCACTGAGCTCATGAGTCATTGGAAAGACCATTCCCCGTCTTGGACCCTAGAGGACAGCTGGAAATCAAGGGAGACAACAAGCTTGCAAGGAAGGTCAATGTGGCTGCTTTTCCTCCAGTGTGCTTGAGCTGATCCCACCATTGACACCAGGAGAGAAGAAAAAATAAAAAGACCCACCTGCTGAATCAGTCCAAAGGCCCATCTAGTCCAGCATTCTGTTCTCACAGTGGCCAACCAGATGCCTGCAGGAAGACTGCAAGCTGGGCATGGTAACAGCGCTCTGTCACAGCTGTGATGTCCGGCAGCTGGTATTCAGAGGCACAACACCTCTGACAGTGGAAGCAGAACACAGCCATTGTGGCGAGTAGCCATTGATAGCTTTAGCCTACCCAAGATGATGGCCACCACTGCCTCCTATGGCAGCAAGTTCCATAGTTTGACTATATGCTGCGCAAACAACTACTTCCTATCTTGACTCTTCCAACAGAAAGGATAGGGCCATCTACACCTACTGTCAGGAATGAGCCAGCTCCCAACGAAGGTTTGCAGCCAACTGCAGAAAGCAGCCAGGAACAGAGAGGCTTTGATGTTAGTCAGACAGGGGAGAGCCGGCAGCTGCAGACTTCGGCTCCTTCTGACCTTGACGGGCAGGGTGATAAGGCAGTAGATGAGAGCAGGCTAGAACACAGCCAAAGCTCTCTGGAAGTACAAGCAGGCGTGAATAGATTCAGAGACAGCCTCTCAGAAAAGGAAGAGGTTGGAGCTGATCCACTCAGTCTGAAGAGTCGGCGAATGGGAGGGCTGTTGGATAGGAAGCAAAACAAGAGATGTAAGGTTCTTAAGTTCTATATCTTCTGTCGCTGGAAGGAGTCTTCAGAAGGGTCATTTTGAGTAATGGTGTCAGAGGCTTTGTTAGAGCCGTCCAGAGCTATCTGTTTGTTTTTGCAATATATCCTCCTTTTTAATTATCTATGCTTATTGTGTTATCAAGCTGGGAACCTGGACTCCTGACAGCTACTAGCCATGGGGGCTGTGCACTGCCTCCAGTTTCCGAAGCACTATGCCTCTCGATACCAGTGGCTGGGAATCAGAACTGGGGAGAGCACTGCTCCTCTTGTGTCCTGCTTGCTGGCTTCCCATGGGCATCTGGTTGGCCACTGTGAAGACAGGTTGCTGTTCCAGAAGGGCCTTCATGTGTTCTTAACCCATGGGGAATGTGGTTGTATGTGTTAGGATATTTCCGTTCCACCTTAAAAGGGAGCAGGATGTTTGTGTCACAGCCTGCGTATTTTCCTGTCTCACAGGATGTTTATGTTTCTCTGTTTCTTTCGTTTTCTGCTGTTTTGCCTGAGCAGTCGGAGCAGACGGTCATGTCTTCTTTTGTTCTGACCTACGCCGAATAAACTGTAAATATGCTGTCCTGCTGTGCAACTTTTGCTGTGTGAATTCTGCTGTTAGAGTGTGCACGAAGCCTGAGGCTTCATGTCGCTAAATTGCTGGTACTGCGTGACTACGGGAGGTCGATGGATCGTCCGGCAAGGAGCTTGGGGGCTCAGATGGACTTTATCTCCCTGGCAGTATCCCAACAGTATGGATGGGTGTGTGGATGTATCTGCATCTATATCGCTTATCTACTTACCTATCATCTTTACATCGCTTTGTTGCCGTCATTACAGCAGTCCTGTAAGAAAGCCCAATCCTATAATCCATATTTTGCACGTCCAGAAGGAGCTGCTAAGAATGGTTTGCTAGTGGCCACCAAGTCAATTCATGGGAAAGATGGGATGCAACCCAGGAATCCCTAAGTCCACATCACACTGCACTACACACTAACTCTCCCAATGAATGCTCCTGTTGTGCCAACACTAGGATCTAGATACCCAGTGACGTGCAGACCCTCCAAGGGTCCCTATTTTCTGGAGGCAGACCCAGATTTACAGAAGCTGACCCAGAATGTCCCGCTTTTCCTTAGGACGTTGGAGAAATGTTGGAGGGTGTGCATGCCCTTTTAACCCTTATAAGGGCACAAGAGATGAACAACTTAGTGGCGGAGCTGCAATCCGTTGGCCTGCTTACATTCTATATTATTAATTAAACGATGGCTCAGGTTTCCAAAGTGCGCATTTATGCACTGAACTGGGTGTCAGTTAGGCCCAGAGGCGAACAAGTAGACACAAGAGGAATGTGTTCCACATGTGTAAGTGGCGAGCAAGCTTTCTTCAAAGCAAAGGTGGAACTGGAGCTGGTTAATCACTCAGCCTAACAAGCCACTTCTTTATTTAAATTCCACTTGCGATCATGGAATATAGAGTAACGGCAATAAAGTCTAACATAAATCTGCTGCGGCTGCATGTCGAAGCTGCTAGGCAAGTATAAACACAAGCAATTGTTATTATCATTGATTTTTTTTTATTATCTAGCTTCAGCAACCAGCATAGATGGTACATGCTTTAGGGCAGGGGTGGGAAAGGCTTCAGCTTTGTGGGATCTGCTTTGATTTTTGATAGCCCCCACCCCAAGGTCCAGCAAACAGAGCCATGTGCAAAACAGTGGCTCAGCCTTGCAGACGCATTCTTAAAACTAAGGAGCCGTTTACATTTATACCTGCTCCTAACCTCCTCCCTTCTTCTGGCTTTTTTATATCATATCTAATTTTTTTCGCATTGTCGTCATCCGTTTTATCTATTTTCTGTTCTTCTTCCATATTTGTCCATGATATGTCCAAAAACAAATAAATCCTTCTATATATATAATTCTTGTTGTCTGTCTGAATTAATTTACAACTACTATTATTTACATTACTCACATTATATATTTTGCTTCTTATTATTTTTGTTATCTAATAATTTTCTTTGTATTTCTCATTATGAGGTCCCCCCCGCCCCATTTCTACTGGTTTCACTATTTCACCTTATTTTTCCTATATACGCCATAATTTTTTCCCATTCTTTCTGAAATGTTTCATCGCCCTGTTGTTGATTTCCCCCTGTTAATTTAGCTATTTCTGCATATTTCAATACCTTCTGTTGCCATTCTTCTACTGTTGGCAATTGTTGTTGTTTGATGTGTGCCAGAAAATTGTTGTTGTTTGATGTGTGCCAGAAAATGCATAGTGTCACAAAGTGTGGCTAAACATGCACGTATTAGTGAAAATAACACACAAAAGCAGTACACTACAGGAAATTGCATTGCAGAAATGTGTATATCGTAGACAATAATCGCAAACTGCTTTGATTGAGGGTGGTGGTTGTTTTTGCAATCAAGCAGCACATAGATTTTATGAAATCAAATAAATAAATAAAATTGCATCCGGATACTATGAGAGATAAAATTGCAAAAAGCTAACTTCTACACCATCCTTTGCCAGCTCTGGCGTGCATTTTTGGACTCTGCTATGGAATGTGGCTGTCGGGACTGTCCTGATGTTCTTTTGCCACGTACCATGCCAGCCTGAATGACCAAGATGAATAGAATACAGTAGTTAGACTTTGATTTCTGCATAGCTAGGGTGTAATGCAGTTTTCCAGGGAAGAAACAGTGTCGCTTGCGTTTGTATTTACATGTGTGATAGCAAAACATGTTGCTTTCATAGAACAACGCTGCCCAAATACCCATCGCAATGCAAATTTGCTGAAAATGGAGCGTAGGAGCAGAATCCTAGGCAGGTCTACTCAGGAGTAAGTCCCATTGAATTCACCCATATATAAAAACTGCAAATGTAACATGAAGGCTGGCAACATTAACCGTACAGTGTGGGAATCCCTTTCAGATGACCACAATGGCTGGAGACTGACAGCTCGCATGCATCCGGAGGAGGAACGATCATTGGGAGGAGTGCGTCAGCACAACCAGACACCTTCATCTGCCCCTGCTGCAACAAAATATATATCTCTCATATCTGTCTCTACAGCCACAGCAGGCACTGTAACTTTCCAGCAGGCTCACTCTTCCACTGTCTCCTGAGGCAGACTGATACCAACCAATACACTTACCTGGTAAAGGTAAAGGTAAAGGGACCCCTTACCATTAGGACCAGTCATGACCGACTCTGGGGTTGCGGCGCTCATCTCACTTTACTGGCCGAGAGAGCCAGCGTACAACTTCCAGGTCATGTGGCCAGCATGACTAAGCCGCTTCTGGTGAACCAGAGCAGCGCACGGAAACACAGTTTACCTTCCCGCCGGAGCGGTACCTATTTATCTACTTGCACTTTAACGTGCTTTCGAACTGCTAGGTTGGCAGGAGCTGGGACCGAGCAACGGGAGCTCATCCCGTCGTGGGAATTCGAACTGCTGACCTTCTGGTCGGCAAGTCCTAGGCTCTGTGGTTTAACCCACAGCGCCACCCACGTCCCCACACTTATCTGGTAGTTGTTGTTGTTTAGTCGTTTAGTCGTGTCCGACTCTTCGTGACCCCATGGACCAGAGCACGCCAGGCACCTCTGTCCTCCACTACCTCCCGCAGTTTGGTCAAACTCATGCTGGTAACCTCGAAAACACTATCCAACCATCTCGTCCTCTGTCGCCCCCTTCTCCTTGTGCCCTCCATCTTTCCCAGCATCAGTGTCTTCTCCAGGGAGTCTTCTCTTCTCATGAGGTGGCCAAAGTCTTGGAGCCTCAGCTTCAGGATCTGTCCTTCCAGTGAGCACTCAGGGCTGATTTCCTTAAGAATGGATGCGTTTGATCTTCTTGCAGCCCATGGGACTCTCAAGAGTCTTCTCCAGCACCATAATTCAAAAGCATCAATTCTTTGGCGATCAGCCTTCTTTATGGTACCTGGTAGTATGACC
Organism: Podarcis raffonei; assembly: GCF_027172205.1. Classification (NCBI taxonomy): domain Eukaryota; kingdom Metazoa; phylum Chordata; class Lepidosauria; order Squamata; family Lacertidae; genus Podarcis; species Podarcis raffonei. Next base: position 13,578,473 of record NC_070602.1, read on the forward strand.
CATTAAATTTAATGTGGCTGGATTCTGAGTGAACAAGGAGGCTAGGGCCCAGGACTTTGGACACACAATACAAATGGAACAATGGGAGAGGTTGTGGAAACATGACATAAAATTCACAGCTTGCTATACGATCAAGGAGAATTTTATGACGATGTTATATCGATGGTATTTAACACCAGACAAATTGGCTAGAATTTACAAACAAAAATCCAATGTAAACTGGAGATGTAAAAAGGAAATGGGAATAATGTATCATATTTGGTGGGGATGTAGGAATATAAAACAATTTTGGTGTAATATATATGAAGAACTAAGAAAGATTTTTAAAATATCATTTAAGAAAAAAAACAGAAGCTCTCCTTCTGGGTTTGATGACAGAAGATATCCCCAAAAATATAAAAAACATATTCTTATACGCAACAGCAGCTGCCAGGATATTGATTGCAAAAAACTGGAAATGGGAACATGTAACTTACAATAAGGGAATGGCAGAGAATTTTTTTAAAAATTTATAAATATGGCAAAACTGACCGCAATCATAAGAGGAAATTCAAAACAACAAATAATGAAAGAATGAAGTTGCGTAAAAGAATATACGAAAAAAACATTGTTTGGGTATTGATATATTGATATGAAGACTAGAACACCGCAAGGTGAAGGGAAAGGGTTACAAGAGGCAAAACAGAGACAGTGGCAGAAGATAATATATGAACACAACGAGTGATCTTAAATCTAAAAGAAAAAGTCACACACGGGTGGAGCAAAGTCGTGATTATTTTTGTGTTACTCCATTTTGTGTTGTTTTGTACATTCATGTAGATGTACGTTTCCATTTGAAACCCATCTTGTTTGATTTCTGTAAAATAAAAGGGCAAAATAAATAAATAAATATTTAATGAGGCTGGATTCTGAGTGAACAATGTTGCACTGTAAAATTAGCAATGGAAATTCAAAGTCCAGAGGGAAAGGGGGCCTTTGCACAGTGAAATAATGTAAATATCACCCCTCTCAGACCAAACTTGATGGGTCTATCAGTTCAGCAGTGTAAGAGGACCACTCACAAAAAAGACAGTGGATTTCTCTATATCTGGGGAACTCCGTAGGATTGCAGCAGTTTATTAGCCTGTTGATTAGAAAGGGGGCAGTCATACCAAAACACTCCAAAGGTTCTGTGTTTGCACCATCCCCTCATTTGAGCCTGGGCAGGAGAAGAGCACAGCCACAATTTCTCTAGGATCAGCATCTGAAGAAAGGGTCAGAATTTGCTCCTTCCTCCAGTTTCGGTGCCCTTTTGCTTTTCTGCAGGGTGTGGAATGGATTTCACAGCACTGAGCAAATTTAATGGAAATTGTGAAATCTGTGAATGCTGTAGGGGAGGAGGGGCAAAAATGGAAATACTGCTACATTATCTCTCTCTGCTTGCTGATTCACTGGGGACTTCATTTTCAAGTCTGCCAAAGCACTCTGGATTCCAACTGACACCAAAGTTTGATGAGATAATGGCAGTTTCTGCCTTGAATGTTCTCTGGATTCTTTCCACAGCCAGCCTACAGAGCTCTATTAGCAAAGCACGCTTTAAAACGATGCACCTTTGTCATTCGTTTCTTATTTCAAGACAACAACCCGATTTAGATTTCCTGCACAGAACAGAGGTGGAGCGGGGGAGAGGATAACCATTTTCCTGTTTTTTTAAGCAAGCAGCAAGGAGCAGCTAACTTGAGAGATTACCTTATCCCGATAGGTCACCGTGGACTGTGGATGCTTTCCTTTTTGATGTTATTTGATGGGGAGCATTGCTTCAAAAAGCTTTGCTCCATCTGTGGCTGTTCTGGGGTCTTTAATTGTAGGAACCACAAGAGTGATGCCTCAACACCTTCCACACAAGTCATGAAGATTTTGGGTATCACATGGCAGGACAGAATTTCTAACATAGATGTGCCTCACCAAGGCCACATTCCCTGCATGTTCAGGACAATCAGCTTGTTGCTGACTCATCTGAGTCTTACTATTAAAGATTCCTTCCCTTCTGATCCCTCTTAAAAAGAATAAACACAAGAATCTGATTAATGTTAATATAAAAGTAGTTTACTCACAGATTCATTCAGGTTCACAGACATATTGTTGAAAGCAGGCTTAGGTTACATAACAACTAGGACTATTCCATAAAGAAGTTAATCCCAAGTGACTGCGACTAAGCAGTCACTTCTCCAAACACACAGCAACATACAAAATGGAGAACACACTCTGATCAGAACATGGAGGCCATGTGCTCCTCCATGCTAGTACAACAGACCACACCCACAAATGGACACCCTCATCTGCCCCAGCTGCAACAAAACATGTCTCTACAGCCACAGCAGATGCTGCAACCTGCCAGCGGTTTGACTTCACCCCCCAAAGGCGCACTCCTCCATTGTCTCCTGAGACAGACGGATGCCAACTTCCGCTTCAGAGTGCAAAGGATCAGATTTACACACCCCACACCCAGGCTCTTCAACAATTGGCAGACATGAGGGAATCCGCACCTCAGCAAATCTACCTAAATATGTTTCAAATAAATAAAACAATAGTCTTCGATTTTGCTTTGAGGCAGATGTGATAGTGAAGGAGGTGAGGACAGGTGACCCCACCTAGGCCCGAAGTCACACCCCCCCCCCAAAAGCAGGCTCAAAGCTTCTCAAAATCATTTTCTCAGCAGCTAAGCATCTGCTCATTTGCTCTGCTGTTGCAAAGGCAAACCGTTACTTTTATCAGTACGAGAAGGCTTCAAAAAACTAATGAATAGGCTCTGTCATTGCCAAGAATACTCAGGCCTGAGAACTGACTCTTATCTCGTTTGGTTGTAACACATCTTGAACACGCTGAACGCAAGGCTTCTCTACCCCCCTTTCCTGGGAAGGGCGCCAAGAGTCCAAAAGAGTCCCAAGACAGGAGCTTTCTGTTCATGCTCAGGAAACACATCATGGGGCAGGACTCTTGAGAAGGAGGAGAAAGGGGAGGGAACTAGAAGGGGAATATATGCTCTGTGCAAATGGCTGTGAACTCGTGCTTGTTTGTGAGTTATCACACTTGCTCCTTCTACCAGCCGGATGGTAGAAATAAAGCTTTTTCTCTGAAACTATTCCTTGAGTGTCTGTTGACTCCCGTTTCCCGTCCCGGGCGCAAAGCTCTTCTCACCCGAGGCTAAAAAGGCTACAATAGGATCTGCTCCTCTTTTGTCCTCACAGCCTGGTTTTGTCCCAGACATGTGTTTGTTTTTTGCAAGAGTCACTTTCAAGACAGTCAGGTGCATTCTGAGTGCGTATCTGCTTCCCCAAATAGGTTGCTAGACATCTCTTGTGTGCCTTGACAGCATTATCATCAGACCCAGCTACTCGTCAGCTTCAATGCTGGCAGCCGCACTCTCTTGCTGATTGGCTGGACCATGTAATAGACAGAGTTGAAGGAGGGGTGGTGTATTTCTTGGTAATTTCTGAATAAAAATTAATTTGGGCAAAATAGGGCTGAAGGAAATCTATATCCACTTAAGCGGCTCTCTGTGTAGATTCCATAGATTGATTGCCTTCATGTTTACCTTTCTTCTTTCTTTGATGCCTGTGTTTAAAAACCTAAAACGACCTGTCCAAACAGATTAGGTTTAATTGGTTTGAAGCTAGTCTCTTTCTAGGCCATGCTGTGCTCTGCGTGTATCAGCAGAGTTCAATTAAGGAGTTTGGATTTAGGATGCTGAAAAAAACAATCCCTTTATTTCATGGGATATTCCTGGCTTCGTGTTTGGTCCCCTTCTCCGTAAAAACAGACACGTATGGTTAGAGATAGACAATTACGTCATTTTTTTGTTTCTCTCTGTTTCTCATTTTCTCCACATTTTCACATCAGTCTGGATTTTTTTCTAAACTCCTCATGAAAACCCACCAGTATTTTAGGGCAATTTTCTCCTTAAATACACACTTGTATGAAGTTTGCTTAATAGGCATATTTCCGCAAGGCAATTTCCCCTAATATAATGCACGTTGGTATGCTATTTTCACATATGTGTGCACTCATGCACACACACAATAATTTACACTCTACCCATGTACGTATACACATTCCTTGGCTAGAGAACTGCAAAACTGCAAAGTTCAGAGAAGTTCAAATTTCAAAGGACAGCTGTGTTTTGGTTCACATGTTATTCTGGAAAGTTCAAATTCTGTAAATACACCATTAAATGCAAACCAATCTGAATTTCTTCCCCATCCCTACATGCAGTTTTGGCAATGCATTTCTGAATCACTCTTACACCTTGTTCCACAACTAACTGTGAAATGTACATCATGTGCCTTCTTTAGAACCAGTGCAGGTTTGAATTATCCTTGCACACTATGTCCATGCACTCAGCTTAACGGCACATCAGCTTGCACATCCAAACGCTGCTTTTCTTTTCTGATCCATGCTCTAAAACAGCGGTTCTCAACCTGTGGTTCCCCAGATGTTGTTGGACTACAACTCCCATCATCCCAGAGCTCTGGCCTTGCTAGCTAGGCATGATGGGAGTTGTAGTCCAACAACATCTGGGGACCCACAGGTTGAGAAAGGCTGCTCTAAAACCTGTTGTCTGTTCAGGAAACATCTCAACAACAGGGAGATCTGTAACCAAATGCATTCAAACCATCTCCCAGCACCCCAACAATCAGTCTGCATTCCACGGTCACTGAGCACGCTCAGTCCTCCTTGGACTATTTGGGGACATTTCCTCCCCAAATGTGTTTTTTCCTCTTTCCACCAGCCTCTGGCTTCCCCACAGACTACTAAAACTTCCCTCTTGTGCATGGCAAAATAATGGGTAGCTTGGTACGCAAAGCCTGAACATGAGAAATAGAGGGAATCATGTGGCTTTTTCATTGGGTCAACAAATCATGACTAACTTGGAGCTTGGCTGGTTTGAATATAGGGCACAAATCTAAAATAAATCCTTCGTTTCCTTTGGAATGGATAAAGTTGGATTTAATATCATCTCTCTTTCTCTCCTTCTGCCTCTCCTTACCCACCCCTCTCTCTGAGGGGGAAAAAGCATGGATGTCTCTGAGCTTGATTAAGGCCATTTAGTGGAGATTTTCTGGAAAGCACTGCAGCCTGTTTGCAGTATTAACCTCTTAGATCACAGCAAGAGGCCTTTGAAGTTCACTGAAGGCTTGAGGGGCAATCTCTGGTGACATAGCTGCCACACCACACTCATTCCCAAGGTGGGAGGCTCCTTGTAGCCTGCCAGATGTATTAATATAAATTACCATGGACTGTGGATAAGTAGGTTGTTCAGTGCCATGAAAGAAGCTTTAAAGGACTGTATGTGTTTCACAATGAAAGATGAAGAAGGGGGAAAAGGAAAGTTAGCAGACAGAATGCAGCGGCTTGGCTTGGTATATTACTTTTTTACCCTGGTTTTCTGACTGTAGGCGTAGAAATCAGCTTGCAAGATTATATGCACTAAGGTGCAAACAGCACGGTCAGGAAGGGAATGGCTGTGCTCAGTGGTGCCCCATTTACATTGTGCACAGGAGCTCTGAGCTGTCCTGTATCCCCTGGCGGCAAGTCCTGCGGGCATGTGCAGTATGTCAAGTCCAAAGTTCAACAGTCAGTGAGATGATATATAATGGAATGAAAAAATTGCTTAAAATAACTTTTGTGAAGAAACCAGAAGCCTTTTTATTAGGAATTACAGGTACCGACATACCAAAAGAGCAGAAAAGACTCTTTATGTATGGAACAACAACCGCCCGGATGTTATTAGCCCAGAGTTGGAGAGAAGACAAAGTCCCTACAGGAGAAGAATGGCAAACCAAGCTGACGGACTATGCCGAGATGGTAACGCTGACTGGAAAACTCAGAAGCCAAGAGGATAAAAACTTTATAAAAGAATGGAAAAGATGTATAAGTTACTTAAAGGTAAAGGCAAAGGGACCCATGACCATTAGGTCCATTAGTGACTGACTCTGGGGTTGCGGCGCTCATCTCGCTTTATTGGCTGAGAGAGCCGGCGTACAGCTTCCAGGTCATGTGGCCAGCATGACTAAGCTGCTTCTGGCGAACCAGAGCAGTGCACGGAAACACCGTTTGCCTTCCCACTGGAGTGGTACCTATTTATCTACTTGCACTTTGACGTGCTTTCAAACTGCTAGATTGGCAGGAGCAAGGACCGAGCAATGGGAGCTCACCCCGTTGCGGGGATTCGAATCGCCGACCTTCCAATCGGCAAGTCCTAGGTTCTGTGGTTTTACCCACAGCGCCACCTGCATCCCATAAGTTACTTAGGAGACTACTGTAAGCAGATGGAAACAAGAGCAGGATTTTGATTCACTTGTAGCGTAAAAATGACTATGGACAATATGGTTTGATTGGAGCATGGGTTAATATGCAGGTGTAGATGTTTAAAATGAGACCCCATGGAGGAGATGGGGGGGAAGTCTCAAGATTCAGAGAATCTCTTTACAGTCGTACCTTGGAAATCAAATGGAATCCGTTCCGGAAATCCATTCAACTTCCAAAACGTTCAAAAACCCAAATGCGGCTTCTGATTGGCTGCAGGAGCAACCGGAAGCTGTGGAAGCTCCGGCGGACATTTGGTTTCCAAAAATAGTTCGCAAACCATAACAGTCACTTCCAGGTTTGTGGCATTTGGGAGCCAAAGCGTTCAAGAACCAAGCTGTTTGAAAACCAAGGTATGACTGTATACAGATATGTTTTTACTAGTTTGTGTTCATTTGTACATTGTATTTGTAAAACCAATTAAAATGATTTTATAAAATAAAACAAAGTTCAACAGTCAAGAAACATGGTCCGAGAGTCACTCCACAAGAGCAAAGTCCAAAGTCCATTGGTCAGGAAACACAGGCCAGGGTCAGAAAGCACAGTCCCATAGAAGTCCTGGAACATCAACACGGGCAGCTGAGCAGACAAAGCACCTCAGCTCTGCTTCCCTTTTATACTTTGCATGGTTATTGCAGCATCTGGGCTTGGTGAGGCACCTGCTCTGAGCCTATTCCAGCTGAAGAATCACACATTTCCTCCCCGAGCCAATGAGCCCCACTTGGGCTGTGGGCCCTTGCCTGCCTCAGCCTCCCAGAACGCACCTCCTGCTGCTCCCTATGCCTCAGAGCCTGCCTTGTTCATGGAGATGGGAGCCTCTCTGGCTCTGATGAGAGGTCCTGCTCTTTTGGTCTCTACACACTGACCCCCATCCCCTCACTGTCCTGTGTGTACTTTCTGCAACCCCAACCTCTCCTTTCCAGCTTGTCCCAGTGGGTCCCAGCCATCGCAGCACCCCTCACCAAGGTCCTCTTCCTCCTCCCCAGTATCCTGCCAGTTCATGACACTAGGTTCAATGCTTGGCAACTCTGCCAGTCATTGTAGACCAGTAGTTCCCAAACTCTACACACACACACACACACACTGAACCACTTTGAATTTTTTTTGAAGATCTTGGCAGACCATTGTTTTTCTGCCTGCGGTTTAGCAATTTTAATCCACTGTGCTAGATGTTTAAGTTGCCACTGTGGACCACCTGCAGGCCACTGTTGGTCTACAGATCTTGCTTTGTTGACCACTGGTGTAGACAATGCTGAGCTAGATGGAGCAATGGTCTGACTCGGTATAGCAAGAATGAGGAAACTTTTTGGCCTGGTGGGTTAGATCCCCACCTGGCAACTGCTAGCTAGCTTTGATAGGAGAGTATGGCAACTCAACTATTAGCCTCCTGACATCATAATGGCATCAGATGATGGACAGTTGGCTTGTCCCACCTCCCTGTGGGATTCTTTGTGCAGTGTTTTCAAGTGCTTGACAGCAAGCTGGTTGTCAGGAGCTTAAGAACCACAGCACAAGAGGCTTGGCCAACCCTGAGTGCCACATTTGGGAAATGCCAAGCAAAGGGCATTCCCAAGCACTGAGCATGAGAATGGCAAAGCTGCTTTCTGGAGGGATCGGCTGCATGACTCAGTGCCCCATAGCAACCGATAGCAACCGATCCAGCAGGATTGAACTCACTACCCATCAGCTGGTGATTTCCACAGAGAAATCAACCACACAGCTGATCCAACCGCATCTCTATCTGCCCAATACCTGATATGACATCCCATTGGCTCGCCTTGGTCCTTGGTCTTGAGATGTGACTTCTCCTATAGCTACTGGTTCCTAAGTCCTGGTTCACTCCAATCTGGTGCATCTGGCCCAGGTACTTCTTACATATCCCAACTAACCTAGCCCCCACCCATGTCAAGGCACAGAGAAAACTAATGCATAGATCAGAATAGTTTTGCTGTGTGCCCCCCTCCCCATATTTTTGGCCACTCTGGTTTGATTCACCTTATTTTGCCTTGCACAGACTTGTCTGGGCAAACTCAGTTCAATCATAGCTAAAAGCAGTCTGGGCTTCATTCGAATTTGCTTGCATTAAACCCTTAACAGTTTACATATTTTGTTGTCTTGCTATTCATCTCTTTTCATTTAGCTTTTATTTCCTGTAATTATCTGTGCTGGCTTGAAAGCATCTCTTCATCAAAGGCAGAGAGACTTCAGACAAACTTAGTTTGGTTTTGGCAAAGATTGAAGACACAGAAGGGAGGGGAATGCTGTCAGTCTTGAGCATTGACTCTCAGGAGGTCCCGTGAGTTAAGTCCATCACAGGCCATCTGGGTGCCCAACTTTGAATGAGTTCTTAAATCTGCAATGGCTTTCCAGCATTACTAGAATTCAAAGTGTCGCTTGAATGGAGAAGTGTCATAGCTCAGTTGTAGAGCTCACATTTTGCTTGCAAAAGGTTCCAGGTTCAATCCTTCACATCTCTGAGTAGGACTGGGAGGGATTGCTATTGGAAAACCTGGACAGCTGCTTCCATTCATAGTAGACAATATATTGAGCCAAATGGCCCATGGAGTGACTCAGAAGGCATCTCCCTATGTTCCTTTGTTCCACTCTTGAATTTATTCTAATGGTGGTGTTGTCTAGGTATGCTACACCAAACCAGCATTCCTGCTCCCTCTTTCAAAGCATCTAAAGTCAAGGTGGAAAGGGGAGAAGTGTCCACCAGTCAGATTAGGTCCCCCACCCCTGCCATAAAAAGAGGCCCTGGATCTCCAACTATCTCATAATAATTGGCTCCCATTGAGGAAACATCAACCAACCATCCTGGGCTTTGAGCCTGCATTCCTCATTTTAAAAGGACATGGGACATCCAGAAGTTGAAACAGTAGAGGTCAGATCCATCACATCAATGACATCTCAATCATCTATGCAGCCTAGGACCCTCGTACTTACAGACCACCTCTCCTGGTATCTCCCGCAGAGGACCCTAAGGTCCATGAATAATAATAGCTTAAAGGTCCCGGGCCCTAAAGAAGCCAGAATATCCTCCGCCAGGGCCAGGGCTTTTTCAGTGATGGCTCCAACCTGGTGGAATGCTCTGTCCCATGAGACTAGGACCCTGCAGGACTTGATCTCCTTCTGCAGGGTCTGTAAGACAGAGCTATTCCGCCTGGCCTTCAATTTGAATTAGCCTGATCCTCTGTTCCCTTTTCCCTTTCCTCTTCTATGAAGAAACCCTTTCTGGGACCCCACATTTAAATTCTTCCCAGGTCTCCTTGCTGGCCCCAGTAGGACCAACTTGGCCAGTTTAGCCCTGGTGATAATTTGATGTCTAATGACTGGGTCCCCCCCCCCCGAAATGATCCCTGAATTTTTGAATTTTTTTGATATTGATGCTGCATTTTATGTTGTATTTTATGCTGTTTTAAAGCTTGCATTTTAATCAATGTGTTATATTTGCTGTTAGCCGCCCTGAGCCCGGTTTTTAAACCGGGAAGGGCGGGGTATAAATAAAAAAATATTATTTATTTATTATTATTATCTATGTTGGGAGGCGTAAAGAAAAGCATTGTGCAACAACTGCTCAGCAAATTGCACCCCATCCCATTTATTTATCCCATATATTCAAGAATAGGTCTGGAATGTCAGCCTGGAGATTTAGTTAGAGCTTGGTGCTGATAATATCAAGGTTGCAAGTTTGATCCCCATATGAGACATCAGCATATTCCTGCTTTGCAGGGGTGGTCTAGATCAGCGTTTCCCAAACTTGGGTCTCCAGCTGTTTTGGACTACAGCACCCATCATCCCTAACAAACAGGGATGATGGGAATTGTAGTATAAAAAAAGCTGGAGACTCATGGTTAGGAAACACTGGTCTAGATTATCCTTGGGGTCCCTTCCAACTCTACAATTTTATGATTCTATGAAATACGCACACATCCTTGGCTGGAACCTTCATCCCCATCCCACCCCACAAAAAACTTGAATTACTGCCTATGCTTTCGTTCTCTCTCCCTTGTCCCCAAACACTTTCCAGCCTCTCTTTCCCTCCCCCACCCCATTTTTATTGTCTGCGACATGGGAGGAAATTATGAAAACACCCATGTTTTTCTTTCGCCCTGATTTGGAGCTGGTATTTGTTTTCACATTTTGCAATCAATCACAACAGGTTGCTCTGGCTGTGTCACATTACGTTACACGCCCCTGATGAGATGGAGGTAGAGAGCCCTGCATCTGAGTGTTTTCGCAGGTGGGAGGATGGGAGGCAGCCACACATGAAAGTACAGCTGCCCCTCCCCCAGCTTCCTCCCCACAGGCAAGCACCACTTCCAACAGCAGCCTCTCCCTGGAGATAATCAAGATTCTCCTTTCTTTCCTCTCTTTGAAACATTTGGCACATCTCTTTGGCAAATGGGGTGCCACGTGTAAGGGGGGAAATGGGAGTTTATTGGGCATCTGAGGGAGAAAGTATGACGCTGATGGGCTAAAGGGACAGTTTGGCACAAATTATGGCTTTTACACTGTCTTTCTCCTCATGAAATTTGCTCATCTCTCCAGTCACTCCCGCCCCCCCCCCAAAACCCTCCATTCTTCTGCAGTTTTGTAGACAAATGAATGCATTCTCTATGGCAAATCTTTGATTTTCAGCAGCCATTGTGGGAAACAGACATGCGTCACATCATCAAATAACTTAAAACAGTGATACGTCTTGCTGAGGTGCATGGCTCCACGCTTCCCTCTGTACAAGGAAGAGGAATGAGGCTAGTATTATTCTCTCAGCAGGCTTTGTATATTGTATTTGGTCCACAAGTTTTTTTTACAAAAAAATTGTTAAAGGAAAGAAAGGAAATTTGAGGTGAGAGGCTGAACCAGGAATGCACCTCGTGGTTGTGTGACACATGGTCACATTTTAATTACTGCCACCTGGAGCGCTCTCTGCAGGTATGTTTCCTTCCTGCATAAAACATGGCGCTGGGGGCGATTTCAGGCCCCCCTCCCGCGCTCTCAAAGGGGAAGCAAAGAGTGTTAGACTTCAATCTGAGAGCATATTTATTGTTCAGGGGTTTGTCTCGTGCGCTTCGCTGGGGAGGTGAGATTGTGGGGAGAGGTGGGGAGTGAAGAAAGACTGTTCCGTTTGTAAACCGATAACGCTCACAGACATATGCTGTATTATATGTAGGGACAATCTTTCATTTCCTTAATAAATGCCCAGCCCCAGCTAGCCTTCAGTGCCAATATCCTTTCAATAAGAGCTTGCTATATATGGTCAACTGCACAGATACATGATTTATTAGATGCCATGCTGAGGTAAAGTGAAACTCACCGCAAACGCTCAAGATGTGGTTGTCTGGTCCCACGTGGCCTTTTTCTAAAAGGCCTGAAACAAAAGTGTCCCCACAAGTTTTTGGAACTCTCACTTGAGATGCATTTTCCCAATCCTACCCCCCACCAAAAAAAAGAGAGAAATTGTTAGTCCATTGTAAGGTGATAAATTTGGGGTGACTTTTCTTCAGGAGGATTTACCACTGATGGAAGAAGTTGGAGGGTTGGTCGGTTTGCTCCTCTCAGCATTTTGCAGCTGCCATTTGTTTTCCAGGAACATATTGTTCTGGAGCATTCTGGGAACAAAATGGTGCAGCCACCAGTTGGCGAAAGATTAGTAAATGGGGGAGGTGACTAACAACCACAGCTGCCCCCAAGCCTAAAATTTTTTAAAAAATGCTGCCCCCTAGTTTTGCGCCCAAATCTCATTTCTCTTCACCTGGAGCAACAGAGCACTTTAATCCACTTTAATTTCATAAACCTAAATTTCCAGTATGCATTTGAATCCCTCCTGCAAAATACTGACAGTCTGGAGGGCAACCTAGTGCCAGGCTTAGGGGAAATCAGCTCCCTCCCACAGGGCAGCCCAGAATCAGAGAAGTGATAAGAGTTCTTACCAAGCCATTTATTCAATAATTCACAGAGAACGACAAAGGAATGCAGCCTTGGTAAAAACGGAGTTGCTCCAATTCTTGTGTTCACCTGTCTCTGAGCAGTGGCCTTCCTCAAACCACTGCTGCAATTCAATACTGCCTTTGTGGGATGTGAAACACAAGAGCAGTCAAGTACAACATTCCTAGAGTGAACATGTTTACAGATGGGCTGGAATGTTTGTCCAGCCAGCAGGTAAACTTCCTGTTTCCTTCTGGGCTGGGACAGACTTCTTCTGCATGTGACTAGAGGTGGGCATGGCCTCACCTGCGCAGGTAACAACAAAAGCACAGGGCAGGGCAGCCATCTCTCTCTCTCTCTCTTTGACTACATGCATCGAAGAAGCAACATCTGCTTAGCCTAAGATGTCCTCTCTTCCAGCCAAGAGAGGACAAAGGGACCGTCTCCTTATGAGATAGTTTCCAGGTGTATGTTACTTTTCTAAGCTAAGTCTGCCTTCTGGGATCCAATTGTGAACAAAATGTGAGTAAACTCTTTTATACTTTTATAGAAGACTGTGTTGTGTCTTATCTTTTCTGAGGGAATAAGGGGGGAATGCCATAACAGTTATTATAGAGGCTTTAGTGAGCCTGAGCTAACGCATCCGCTGTGAATTTAAAAAGGGGAATGTTACTCTGCTAAATTGTGAACTTGTTTACACAAGTTGGAAAGGCTATAATCAAACAATATATCCTCTCCTGCATCCCTGAACATTCCCACAGCCTTCCTCTTCTCTGGGAAGTTCAGAAGGAGGCAGGGTGGTCTCCACCATTCCTCCTCAGTCTCATCCTCCTCAGTCCAGTTCCTGACATCTAGCATGGCTGCCACACTTGGTGAAGATAGAGGATTGCCAGAAAAGGGCATGCTTACCTAGGCTTGCTTTGTTGTGATTTTGACTACGTGCCATTCTGTGCAGCTTCACACAGAGTCAATTAAAAGTTGGCCGAAAGCCAAGGATGACTGAGCAGAGGAGTTATTCTGCCTGGAGATATGGGACCTTGGATACAGCTCTACCATTGGTTGAGGTCTCCACACAGGCATGATGACTCATGACCTTTACTGACTGGAAAGTGTGTTGGTCAGTGTGGTGTTCTGAGAGTCGTTTGGAGTTTGTTAAGAGAGAGCTAGTTAAGATCCGTATTCTGTTCTTGTATATAGTAACTTGTAGAGTTTGCTGTAAATAATAAACACCTCTAAGTAACCAAGTTACTAGTAGCAACGTTTTGTTCCTGCTTTGGCCATCCTGCCTGCAACTGATTGCTTTCTGGAACTCTGTGTATGCTCTGCTAAGGTCTGGCTAAGGTCATAGAATCATAGAATCATAGAGTTGGAATAGACCACAAGGGCCATCGAGTCCAACCCCCTGCCAAGCAGGAAACCCCCTGCCAAGCAGGTCCTGCAACAGGTCAAAGTTGCAAAACACCAATATGCTTTCCCCCCAGAACTCTCTGGGAAGCAGATTACAAACTGCGGATTCCACTGTTCAACAGTGGAACTGTCTCCCTTGTGAGGTTGTGGACTCTCCTTCCTTGGATGTGTTTAAGCAGAGGCTGGATGGCCATCTGTCATGGATGCTTTAGCTGAGATTCCTGCATTGCAGGGCGGTTGGGCTACATGGCCCTGAGGTCCCTTCCAGCTCTCAGATTCTATGAAACTCAGAAAAACAGGATGCAGTGTGAGCTGAGCTGCAGGAGGGTGTGTTGACCCTTCACTTTATTTCAGGCAGATCTACAACACACATTTAAAGCGTTCTTGGTGCACATCTAAAGCACATGACTTCCCGCAAAGAATCCTGGGAAGTGTAGTTTGTTAAAAGCGCTGGCAATTGTAGTTGTGGGAGAAGTCATGTTCTAGAGATGTGTGTATTGAATAAGCTGAATGTGTGGGGTGCATCTGCACACTTGGCAGTCTTAGAGAAGAAGAGAAGAAGATTTGATATCCCGCTTTATCACTACCCGAAGGAGTCTCAAAGCGGCTAACATTCTCCTTTCCCTTCCTCCCCCACAAGAAACACTCTGTGAGGTGAGTGGGGCTGAGAGACTTCAGAGAAGTTTGACTGGCCCAAGGTCACCCAGCAGCTGCATGTGGAGGAGCGGAGACGCGAACCCGGTTCATCAGATTACGAGACTACCGCTCTTAACCACTACACCACACTGGCTCCAAGGACACCTCTCTTTTTGGAAATTCACTGGGCATAATCCATGAATCCCACTTCTATAAATCTGCCTTCCATATAATAAAGATGCTGATTGCCTCATTAACCCAGAACTGGGAAGTATGGGAATTTTGTACAATCGCATTTGCTTGCTGCATACAGTGGGTTGGTTTTCTGTGGCTGTTGCAAACGGCTCAAAGACAAAAAAATTGCAAGTACCTTTTAATAAGTTAAATTGTGCTTTATTCATTATATGTAAACAAAACAAAAATCCTGGGCATAGGAATCATTCCTCTTTGAAATATTTGATGCTGCTGTCTTCTCTACAGACCACACTATTGAAGAATGCTGTTAACCAGGGTGGAGTGCTTTGGGACTCCTACAGACATCTCCACCCGCAAATCAGCAGCAGAGGTTGTAAACTGTTCACGGAGGTGGCTGAATTGTATTTTTCCTTCCCTTTAGGGGGCAACCATTCACCATTTGACTGAAAGCAGGGTCACTGCGTGTCTCAGTTCAAACCGAGAAACAAACAGCATGGTGGAATCTAAAGCCAGAGAGGGTTTTGATTTGCACAACATCAGGCCAACGTATTTTCCTTTCTCCAGACTTTGCTTCACAGCACAAAAGCGCCAAGGTGAAATTCTCGCTTGAAAATCTCTGTTATACAAAATACGCATTCTAGAAAAATAGGAAATCTCTAGCAAGTGCAACAATACACCCAGCACTTAATCTAAGCAAAAAAAGCTTTGCCAGGGTTTGATGCCCAGAAAGGTCACTCTCACAAACTCCAAGCACTGCTCCTTCAGCAAAGATGGACAGGACTTGTTACATACATCAAGTAGAGAACCCATGTACTGTGCCTTCATCTTCTGCCAGCCTTGAGTCACTCTGGAATCCATCTCATTCAGGAACAAAAATCTGGAAGTAGGGGCTGCCTTGCTTTGATCAAATTACCTGCTACTACCCAAGGCACCACTATGTTGCACTTCCAGCTTTTGTAAAAGCTGAGCATGGCTGGAGTTTCATGGAGGAAAAGGCTTATCAATGGCTACAAGCCATGATCTGCCTCCATGGTAAGAGGCAGTGATGCTTCTGTATACCAGTTGCTGGTCCTGCTTAAGGTTTCCCATGGGCATCTGGATGACCATTTTGAGGATATGTGGACTAGATGGGACATTGGCTGGATCCAACAGGCTCTTCTTATGTTCTTGTATTCAGTGGTTTTTTTCTAGAAAAAATAGTTGCCAATACTCACCTTGAAGTTGTTTCTTTGGTCAAAGTTACGCTAACCCAATGCTAACCCTAACCTTAAACCCAATCCTAACCCTAAACCCTAAACCTAACACCAGCTCCAACCCTAACCCTAACACTAGCTCTAACCCTAACCCTAACCCTAACCCTAACCCTAACCCAACCCTAACCCTACCTCCAACCCTAACCCTACCTCCAACCCTATCCCTACCTCCAACCCTAACCCTAACCCTCACCCTAAACCCAACCCTAAACCTAACCCTACCTAGAACCCTAACCCTAACCCTAGTTCCAACCCTAAACCTAACACCAGCTCCAACCCTAACCCTAACACTAGCTCTAACCCTAACCCTAACCATAACCTAACCCTAAACCCAACCCTAACCCTACCTCCAACCCTAACCCTACCTCCAACCCTAACTCTACCTCCAACCCTAACCCTAACCCTCACCCTAAACCCAACCCTAAACCTAACCCTACCTAGAACCCTAACTCTAACCCTAGCCCCAACCATAACCATAACCTTAAACGCAATCCTAACCCTAAACCCTAACCCTAGTTCCAACCCTAAACCTAACACCAGCTCCAACCCTAACCCTAACACTAGCTCTAACCCTAACCATAACCTAACCCTAAACCCAACCCTAACCCTAGCTCCAACTCTAATCCTAACCCTAAATCCAATCCTAAACCTAACCATAAAACCAACCCTAAGCCTAGCCCTACCAAGAACCCTAACCCTAGCCCCAACCCTAAGCCTAAACCCTAACCCTAGCTCCAACCCTAACCCTAGCACCAGCCCTAACCCTACCCCTACCCCTACGCCTAACCCTAACCCTAACCCTAACCCCAACCCTAACCCTAACCCTAACCCTAACCCTAAACCTAAACCCAACCCTAACCCTAACCCTAAACCCAACCCTAACCCTAGCCCCAACCCTAACCCTAGCGCCAACCCTAACCCTAAATCCTAACCCCAGCTCCAGCCCTAACCCTAACCCTAGCTCCAACCCTAACCCTAGCTCCAACCCTAACCCTAGCTCCAACCCTAACCCTAACCCTAAACCCAACCCTAACACTAGCCCCAACCCTAACCCTAGCTCCAGCCCTAACCCTAACCCTAGCTCCAACCCTAACCCTAGCTCCAACCCTAACCCTAGCTCCAACCCTAACCCTAACCCTAAACCCAACCCTAACACTAGCCCCAACCCTAACCCTAGCTCCAGCCCTAACCCTAACCCTAGCTCCAGTAGTACCTTGGTTCTTGAACGGAATCCATTCTGGAAGTCTGTTTGACTTCCAAAAACATTCAAAAACCAAGGCACACCTTCCGATTGGCTGCGGGAGCTTGCGGCACTCAATCGTAAGCTGTAAAAGCCTCATCGGACGTTCGGGTTCCAAAGAACGTTTGCAAACCGGAACACTCACTTCCAGGTTTGCAGCATTCAGGAGATGGGATCCTCCATATTGAGGGTCCTTGCTGCACACAGGCCCCTAAGGCACCCCTGCAGGGTGAGCTGTTGCTGGGCATGGCCCAGGCCTCAGCACTTGGGCCCCCCAGTCACGCCAGCCTGTTTGGGCCAATTGGGGCAGGCGGCATGTCTCTTGGGGCCTATAAAAGTGGTGGCGCGACATGACTGGGGGAACTTGCTTCACGCTGCCGAACACCCGCCCTCCCTCCCTATTTGTAGGTGGTGCTGCTTTGGCCTTGCTTCAGATATTGGGTCACCTGTTTTGGAACAGGGGCCGGATAGGATTTTTTTTCCATTTGGCAAATTGGCTTTGGCCACTTGGTTTTCACCTACCACCTTAGCAATTGTCACAACTTGGTAAGGTTTGGCAGTTAGGCATTGACTTATTGAAGTGTGTGGGAGGGGAGGTGCGGTCATCACCTGCCCCTCCAGAAATAGAGCATTCCGGTAAAGGAATCTGGGGTTCCTGGATCACATCCGAAGTCCGCTTGAGGGGCTAGGGCCATGCCAGGACCACAGGAACCCCGGAGTGTGCTTCAGTTGATCTTCATCGATGTTCCTCCCTCGTTTGGTGTTTACCCTTTCAGACTACCAGCCAGAGAGGCAGGAGTCAGTTATAGTCAGTCCAGTATGTCAGCATCGCCCTTGAGCCAGTGCCACCAACTGGACTCATCCACTTCAGCCCCGACTGGGCTAGGCGAGCTGGGTAGCACTTCCAGAGACCACCTTCTGCACAGGAACAGGTCAAAGTGCTGTGGACTCACAGCTTAGAGTTGTGAGCACCGGATTCACCTCCACAAGAAGACAGTCGTCGCACAGCAGAGTACAGCAGAGCATAAACGACTCGGAGAGCAGCTCTGTAGAATATCTTCTTTATTCTATATACAACTATAATACACAACTATATACAGAGCTAAATGAGGTCTAAATGAAAAATGCTGAACTGCACTGTCTGCAGCTGCTCTTAGCAGCAACCTTATATATACACACGATCTCTCTCTAACACTCAGTCTCTCTCTCCGACACTTTGATGTGAGGCTGGAGCGGAATAAGTAGAGAGCAGAAAACCGCCCCTCCTCTCTGGAGAATCAGCAGAGAACATCAGCAGATTCTTGGATATGGGAGGGGTGAAATCTCCTCACAGTATACCTGAAGGAGCGTCTCCACCTCCATCGTTCTACCCGGACACTGAGGTCCACCGCCAAGGGCCTTCTGGTGGTTCCTGTGCTGCGAGAAGCCAAGTTACAGGGAACCAGGCAGACGGCCTTCTCAGTAGTGGCACCCGCCCTGTGGAACGCCCTCCCACCAGATGTCAAAGAGAAAAATAACTACCAGACTTTTAGAAGACTTCTGAAGGCAGCCCTGTTTAGGGAAGCTTTTAGTGTTTGATGCAGTACTTTAACATTTTGTTGGAAGCTGCCCAGAGTGGCTGGGGAAACCCAGCCAGATGGGCGGGGTATAAATAATAAATTGTTGTTGTTGTTGTTGCTGCTGCTGCTGTTGCTGTTGCTGTTGTTGTTGTCTGTTGCCAATGCCTAAGCCAACACCACTCACTTTGCTGTACAGTGGTACCTCGGGTTAAGTACTTAATTTGTTCTGGAGGTCCGTTCTTAACCTGAAACTGTTCTTAACCTGAAGCACCACTTTCGCTAATGGGGTCTCCTGCTGCCACTGCGCCGCCGGAGCACGATTTCTGTTCTCATCCTGAAGCAAAGTTCTTAATCTGAGGTACTATTTCTGGGTTAGCGGAGTCTGTAACCTGAAGCGTATGTAACCTAAAGCGTATGTAACCTGAGGTACCACTTAATCAATAAAGTTGTGGCCTAAATTCTGCCCAATAACTTAAACTAAAATTATGTGTCAGTGTGAAGTTATTTACAGGGGAAGGGCCTGGGGGCCTCGAAGCGCAACCAAAACATTTGAGTCGCAGGGTGTTCACAAACCAAGGTATGGTTGTAGTTGTAATATTTTGATTTTAAAAAAACAACAACAACCCATGGCTACACACCTGGCACTCTCTCTCTCTCTCTCTCTCTCTCTGGGTGAAGGATGGGTGAAGCACATTAATAAACATTTTCAGTAGATTCGTAACAAATTAGCATCTTTTAAAGTAGTTTTAGACCTTTAAAACTTATTCCACACATTCCCCTGGAAACCAAGCTTTAACAACTGGTATTCAAACATATTTTCCATCTCTGCTACAAATCAGGATCGCTTCCCCCCACCCTCCCCATCTTTACACCCTAAACCTGATATATATTTAGCATTCTGCGCATAGACAAATTCCATACGTTCCTCTTCATCTGAGCTCAGCATGCCGACAGTTTCATGGCTCTTTATAGCCTATAGCTGGGTGAGCTGGAATATTTGGTGATAAATGGAAATTTGATACTAATGGTAGTAAAATTGCCAGTAATTCTATATACTTTCCCAAGCAAATGAGACAATGTGGGCCAGTCAGTATAACAGCTGGTATATTACATTACTCCTTGGAGGTAAATGTAGCTTGGTGATTTATGGAAGGACAGAGACTAATCTTCTTTTGACAACTTTTCAGCTCGGAACTGAGTATTGGATAGAGGGTGAAACAAAAAAGACCCCTCTTTTCTATCCTAAAGCCACCACCTGTTTGGGTGGTCCCAGTGGTGACAGCCTTCATGCTTCCTCCTTCTGTCTGGCATACGTTTCTCACTGTTTCCAACCCAGAAGACGCCAGAGGTCTACAAACAGTGGATGACTGAAGGTGTACATAGCAGGGCCGGCCCTACCATTAGGTGGGGTAATGTAGCCATCTCAAGAGGCAGATGCTGAGAGGTGGGAACTGAACAGAGCCATTTGGGTCACACAAGAACTTGTGGGAGACCAACAAGCAGGATTAGATCACAAGAGCACTCTCCCTATCCTGTGGTTTCCAGCAACTCTGATTCAGAAGCATTGGTGCCTCCCATTGCAGATGCACAATATAGCCATTGTGGTTCCTAGCCATCAGAAGCTCTCTCCTCCATGGATTGGTCTTATCCTTTTAAAAAGCCATCTACTCTGGTCGACTACTACCTCTGGGTCTACAGTGTAATTGTGCCAGTTAGCTGACAGAGATTACAAAATCTGATTGATGTGCAATCATCTTCGTCACTGGGGTCTTCTCAACCTGATTGGCTTGTCAGCCACATTGACTGGCATGCTCTTTGTTTAATATAATGTTTTGTTCTCTTGCTAATGATGCTGTTTTAAATGTGTATTTTATATTTGACCTCCTTTGGCAGTGTCTTATTTTGAAACGTTTAAGGTAATATTTTAAGTTTCCTGTTAATTATGTTGCTTTGCATGTATATTTTATATTGGGATTTTATTTTGATCTTTTAATATAGGCTGTAAACTGCTTTGAGATTTTTTTCTTCTTAAAAATATAAAGTGGTATAGAAATGAAATGAATAATAATAATAGTAATCTAGGTTGCGGGGCGGGACGCGGGTGGCACTATGGGTTTAACCACAGAGCCTAGGACTTGCTGATCAGAAGGTCGGTGGTTCGAATCCCCACCACGGGGTGAGCTCCCGTTGCTCGGTCCCAGCTCCTGCAAACCTATCAGTTCGAAAACACGTCAAAAGTGCAAGTAGATAAATAGGAACCGCTCTGGGGGGGAATGTAAACGGCATTTCCGTGCACTGCTCTGGTTAGC
Organism: Podarcis raffonei; assembly: GCF_027172205.1. Lineage (NCBI taxonomy): Eukaryota > Metazoa > Chordata > Lepidosauria > Squamata > Lacertidae > Podarcis > Podarcis raffonei. The sequence goes on from NC_070602.1 coordinate 13,599,345, forward strand.
CAGAAGTGGCTTAGTCATGCTGGCCCCATGACCCGGAAGCTCCCTTGGCCAATAAAGCGAGATGAGCGCCGCAACCCCAGAGTCGGTTATGACTGGACCTAATGGTTGGGGTTCCTTTGCCTTTTTAGATTGCGGGGCATCACTCCTTCTTGAGGAAGAGAGTTCCATGGATCAATTCTGAGCTGCATGAAGGATTTTATTTTATTGGTCCTAAATCTTTCAACATTCAGCTTCATTGATTGTCCACACATTCTAGTGTCACGAGAGGGTGACTGTTCTCTTTCTACTTTCTCCATGCGAAGCATAACTTTATAAACTTCTATCATGTCAGTTCTTGCTTCAACTTTCCCATAAACTAAAAAGTCCCAAATGTTGCAACCTTTCTTCATAGGGGAGATGGTGGAGGAATATTAAGGTTCAGTGTGGGACTCTGAAGAGGCAAGTAGCTATATGAATAAGGTCATGTCTTTTGTTTTTTAACACACACACACATACACACACATATATTGATTGATTGATTGATTGATTGATTGATTGATTTTCAGTGCTACATCAAATGCAACAAAAAATCAAAACAAACTAAACTTAGACAAAGGAAAGTAAATACAATAAAACAAAATATTAAGCAAGAGAGAGCAGGAGCATTACTACACATAGATGTATAATAAATAGGACTGCCATACGTCTGGAACTTTCTGGACTTAGCCAGGATTCATCCATTGAAAAAGGTGTTGAGGCAAAAATTTCAAAAAGTGGCTAAAATGTCAGGGAAAACCCAGGTTTCCCTGGGCAGCCCATCTTGGAAGTGTATATGTTTTTTTTCCAATTTTCCTAGAAAATAGGGGGGTGGGGACTTGGAGATTTTGCAAAAAGGGCTCAATAACTTTGTGGGGCCCCCCAAAAAAGCTCAGCAACTTCTTTCATGCCCAGATTTTCACTTTTTGAAATATGGCAACCCTACAATACAATGAACAGTAAGGCATGTAAAGTGTAACTTGTAAGAAACAGAAAGCGGTGGATTACTCATGCACAGATTCATTTGTCCCAAATGTCTTGTGAAACTGGGGAGAGGGGAAAATGTAACTGTTCCTCATTGATATATTCAATAAAGTCCCACTCGATCGCAATAAATTAGTCTGGCTTCACTTTATCATTAAAAAATCTGATGTACAAGGAAGGTTTTTCTCGAAGGGCTAATTTCTACACACTGTTCCACCAGTTCGCTATCAGATAAAGTTTTCCATTTCTGACCTATTGTGCATTGTAAAGGGGTAAAGGGGACCCCTGACCATTAGGTCCAGTCATGACCGACTCTGGGGTTGCGGCGCTCATCTCGCTTTATTGGCTGAGGGAGCCGGCATACAGCTTCTGGGTCATGTGGCCAGCATGACTAAGCCACTTCTAGCAAACCAGAGCAGCGCACGGAAACGCCGTTTACCTTCCTGCTGGAGCGGTACCTATTTATCTACTTGCACTTTAATGTGCTTTCGAACTGCTAGGATGGCAGGAGAGGGACCGAACAACGGGAGTTCACCCCACCGCGGGGATTCGAACCGCCGACCTTCTGATTGCCAAGTCCTAGGCTCTGTGGTTTAACCCACAGCGCCACCCGCATCCCATTATGCATTGAGCAGCTATTAATTAAAAATATTTTAAAATATTAGCAAATCCTTTGCCTCCATTTCTTCATTTACCCCCTCGAACAAAGAAAGTCTAACCAATTGTGGTGAGAATTGAATCTGCTCCCTGATAACCTTTATTTCTCCAAACATATTTAACCAAAATTGCTGCACCTGTGAGCAACCCCACCACATATGGAGATTGGTACCCTTGTTCCCGCATTTCCTCCAACACAAAGGAGAAAAGAGCTGGAAGCGATCTAGGGAAGCTTTATATGAGTATCATACTACTGGTGGTGCATAATAAGAGGCCATGTTCAGTAGACAATGTGAGTGGGCTTTGAACCGGGATGTGCAGAGACAGCAAAGGGTAAGGCATCTGAATCACCAGGGTCAGTGTGCTGGTCCCGTGGGTTACCCGAGAGGCGAGGTCCAAGTCTGGCCCATGGTCAAAAGGTGCAACGTGGAGGCAGTCCGTAGTAGCTGAAGCTGGGTGCAGGGCAGGGAGTCGGGCGAAGTCAGGGACAGGCATGCAAGCAGGGAGCCAGGGCGGGTCAGGAGCTCGGGCAGGAAAGAAGGACAGGGTTCAGACAGGAACTAGCAACCAACAATGCTGGTCCCGCAACTTGGGACTGGGCCTGACCGGCTTTTATCTGCCCTGAGGCATAGGGTGGCTCCGATCCTCTGGTGACTCGCCTCTCCTGGCCTGGAGGCGAGCACTCCTCCTGCGGGAACTTAGTTCCCTCTACCTCTCTGTCCTGAATCTCTGCCGTTCAGGAGAGGCTGGAGGGTTACTGGACCCAGAGGCAACCTCAGCTTCCTCTGATGGGGCTGAGAGCGGAGCACCTGCAGGCAATGGGTCTTCCATCACCTCAGGAGCCAGAGGAGACTTAGCTGATGTCTGCACCTGAGGATCCAGCACAGGTGAGGACCCTTCAGGCTCATGCACCAGCCCCAGCTCAGCTGGTTCTGGAGGCGGGGAATCCTGCGCAGGCTGGGATCCCTCAGGTTCAGCATCCAAGTCTGAATCCCAGGCCATCACACCCAGGGGGAAGGCTTGAGTAGTGTCCTCCAAGTTCTCCAAGCTTCCATGTTTTGGGCCTCATACTCAGGGCATTTGAGAATTTCTTTAGAGTTTCCATGAGTGTGAGAGGCTTACCTTGTTGCTGGTTAAGGTTGGGTGGTTCTGTTCCTTCCCAGTAAACGTTCCTCCAGCTCTCTACAGCCCCTTTGGCTGCGTGCATTTTCCTGATCTGGAAAAAACAACCATGGGAGGAGTTGCTCCATGACAGGCTTCCTCAACCTCGGCCCTCCAGATGTTTTTGGCCTACAACTCCCATGATCCCTAGCTAGCAGGACCAGTAGTCAGGGATGCTGGGAACTGTAGTATCAAAACGTCTGGAGGGCCAAGGTTGAGGAAGCCTGCTCCATGACAACTTCCCCTGAACTTTAATTCAAGTGTTGCTACCCAGGAAGGGTGCAGACTTATGGAGAGAGGACTTGCATGCCAAGGCACCCGAGCCCCAAAGTTCCCAGGAGAACAATAAATCACACTGACATGGAATATTTGGTTTATGGGTTCAAATGGGCCACAACTTTGTTGGTTACAGGTGTGAGCGGTTTGGCTTAGGCTTTGGGGTGAAGCCAGGTTATATCTTGACTCCTGCCCTTCTGCAGGGAGTCCACGGAAGGGTAAACCACTGATAGGGGGTGCCCTATAACTAACATCAGATAGTGACACCACCCCGTGGGGTCCCTGTAGGGGCCATGACATGGCCCTAGCCCATCCCCAGGCTTCGGTCAGTATTCACACCCCAGATCCTTTTAACAGGAGCCCCTTACTGAGGAGGGGCAGGTGAAGCAACAACCTCCCTTCCAACCAACCAACCAACCAAAGGCTTGCCCAATGCCTAACCTCACAAAAGTTGTGACGACTGATACTAGGTAGGTTAAGATTACCAGATTTTTTTCAATGAATCCGGGGACACTTATTGTTTGCTATGTACATGTGAATGCTGAGAAAACTGTAAATCCGGGGACTGTCCCCGGGAAACGGGGACATCTGGCAACCTTAAGGTAGGTGAAAACCAAATGGCCAGTGTCCAATTTGCCAAGTGGAAAAAATTCCTACCTGGCCCCAACAACATGGCGACCGACAACTGCCATAGCAAGGTCATATCGGAGCAAAGCATTAAAAGAGGGTGGGTGAATAGGGTGACCTGACAAAGAGACAAGGAAGAGTGAGCCGACTGGCCGCAGCAAAATTAAATGGCCCGTGGCCACACCCGCCCTGGCCACAGATTGGCTGGGGCTGTCCCCAGCACAGATGACGCGGCTGGCTATGACGCAGGGGGCAAGGCGGCGTACCTCCCACTACGCCGGAAAACTGTTGAGGCTCAGCTGACTGGCTGCAACTCCGTACACCAGATAAAAGGAGAACGGACTTGCAGAATGAAAGAAAGGACATCTCCAACCACTCCCCAGAAACCTTGAATGTAAAGTAAGCGTGGCCCCAAACCCTGCAACTGACTCCTAAGGATTTCATCCAAATTTTCAATCCCTCTTGATAATTTAAAAAACCCTATTTATTTTCTCATTAATTCTTGGAGAATGGTTGAAGAAACCCCGAAAAGGCTTTTGGAATGGCACTAATTCTGAGGCATCTCCCACCCCCAGTTCATTTTTTCTTAAATGCCTTTAAGACCATTCCAATCCTGAATCCAGAATAAATAGAAAATAAGCTTTCATGTAAAGGCATCACTCATCATTAGCTTACCAAGAGTTAATAGGTGTGTTAATAAATGCTTAGTCAATTGTTACCAATGGTTATGAAGTCCAATAGGTCAATGTGCTGTTTGTAACATGGCTTATGACCACCAATAACATTTCCCAACAGATGTGCTTCATAACTAGATTAGGAACAAATGGAGCTTTTCAAATTGGAGCAGTCATGGCTTTTGAATAATACAAAAAAATTGCATGCACACCCTCCAAGAGTTGCCTTTATTCATCTGTGTCTTTTCTGTTCATGCATCATAAATTTTGATGTTTAAGAATTTAGGATCAACAGTAATTCACCCATTTTAGATTTTTTTAAAAAAGTTATGCGGCATACCAAGAGCTCAATGGCAAGCACTAATATTTATAAAATATTTTGGTATTTGTGTTGCATATGACTTTCTCTCGCTCTCATAACCCTGGGAGTCAGGAACAGTCAGTGAAGCTGAATGTTGGGTGATTTGGGGCAGACGAAAGAGAATACTTCTTTACATAGTGCATAGTTGAACTACGTCAATGAGATGTGGTGATGGTCACCAACTTGGAAGGCTTCAGAAAAGGAATAGATGAAAGTGACTTTTGCAAACTTTGGGCTTCCCCTAAGCATGCCTGTACTCCTGACTTCTTTCTCAGCATCCCCATTTGGCCTCCCATCCTGTTGGCATGGAGCCACTGGCCTTGGTATTAAAGGGAGTGGGGTTATGGCATGGGAGCTGCCATTTTCTGTGGCAGGTATTCATTGACCACCATACCTATTTTGGCCCTGAATCACTTAAGTGATAAAGAGACAGGGAGCCTCTTAGCAGGCATAGGAGGGAGGGTAGCATTTTGCTCAGGGACTGGAGAGAATATTAAAGAGTATTGTACCTTAGCTTATTAACTTGCCGTTTACTATGCAGGAACTGAGATTAAAAATGCCTTAATGCTTACTGAAGCAGCGTATAAGCTACCTAACAGCATGTTATTTTGTGCACGCTATTTAACATTCTTTATTGCTCCAGCTCATAAGGTTTATTTGAAACCAGTGGAGGAATGCAACCCATCTCAGGTTTACTCAGCTATTATCAGCCACTGAAAAAGTGCCAAGCGTAGGGGCATAAACACAGGTAATTTATGGATCTTCATAAACATGCAAACGACTGCGAGAAAATTAAAATCTTTAGGTACATTGTTATTTATGGAACAGACAAAGTAGAAGTGCATGTTTTGCAGCCTGGGTGCCCCCCACATAAGGGGAAAGAAGAAAGGATGGATGGATCATTGGGGCACTTTCAGACTGTTGCTGATTTTGGGCGGGATTCAGTCACACACCAGCAAAGTTGTGGAATTGTAGTTAATTTGGAAGTCTTGCACAACTAACCCATGTGTCCCCCCCCTTCCAAATTAAGACTTTTTGCAAAATGAAAAGTGATGTGGAAATGCACTGGAATGCTATGGGATAATACTTGCTTTGATGAAACCTCATCTATCCTCCTTGCAAACAATTCAGAATGATTGCTTATGAAATAAGCCAAGATAGTTTGATCTCACTGCAATTAAACAGTTGCCTGGAAGTGCCTTCATTTGAAGTTACCAAACCCAATGGGCAAGTTACCAAGTGGTAATTTACAAATAACCATATATAAGCTCTAGGTAAGGGGACTGTGGGTGCATTCCCATGTGGGAAATATTGTGTTAGTTTTCCTGATTATACAGCTAGTGTGTCTGTTCCATTTTCCAATGCTCCTTTCACACCGCAGTACCTGTTGTGCTATGGAACGATGGCTTGACCTATAGACCACCATGTAGTGCTAAATTTCATTCTCTAGCGGGCATGGTGTGATCCTGCCATGAACATCACTGGACAATATTGCTGCTCCCTACCTTTTCTGCATGTGATTCGCCCATGCAAATGGCAGGAAACAACTGCATGCTGGTATGCTATGCCAAACTTTGTCACTACACTTCCGCAATTTTCTGAGTTAATGGGCTTGCAAGCAGATTTTCTTTCTGGGAGCCATTAACATGGAAATGAGCACTAAATTTCACTAGATTTTCAGAAGTGGCTTTTATAGAATGTGAAAGCTCAAATTTGGAAGTTAACAGTTAGGGAAACATCAGGGAAATGGAATAAACTGCTGTGTGAATGCAGCCTGTATCTAAGAACACTGGTTCCTGCCACTGGAGCAATTTAACTACTTTGATCTAAAAAAATTTTTTTTTGGGGGGGGGTCATTTGGAAGGACTCAGATTTCTGGGTGAAGGAAGAACCTCCCCATGCTTGGGCCATCCATGGAGGTAATCCCAAAACTATTGCTTTTAAGAACATAAGAAAAACCTGATGGATTTGGCCCATCTAGATAGGGTTGACATATTTCAAGAACTAAAAAACCAGGCACAAAGTCGTTGAGGCGCAAATCCCCAGATGCTAATTCCATCACCAATCAATATTTTGTGTGGTCAAACACCAGACAGAATTCCATCATTGGAATCCTGGACATGTCTGGGGCATAGCTGTCAACGTTTTCCTTTTTTTTTAAAGCGAAATTCCCTTATTCCGAATAGGATTCCTCACAAGGAAAGGGAAAAGTTAACAGCTATGGTCTGGGGAAACCCTAGTCAGCATCCTAGTGGATAGGTGCCTATTGGAAGTTCAGAAGCAGGATCTGCATAGAACAACACTCCCCTAAACTGGTATTTAGAAGTATAGTGAAACTATAGTTCTGAGAGTATGACCTGGAAAACACAGACAAAGCAGAAGAAGACCATGTTAACTGAGCTATTCTGTACTGGACCATTGTTCTAAATAGGAGCTTCCCAGTGTGTATGTCTTTTGAATATAAACATGCAGTGTGAGTCTAGTTTTAATCCAGGGGGCGGAGTCACTCTGGATATTGAGTTGTATAAACTTGAGGCAACACTTTGTGTGTTACGGCCTCCTGTCATTATTTCATATTCACAATACTTCCTTCCATATCCTGACCCTTTAGGCACTGCCTCTCCCCTCTGCACACATTCTAATATTTCAGACAGTAGTTAGTAACACAGGAACTCTATAAATACAAAGAGCTCTGATGACTTGAGCCTTCTGAAAACAAATTTCCAAGGGCTGGTTGTGTACTTTTTTTCAAAGCCATGCTCTTGTGCCAGTTTTACATAATCAGGCAGCACTTTCCCTCTTCCAAATGCTATATTTACAATCTCTCTTAGACAAAGCTCAGCTTGATGAGACGGGCTTTGGAGCAGCAGGGAACATATATGCTACATTGGGCATTGGAGTAATGGTTCAGATCTATCTCCCCAGCATGTAACGCACATACGCTTTGAAGCATAAAAATCATAAATGATTAACCCACTTGATTTTTCCCCCCTCCAAATGACAGAAGTATGCCCTTCCGTGTGTATTCATTGAAGAACAAAAGGCATGAGGTCACCATTTTACTCAAAACCAGAGAGGATATTGGTAGGACTCAGCAGCCATTGCTCAGCCTGGTTATTGATAGAGGGGTTTGCTCTGCATTGATTGTCAGTCATTTCCCATTTACTAGCTGCCCCCAAAACATCGAGAAGAATGTGTACCTGAAAGCTTATAGCGTGCTTTATCTTTCCGTAATCTCTGTAGGTGTCTTGAGAGTCCTGCAGCATTAATGGAATATGGCTTGGGTCCACAGGATCTGACCCTTGGGCAGGAGGAAGAAGGAATAATAATAATAATAATAATAATAATAATAATAATAATAATTTATTATTTATACCCTGCCCATTTGGCTGGGTTTCCCCAGCCACTCTGGGTGGCTTCCAACAAAATATTAAAATACAATAGTCTGTCAAACATCAAAAGCTTCCTTAAACAGGGCTGCCTTCAGATGTCTTCTAAAAGTCTGGTAGTTGTTTTTCTCTTTGACATCTGGTGGGAGGGCGTTCCACAAGGTAGCGGGTGCCACTACTGAGAAGGCCCTCTGCCTGGTTCCCTGTAACTTGGCTTCTCGCAGTGAGGGAACTGCCAGAAGGCCCTTGGCGCTGGACCTCAGTGTCCGGGGTAGAACGGTGGGAATGGAGACGCTCCTTCAGGTATACTGGACCGAGGCCATTATGGGCTTTAAAGGTCAGCACCAACACTTTGAATTGTGCCCGGAAACGTACTGGGAGCCAAAAGGGGCAGTGGCACTGAGTGAATGATGCTTGCAGACATCAGAAGGGTGTGCATTGCTGTGGCACCCCCTCTCCTCCCTGTCTCCTAGGACTAAAAGATAATGGCAGTCACTTCCCCTCCACTCTGCCGCCTTGCACCAGAGTGGAACCACTTTCTAGTTTTACACAGAAAGCCAGGTCGCCGCAGGACATATCCTGAAAGAACATAACCTGAACCGAACATAACAAGAGGTATGACTGTACAGTGGTACCTCGGGTTACATACTGTCAGAGCTGCCCTGACACATACGCTTCAGGTTACAGACTCCGCTAACCCAGAAATAGTACCTCGGGTTAAGAACTTTGCTTCAGGATGAGAACCGAAATCGTGCTCCAGTGGCGCGGCGGCAGCAGGAGGCCCCATTAGCTAAAGTAGTGCTTCAGGTTAAGAACAGTTTCAAGTTAAGAACGGACCTCCGGAATGAATTAAGTACTTAACCCGAGGTACCACTGTAATCCAACTTTGAAGCCACAATTTCTGTTGACACTCACCACATGCGCTCACTATTTGAAGGAATGATAAAATATGGCCATAATAAATGCTCCTAAGTTGCACTGTTTCGTTGTTGTTGTTTTTTAAAACAGTTTTAAATCAATTCAGATCTTTGAGCTATGGTGTGAATCTTGCTCCTGCCCTCCTCAAATCACTTTGACTTCACCCTCATTCCCACCGAACCTTGAAAACGGTGCCTTTGCAGAGAGGGTGCATCAGTTCTGGTACGCGACTTCTGAGATGTGTCTGAGCCGGAAGGCAACTGCTCAGGCAATTGGTAATTAGGTAATTAGGCAAAGGGTAATTGGAATGTGTAAAAGTATCTCACATTTGTGGTTTGTAAATACAAGTAAACAGCAGACAAAATCCACCCGGGATTTAAACAGTTGTTCAGTACTATCAAAATACAACATGGAATGCATTTGGCCATTAATTTGGGCTCCATTCCAAGCCCATCACGACGATCTGAAATGCGTGCTCCTTATCCACTCGAAAGCGCAGATAAATTCCTTCCACTTTGTTTGAAATGTTGTGGTTCTTGACCTCTGGGGCTGCAACAAGATTTATATAAATAGAATTTCAATTTCTGCCGGCTTCCTCGTCCTGGAGAAATATGTGTAAATAAGAGATCAGAGATCTGTACAAACATTCAACATAAAACTGACAGCCTGCAAAGGCACATCGGCTTCTGCGGGAGTTTTGTAGCAGTGACTTACGAAACCCAGGGGACTTCACGCAGACTTTTTCTTTTTCTTTACCCTTTACAAAACTTTGCCCTGGGAGAGATTCTGTCTCTCTCTCTCTTTTCCCCACATATCAGTGCTGGCTTTGAACATGCTTTTATATAGCCACACTATTCTCTTGCGCAAAATGGCCCTAATACTAGTTTCTGTTCTGCTGGGACTTGATGCTGAATGATGCTGACGTCTGAACTCGCAGCTGTGGTCTGATCCCAAAGTGGATGGGGCCCATCGGGACCGATAGGGCGGGAGATTGAGAGCCCAGCATTAGGGGGAGCCAGAGCTAATGACATTTGCAATCAACTGTTTCTGGAGTTGCTCCTATCCACCTCCTTGCTGAGACCTCAAAGGGCTCTTCAGAGGCTGGAGAGGAAGAAGCTGACAGCCAGCAACACCCCCTGGATTAGGTATAAAGAAGAAAGCAAGCAGGCAGGGGCTGGCGAACATAGAGTCTCCACCTTTGGTCAGGCAAAATAAAGGGCAGGTTGGGTAAAATACGGTACAGGGATTTGGGGGCTAAAAATTACCTGGGGCAAAGCCACTTCCGAGCTAGGGAGGAGGTGGGGTTGCGGGCTTCACGCCCCTCCCCACACTCAGGGAATCCTCGGACGCGTCATTCTCGGGCCAGCTATGACGATGCGATGGACTTCAGTCGGTCGCCGTCAAGGGGCCTGGTAGGAATTTTTCCATTTGGCAGATTGGCACTAGCCACTTGGTTTTTGCCTACCTCGTAGCAATCCATCACAACTTCTCGGTATTGGCCGTTAGGCATTGGTAGGGGTAAGGTTCTATTGTCATGCAGATGACGGGGGAGAAGGAAGCGCCATCGCCTTCCCCCAATAATAAGGGTAGTCCGATAAAGGATTCCGGGGGGCGTGGCGTTGTCCTAAGCCTATGGAGGTGTGGGCCCATGGCACGCCCCCAAGCGGTAACTCCAGGGGGAGCTCCTAGTTGACGTGCCTCAGCAGGACTCCTCCCACTGGTGGTTAACCCTTACTGGCCTTCAAGCCAGTTAGTTGTTAGGACCAATGCCTAAGCCAATACCGCTCAATTCCTGTAATCAATAAAGTTGTGGCCTAATCTGACTCATTAACTCGAATTCTTGTGTCTCGTGTCTTTATTCTGGAGGGGGGAGGCGGGAACTCACCACGCAATAATGATTTCAAACTCTCTCTCCTGAGACTCCACCCCCCCTTCCGACCCTCTTGCCTCTGCCCACAAGAACACCCCCTTTCCAAATCCCCACCATTCTCACTCTCCTGCCCTCACCAAACCCAAGAGATGCCTGCACAGTTTTGAGGAGGAGGAGGAGGAGAATGAGCTCGAATAGGTGAAAAAAGGCATCCCATTTGAAGTCCAAACAGGGAAGGAGACACTATTCTTTTTTTCTTTTTTTATAAAAAAGGGTGGTCATGGTTTTCTAGGGACGGGTGGCAACCCCAGCTGAAGGCACTCTGAGGGGGGTGGGACGGTACCCCTGTCACTTTAATGGACCTCCCCCCACCAGCAGTGGGCAATATCTGTTCTTGATGTGTTGCCACATCCTCAGAATAGCCCAGGTCGATGCAAAAGGCCTAACCTTGTGTGCCAAAATGCGGGGGGGGCACCCTCCTGCTATGCATGGTGGATCACAGTGAATTGAAGAGTCTCGTGTTTGTGCTGCCTGCCTCTAGCGACGGAAGTCAGGCATTTTGGAGGCCACAGGATGTGTGGCCTTTGAGCTGTGCTTTCCATGGCTCAGGAGCTAAATTTGGGAGGATCAGAAGTTGTGGAAGCTTGCAAACTGCTTGCGCGGTAGCAGATGATGCCCCCCCCCTATTTTACAGATAGGAAATGTGGAGCCAGTGGCAGCATACTTAGCAAGTGCCCCAGATAAAAAGGGACATCCCATTTCCCCACATGTGATTGCGGTGGCCATCCTGGATGTCGCGGTCTTGCACCCAAAAATGAGTTTTTTCCCCTGGGTGAGAGCACAGTGCATTTCATGTGACTTGCCCGGGAGCATGTCCCAGTTTTTTATCTGAAAACGTTGGACTGTATGTGGCAGTGGCTTGCTTAAAAACAACTAGAGGGATGTTCACATGCAACATTCCATGAGGGTACAGTCTATGCTCACAAACAGCACACAAACTATTCATGCAGCTATTCACATGTAATGTTGAAACGACAGGATATAGTCTGTGTACCCTGGGGCACAATAGTTGAGCTAAAGCAGGGTGGGGAACCTCTTAAGCGCTACAGACCAGATCATTATCAGATCCTAGCCTTGCAGGCCAAATATGAGAGGTGGGATGGCCCACCTGCCAATCACCTGGTATTTATTTATTTGTTGCATTGATATCCCAACTCTTTCTCCAAGGAATTAAACGTGGCACACATGGTTCTTCTCCTCATTTAATGCCCAGTAGGACGCTGGTGGTGCTGTGGGTTAAACCACAGAGCCTAGGACTTGCCGATCAGAAGGTTGGCGGTTCGAATCCCCGTGACAGGGTGAGCTCCCATTGCTCGGTCCCTGCTCCTGCCAACCTAGCAGTTCAAATGCACATCAAAGTGCAAGTAGATAAATAGGCAAAGTGCAAGTAGATAAATACCTTCACTCTGGCAGGAAGGTAAATGGCGTTTCCGTATGCTGCTCTGGTTCGCCAGAAGCGACTTAGTCATGCTGGCCACATGACCCAGAAGCTGTACACCGGCTCCCTTGGCCAATAAAGCGAGATGAGCGCCGCAACCCCAGTGTCCGCTATACTGGACCTAATGGTCAGAGGTCCCTTTACCTTTACCTTTAGGTCAAGGTAAAAGGCAGTGACTGGCCCAAGGTCACCCCGTGAGTTTCATGACTGAGTGGGGATTTGAACCCCGGTCTCTCAGGTCGTAACCCAACACTTTAACCACTGTACCACATTGGATCTCAGTCTATGCTAAAATGTATTTCATGTGTACACCCTGCAAGAGAAGAGCTGGAAACGATCTGCAGAGAGGATGGCCATCTTTAAGACCTTACAGAAGCCAGTCCTCTGTTTGAAAGCATTTTCTATTTGAAGGGTTGTCAGGCCCAAGTTGAGTTTAATCATATAGAAACATAAGAAAGGAGAGTGAGAGGAGCCTTGACGTTGCCCATCAAAACTCATCAATTGTACTGAGATCACCTGGTGAGTCTTCCTCAATATGGTGAAATGTATTTTGATTTAAGTAACAGCCACGCTTTCTAAATGTGCATCTGCTCATCAACACATGTATTTTTTTATGCAAATGTCTTTTGTCCCCCCTTTTTTGGCAACAAATAAGTGGCCACCTTTTTCTGAATGACGTTTTAGTGGCAGTTCTATTCAGAATACATCGCAGACTTCTTCCCTTTTTTGGCAATTCTTTTGTTCCAGCCTGTCATCTGTTTATTCCCAATATCTTCTCAGCCAGCTTTGCTGATTCAACTGAGATGGAGTGATGGGGTGAGGGAGAAGCAGGCGGGAAGGAGTCCGGTAGGAAGTTATTGATGGCTTTATCAGTATGAAATACTCACAATGCATCACCTACATGCTTGGAGTGTAATACTGACAATAAATATGATAATACTTGTCACACATCAGTGAGAGAAATGTTGAGCTCCCAAAGCACAAAATAAATTGCATTTCCCTTTACATATCCAGGGCGATGGATGGTACAAAGATGGTAGAACAAACCAACCATTTTGACATGTTTACAAGGCTTTTAAATCACAAAGGGGGTTGTTGCAATGCTGGAATGATGGGGCAAGTGCATTTTTGCCATGCAGGGCACATTCTAGGCAGACTTTTTAATTCACACTTGCTGTAAGTGCCTATCAACCTAAAGGTCTGGGGTGTGTATGTGTGTGTGTTTAAAAAAATATCAAAGGATAGAGAGGCTTCATGCTTATGCTCTGACCTACAGGCTGCAAAAGGGATGCGGGTGGCGCTGTGGGTTAAACCACAGGAGCCTAGGACTTGCCGATCAGAAGGTTGGCGGTTCGAATCCCCGTGACGGGGTGAGCTCCCGTTGCTCGGTCCCTGCTCCTGCCAACCTAGCAGTTCAAAAGGACGTCAAAATGCAAGTAGATAAATAGGTACCGCTCTGGTGGGAAGGTAAACGGTGTTTCTGTGCGCTGCTCTGGTTCGCCAGAAGCGGTTTAGTCCTGCTGGCCACATGACCCGGAAGCTGTACACCGGCTCCCTCGGCCAATAAAGCGAGATGAGCGCCGCAACCCCAGAGTCGGTCACGACTAGACCTAATGGTCAGGGGTCCCTTTACCTTTTAAGAGGCCGCAAAGGCTATGATGCACACAACTCAACCTTACACATCAGAGCTGCTTTGTGGACAACCTCAGGCAACCTGTGGCTATTAGAGGAAAGGAACCATATAAGGTTAACCAGTGCTATTTTTCTAGAAAAAGAGGTGCCAGAATTCACCACGGATGCCTCCCTTGCTCTCTTATAATGTGAATGGGACCCACCTAAGAAGTGCCGGAACTGAGTTCTGGCGAGTTCCAGGTGTGTGGGGGGGAGCCCTGGGGTTAATTCGTTTTCTTTACTTGCTTCGTAAAATTATTCATCGTTAGATTGTAAAAACATAAAACAAAACCCCTGCTCCCAAGTTAATACAGCTAATACAGTGGATGCTCGGGTTTCGAACGTGATCCGTGCGGGAGGCACATTCGCAACCCGCACTGTTCGCAACCCTCAGTGGCGTGTCTGCGCACACGCGGGTTGCGATTCAGCACTCCTGTGCATGTGCAAAGTGCGATTTAGCGCTTCTGCGCATGCGCGACCGCGAAAGCCCAGAAGTAACCTGTTCCGGTACTTCCAGGTTTCGGCCCATCCGTAACCTGAAAAAACGCAACCTGAAGCGTCTGTAACCCGAGGTATAACTGTACAGAGAAATGAACTCCAGGCAACTGGAAACTGAAATGGACAGATTCAGAGTTTCCTAGTTGTTGTGAACATTGAAAAACATCATAGAAGTCCTGGCTCCCCCCCCCCCCCCCGCATCTATTACCTGGCTGACCTTCATTGAGTAAATTAAAAATGAAACAAAGGCTTTGGGTTTATTTTATTTTATTAAGGGAGAATATAAGAGATGAATATTCAGGGAAAGGATGCAAATTAATAGATATGGCTATTGCTTTTTCAATCAGGCCTGTGTCTTTGCTGATGAATAGAGATGCCAGATCAGAGCACTGAGGAGCCCCTTGGGGAACCGCGTGGCAGGAGGCCGAAGGGAGGAGCGGCGTTGGCGGCAGCAGCAGCAGCTGCGCATTAGTCTTCAGCGACATGCGGAGCGTCCAGCAGAACGCCGTGATTGACAGCATCGAAGGCAATCCATTGATCAGGAAGTCTTGGCGTGAGGCTTTGAACACGTCTCATTATCACTGTGCAAAATAAGATGCCCCGGCGGGAATTCTGATGCTCAGGGCAGGAAGTTGAGTAATGGGACAGCGCCTGGGAAACATCTGCCTCTCCCAAAACACAGCACATTTGGAGTGCAGATTCCGTATCTGAGCCGAGAACATTTGCAATGATCATAGCAATCACCAGAGAGCCTTTTAACATTTGTCCAGTTTCCTCCTTCCTGCACGCACCTGCTTTCTCCTCTGCTCTTAGCCAGTGTGCCCATAATACTAGAATTTGGGGGGCAATGAAACTGAATGCTGGGAGATTCAGGAAAAGACATGGGCAAGTTCTTTGCCCACATTGTTAAACTATGGAACTGGCTGCCACAAGGTGGACTGATGGTCACCAACCTGGATTCCTTTGAAAGGGGGATACAGTAATTCAGGGAAGATAAGGTTCCTGGAGCTCACTGGGAAGCAGGATTTCCTGTTAACCTCTCTGAGAACTGTAGCTCCATGAAGGGACTGTTGTTGTTTAGTCATTGTTTAGTCGTGTCCGACTCTTCATGACCCCATGGACCAGAGCACACCAGGCAATCCTGTCTTCCACTGCCTCCCGCAGTTTGGTCAAACTCATGTTAGTAGCTTCGAGAACACTGTCCAACCATCTCGTCCTCTGTCGTCCCCTTCTCCTTGTGCCCTCCATCTTTCCCAACATTAGGGTCTTTTCCAGGGAGTCTTCTCTTCTCATGAGGTGGCCAAAGTATTGGAGCCTCAGCTTCAGGATCTGGCCTTCCAGTGAGCATTCAGGGCTGATTTCCTTCAGAATGGAGAGGTTTGATCTTCTTGCAGTCCATGGGACTCGCAAGAGTCTCCTCCAGCACCATAATTCAAAAGCATCAATTCTTCGGCGATCAGCCTTCTTTATGGCCCAGCTCTCACTTCCATACATCACTACTGGGAAAACCATAGCTTGAACTATACAGAACTTTGTCGGCAAGGTGATGTCTCTGCCTTTTAAGATGCTGTCTAGGTTTGTCATTGCTTTTCTCCCAAGAAGCAGGCGTCTCTTAATTTCGTGACTGCTGTCACCATCTGCAGTGATCATGGAACCCAGGAAAGTAAAATCTCTCACTGCCTCCATTTCTTCCCCTTCTATTTGCCAGGAGGTGATGGGACCAGTGGCTATCATCTTAGTTTTTTTGATGTTGAGCTTCAGACCATATTTTGCGCTCTCCTCTTTCACCCTCATTAAAAGGTTCTTTAATTCCTCCTCACTTTCTGCCATCAAGGTTGTGTCACCTGCATATCTGAGGTTGTTGATATTTCTTCCGGCAATCTTAATTCCGGCTTGGGATTCATCCAGTCCAGCCCAAGGAGTCCCCTAACAACTCTCAGCTACAGTTCTCAGGATTTTGGGGAGGAAGCCATGACTGCTTATATGATGCTGCTTTAAATGCATTGTGTAGATGGGGCCTATGTTCTTGAATCACTGTTTAAATATGAAGCCCGGTTGTGTGGGAGGTTGCCTGCTCTTGATGCAGTTATACACCCTCTGAAGGAGCAGGTGTGCAGTTTGGGGGTCCATTTGGATCCACTGCTGCCGCTTGAGGCTCAGGTGGCCACTGTGGCACTGAGTACTGTCCATCGGCTTCAGATGGTGTCCCAGTTGTGCTCCTATCTGGACAGGGATAACCTAACTTCTGTTGTATATGCTCTGGTAACCTCTAGGTTAGATTACTGAGGTGCTTTATACATGGGGCTACCTATGAAGACAGGTTGGAAGCTGGTGGTGGTGCAGAATTCATCGGCCAGGTTGCTCACAGGGACAAGATAGTAAAATACCAATCCTGGCCCATCCTGGCCCAATCCTGGCTGTTGAATAGTTCCTGGGCCCAATTCAAAGTGCTAATTTTGGTCTATAAAGCCTTAAACGAACATTTTTCCGACAAAAAAAAATGGGATGTCCCAATCCATAAGGATAATTTTACTATTTATACTTCACAGATCTGATTGGGTTGCCCCAGCCACTCTGGGAAGCTTCAAACATATATAAAAATATAATAAAACATTAAACATTTTAAAAACTTCCCTGTGCAGAATTGCCTTCAGATGGCTCGGGGGTCGGATAACTCCATACCCTCCAACATTTCTCCAACAAAAATAGGAACATCCTAAGGAAAAGCGGGACTTCCTGGGATCAAATCAGAAACTGGGATGGTTTCTCTAAAACAGGGACGTCCTGGGAAATAGGGACACTTGGAGGATCTGTTAAACCGCTCAGGGCCGCAACAGCTCAAGGATTGCCTCTCTCCATATGAACTGATGCAGGCTCTGCCATCATCATCTGAGGCTCTTCTTCATGTGCCTCCTCCATGAGAGGTTTGGAGAATGGCAACATGAGAAAGGGGCCTTTTCCATGGTGGCTCCCTGCTTGTGGAATGTTCTCCCCAGGGAGGCTTGCCTGGCACCTTCACAACATAGCTTTAGGT
Organism: Podarcis raffonei; assembly: GCF_027172205.1. Taxonomy (NCBI): domain Eukaryota; kingdom Metazoa; phylum Chordata; class Lepidosauria; order Squamata; family Lacertidae; genus Podarcis; species Podarcis raffonei. The sequence goes on from NC_070602.1 coordinate 13,616,978, forward strand.
GCCAGGTGAAAACATTCCTCTTCTCTCAGTCCCTTGGATAATTAAACGATCTATGGCCTTTAAAACTATGGAGGGTATTGCTTATTGTTGTTGTCATGGTATTTGTGGTTTTTATTTTGTGTTTTTATGTTGTAAACAGCACTGTGATCTTTGGATGAAGGGCAGTTTGTACCTTTAATCAATACTACAAATACTACTACTGAGACAGTAGACCTTACAAGAAAGAAAGAAAGAAAGAAAGAAAGAAAGAAAGAAAGAAAGAGGGACCTAACTCTAATACACAGATGTGAGTTATTACTGTATTTTTTGCTCTATAAGACTCACTTTTCCCCTCCTAAAAAGTAAGGGGAAATGTGTGTGCCTCTTATGGAGCGAATGCAGGCTGCGCAGCTATAACAGAAGCCAGAACAGCAAGAGGGATTGCTACTTTCACTCTTGCTGTTCTGGCTTCTGAGATTCAGAATATTTTTTTTCTTGTTCTCCTCCTCCAAAAACTAGGTGTGTCTTGTAGTCTGGTGCGTCTTATAGAGCGAAAAATACGGTACTTCTTCTAACCTATGGGCTGCATAACCTTCAGTGAGTTTTACTTTATGTACCATGGGAAGGTTCTTCACACATCCCTCCCTCGTTTCCATCAAGACAAACAAGGAATCTTGTCAGAGTCGAGTGTGAATTTCATGCTCTTTATTCAGCTCGTAGTAGCAATGAATCAAACTTTCCCCCAAAAGTCTAGCTATATGTACATTATTTACACAATGGGCCCCACGTGATCGGCTAATTCCACGCTGCCCCTGTAGGTCAATCAGGTTACGGATTCACTTCATCCAGGAGCCTGGTTGGCTGCTCCTGCAGGCCAATCAGGTCGCTGATTCACTTCCACCTGGAGCTGGATTGGGTGGCTCCTGCAGACCAATCAGATTGCTGCAATCTGGATCCTATTGTTCTAGGATTCAGCTCAGTACATAACACCAGGCAAACAAACAAACGCTCAAGGAGGATGCAAATCAGGGCTGGTGAGGGATGTGGTTCAGGAGGGCATGTGACCTGCAGAGAGTCCTGAGAGCCAATCAGAGAGGCCCAAGGTTCACCCTCCCTGTTCTACCAGAAATAGTAATGAATAAAGGATGTTCTTTTTTAAAATTAGGAGAGCCGTTGTAAAAACACGTTTTAAAAATCTTTTCTGACTCCCCCTCCCTGCCTCCTCTTCCCATCATCCGCATATTCAGAGTTAATAAAGTTACCTGGAATATTGAATGCTGCCTGCAGGGTGATCACTTGAGTCACTACCGCTCATTCTTAGTAATTTTCTTCACCCTGAGGGTAGCAGTTTAACATTGTGACCTGCTTCCCGCCTCCCCCCAAATGAAGCCTTTACATTTCTGTAAGCCTTTCAGAAGAAGCCCAGGACTGTGATTATGCCGGGGTAAAAATAGACTCGTAACCTCAGCGTTGAAAGAAAAAATAATAATCACATTTGTTATAATCTGGGTAGTTTGCGGAACAGGCAGGTGGATGTCTCAAACTTCCAGGAAGGTTGGAGGTAAACAGAGCAAAAGGTCAACGATGTATATAATTAGATGGTACTTAATACTTATTAATGCTTGAGCTGGTTGTTGTGTTTTGGCGTCTCCTGCCTGACAGTAACGGTTAGGTGACATTTGAAGCGAAGGTTCCTTGCCGATCTCCTATGCCCCGGGCGAATTCCTTTGTGAGATAATGAGACTCCATTCAAAAAAAACCCTTAACAACTGGGTGTGCAAGTGTCAACTTAGAATGGGGTGCTGGGAACTGCAGGCACAAGGCACATCCCCCAACCATTAACATTTCCATGCAAAGTTCTTTATGAATTACTCCAACCTGAATGATAATCTGAATATAAAGCTTCCACTGTGGAATGTAGAACACATCTGGCGCATCAGAGCAAGGGGGAATTTAGTTGCTGGCCAGTGCTGTGGGCAGCTTTTGCTGCACAGTTAAATCATGACTGTCACTCATTGCCTGCAGCCTTGAGAAACAGCAGAACAGACTGCTGAGGCTCTGGTTATTTCTGTGACCAGGGCAGCTGTCTACCAGCTCCATCTGGTACGCAGGCTGAGACCCTACCTGCCTGCAGACTGTCTTGCCAGAGTGGTGCATGCTCTAGTTATCTCCCGCTTGGACTACTGCAATGCACTCTACGTGGGGCTACATTTGAAGGTGACCAGGAAACTACAGATTTCCTGGAAGGACAGATCGTGAAGCTGAGGCTCCAGTACTTTGGCCACCTCATGAGAAGAGAAGACTCCCTGGAGAAGACACTGATGCTGGGAAAGATGGAGGGCACAAGGAGAAGGGGGCGACAGAGGACGAGATGGTTGGATAGTGTTTTCGAGGTTACCAGCATGAGTTTGACCAAACTGCGGGAGGTAGTGGAGGACAGAGGTGCCTGGCGTGCTCTGGTCCATGGGGTCACGAAGAGTCAGACACGACTAAACGACTAAACAACAACAACAACAGGAAACTACAACTAATCCAGGATGCGGCAGCTAGACTGGTGACTGGGAGTGGCTGCCGAGACCATATAACACCAGTCTTGAAAGACCTACATTGGCTCCCAGTACATTTCTGAGCACAATTCAAAGTGTTGGTGCTGACCTTTAAAGCCCTAAACGGCCTCAGCCCAGTATACCTGAAGGAGTGTCTCCCCCCCCATTGTTCAGCCCAGACACTGAGGTCCAGCTCCTAGAGGCTTCTGGCGGTTCCCTCACTGTGAGAAGTGAGGTTACAGAGAGCCAGGCTGAGGGCCTTCTTGTTATTGATGCCCTCCCTTCAAATGTCAAGGAAATAAACAACAACCTGACTTTTAGAAGACATCTGAAGGCAGCCCTGTTTAGTGAAGTTTTTTTAATGTTTGATGTTGTATCGTGTTTTTCATATTTTGTTGGAAGCCACCCAGAGTATCTGGGGAAACCCAGCCAGATGGATGAGGTATAGATATTTTTAATATTTTTAATTTTTAATATTAGAGTGGTACCTTTGTTTACAACCATAATCCGTTCCGGAGGTCCGTTTGTAAACCAAAACAGGTTGTAACCCAAAGCACGCTTACGCCAATGGGGCCTCCAAAAAAATTGTTCATAATCCAAAAAAAGGTTGTAAACCAGGACACACACTTCCAGGTTTGATGTGTTTGTAATCCAAAATGTATGCAAAACCAAAATGTATGCAAACCAAGGTACCATTATCATCATCATCATCATCATCATCATCATTATTCATGATCACAGATCAAACTTGTCACCAGAATTAAGGGGTTCATGGAGGGAGGAGAAGGGAGAAGTCCCATTGCACAAAAGGAAGTGCTTGCTGTGATGGGACAGGGGAGCTGAATCCTGCCTCACATCACTTTGTGCTGCTTGGCCTGGCCTTCTCACCAGGCTGGGTCTGAAGAACAAAAAAAGAGCCTGGCTGCTGGAAAACACATAAAAAAAAAACCTTCCCTATACAGGATTGCCTTCAGATGGCTCAGGGGTTGGATAACTCCATACCCTCCAACATTTCTCCAATGAAAGAAAAGTGGGACATTCTGGGGTCAAATCAGAAACCAGGATGGTTTCTCTAAATCAGGGATGTCCCTGGAAAATAGGGACACTTGGAGGGTCTGATAACACTGAAGGCCTATCTAATCCAACTGGGAATCACAGGTGTGACAGAGCGCTGTTGCATGTTCAGCTTGCAGGCTTCTAAAAAACAAAGATCAACAGAGCCTGAGATCCACCAGCCCCAGGCATAGGCAGACTCAGTCCTCCAGATGTTTTGGGACTTAAACTCCCATCATCCCTGACCACTGGTCCTGTTAGCTAGGGATGATGGGAGTTGTATTCTCAAAACATCTGGAGGGCCGAGTTTGCCTATGCCAGACCCACCCCAATATAGATAACAAACAGCGACCGACTCTTAACAATAATGATGTTTTAGTCACAATAATAGCAAATGGCAACTGTTTGTTGCTTCCAGACACTTCGGTCTCCGTTCCTCCTTCTCCCATCCACTCAACTCAGGAATCCCAAACAGGCCGCAAAAATCCAGCACTTTATGATACAGGCAGTGGAAAGCAATCAGCCCACACTCTGGAAGAAGAGGCACAATTGAGAAAATAAGAGCAATACTTGGAGAAGGAGCTCATTAAAGTCTGTATCATTTCTAATGTGTTTCTCCATTCCCCCCCCCCCAATAAAATTATTCTTACAGAAAAGCAATTAGGTTTGGGAGCTTCTCTGTTGTGCTCCACCTGCATTAAGTCTTTCATTTCCTTCTCCGGGTTAAAGGAGCGTTCTTCTATTCTTCCTACTTCAAATGAAATGCCCGCACAACGTGTTAACGGAGGTGGCTCCTTGCGAAGACTTTTCAAGTGCCCTTTGGCTCAGAGTAAGCACTTACTGTGCCAAAGAAAACATAGGGAAGCTTTGGGGCCACATTCCCTTCTGGGAAACATTTCAGGGGCCACATGCTGGGAGCGAGGCAGAGGCAAAAGTGAGCAGAACAAGGCAAGTGAATTTAACCTTTGCATAGGATAGTTTTCTCACAGTCACAGAAGAAGCACCTTCAGGTATACTGGGCCGAGGCCATTTAGGGCTTTAAAGGTCAGCACCAACGCTTTGAATTGTGCTCAGAAATGTACTGGGAGCCAATGTAGGTCTTTCAGGACTGGTGTTATATGGTCTCAGCAGCCACTCCCAGTCACCAGTCTAGCTGCCGCATTCTGGATTAGCTGTAGTTTCCGGGTCACCTTCAAAGGTAGCCCCACGTAGAGTGCATTGCAGTAGTCCAAGCAAGAGATAACTAGAGCATGCACCTAGAAGCATTATCAGAGTGTTGTTTTTGTCAGCGTCCTTCTGCCTCAGGAGACAATTGAGGAGTATGGCTTTGTGAGTGAGGTCAAGTTGCTGGATAGTTGCAGCACCTGCTGTGGTGTTAGAGATAGTGACATAGCACCCCTAGGCTGGTGCAGGTGTGGGGGGGCACCCCTGGGGTGCACATGCCCAGGGGCGGGGCATGGAACATGGAGGGTGAATGGAGCCCAGGCCCAGCTCAGGCCACCACTGCCCAACTGTCGCCAAGTGGGGCCATGCAGTGCTTTGCCCCTGCCCACCCAAAGCCCTAGGTGAGCACAACAGGCATGCGCCCGAAGAGCACACTCACATTGCCTTCCAGCCTTGTGATGCTTTGTGATGTTGCAGGGCTGCGTGAGGAGGCTGCAACAGGTATGTGCCCTGAATAGGAAAGGGTACTTGTCTGTTGCGTCCTCCTCACGCAGCCACGCAGCAAAACAAAGCAGCACGAGGCTGGCAGAACCGCGCGACGAGACATACACACACACACACACCCCTTTCGACTTCACTGATGTGGTCCAAATGAAAGCAGAGTAATACAGGTTTGGTACCAGTTTGGCTGCAGGAGTTGCCAAAAAGAGGCGTACAAGATGTTAGAATTCTTGCTCCATGATTGCAGTCATAGGATTGTTGTCTATCACTTGACGGTATATGTTTTGACTCCACAGAGCGGGAAGTGGCGGAGACAGGATGTTTGTGCTACTGTGTTCTGTGAAGTGGGACTATTGTCCTTTGTTTTTCTCTGATGCTAGAGAGAGAGGGAGCCATGTGGCAGTGCTCCATGTTTATATGTAAATAAAGTAGATTAGCCAAAATGCTGAGTTTCTGAGGTCTGTCACGTGCAGGTTGCGCAAACTCTGCAGATCCCTAAGTGTGCCGGTGTTGGTTGGCTGTGATGTTCGGGCTGAAGAAAGCTTTTGAAGCTCCCAAACAATCGACCAGGAGGGAGGGAACATGCCAGTCAGTTCAGCGTACACTGTAGTGTAGGCTGAACTCCTGACACAAGACGCCATCCAACCGTCTTAGGAACTCCAAATCAATTTGTGTAAGGTTTACTCGTTCGCCTTTTCCTCTGCTGAAGATGTCCTCAAAGGCCACGATTTCCCCCCAGGGTTTACTCCTGAAGCCTTTCTCACAAATGAGTAAAGCTGCAAAGCATTGGAAGTTTAAGATCAGAGTTTTCCTTCTCCTAGATGGGCTACCTTCCCAGTTTGGCAAGCTCCGCCTGCCTCTCACTTCCCCCTACAGCACGTGCAAAAAGCACCATCTTGACTCTTGGGTTCACTATTGGTCTTGTCTGCTCAATCCCCCGGAGCCTGTCTTCGCATGCAGGTGAATTCCCAAACTCACCAAAGATTAGAGACCCATTGACTACCTTCACCTAGTTTAGCCAGCCATTCGAAGCCATTTCCAGGGTGTGGCCGTTGTCACATGCTGAGAGCTTGTAGGAGCTGAGTGCAGAGAAGGGACTGAAGATGGACAAACCACCCCAGAAGGAGCACGACATAGCCCCCCCAACAGAAATACTACCCCTCCCCTAACACTGAACTTGGGATTACATAAATCCACCCTGAAATCCCCACTCAGCCATGAAGCTTACTGGGTAGTGAGGTTAAAATGGGCTAACTCCCATTTAACACACCAACATCTTACAATGAAACAATAATAATGATTTGTTTTACTTATAGTTCAAGAAGTCCACGTCTAAAATCAACTCACACTGTATGCACTGATTTCTAACCTTATACTGAGACAATTTATATAAGTCTATGCTTAATCAACAAAGAAATTTAATGAACAGGAGTAAAAAAGTTAATTAATTGCAGGCATAGTTAAACACAGCCAGTTCTTTATTTCTTTGTCATAAAATCTATCTACTGTAAAACAAAAAGATGACTTTCTAACCCCTTTCTTTTCTTCTTCAGTTCAATGCTCATTTTTCTTTTTACGAAAAGCAGAAAACCAGACTTTTTGGGAGGTGGAATGGTACAATTATGTGTGCTGAGAACAAAGGAATCCTTCCATATATTTTTAAAACCCTCTTTTCAGGAATCTTAGAATAATAGTATTTTAGAGTATCCATGACAAATGGTTATCAAACCTCTGCTTAAAAACCTCCAAGGAAGGAGAGTCCACAACCTCTTGAGGGAGACTGTTCCACTGCCGAACAGCTCTTACTGTCAGAAAGATCTTCCTGATGTTTAGTTGGAATCTCCTTTCTTGTAACTTGAAGCCATGGGTTCGAGTCCCACCCTCCAGAGCAGAAGAAAACAAGCTTGTTCCCTCTTCCGTGTGGCAGCCCTTGAGATATTTGAAGATGGCTACCATATCTCCTCTCAGTCTCCCCATTCCCAGGCTAAACACCTCCAGCTCCTTCAACTGTTCCTCCTAAAGGTTAGTTTCCAGACCCTTGATCATCTTGGTCACCCTCCTCTGGACATGTTCCAGCTTGTTAATATCCTTCTTAAATTGTGATTCCCAGGACCAGACACAGTACTCCAAGTATGGTCTGACCAAGGCAAAATAGAGCAAAACTATTACGTCCCTTTCTCCTGCCAACCTAGCAGTTCAAAAGCACGTCAAAGTGCAAGTAGATAAATAGGGACCGCTCTGGCGGGAAGGTAAACGGCGTTTCCGTGCGCTGCTCTGGTTTGCCAGAAGTGGCTCAGTCATGCTGGCCACATGACCCAGAAGCTGTCTGCGGACAAATGCCGGCTCCCTCGGCCTATAGAGCGAGATGAGCACGCAACCCCAGAGTCGGTCACGACTGGACCTAATGGTCAGGGGTCCCCTTACCTTTACATTACGTCCCTTTATTATGACATTATACTTCTGTTGATGCAACCTAGAAGAGCATTGGCTCTCTTCTTTGCTGCTGCATCACACTACTGACATGTTAAGCTTGGGTCTACTAACTATTATTATTGGTGGTGCTATTATTATTATTATTATTATTATTATTATTATTAAATTTGTATAACATCCTTCATCTGAAAACCTGAAAACCACAGGGCAGTTTACATCATGAAAATACAAAATGAGAACACAGTACAGTCATACCTCATGTCACGTTTGCTTCATGATACGTTTTCTCAGGTTGCATCTTGCAGCGAGCCAGAAGTACCAGAAAGGGTTACTCCCGGGTTTCGCCGCTCCTCACCACTCGCGCATGCGCAGACACGCAAAATGACGTCATGCGCATGCGCAGAAGCGGCAAATCGCAACCCGCGCGTGTGCAGACACGACGCTTCAGGTTGCGTTCTGCTCATATTGCGAACGGGCCTCCGGAACAGATCCCATTCGCAACCAGAGGTACCACTGTATATATAAGAAAAACAAGGACAAACAAATAGCCGTCCCTCCCACAAACACATTTAAAAGGACATACTGTAGAATGTTAATCAGCCCAAGGCCTGGTTGAAGAGAAACATTTTTGCCTGGCTCCTGAAGATATGTAACAAAGGTGAGCTGTGTTTCTCCATCCAGGTTTATTGGGCATGCAATAAACACTATGATTTACTATAAATAAACCTAATATTTGCCTTCTCTGTGTGAAAGGAGCACATAATTAAGCCAACACCAAAAACATAAAAGGAAAAAGTACTATGTACATGAGTTACTTTGATGTTCATTGATAGTATTTCATGGATAGATAGATATGAAATCCTACATTGCTTTCTTCTTTGGGTAGAGTGGGAGGGGAAATTGGGCAATGATTTTGTCAGAGAGAGAGAAAATGGAACCTGGTCGGTCTGTTAAGAAACCCTGGAGTTTCACATTGCTTTGGATCTCCCATAATGCTTTGCCTAGCTCTGATACATTGGTTGACTCTTGCCATCGTGCTGTACATGGAAGCAGGAATCATCAAGTAGAAATAACAGCTATTTCCTTAATTATATCTTAGGTGGGCACTCCCCCCATTTTTTTGCTTCTTTTTTTTAAAACAGTCCAACATTTTGTGTGTATAACATTCTACTGTTGTCAGGGAATTAAAGCAGTAGGAAGTGTAACCTGAATTAATATGTAGGTTGGTTGACAAATAGTAAAAGGTTTTGATACGTGCCAGTTTGCTAATATGTAATCATCTGCATTTGGAGTTTGGTCAATAGATGAAAAAATAGCGAGCCAAAGATTAAATTACACATTGCTTTTGAGCTGTGTTTAAAAGAAGAGGGACAACAGTTTGATAGCTTTTAAACATCCAGATAAGTGCCGTGTAACTTCTGTGAGAGTCATTCCCCCTCCCATTTTTGTACAAAATGCGCAATTTCTAGGAATTATGTTTCATCTGCAAGAGAGAATTATAAGAAAGAGCACTATGATAGCATTTATTGATTCACAAATGTATATCTGACTTTCCCTCTCTGAAAAGGAGGGGCTCAAATCTGCTCAAGGCTCAAGCAGCCTGCTGTAATAAGATTGGGGTTGGACTAAATTGGGTTTCTAATTTTCCTCCAAACCTATTATTTTATATTTTATTATTTTATAGCTATAAAATGAGGGGTTTTGCTCCTCTAAATTCTTTGTTGAGTCAATAGCTCTAGTCAATATGTTACGTATCTGCTTACACTTCTGGAACCTTCTGGTCAGCTGAAGGGGGCACCTTCTCACTACTTTCCTTCTTAATCTGCTCCTGCGGCTGGGGTATGTGCTGGGACCCCCCTCATGGAGATTGGGGTATGCATTTTTTGATACTGAAATGTAATAAAATATGGAAAACTTAATAAAAATTATATTAAAAAAAAGAAAGCGACCTCAAAGGTCATGCGGCACAACCCCCTGCCAAGGTAGGACAGCCTGTCTGATAGGTTGCCATCTAGCATCTGTCTTCTGAGCTGTCCTACTGCCACACAACTCAGGCCATTCTTCCTAATGCTTAGCTGAAGTTCCTTTTATTGTCATTTGAACCTCTTGGCATGCATCTTACACTCTGGAACAAGAGAGAAAAAAATTGCCCCATCTGATTGGTGCCCTTGTTATCCCCTGATCATGATGGTTTGGCAACCTTGTCTTCCATCCTGGGGCATCTTCTCATTTCTCATTCTTTCTCATTCATGGAGATACAGCTAAGCCCACCCAATCAGAGATTCCACAAGGAACTGAATGATATGACGTTGCATAGCCAATTAGATATTGCTGCCTGATGATGTCCAGGAGGACCAGGGAAGTCCATTGGCAAGTCACGGCATTGTAAATGAATAGGCCAACATTTTTAGGCGACCCCAAAGGCGAATGTTTTTCTATACTGTCCAAAATGTTAGCAAAAAACAGTTTCGCTTTGACTCTACCCTGCTCTAAAGCACTGCCACGTAAAATACTTTGAATCACATAATTGTTGATAAGAATGGAGCATATGGCCAAATTTGGGCTTTTGCCATATTTAGAGAGCTGGGCAACTCTAATAAGCTGGAGTCAATCTTTGCCTATAGTCAGAGAAGAATGCTTACATGATTACAAATTTGCTTGTGCGAGAAACCCAGTTCCACATTATGATTTCAGAATAAGAGTTTGCCATTGGAAGTGTGTCTCATGCGACTGACTACCATTATTACTGACTGAACACCCCTGCTCAGGGAAAGCATAAAACAAGGAGCAGTGTACATTTCTCTTAATCCCCCTCTGATTGCAAAGACAAGATACGCTTAAAATTCTTATTGAACGTGATACTCAGAATGGTACTGAGTGCAGGATAAACAGATTGCATGAGAGGCTGCCTTTTTTAAAAAGGCACTATTTTCCAAAGTATTTGAGAGGGGAATCTGTAGAATTCTATTTTTTTTAAAAAAAATATTTATTACTTTTCCAACAATTTAAACACTACAAAACAAAATGAACAATACAATACAAAAACACTACATAACATAACATAAAAACACTACATGACACTAACACATTAAACTAACAAAACAAAATAAAAACAGTTTAAAACACACCAAACAATTTCAATATCTTATCTTTCATTCACTTATTTCAGCGACCTCCTCACACCTCCCTTTTTGTATTCCACTTCTGTTAATTGTTTCAGCAATTCCTTTCCATCTTCCTCTGTTTTCTATCCTATAATTATCTTAACATATTCTAACCTTATTTTTTCCTTTAATACTCTAATAATCTATTTATACTTAATTCCTTATAGCATTTCTACTAAAGCCATATAACTTCATTCCAACATTTTTCTAACATCTGTAGAATTCTAAGGCATCTTCCATTGTCCAGTGTCTTTTCTGCAAAGAATTCCAAAAGGCTTATTGCACCTGATTTTTTTTAAAAAATGCATGTGTGCTCTGATAAACAGCAGGCAGCATCTCTATAGATAGGTAAGGTGTGAGGCAAGAATCCTCAAGGATGTCAGGGTGAAGGAAGCCTAAACGCAGAGGAAATTGAAACTCAGACAATCAGACTGTGTTGTTAGAGATGGCAGCTTGAAGGACAAAGTGGCTTTCAGCATCCTGGAGAAATTATCTGGAGAACACCATCTTTCTTTTTTATGATTACGGTAAGAGCTAGTTGACAGGGGACCAGACTACCTCAGAAGATGGTGGGCTCTCCTTCATCAGAGGGTTTTAAGCAGAGGTTGGATGCTGTCTCTCAGAGATGCTTTGGTCGAGATTCAGGCATTGCAGGGAGATGGACTAGTCGACCCTCAGGGTCCCTTCCAACTCTGCAGTTCTATGATTCCATGCTACAGTATTTTATTTTTTTAAATTTATACTCTGTGCCTTCCCCACTACCAACCATTTTGGACCCTACAATGGTCAGGTGAAGATTTGTTGGTGGTGCCACCACCCAGGGCTGATTGGCTGGTGGTGATCCTGCTAGTATTTCATGCCTCCGGTGCTGCAGATGAGATTGGTGTACATCACATGCCTGACTGGGAAGAGTGTGGGAATGGAAGACAGTTGTCTCTTTTTTTTATGGCAAAGTGCCACATGCAGCGCCTTGGTTGGATGTGTCTGGAGTCTTGGAAGCTTGACTACCCTACGTTCTCCTACAAATGGACCTTGAGCTTGTTTGGAGGTTCTAGCAGGGGAGCGCAGCCGTGGTATACCCTTGACCGAAGAACGGTACACTCCTTCTGTTAAGTTGTGGGTGAACATATCAGACAACACAGCGATTCTTCAAATAGCTCTTGTTTATTCACAGGCCAGGACAGAACTGAACTGAAGGGTTCAGTCAGCCTGCTTAAATAGAGCTCCAGTACAATGTAACTGTAACAACTTTCTAAAACTATCCAATCACTGAACGTCACTTTCGATCCCTTATTTGCATAACTATCTACAGTATCCCCCTGCTGGCCCAGGGTGAGAACTTCAGTACATAACACCTTCTATCTGGGATGGTCGTCCTCTTCCACCAAGCGAGCGTGCAGCTTTGGGACACACATGGAGTGGTGAGGGAGGAAGGGGACACCCGCCTAGCCAGCCGAATCAACCCTGGGGATCAATGGGGTGACAGATGTCGCAGCCAGATCGTCCTCACATCCAGGGAAGGGAAGACAGTCTTATCTCTTCCGCTGTATGTACTATTGTACTGTACTTTTGCTTTTACTTGTTTCCATTTCCCTCTCGGAGCTGGAGAGAGAAGACACTATGCTTCCTTTGTCTGTACATAGCGTGTAAATAAAAACATAGATTAGTTCTACAGTGTCTCACGCTTCTTGCTGTGTTTTGCTAGAAGATTAGTGTGCATATATCATTTGATATATGTCGCTGAAGTGCACTGGAGAAGAAGGGAAACGCCTTTTCCAGAGCTGCGCATACCGGAGGACGCTCGAAGTTCAGGACTGAAGGGGCACCCCCAGGGCATTTCCCAACAAATCCACAACAGGGTCTTTTTAGTTGGGGCTCCCCAGTTGTAGAATGTGTGATGTGCACCTGTCTCCATCATTATTAACTTTCAGGAGAAATTTGATAACATACCTTAATATATATATATATATATATATATATATATATATATATATATATATATCAATAAAAAGAAGAAAAACAAGTTAATACAACATTTTCCAATTAACAGTCAATTAACATAGGACTTCTCCCCCTGCCCTATGATTTCCCCAAACTTTCAAATATTGCTGCATATTATAGTTATTCTGTAACTTCTCTCCACCACAATTTTCTCAGATACAATTTTACTGTTTTTATTCAAAGGCTACTTGCATTCTAACACGTTCACAATAGTTTTTTTAAATAATCAATGAACATTTCCCCTTCCTCCTTAAAGTCTGCCTCATCCTGATATCCTGATCTCTAATTATACTTGTTAAACTTGCCTGTTTGGCATATTCCATCAATTTCCACTGCCAATCCTCTTTAGTAGGTACCTCCACATCTGCTTTATTGGTACCATTCCTGTTTCCCCAGGCATTTGGAGGCTGAAGTTACTGGTGTTACTGGAAACCTCAAGTTCATCAGATGGAAGAATGTTTTTAACTATAACTGGTTTTAGAATGTTTTTAATTGCAATTGCTTTTGGGATGTTTAAACTTTTGAAGGTTTTTGCTTCGTTTTGTACAATCCTTGGGGCACCTTGAGGAAGAAGGGTGGGATATAGATTCAATAAATTATAATAATAAATAATAATCCAGCAATCTGGTTGATGGGGGAGGCCCAAGCATAGTTCCCATCTGCAGTCCCAGAGCAGCCATTTATATCCAACCATTCAAAGTGGGGACTTTCAAAGCTAGCATGTAGCATCCTCTCATTTTCTGATGTTGGCTCATCTTGAAAGCAGTGGGCGGAGTCTGCAACAGACCAGCCAAAGACTCCTCCTGGTTTGTTTCAACTCTAAAGTGTCCCCAAAGGAGCATGAAACACAGAGGCTCTGCTAGGCTTGTTTACAGGAAATCCCAAGTTCCAGAAGTAGGTCATCAATGCAAAAAATGTTTGCCGACAGCCGCACTTGGTCTGCACTCAGCTCTCGTACAGAACTGTTCAGGATCCAGCATAAGAGCCTGTGATACACAAGGTACAACGGTTTGCGATCACATACTGCTAAGAGAACTGCTTCCAAATTCAGACATTATTTTGCTCTGTTTTTGTCGCAAGTGTGGCTCTGGACAGGAAATGACTGTAGACGCAAACCTTTTTAATGTGCCAGTGCTCAGAAGTGAGTCAGGGGACAGTTTTGTGGGTGGCTCAAAAATTGCTTTTGGATCTCTCACCTCTGCATGATGTCACATTGCATATCTATGGGAGAGGACAGGATCAGAATTCAAAATGACCTTAACAGATTGGAGAACTGGGCCCAAGCTAACAAAATGAATTTCAATAGGGACAAATGTATGCTTCTGCACTTAGGCAGGAAGAATCAGATGCACAAATATAAGATGGGGGATACCTGGCTTACTGTAGTTCATGTGAAAAGGATCTAGGGGTCTTGGTAGACCACAAGTTTAACATGAGTCAACAGTGTGATGCAGCAGCCCAAAAGGCTAATGCTATTCTAGGCTGCATCAACAGCAGTATAGTGTCCAGATCAAGAGAAGTAATAGTAAAGGTAAAGGGACCCCTGACCATTAGGTCCAGTCGTGGCCGACTCTGGGGTTGCGGCGCTCATCTCACTTTATTGGCCGAGGGAGCCAGCATACAGCTTCCAGGTCATGTGGCCAGCATGACTAAGCCACTTCTGGCGAACCAGAGCAGCGCACGGAAATGCCGTTTACCTTCCCACCGGAGTGGTACCGTGCTTTTGAACTGCTAGGTTGGCAGGAGCAGGGACTGAGCAACAGGAGCTCACCCGGTCGCGGGGATTCAATCCACTGACCTTCTGATCGGCAAGTCTTAGGCTCTGTGGTTTAACCCACAGCACCACCCGCGTCCCTAGAGAAGTAATAGTGCCACTCTATTCTGTCTTGGTCAGACCACACCTGGAATACTGTGTCCAGTTCTGGGCAACACAATTTAAGGAGGATATTGACAAGCTGGAAGGTGTGCAGAGGAGGGCAGCCAATATGATCAAGGGTCAGGAAACCAAGCCTTATGAGGAATGGTTGAAGGAGCTGGGTATGTTTAGCCTGGAAAAGAGGAGACTGAGAGTAAATATGATACCGTAACTATCTTCAAATATCTGAAGGGCCACCATATGGAGGATGGACCAAGCTTGTTTTCTCCTGCTCTGGAAGCTAGGACCAAATCATATGACATCAGACATGGAGATCTATTCTAATCTAAGCACTAAGTTCCAAGATAAGGAATCTCATAATATCTAATAAGTTTAGTGCTCAGCAGTACAGCACAAAGACTGGAGATTAGTTGATATCTGAACTTAGTGCTCTGGTGCTTTTTGCTAAGATAGGAGATGAGCCTTTGCCTGCTCTTTGACAATCAACTGGGTTGCTGTACCCGCAAAAGATTTTTTTTTACTGGAAGTACTTTATGCTTGCAATATGTTTGTTTTTTTTAATGTCTCCATGTTCTTGCAAATCACCAAGAGGCAGGAATCCCCCATTTCCGAACAACATGCAAGTGATCTGTGATCCAACGATTTCCCCGTTGCTGTTGTCATTCTGCAGAAAGCAACAACCCTTCTTCTTTTCAATGTGCTAATGCAAAGTGGTGCTTGTTTTGTTTCCCTTTCATGTTGGCAACATTCCAGAAAGTCATCTCAGGATTGATGGAATACATAAATTCACATTTAATTTCATTAGGCAATGAGCCAAAATCTGATAATTGAAAGTGGCTAATCAGAGAAGATAAACTTCACCCCGCAAAAGACCTCGGAAGGATCTGTTTAATGTCTAAACGACCAATGGCTCTGGTTTCAGTCTACTTCGGAAGGATGTGCCCTCTTTTCACAGCATATTACTGGAGAATGAGGGGGGGTATATTTTGTAGGTTGGAATGGCAGAAGGAGGTATGGGGTGGGATTCAAGGAACAAGTCTCATCAATGAAAGCCCTGTGCAAGAATTTTTGCTTCTGCAGTGGAGTCCCTACCCCCCTTCTTATCCTCCTGAGCACCCCCAAAAATTAGCTCGAGGGAAATCAGGAGAACCCCTAGAACAGTACAGGGGAATTATCAGTACATCTTGCTAGCCAAAATGCTTGCACTGAAGTTATAACCAGAACAGCTCGGCATTGAATTCCTTTGCTGAGGGCTCCTCAATGAGCGAAAATATCCTGTCAAATCTATTGATTTAAGATGCTTATCAGCCACTTTATATTTTAAAAATCTCAAAGTGTGGGGTAGAAAGTAATCAAAACCATGCAAAGATAATAAGATCACACACATGTACCATAAAAGACGATTCTAAGAATTACACAGTGATAAGAATGCACAGTCAGTATATCAACACTCTGGAGATACACTCGGGTAAATAAGAATCACAGAATGGTAGAGTTGGAAGGGACTCCAAGGGTCATCTAGTCCAACCCCCTGCAACCCCATTTCAAGCATGTGCAGAAAATATAAACTAGTTGGTGCAGGTCTTATTTCTGGAGGAACAATGTTCCATATAGCAAGTACTGTAACCTGGCCACAAAATACCTTTTTTTTTTTAATGCAACAAAGAAATGTTAGAATCTGCCACTGTGTGATACTTTGGGTTGCATCCAATGTTAGTCATACTGAGAGCTGACCCACTGAAATTAAAAGGTATGCCTGAGTATAAATAACAATTATTACAACCTTCTTCCGGTGTTCTACAAACGGCTTTTTAATTCGGACTGCTTCCTCCCTCATTTAGCAAGAGGAGCTGCAGCAGCATCTTTGAAAGCAGAAGCCTTATACTTTTATACTTCCCACACTACCAATCCAGCAGAAAGCCAACCACTGCTGCTCAGGGACAGTGTCAGGTCTGAGAGGACCCTGGGAATAGTGTCCTGCAGGGTGAATGCGCCTTCTCACCCTTTGCATCGATTGGAGCCCCTCAGAGTGAAAGGAGGCGAGTCGGCCACTGAGGATTGGCTCCTGGGGTCCCTCTGGAAAAGAGGTGCGGGAAGAACACTGAAGAGGAGTTGTTCTGAGATCCAGCACTGAGGGCCTTCTGGCGGTTCCCTCATGGCTAGAAGTGAGGTTACAGGGAAGCAGACAGAGGGCCTTCTTGGTAGTGGCTCCCACCCTGTGGAACACCCTCCCATCAGATGTCAAGGAAATAAGCAGCTATTTTATTTTTAAAAGACATCTGAAGGCAGCCCTGTTTAGGGAAGTTTTTAATATTTAATGCTGTATTGTTTTTAACATTTGATTGGGAGCCGCCCAAAGTGACTAGGGAAACTCAGCCAGATGGGCCGGGTATAAATAATAAAAAATTATTATTATTGTTGTTGTTGTTGTCGATATTTTCTGTAGGCTACAAAGCTAAGCGTTTAGGAACAGTGAGAAGACAAGGTGCTTCCATTTCAGTAGAATGTTGTGCACATTTGATTAAGTGCAATAGAACGTCACGGAAATCACAGCTTAAGTCACTCTGGAAGGAGATACCAGAGTACTCCAAATCATTTGCACAGAAATTGGTAGATCTAGCTCAGGCTTCCTCAAACTCGGCCCTCCAGATGTTTTTGGCCTACAACTCCCATGATCCCTAGCTAGCAGGACCAGTGGTCGGGGATGATAGGAATTGTAGTCTCAAAACATCTGGAGGGCCGAGTTTGAGGAAGCCTGGGCTAGCTGAAAGACAGAGCTTTTTCTTTTCTTTTCCTTCCAGCTGGAACTCACCAGAACTCAGTTCTGGCATTTCTCAGGTGTTTTTCTGGCCAGTGTTTTTTTTGGGGGGGGGATTGGGGGGGACTCACCACGAAATTTATTTATTTATTTATTGTGGGACACAGAGAAAGAGAGAGAGAGAGAGTAGCCATCTCTTCCACTCATGCCAGCTTTCATCTGTGGGGACAAGACCTTCTTAAAAGAAGGCGCAACCACACTGGGAGTGAGGGGAGGTATATTGAGCATTGCCAGGAAGATAGCATTTATGTAACGTTTTCTACTTAATGGTAGATTTGGATTAGTGGATTTGTGTAACAGGCAGAAAACTCTCCCTTCCCCCAGGCTCCCACTGCATTTTTTGCTTTTATTGTACCATTGGGTTACCCTAGAAGTCGGGGAATTTCCGTACCTACACAGCCTCATTGAATATTAATGCCAGCACCATAACAATGGCGGCTAATAATGCAGTTTTTCGCTGCCATGTGAATTACCCATCAATATTAATGATGCCTTTGTTAACATTCAGCCGTCCCTCCACTCTGTCTCTCCACCAAGATTTGGGGGATCTGCCCGTGCCAGCGGTCCACATTTAGAGACATCAAGCCAGACCAGGTAATCTCTTTTTGGAGAAATGCCTATTTCAATTAAAACATTGCCCATTGTGTTGATCATCTCCCTATTTTCCCCCTTTCCCTTCTCTGACCAGATGTTGCTTTAATCTGCTAACACGCCTCCTAAATTGTAATATACCAGAGGTCTGGCAATTTATTTCAAACCTATTACTGAAAATAAAAAGGAAAGAAAGATGCAGACAGGCAGCTCCAGACACAACTGTTGAAAGTCCTCATTCTTTTGAAAATCAGCCACAACGAGGAAGGAAATCATGCATTGGGCGAGAAAGAAAGACGGGTTACGCCCATCTATGCAAACTACCCATGTCAGAGATATCTATGAGCAGGTTGGCTTTTGAATGCCATTCTTCTAGATAACAGGAAATTGGTTGAGGGCTTTGAACCTTCATCTGAAATGGAAATGCAATTGCCAGCAGCACAGCCTTATTAATAAAAGCAGAAAAGCATCATCGCTAATTATCGCAGGCATCATTTGCATTTTCTAAACATTTACATTATTTTAATCATACTGCGGAGCAGATGCTAGGGAGAGTTCCAACACAGTGTTTTGCAAAATTAGTATCCGCCATGAGTAAATAATAATAATTATAATTCGGGGCAAAGGGGGAGAGAAGGAAGAACGTCTCAGATTAAAATAATGCAGCAACAGCAGCAAAATCATAGAATGGTAGACTCTGCAAAGTATCAAAAGCTGGACCAATGCTGATAAACCTTGTTGCATATGCTTTATGAACCACTTCTTGTTGTGACCGGGAATCCGGCAAGATATCTGCAACAAATTGCCTCTGTCAAAAAGAGACAGAGAAGAAAAAAATGGAATTGATTTGCACTAATCTAATTTAGAGGAGGCCAGTATAAAATCGTAGTGGGGGCTTAATCACATCTGAATACAAACGGCACAAAACGACTGCTGCTAAGTAGCTGAGGCAATGTCCAGGCACATGAGGGGGGCTGGTGAGTCGGTGTTCTTGCCACCAAAGAGAAAGCAGTTCAATTCCCAACAGCGTTTGCTGGATTAAGACTTGAAATTGCCTGTTTAGGCATGAACAGCTGGATCCTGGTTAGTAGCCTAGCAAGAGGCTTCATTCTTTGCAACCGTAGCCGCTTAAAGGGGAAATGGCCAATTTCTTGCTCAGTTGGCATACACCATCCTGGGTCTGATACCCATCAACAAACAGTTGTAGGAACCCAGTGATGCCTTAATTGTTTGCATGCTGAAAGCTGACCTGTATCATTCAACCAAGGGGACCAATGGATGGCCTTGCTTGAAGCAAGTTATATGGTCTCAGTCTCAGGACCACAGAGATATGTTGGAGTGATATGTTCTGAAGAAGTGGGATCTGCAGTAAAATGTTTCATTGTATTCCTATGTACTGACAGATGTGCTCCTGTCCATGGTTCCAGCCAGCCAGCCAGCATTTAAGGAGGCAGTCCATTCCTCCTCTACAGATTCACGGCCAACATTGTTCCCATTTTACAGATGAGTGCACGTTTATCCAGACTGAGAATCATAGACTCGTACAATTGTATATGTGCTGGGCCCCGGGGTAACGCGGTCCAGGTCCAGTTCTGAATCCAAGGGTTCCACAAGGAGTCAGTCTGACAGGGCCAAGGCAGGACATGAGGCAGGAAACCAGGCAAGGTCAGGCACAGGATCACAGGCAGGTTCTGGCAAACAGCAGTGTTGCACTCGCAACCTGGGGCGGTGTCCAGCAGCCTTTTATCTCTGTCGGGGTAACGGCCGGTCCTGATCCCCCAGTGACTCACCTCCCTGTCTCGCCTGAAGGCGAGCACTCCTCCTGCGAATACTCAAGTCTCTCCTTCTCTCAGACCTCAGTCTCTGCAACTTGGGAGATGTCAGTGGGTTACTGGACCCAGAGGCTGCCTCAGCCTCTCCTGACCCAACTGGTAGTGGGGCAGCTGTAAGTGATTGCCCAACTGGAGGCAACAAGGTAATCCCCGCATCTAGAGCCAGGGCAGGCTCAGCCCCCTGACTCAGCCCAGCTAGTGCTTGTTGCAGGGGAAACTGTGCAGAGTGGGGCTCTTCAGAATCAGGCCCCAGACTAGGTTCAGATGCCGCCTGAGGCAAAGGATCTGGTGTGGTCTGAGACTCCTCTGGCTCCAAGTCCGAGCACGAGTCCCAGGCCATCACAGTATAGTTGGAAGGGACCTCAAGACTCATCTAGTCCAACCACTTGCAATGCAGGAATCTCAGCTCAAGCATCCACGACTGATGGCCGTCCAAGATCTGCTTAAAAACCTCCAAGGAAGTATAGTCCACAACTTCCCAAGGGAGACCATTCCACTGTTGAACAGCTCTTGGTGTCAGAAAGTTTCCCCTGATATTTAGTTGGAATCTGCTTTCTTCTAACTTGAAGCCATTGGTTTGAGTCCTCCCCTCCAGGGCAGGAGAAAACAGGCTTGTTCCCTCTTCCACATGACAGCCTTCAATATATATGAACAAGGCTACCATATCTCCTCCCTTGGAAGTCCTGGCTTTCAGCATCCTGTCTAGCAACCTGAATTTTGCTTCCAGGACCTCATAACTCCATTTGGTGCCAACATTCACCATGGCCACCGACTCTGCCAGGCTACCTAGGCAATGGGCAACACCTGCAACCTTCATGCCAGGCAGGCAATTCAACCTGTTCGTTTGTTTAAATTTGCCAGTGCAGTTGGGCCAGGTTTGTCATTATACGCTCCAGCCATCTTGCCCTGGTGAGCAATCTGGCCATTGAATTCTGTACTGGTTTAGCCCCCTGGGAATGGGGAGTGAAGAACAGGTGTTGATTAAGTGGCAGGTGAGTACACTGTAGATCAGCTCCTTCAGGAAGTTGTCTTCCTTCCTCAGCTTTTAATTGTTTTTTCTTTGTTTGTTTGTTTGTTTCAGTTGTGCCTTGCACTCTAGCTTTGATAAACTAGACTAGTTTTTTGCTGGTTTTCAATTGATCTGAAAGCTAAAGCTGCATAATTGCATTACAAAAATTCAAAAAAGTGCAAATTTTGAAGGATGGTTGTGTTTCAGTTTGTATATTGCTTTTGAAAGTTTAAATTAGGTAGGTTGGCCTTTAAGTGCAAACAGAATTGAATTTCTTATCTATCCCCAATGACAGCTTTGGTAACTAACTATGACTAGAAGCTTTCTTGTCTCAGAGAAAGCAATGGACCGCTGGAAACATCAGAGCATTGTAATGCCTGTTTGGCTTTCTCACCTTCTCTCATTCTCACCCTTCTAATTGCCGGCCAAATTTCACAATCAACATTACCCCCAAACCAGTACCCACCAGCCACAATTATTATTCACAGCAGTCGTGCCGCCCAGATTTCAAAGGCTGGGAGATGCCCTCAATTTGCATCTTGCTTCATTTGTCATGAAATCTGTTTGCTGTCGGAAAGGCGTTTTGCCATCCTCTTCCATTAGTCATTCGGTTAAACAGCAAGATTTGCAATTAACACTTGTGGTAATTAGGCTTTGGTTTGGTTTGGTTTGGAACCAACCTCTGTCTTTTAATTAAAATCCCAGAAATTGACAAAAATTGATATGTTCTGCCGAGCCAAACGGGAGAGAAGCCTTGGCTTTATCTCTCTTTTGTGGGACTTAACGCTTGCTGTTTATTGCTTGTGGCAGGAAGGATTGTGACTCCGCGGTCCAAAAGGAGCAGTTTTCAAGTGCAGATCGTCCTTACGACTTATTATTCCTGGGAATTTGTTACAAAAGCAAAACACTAGATGCAGCGGGAGGGTCCCAGTTGCAAACATGTGTCATCTGCAGAATGGCTCCGTGGGACTTTGTATTGCACCTTGTTTCATTACTTTGAGGGGGTGGGGAGCCTTCCTTCTTACACGCCATCCCCGTGTTAATGAATCTGGTACATAAATATTCTGTCCACTGGCAAATGCACCATGACAGGTTTCCAATTACAAGGAAAAATATATATCTTGAAAGAATGAAACCCTTGTGTACTTAATGGCACAATGCAATGATTACCAAGGCGGCTGGCGCATCTGTGCACCCTGTTTATGCCCTTATCAAGTACACCCCAAAGCAGCGCATGTTAAAGATGGATAACTTCTTTTATCAGTGGGATAAATATACAGCTACATGCTTAAGAGGTCTCCGGTGTAGCATTTGGCTTTATCAGCGCAAGCGGAGCTTCCAAAAGGTGAGACTGCCAAGGCATAAATAACTGGAAACCATTTCTCCCTGCTTTGACTTCCAGGGTAAATGCTGCTTGTGTGTTATTAGTTTGGGAGATGAGCCCTTCTTAATAGCATGTAGGATGTGGTGAAGATGCCCCCAAATGATCCCAGCGAGTTTCTCCGGCAAAATCCAAAACTGCGTGCGTAATTGGCTTTAAGCGCATCTCCATATGCAGCCAGGCAATTTCCCAAGAGGCCAGCCATTCCAGACAGGGGAAGTAGAGAGGAGGGAATCGGGGAAACAGGCCTTTGATTCAGAGTCCCTCCTGCTCCGCCCTCGTGAGTTACTTTTAGCTGGCCTTGAGATATCTCTAGTGCTCTGAATATTCTATGGCCCCCGTTAAGTCCAAAAACTAAATGAGCACAAACGGGGGGGGGGGGTTAAGCAGCTGGCAAAGACCTTGGCCTCCATTCCTCATGCAGCCCAAACTCCCAGGTGATCAATGAATTAGCAAGGAAGACGGGATCAAATTATCTCTACCTGGCTGTGCACAGACCCCAGGGCCCCACCTGGCCCCAGGTGAACCTGGCCCAGGCCAACCCAAGGTCCGCCTGCTCCACATCTGGCCCCAAATCTACTTGGGGTGGAACTAGTGTTTAATAGCCCTAATCGAACATTCATTCAGGAGTTCCCGTAGGGTACCTTTGAAGTTTGATATTAAAAAACAACAACCAAAGTCTGCAACTTTGTTTACTTTCTGCAAAAAATATTTGCAATTCACAGGCACAGTTGCTTCCCCCTTCTGAGGGGATGAAGGCTGTCAAATTTCAGGACAATCGCTGCAGTGGTTCGCTTGCAAGGGCAGCCTTTCCAGTTTTGGGGTGGGTACAACAGGAATCAAAGGGGCAGGGGGTATTGCAGAGAGATGAATATGGATCCAATAGGTTGTGGTGTGTGTGTGTATGTGTGTGAGGCTCCTGCAACAGTTTCTCCGGTTTGCAAGTGGGCCCACAGATCCAAAAAAGTTGGTGATCCCTGTGCTTGCAGACCCAGCAGTCAGTAGCAGATGGAATAGTGGGGCTGCACTGCTCAGCTGACCTCCATTTGAAAATGAAATACCGGGGACAACAAAAGAGGTATAAAAACGCTCTCAAGGCAAATCTTTAAAAATGCAGTATAAGCACGAAAAATTGGGAAACACGGGCCTGTGAGTGCTCCAATTTGAGAACAGCCTTTACCAAAGGTGTTGTGGACTTTGAAGAAACATGAACTCAGGGTGAAAGGAGAAACAAACGAAGAGGAAGGCATGTTTGGCAAATCCTTTTCTGTGACCAACTTCCACCCGGAAACCTATGTCCCCACTGTGGAAGGACGTGCAGATCCAGAATTGGCCTCTACAGTCGCTTACGAACACACCATTAAGACCGTGTTCATAGAAGACAATCCTACTTGGCTACGAGTGATCGCCAAACTGAGGGGGGGGAATAGATTTGGCTGCATTGCTGCTGCATACCATGGTGGAGGGGCAAATCAGTGGTGAGGCTGTCACGGTGCAAACACACCGGCGGGATCACCAAATTGGTTCTGTCAGTGCATTTGCACAGCACTGAATCCCCCTCTGCCTGTCCCCTCCCTCTCTCAGTTTGCAGAAGCGAGGGAAGGAGGTCAGGTGAGTGGTACAGACCCACTAGAGCCATCAGGGCACCACTTACATTCTTCTGGTGCTGTGGAAGAGAACTTGGGGCAGAAATGCAGCAGTCAGAAAGGAAAAGGCCATTTCCAAATCAGCTTTCCTAAAAGTAAATTAAAACCGTCCTTGTTTTCGCTTTGCATTGTCACAGAAATGTAACTCAGAGGGAAAATATTGGTAGACAGAAAGGAGAGAGGGGGCTTCTCCCTACCGGATTTAAGTTTATATTATGAGGCGGCATGTCTATTGTGGCTAAAGGATTGGATAAGACTGGAAAACAGGGATATTTTGGATCTGGAGGGTTTTGATAACAGGTACGGGTGGCACTCGTACCTGTGGTATGAAAAGGTGAAAGTTCATAGGGGCTTTCTAAATCATATCTTCAGAGGACCAATATTCCAAGCATGGGAAAGAAATAAAAACCTTTTGGAAAGGAAGACACCTTGGTGGGTTTCACCAATAGAAGTGCTAACTATTAAGAAAATCAATATGGAAGGGAGGAATGCAACGTATGAAGAATTGATAAGGATGACAGATCAAGGTATTAAACTTAGACCGTACGAAGAAATAAAAAACTTATTCACCAGTTGGTTGCAATACCACCAGGTGAATGATTTGTTAAAGGAGGATAAAAAGAAATTAGGATTTGAAGATAAAAAATCCAGGTTCAATGTTGAAATTATTGAAGGCAAGAATAAAACACTGTCTAGGATATATGATATATTACTGGAATGGCACACAAAAGACGAGGAGGTAAAGGAGGCAATGATTAAATGGGCGATAGACATAGGTTATAATATTGACTTTGATAGGTGGCTGGAATTATGGAATAACAACATAAAGTTCACAGTGTGTATGGCATTGAGGGAAAACCTGTGGAAAATGATATATAGGTGGTACCATACGCCAGTGAAACTGGCTAAGATGTACAGGTTAAAAAATAAAAAATGCTGGAAATGCGGAGAAGCAGAAGGCGATCTCTGCCACATGTGGTGGTTATGCAGTAAAGTGAAAGGCTTCTGGGAATCAATTTACAATGAACTCAAAAAGATCTTTAAATACACATTTCCCAAAAGGCCCGAAGCTTTTTTGCTAGGAATGACGGGTAAAGAAATCAAAAAAGAAGATAAGATCTTATTCTTATATGCCACCACAGCTGCTAGAACTATGTTGGCACAAAATTGGAAAACGGAAGCCATACCTAGTATAAGTGATTGGCAGGTTAAACTGATAAACTATGCCGAGCTCGCTAGAATAACAGGAAGAATAAGGGACCAAGACGAACAGAAATTTCATGACAATTGGAATAAATATTGGACATATATTGGAAAAAATATGTAGGTCACTGGCGGAGTTGGATTAATTCTAACAGTAAGGGGTTAATATGTAAGACCAAAGATAAAATACGTGATTATAGAATCGATTCGACACTTACCAAAGGGGTGGAGGGAAGTCCAAGGGTCGCTAGAGCCTAAAATACTGACTTCTGCTTTCTTTTTGTTTGTTTGTTTGTTTTTGTTTTATATCTAGCTAATTTGAAGAACGGATAGAACCTGTGTTAATTATATAATTGAATTTGTTATTGTATATGTTTGTATTTTTATTTGTGTAACATCAATAAAAACGTACTGGGGAAAAAAAAACAGAAATGTAACTCAGAGGCTTTGCCAAGGGATTAAAGAATCTGCACGACATAAAGGAATAACAACACAGGCTAATCTGCGCATAGAGCAATGATTAAAGACCTTTCATACTCAATGGAGATGCATAAAAGGAGTCAAAGGATTTTTCCAGTTCTTGATGCCAATGGTTTTGCAGATGCACAAAGAGCGGGAGGGCTAGTGAGGAAGGGAAGCCTTGCAGAAATTGAGTTCGCTGACTCATTTTCAAGTTGAGCCGAAATTCCTTTTCTCTTTCCACCACCCCCTCCCTTCCTCCTCCCACCCTCTTTTCTCATTACAGTTTTGGATGAAACAGAGACCCAGATGGGAACAGAAAGAGAGAAATGTACGAAAATGGAAAAGTTGAATCCAGAAAGTAAAGTAACACATAAGAAATTGGAACAAATGAGGAACACATACATGCCTCCCTCCCAAAATCAGGACCAGCTGAAAATTTGAACAGCAGTAAAAGAGGGACAAATCTCTTGAGCTGAAATGCAAGGAAGACTCCACCAGTTCAGGGATAAAAAGTGATCAGGGAAGGAAAAGAAGAGTGTGTGCTTTGAATGAGATAGACAAAGACACAGCCTTCAAAGCATGAGTGTAAGAAGGAAATGCCCCCCCCCATCAGTCATTAGAGCTATGAAAGGGATGAAAATGCAGAATGATAGATAAGGTGTCTGAAATGAGAATATAATAGAGAAGAAGGGAAGCTTGTGTATAGGTAGGAATGTGCAGAAATGTCATATTTTTCCTCAGATGATTTCCTTATAGGGAAATAAATGAGTTCAGGAATTATGAATCATAGGCCTTCAAGTATTCTAAGCCTAGAAACTGAAGGGGACTTATTATTCATCATGATACAGACATTATTTATAAAATGCCAGCTGCGAGTTCAGCACTATGTTAGGAAAAGAAAAATGAAATCAGGTGCCAGCTGGGTGGTCAACTTGAGATTTTTTACAGATTAATGGCAGTGGGTGGAGTCTGTGGTGGGACAGTTAATGGAGCTAATGCAAGTTTTGCTGGTCAGGATTTGGAATCCACTGAGTTGTTCAGTCTTCATGGATTTGGGTGCATCAGATGGGAAAGTCTGGAAGGCCCATTGATAAAATGTGTAGTTTATCCAACTGAGACTGAATAGGGATATGAACTGATTGGTTGCCCGCAACCCTTCCAAATGGGCTCACAATCCATGATTATTTATTGTTTTATTATTTATTAAATTTGTTGGTTGTTCTGTCTGTTCCATATGCCCCCTTTTTTCTGAAAATGATTTTTATTTGATTTTACAAATTCATTCACATTCAAAATCACCAATAATAATAAAAACCACACAAGATTTTTCTCAGTCTCTAGACTCCCCTCCACCCACCCGTGGGTTCTTTGGCTAATCTTTTCAACTGCATATTATAAGTCCTCCTAATTTTTCAGTCCTCCATTATACCCAAAGTCTATGTAACATTACAAGAGTTATTTAACACCTTCCAAAGAGTTCAGATGTTTACAGTGGTCTGTCAGATATAATATGAATTTCTCCCATTCTTTGTTTTGAAGGGGGGGGGGAATCAGACGCCTTTTTGTTAGGAATTCTAGGTGCAGAGATACTGAAGGAACAGGAAAGACTGTTTATGTATGCAACAACAGCAATACTGCTCGCCCAGAGTTGTAAAGACAACAAGGTCCCTACCAGAGTGGACTGGCCAGCTAAACTATTGGACTATGCAGAGATGGCAAGAATGACTGTGAAAATCAGAAACCGGGTCGTTCTGTCTTTCCCAAGGCAACCCAAAGTGAGTTACTTACTTTTTTTTAAAAGAAATATTTATTAAAGTTTTACAAAAGCATGAATACAAAAATACATAAAAGAAAAAAGAAAAAATACAACATACAAAAGACAAAAGACAAAACAAAAAGTAAGAGAAAATTTAAAAACAAACCCATTTTTCATAACTTTAAACTCCTTTGCTTGTTTCTTGGACCTCCTCACACCTCCCCTTTTTGTATTCCCATTTACATAATCAAATCAGCAAATCCTTACCCTCTTTCATTTATCTTAACTCTGTATCTTAACATTTTTTAACTCTATATTTTCATCTATTATCAATTCATTTTTGCATATTCTTATTAACTTTGTTGCTAATGCCACTTATTTTCAATCCAACATCATTTTAACATTCATTGATTTTACAATATTTCTGCAGATAGTCTTTAAATTTCTTCCAATCTTCTTCCAAAGTGAGTTACTTACAACCCAGCAACCCAACCATGATGATGATGATGATGAAAAATAATACCAATAAATGATAATAATGGGCCACATTCCACTAATTGTTTGCACTAGCAGATGCCAGCACAATGATTCCTGCTAGCCTAATGAGGCTTTCCACCATTTTGCCCCTTGCATGTTTCTTGTGCCGTCCCAAAATCAGATCTGTAGGGTTGGGAGAACTACAGAACAACATGGGTTGGGGAGAGAGAGGGGAGATTCTTTTCTTTTTATTTTTAATAAGTTCTATTGTATTTTACGATTTTATATTCAACACAATCATCATGAACACAATCAAAAATTTCATAAATCCAATTTTTTTCCCACCCACCCCCTCCCTTGACTTCCCTCAACCTCCTCTTCTGGTGTGGTGTAGTGGTTAAGAGCGGTAGACTCGTAATCTGGGGAACCGGGTTCACGTCTCCGCTCCTCCACATGCAGCTGCTGGGTGACCTTGGGCCAGTCACACTTCTTTGAAGTCTCTCAGCCCCACTCACCTCACAGAGTGTTTGTTGTGGGGGAGGAAGGGAAAGGAGAATGTTAGCCGCTTTGAGGCTCCTGAAGGGGAGTGAAAGGCGGGATATCAAATCCAAACTCCTCCTCCTCCTCCTCCTCCTCCTCCTCCTCCTCCTCCTCCTCCTCTTCTTCTTCTTCTTCTTCTCCGCCTCCTCCTCCTCCTCCTCTTCTGGTTCTTCAAATATTTGCTACTTCTGCTTGCTCTATTTGCTTTAATTTTCAAATCTTTCAACTAAATATTCTTGTATATTTTTCATTTTTATACCGTATCTTTCCCAATTGCATCTTAAATTTTGTCCGTCCCCCCCAATTATTGCTCTTTGACTTTTCCCCATAATTGTAAGTGTTTACTCAAACCCTGCTAGTGTGTCCACTTCTTTACAGTATTTCTGTAAATACTTCATGAACTGTTCCCATTCTTTTTTACAGTCTTTATTGTCCTTGTCTCTAAGAGAGAGAGAGAGAGAGAGAGAGAGAGAGAGAGAGAGAGAGAGATTCTGTCAGAATAGCAGAAATAGTTGTGCTGGCAGAATGATCTCTATAGTGCTACTTTGAATACAACCCAATGAATTTCAAGTACAGCACCCACTGATGCATCACTAGGAAGGAGGAAATGCACCTATCATGAAAGAGGGTGCAGTTTTCAATGACATTTGTCTGTGCTGACTTATATTATACTGCAGATATACATTTTGAAACAATAAATAGTAACCCATTCCACCATGGTGGGAGAGATTGCAACCTATGGACCTGTGGGCCTGCTCTGCCTGCTATGTGGTGATCATAGAACAGGCATAGGCAAATTCTGGCACTCCAGATGTTTGGGACTACAATTCCCATCATCCCTAGCTAACAAGACCAGTGGTCAAGGACGATGGGAATTGTAGTCCCAAACATCAGGAGGGCTGGAGCTTGCCTATGCCTGTCATAGAATTGTAGAGCTGGAAGATACACCAAGGGTCTTCTAGTCCAACCCCTTGAGAAGCAGGAATCTAAACTAAAGCATCCATGACAGATGACCATCCAACCTCTGCTTAATAACCTCCAAGGAAGGCAAGTCAACCACCTTCCAAGGGAGTCCATTCCACTGTTGAACAGCTCACACTGTCAGAAAGTTCTTCCTGATGCTTAGTTGGAATCTCCTTTCTTGTAACTTGAATCAGTTGGTTCAAGTCCTACATTCCAGAGCAGGGGGAAACCAAGTTCAAGGTCCCTCATCTCCTGTTCATTTACCAGCCTCCCTGTCACATCTCCCCTCCCTCTCTCCACTCTAGGAAGCATCAGCTGCCAGGAATCTATGGTAACAGCTCTGCCCTGCCTTTTTGTTCCTCCTCCTCTTCCTCCTCCTCCTCCTCCTCCTCCTCCTCCTCCTCCTCCTCCTTCTTCTTCTTCTTCTGCGATCACTTGTAGCCAAGTAAGATTGTTCCTATGCTATATATACACACGTATACTTTTCTTTAATGTAAGTCACTTGGAGACCTTTTGGTGACAAGCAACTAACAAGTTTAAGAATTAATAAATGTAAATAAATACATAAAGCATCCATAGCGATTCCATAGCTGTGGAGAGATTTGCACCAGGGGCTTTCCAGCTCCCAGCTCGTTCTATAGATGAAAACAAATTATATTTTCCTGTGTTGGTGCCATAATTTTGACCCACTGAATAGTCTCCCAGCTGGGCAAATGCCCAGTTAGACAGGTGCTTAACAAGTTTCTGCTTGAGGAGCCTCATTGACTTGAGTGAATCTCTGATGGTAGGCAAGTTTGTGCATAAACGCTCATAGCCTCAAACATCTTTGTTTGCACTGGGACAGTAGCTTTGCGGCTCGGACACCCCCCTCATCCTCTTTCTGACAGATCACCAGGCAAGATGGAGCTGTGGTGTAACATGTCATCGCAGCTCAAAGTCCTGCCGGATGAGCTGCGGCGAGAATTAGAACCTTCTGATCATCCTGACAACGGTTCTGTCGCTCTCCTTTTGTTCCTGCTGTTGTTCTCGATGGCAGGTAGAAAACGAGCAATTAAAAGGATCTTATGTCTCGCTGTCATCGTGTCAAACCCTTTCTTTCTCGCTCCTTTAAAGGCGAACCCTCCCCATCCCGCCCCAACACTTTGCCATCCCCCCCATTTAAGGGAGAGAAAATAATTTCCATTTTGGTTAGATGGGCTCGAGATATTTAGACAGCAGGCACGAATGAGTCTTCTTTTGAGTCAAGAAGTTCCTTTAACAACGAGAAGTTAGCATAAATTAAGTTTCATCTGATGGCCAGATCGGCTAATTTCAATTCCACAAGACGTTTCACACGTCACACATTAAACTGTGATTTTATTATTATTATTATTATAAAAAAGAACCTTAAATAGGTACACTTATTTTGCTATGTACCTTTGCTATGTAAAAAAAGGTAAAGGTACCCCTGCCCGTACGGGCCAGTTGTGACCGACTCTAGGGTTGCGTGCTCATCTCGCTCAAGAGGCCGGGAGCCGGCGCCGTCTGAAGACACTTCCGGGTCACGTGGCCAGCGTGACGAAGCTGCAACTGGCGAGCCAGCACCAGTGCCGCACACGGAAACACCGTTTACCTTCCCGCTATAAAGCGGTACCTATTTATCTACTTGCACTTAGGGGTGCTTTCGAACTGCTAGGTGGGCAGGAGCTGGGACCGAACGACGGGAGCTCACCCCGCCGCGGGGATTCAAACCGCCGACCTTACGATCAGCAAGTCCTAGGCACTGAGGTTTTACCCACAGCGCCACCCGCGTCCCCCTTTGCTATGTACCTTCCTCTAAAATATGCACCTGGTACTCACTTTGCTTTTTTATGATACCCCTTCCATAAAATATGCAGCTTTGCCACAAGATTCAGTGGGCAATCCGTAACCTGTGTTCTGATCTCCTTGTAAACCTGAGTTCTGCAAATGAAGTGTGTTTGCTTTAAAACATGGGCTCAACAAATTTATTCAGCCCTGTGCATGGATAATTTTTTTTCAGCTTTTTGCCTACAGGACTTCCCTTGAGGGGGAAAAGGAAATTATTTTGATTAATCTCTCTCTCTCTCTCTCTCTCTCTCTCTCACACACACACACACACACACACACACACACTCCTCCTCTACTCTTGAATATACTAATTTGTCAATAGCTTGCAACATCAAAGAAAGTAAAGAAAAAATGTGCAAGTCTACCCACATTCTCAAATCAAACCTGTCAATCTTCTCTGTGTGCCTGGATTGTCCATGGATGCTTGGTTTCTGCCTGCAATTTCCAGTTTAAAAAGGGAATGAGGAATTGAAATCTTTCCCTTTGCTTGAGGAATGACATTTTCCGAGCATGCTATCAGGCGACACCTCATTTTCTCGACATTAGTCAGAATCAGACAAGGCTCTGTCTTGTTTAGCAACACTGATCAGCCTGCCTGAGCTGCTCATTTAGACAATATCTGAATTACATGGCAGGGACAGCTACAAAGAGTAGAATTCCTGCTTTGCACACAGAGCTGAAGGAAGGCAGAGGCAACAGGAGAGGACATGCACTCATGGTGGTTGGCTTCCCATAGCATCTGGCTAGCTGCTGCAAAAACAAAATTGGGGAGGGCCTTAGCTCAGTCACGTAGCTCAGCCACTTTGCATGCAGCTCCTTGTAATTCCAGTCAGTGGAGAGGTTGCTGGCATGTTGCTAAAGCTGGACTAGATAGGCCTTTGGTCTGATCCACTAAGCTCCTTCTTAGGGTCTTATAATTCTTGGTTTGCATGTCCTATCTCTTATGGTGGCCAGCCAAAGCAACCTTGCCCAAGTCCCCTACCACACCAAAGAAAAAAATAAATCCAAAGTATGTTAAGTGGGTTGAGGTTATGGATTACACCATTATTTTTTTATTTAAAAAATTTGAACTTTAGAAAAGTTTTCTGATATTGAGCCAATGTTCTCCTGAATATCTGCAGTGCAAACATGCATGTTGCAGATGATCAATGCAATGCATCTCTAAATGCTATTGTATAATTGTGAGATTATTGTATGATCTTAGTAATGGATGTGGCTGAAGAGACCTTGGGATTCAGAATTTGTCACTTCACTATTAACCAGAGGCTTTCTAAGCCCTACTTGGAAATATCAGGGATTGAAGCTAGGACTTTTTGAAGGTGGGACTTTCTGTGTGCAAAGCAGATACTCTGTCACAAAACTATTCAAGGGGAAGAAGTGAAGGAGGAGGAGTTCCCTGGCTGCAGCTTTTATGGTAAAATCAGTGATTTTCAGGAAAGCTTCTCTATCATTATTGTTGTTGTTGTTTAGTCATTTAGTCGTGTCTGACTCTTCGTGACCCCATGGACCAGAGCACGCCAGGCACTTCTGTCTTGCATTGCCTCCCGCAGTATAGTCAAACTCATGCTGGTAGCTTCGAGAACACTGTCCAACCATCTCGTCCTCTGTCGTCCCCTTCTCCTTGTGCCCTCCATCTTTCCCAACATCAGGGTCTTTTCCAGGGAGTCTTCTCTTCTCATGAGGTGGCCAAAGTCTTGGAGCCTCAGCTTCAGGATCTGTCCTTCCAGGGAGCACTCAGGGCTGATTTCCTTCAGAATGGGTAGGTCTGATTTTCTTGCAGTCCATGGGACTCTCAAGAGTCTCCTCCAGCACCATAATTCAAAAGCATCAATTACCATTATTAATCCTCTATTAATGTCTGAAGAATCCCAAGACCACCTGAAATTCAGTTGCCAGGAACTACATCATTGCAAACAAGGAGCAAAATACACTTTTTTATGTTAGAATTTAACACGCTGCAAATAAATCTACTCCAATGAAAACACTCCTGCTCAGGGTATCTTCCCCTTCTTGTAACACCGTTATTTATGGGTTACGTGTTGTTTTTTCAAAGTCACGATTTTTACTTGATCCATTTCGATGCACCATGTGGTCAATCGACATGTTCAAGAGCAACTGCGCAAAAGTACATCTTTTGCACCTGCCCACGATAATCAAAAGCCCTGCCTGTTAATTCTCCGCAATCTAAGCACATCACATCTCTGCACTCCTTCTCTGCACAGCTGCTTCGGAGAATCAGTCTGGTCTTGTGGTGGAAGCCCTACTCCTCTCTGCCTACATTCTCATTTTCAAAGAGGCTTTGTTACCTAAAAGAAGACTAGCAATAAAGTTACACTAGCACAGGCCCGGCCAGTAAAAAGTAAAGGGACCCCTGACCATTACCAATAGGTCCAGTCGTGGCCGACTCTGGGGTTGCGGCGCTCATCTTCCTTTATTGCCCGAAGGAGCCAGCGTACAGCTTCCGGGTCATGTGGCCAGCATGACTAAGCCGCTTCTGGCAAACCAGAGCAGTGCATGTAAACACCATTTACCTTCCCGCCGGAGCGGTACCTATTTATCTACTTGCACTTTGATGTGCTTTCGAACTGCTAGGTTGGCAGGAGCAGGGACTGAGCAACGGGAGCTCACCCCGTCGTGGGGATTCGAACTGCCGACCTTCTGATTGGCAAGTCCTAGGCTCTGTGGTTTAATCCACAGCACCACCCATGTCCCTGCCCGGCCTGTAGAGGGGAATAAAAACTAGCTCTCGTAATCATGTAAAATCAGTTTGTACAGTGATGGAATCAGTGCTATTTTTCTAGAAAAAAGAGGTGCCGGAACTCAGCATGAATGTCTCTCAATGACATCCACCAGCTGAGTTCCAGCTGAAAAAAAGCCGTGGATGGAATCTAGTTCCACCAGCTGAGTTCCAGCTGAAAAAAAGCCGTGGATGGAATCTAGTTCCTTTCAGCAACATCCTTCACAGATATTGTAAAAAGAGTTGCTGGAAACCACCTGTGCTGAGGTCCTGCTTGTGGGTTTCCAGCGATGTCCCGGAAATTCCGGATGTTGGGGCCCCTAGTTTCATTGGCACGCCATGTCCCCGTGATGCGCGCCAGCCCCGCTCCGCCTGCTCTCCACCTCCCAGTGCCGGAACATGAAGCTCCGCCACTGCCTAGTCTATCTGTCTATATCAATCATCTACCTATCTGTCATTTGCACTTCCTTGACAACCACAGAACATCACCTGGCGACAGCAAGCCACAGCTTGGAACCGCAACTCAGCCTATTGTATTTTAATATTTTGTTGGAAGCTGCCCAGAGTGGCTGGGGAAACCCAGCCAGATGGGCAGGGTATAAATAATTTTTTATTATTATTATTATTATTATTATTATTATTATTATTATTATTATTATTTATAAAAATAAACAACCACAACAATCCTCAACCAATTATGCTAGGCCCCCAAATTTTCCTGGAATGAGAGCACCCAGTCCAGCACATTTAATTCACCGTAAAAGTCATTGCCCATCCAACATCTCAACACTTCTGTATTTCCCTATTTGTGCTCAAATTATCCAAAGCTTAAAATTGAATTTATCCACCCCTCAGCCATGGTCTCCTAAAAGCTAAAACAATGAATCCAGATAAAAATGACATTTTGACAATCTCTGTCAATTTTGTTTTGTGTTTGACATGGGACTTACTACTTCCTGACAGAGGCCTTTTTTCAACCATTGATCATCATCCTTTTTCTCTTACATCTTTGCTCTGCTCTTTTACTTCAGGCGTGCCACTTTGCTGACCCTGCTGGAACAGCATCAAAGTTCAACCACAACAGCTTTCTGATGTTCCCTTCTCGCCTTTCCTGATCATATCTGATCATAATTTTACACTTGCATTGATTTTGTTGTTGTCGTCATCGTAGTCACTTGTGGAAGTTGCAGAGCCCGTGGTTGAAGTCTGAGAGTTTAAGGTGTTCATCAGGACTAGGTGTTTTCAAGAGTCTTCTTAAATTTTATATACACACAATATATATATTGTGTGTGCCATTTCTGCAAACTAGTACCATCAGAGTCACAAAGGAGAATGTGGTTTAGCCTGCATTTGAATGTGACCTAAAATTAATTTGGATGAATGAGGAATTCTCCCATTGTCAATATTTAAGTTTGGCCTTAATCCACATCTTAAAAGCACATACTCTTTTCTAGTTGCCAAGGGATCTGGGATTTCAACTGGGAACCACATCTAGAAACTAGCCTGGGAAGTTACTGTAGAGAAGGTGCAATTATACCTTACAAACACTGAAGAGTATATTGAATGTTGTGTTGTTAAGGA
This sequence comes from Podarcis raffonei, assembly GCF_027172205.1. Classification (NCBI taxonomy): domain Eukaryota; kingdom Metazoa; phylum Chordata; class Lepidosauria; order Squamata; family Lacertidae; genus Podarcis; species Podarcis raffonei. The sequence continues at coordinate 13,652,539 of NC_070602.1, forward strand.
CTGGAAGCTGCTCTCCAGGAATTCAGGCAGGGTTCCCTTCCAGTCTTACCTGGAAATGCCAGGAATGGAAACTGGAACAAAACAGACACTCTCCTACTGAGCTGTGGCCCTCCCCTTACAAAGCTATGGCAGATCCAAGGCAAAAACACACACTGCTGTGTGCAAAATTTACAAAACACTGATCCCATCTCCTCTTGGCTTGTAAGCTTTGCTGACTCCTGACTCCTCCAGATGACAAGAATGACTGCCAGCATATAATACCTTGCTTGTGGGATTTGCACGGGGGCAGCCATTCTGCTAAGACGCTAAATTCAAGGGGCTGGTACTAACAATGCTCAGGTCCAGCTCAGGTCCAGGATACTAGAAACAACACCTTAATCCCTTACATAGCGAGCAGGTCACTGCAGTCTGTAGTAGAGTTCTTCCAAGGTTTCCAAAGAGATCAGATGTCTGACCACCTGTCTCCTTGATCCTTGCCCATCCTGGCTCATAAAAGTGAGTCGGGGAGGGCTGGTTGATGGGCTCTGCAGGGTGGTGAAGGCTTCCCTCTGTGATGGAGTCTTCCCAGACCCGCTGAAAGAGGCAGTTATTAAACTGCTTCTTTTTAAAAAACCATATTTAGACCCGGCCAATATGGCCAACTTTTGCCCAATCTCAAATCTTCCATTCTTGGGCAAGGTGATTGAGCGTGTGGCTGCTGAACAACTCCAGGCATGCATGGAGGATGTGGACCATTCAGATCCCTTCTAATTGGGATTCAGGCCTCATCATGGCATTGAAACTGCCTTGGTCACACTGGTTGATGATCTCCAGCAGGCTAGGGACAAAGGTGAAAGCTGTTTCCTAGTTATGCTGGATCTATCAGCAGCCTTTTATACCATCAACCATGACATCCTTCTGGACTGTCTAGAGGAACTGGGAGCACTGCTATGCAGTGGGTCTGCTCTTTCCTCTTGGGCCGTGTCCAGAAAGTGGTGTTGGGGGATGAGTGTTCAGACCCCTGGGCTCTCACTTCAGATGTCGTCTAAAGTCAGATAGTTGTTTATTTATTTGACATCTGATGGGAGGGCATTCCATAGGGCGGGCACCACTACCGAGAAGGCCCTCTGCCTGGTTCCCTATAACCTCATTTCTCACAGTGAGGGAACCGACAGAAGGCCCTCACCACAGGACCTCAGTGTCCAGGCTGAACTATAGGGGTGGGGATGGTCCTTCAGGTATACTGGTCCGAGGCTGTTTAGGGCTTTAAAGGTCAGCACCAACACTTTGAATTGTGCTCAGAAACATAGTGGAAGCCAATGTAGGTCTTTCAGGACCGGTGTTATATAGTCTCAGTGGCATCCATTCCTGAATACCTCATTCCTGAATGTGCCCTGGTAGCTGAAAAGCATGTGTTTGAAGTGATTATAACTGTTCTGCTTTGGTAGTAGGGAATCACAGTGGGATGACTGGGAGCCAATGTAGGTCTTTCAGGACCGATGTTATATGGTTTCAGCGGCCACTCCCAGTCACCAGTCTAGCTGCTGCATTCTGGATTAGGTCATCCGCATACTGGTGAACACCCTGCCCAAACCCCCTGATGATCTCTCCCACAGTGCCCTGAATGATGCAACATATGGTTGTTGGTGGGGAGCAAAATGGCATCTCCCAGGAAGCAGCCTCTAAGCCAGAGCTTTCCAAACTGTGTGTCCTGACACATTAGTGTGTCAGCTGCAGTGTGTGGGTGTGTCACGCTAACACTCCTCGTATTCCTCCCACAGCTGGAAAGGGGTTAGTTTAACCCCCAGTTTGCTAATAAAATGGAATTACTGTGTCGTGAAATGATGCATGTCTAAAAGGTGTGTCACCAACATGACAAGTTTGGAAAGCTCTGCTGTAAGGACACCTCCGCTCTCACAGCCTGCTCACCTTCAAAAGGCATGACTGATTGGCAATGGGGCACTAATGTTCTCTGCTGCATCCCTTTTGGAACAAATGAAAATCGAACCAAATAGGCCCCATTCAGTCCCAGTTTTCATTCATTCCAAAATGAGTGCACATGCAGAGTAGCAGTTTTCTCTGCTAATAACACAAGCCTCAGTCCTTTTCACCACTGCCAACTTGGCACAAAAGATAAAGCAAACTGATACTTTGCCAAATGTAGAAGTTGCAAGGTAAAAGATAACTGTGCAAATTGTGGGGAGCACCCCTCCACTTGGGAATATAAACCTGGATTGGTTAGGGTTTTGCTCCCACCCCAGTATCCCCTATGCCCTGCTCTTTGAAACGTTTGTCCTTGCCTTAATTCTTGCAAACTCATCTTTCAGCACTTTAACAAATTACGGGTATTGTTATTGCTATTGAAAAATAAAAGGAGAATGAATATTTCAATGCTCCTCTTTCCTTTTGTTTTCTTTCCCCCCTCTCATTTGTACAGGCCTTGTGACTAATCCCATTTTAAACATGAATATATAATGGGCCTAGCAGATGTTATGTCTGGTGTAAAGCATTTGGTTAGCAAAACATCGCGGTTTAAAAACATACTTACGAAAAAGCCAAGCTTTGGGTATCACTGTTACTACAAAATAGCCACCCTTCGGGAATGATTGCAGCCTTTCTTACTGTTAGCCATTGTAAATTGGTGCATGAATTTTATTTCTGTGAAAAGGGGTGATTAATGGCGCTGGCTTCAGTCGCGAACGACATCGATTGGAACAAAGCAAACTTGCCTGCCACAAATGCACCTTAATCCTGACCTCCGGCACCTGTGCAATTACTACACACTGTCTCCTTGGTGCCGGATCTGCCAAAAGTGTGGAATTGTGCCCAAAAGGGGATGATTGACAAACACATTTACAAGTACATTTGCTTTTCGACATTTCAGCTCCCCTTTCCCTCGCTCTGAAAGGCTACGCATTCTCCTTCCATAGCAGAAAATGACACATTTCTTGCTATATAATATTTTTGCAAGGAAAAAAGTTGTCGTGCTGCAGTGTGACAGCAGCAGGCAGACCTGTAGCACAGCTGAGCAGGCCAGCAGAGCAAGCAAATGAATGGGCAGGCGGGTGGCCTTCCTGTGTTCCCACTGTCACCACTGCAGCCACTTCCTGCCTGCCTGCTTGCTCGCTTGCAGGCACACACTACCAGGGGCAAGTGTGGGATCTGAGCAAGCAGGCAGCCTGAGTGGTGTACTTCATGCACTACCATTGTTGCTGGCACCACCATGAGCTGAACTCTTTCCACACTTAATTTGCTCCCATCAGGAGGATGCATGCACTTCCAAATGCCCACTTCTATCAGCTGGTGTGGGACCAAGGGAAGAAAGGTTGTTTGCTCTTCATACACCTCATCTCTGTGAGTGACAGAGACAGTGACATGGGTGGATCTTGGGACTGGGGCAAATTGTTGAGGGAGGAAAGAGTTTTGGGTGAACTGTGGGAAAGTAGGCAAGGCTTGGGGGTTAAATGAGCTTTATGGGGATGTGGGGGTTGAAGGGGTTGTGAGGGGATGGGGGTAAGTGGGTGATAGGTTTATTTTGGTTGGTGTCAGGAGCCAGCCAGCAATAGATCACACCAAGTAAGTGACATTAACTCTTTGTTCAAAGAATAAGACTCAGGGGAGCCAGGCCTAATGGGCACAGCAACTCTTCTCAGTAGGTCTTGCCCCTCTGAGGCAGTTGTGGAGATAGAAGGTCCCAGCCTTCCCACAGCTGCCCAAGCAAGTTTCCTCCTCTCCAGATTGTCTCCCCCCCCCCCGTAGGGTGGCCAAGCATCATTCTTGGCAGAGGACAGCCCTCTTTTTGAAGACGTCTCAGAAGACACCCTCTACTTGGAGAAGCCCTCGATTTGAAGGGTATGTTTGACCCAAGTCTAGTCAAAAGGTAAAGAACTATAAGTCAGGTGAGCTGGTGGGGCCACAGTAGTTTGGTCAGCAGATTACAGGCACACAGCTCACCTGCTGCAGTTTCCCTCGGTATTTTAAGACACCTTATTTCAATTGTAGACATCATTTTTTAAAAAAAAATATTATTAAAGATTTTCTTGGGTTACAAAAGTACATGCGTTGTCTCAGTTTTCAGGTCGTAGAGTCTTTTCAGTTACATTCAGTGTGAGACATTGCGTAAGACTGGTGAGAAAGTGGGAAGGGGAGGGGTGGTAAACTTTCATTCTTTTACTTTGCGTCTGTGTGAGGGTTTTGTGTCATCGTCCCTCGGATAGGTTCTCTTTCTATTTATTTATTAGTTTCCATTGGCAGTAAGAGAGATTGTGAGGAGCCCAGGGCATGGTTGGTTGTTGCCTTCGGTTGACTGCAGTGAGATTTGTTTCCTTGAGGGGTGGGGTTGTTGGGTCATGTTAGCCATATCGATTCGTAAAATGTGCACCTACAGGCACTGATGAGCCTAGGCAATTTTTATGTAAAAAAGAATTGGTTGAGGTATTTCCTCTCATTTTACAAAAGTGGCCACCACATCTGAGCCACCTCCTCGATGGAAGCAGAAGTGGTCTCTGGTTAAGCTCTGGAACTTGTTCCACCAGAAAGCAATAACGGCCAGCAACTTGGATGGCTTCGAAAGAGGGCTGGATAAATTCATGGAAGCGTGGTCTTGCACTCATGTTCTCCTTGAGGGTTTCTCAGAGGTTAGCCACAGTGAACCTAGGATGCTGGACTAGATGGGTCCTTGGCCTGATCCAACAGGCACATCTAATATTATTATGGGTTGTTTTTTTTATGTTGCTAGAGTCCCTGATGTTTTCCTTTAAGGTCTTTGTACCTATGCAGCCATTCCCAGAGTGCATACTATGGAAACATATTCATATGTTATCTGAAACCAGAATTCAGCGGCTAGGTTGCTCACTGGAGCAAGACGGTTTGAGCATATCACACCAATCCTGGTCCAACTGCACTGACTACCAGTTAGTTTCCAGGCCCAATTCAAAGTAATAATAATGGTAACCATGTGCTGACACCATATTGGTGTCAAGTCTGAGTAGGGCATTTTCTGTTCTGTGTGTATTTCAGTGTGTTTTCCTCCATTCCAGCACAGAGGTTGGTATCAAGCCCTGAATAGATTCATAGAATTGTAGCATTGGAGGGGACCATGAGGGTCAACCACCTCTGATGCAGAAATCTTTTGCACATCCTAGGGCTCGAACTTTTGCCCAGCAAAAACTTTTGCCCAGCCTGGCTCTCATGCTGTACTGACTGAGCTACGCCTTTACCTAAAATAAGTTGTAACCCAGTGTGACTGTCCAAAGCTGGCATTGACTTTGAAAACAGATTTCTATTTTTTTTAATCTAACAATGAACCAAACCACCACCACCTTAAGCAGTTTATATAAAACAGTAGAAAACACCAATAAGCAAATACCAATAAAACTGCACTTGGAAAAGTGTCGTATAATTTGTTAAGATAAAAATAAATCCTGCCGTTTTCAGAATGGATGGGTGCAATAAAACTTCATATCCAGGTAGGTGTTTTTTGCAGCAGTCCAAATACAATGCAGTGAAGATACCTGCCTAATATTCATAGGCAGGGCATATGAGTCAAGGTGCTGCAACACTGAAGGATTGTTTCCTAGGAAGTGTGGAAGAGTTGTTAAGGAACACTTATAAAAGTATGAGTCCCACAGGTTGAAGCAATCGAGTGGGTGCATAAGAGACAACTACCAACCTAACTGGCCTTGTGAATCATGGACTACTTATAAACACCATCTCCAGCTCCTCAAAAGATTCCATCAATGGTGTCTCCAAAAAAATGTACACATCACTTGGGAAGACAGGCAAACTAATTCCAGTGTACTGGAAGAAACAAAGATCACCAGTGTCGAAGCAATGATTCTTCATCATCAACTTCGTTGGACTGATCATGTTGTGCAGATGCCTGATTGTTGTCTTCCAAGCAACTACTCTATTCCAAACTTAAAAATGGAAAGTGTAATGCTGGTGGTCAACAAAAGACTGTCTCAAGGCAAATCTTAAAAAATGTAATCCACACCGTGATAAACTCCCACCCGGAAACCAATGTCTCCACTGCGGAAGGATATGTGGATCCAGAATTGGCCTCCACGGTCACTTATGGACTCATTGTTAAAACCGTGTTTATGGAAGACAATCTTACTCAGCTACAAGTGATCGCCAAAAAGAAGTCAGTGAGCTGGTTCCAAGCTGTCAAGGGCTTTCTGTGCTAGAGTTCCAGGGGAAGAGGGACTGCCTATTAAAACATTCTGGAAATTGCAGCTCTGGGGTGAGAATAGGGGCCTCGTCCTATCTATTCTTAGCACCAAAGAACAAGCTACAGCCCCCAGTGATACTTTCGGGGAAGCGATGACTATTTAAAATGGCATGCTGTTGCTTTAAATGTATAATTGTTGTTGTTTTTAACTTCTGCAAACTTTGAGGATTGCCAAAGCCTGCTGGTTCTTCCCTCTTGTGGGCAAGTGTTGCTGTTTTGGCTTCATAAGCATCATCACTGGACATCAGAAATGAAAGAAACAATCCCCAAATTACAAAAGTAGAGCTATATTTCTAGCATTGTGGATCATTCCAAGGGGGTTCTGGCAATCTCTCTGTTCCCCCATTACCACCATATTTTGCTCATAGGACCTTCCATAGCTTCTTCACCCAAACCATGGAGCCTGAAGATTCCTAGCTAGTCTATAACATTAGCGGGATTTGAGAGCAAGCCAAAGTTACTAGACCATTGTGGACTTTCTCTACTTCATGCAAACAAATGTAGGCGTGATTACATCACCCGATGCTTGTGCTCAGTCCGTTGAAATGAGAGGAGGCAGCAGACCCCAAGTGCTGGCTGGATTGCTCCTTTTTTAAACACGAGATCCTTCTGTTTCCAGCTCAAAAACACAGGAACTAAGTAAACATTCACTTTTCTCTTTGGGAGCTGACCTTTAGTATTAAGTAGAGGTCAGCCGAATGGCATCATGCATATTTGAATGGTTATACAGGACTTACTTTACACTGAGTTTCCCCAGGGTAATTATTTCCTATCAGAGCCAGGGAAGTTTAATATCTGTATGCAATATGTATTTACACTTCATGCCAATGCATTAAATAAAATTCTATCACATTCTGTCTTTGTCTTTGTCTCCCCCCCCACACACACACCCTCTCTCTTCCCCTTTCAAAGGCATATTGTACATGATCAGCTTGCAAATTCCTAAAAGAGGTGGAAAAGGCTTCCAGTAGCATTGAAGCAGTTGCGGGGGGAGGGGGGAGGGGGGAATAATAGCCGTGGGGTAAGGAAATGGCAAAATATGCAGCTAGAAAGGTGCATCGCAAAGAAGGCAGGGGGTTGAGAGGTAGCTTAGAATGACACACAATCATCAAATGAAAGCTGAGCCTAACACTGATAAATTTTTGGAATAATAATAATAATAATAATAATAATAATAATAATAATAATAATTTGAACTTATTAGACACTTGTTCCAGAAGGTCTCCAATTGACTTACAACACACTTAAGAGCTTAAGCTCAAGTAAAAATAATCCTTTCAGTGAAATTTCATGGACCTCATCTTGTTTGTGACATTTTTCGTAGGCTTGGTGACTCTCTCCATTATGTGTTTGTATCGTGCGTGTTAATCTATTGAGGATTGTGGGGCCGTTTCTTGTAAAGGGTTCAACTGGGCAACCATTCAGTTTGACAATGCTGTGACTCTTATGAATAACAATGAACCCATGCCATGAGACAGCAGCTCACAGAGGAAACATCCAGCGGCCCGGGCTACTTACCTTCCCTGTTTGTTTTAGAGATCTAGATCCATATCTTGTACAAAGTGGCAATTCTTTCGTTCTTTTTTTTCTGAGATGGTTTCTTTGCCCTTGCTCGTGTTTATTCAGAGTGCTTCAAAGGAGACGTTGTAATAGCTCCAGCCGGCCTCACTGTGCACGAAGCTTCTCTGTGATTAATGGACATTTTAATAAATGATGAATCAATTACTATAGATTGTCAACAGCCTGCCTGTTTCCATGGTTTAAAATTAGTTATAGCATCTACGACTGATCGGTTTAACCATGTATGACAAACACCACTCATTCTTTGATGTGTTTAATGCGTCTAGCGCTAATTATATTTGAGCTGAATTTTCAAGGCAAAAGTTCGGAACTGTTCGCGTCCGGGGCTTCTTGGCCTCTTTTGGTTTAGATGTTCTGTAAACATTGAGACTGAAGTCCTCATAAGCATTTATCCAAATCAGATAGATCAAAAAACTGGATGAAATTGAAGAATGATTAAGCAGCCACCCCGAAAATTAGAAGGAGAGGGGAATAGCTCAAATAATAATAATAATATTGTTTATACCCTGCCCATCTGGCTGGGTTTCCCCAGCCACTGAACTTTTAATCCTAAAGAATGGCACTGCCATTAAATAATAAATAGACACAGACTGGCTGATAGAAGCACATGGCCAGGTCATGTGATGTGGCATCACAACAAAATGAAGCCAGGTAAATGCTGTGTGCAGGTGTTCAATCTTTAGAGCAACGAAAACTATATTTCTCCTTTGCTGAAACAGTGTTGCACTAGCATGGTAAGCATGATATCTATGAGAGGGAGTGTCCTCTTTCCATATGAATCTACCCTGAGATCATCCTCTGAGGCCTTTCTTTGTGTGCCTCTTCCAAGAAAGGTCCAGAGGGTGGCAATGTGAGAACAGGGCCTTCTCTGCAGTGGCTCCCCATCTGTGGAATACTCTCCCCAGGGAAGTTCGCCAGGTGCCTTCATTATACAGCATTAGGCATCAGCCAAAAACATTCTATTATAACCAGGCCTTTGGTTGACCTGATCTACATCCTATACCCTTTTAAAATCTGGCTCTTTGGGGGGTGGGGCATTATTGGGTTATTGTTTTTATTTTGATTTTATATATTGTGATCTTTTTTGTGAACCGCCCTGAGACCTGCAAGGTATAGGTTGGTATATGAATATGATTATGATTATGAATATGATCTCCATCCATGCATTGATATAAAATGTCCAGGGTGCCATGATGCCATGCAGGCAAGCCTTGCCTCCCTCTGACATCATATATCACTGTCCTTCATTGTATATCACTGTCCTTTGTGATATCCTCATGATGAAAGCACATCAAAATACATTCTTTGTGCATAACAATGTACATGAATCCTCCATGGAAGGAGGGAACTTGGCCCAGTCTATTTGGGCATGCACGTAGAACTGCTTCTGACATAGTTGAACATGCAGACTTTGAGGGGTGGTGCATGAGAGTGGGGGAGCCTTGCCCACATGCCCCTTCCAAGCCCCCCTTTAATGCACAGAGAGTGTGTTTGGGTGTGTACGAGAATATTGCAATATTGCAAGGTGGGAACCTGGACGCAGGGGTTGGGGGTGGGTGGGCTCTTTGCTTTCTTTACCTAATTATGATCGGATCCCCACGCTCCCAAGTGCATGGAGAGGTGAAATGGAAAAAGAAAAGGAAGGAAAGGATGGTACGTTAATGGAATATATAAATAAATGTGCACAACTCTGAATAGTGCTTGAATAGTTTCGTCTATTCGTCACATGCGTTTTTCAGAGAATTTCACTGTTGATTTCCTTTAATATACCTTCCCCGACAATTTCCCTTGTTTTGAAATGTATTTTAATGCGACTTTGTTATTTGCTATTTCTGCAAAGCACTTTGAGGGCTCACTGGAAGAGGCGGGGGAATGGTGCATAAATACAAATGATATTCAGAAGAAGTAATTATGGTTGAAGTTCATTCACTGAATAAAGGCTCATTTTACATACCTCAGGCTGCAAACCTACACACACTTTCCTATGAGTAAACCTTGCCAAAACTAGTGGAACTGACTTCTGAGTAAATATGCTTAAGCTCGTAGCACCAATATAGTTTCCCAGGGGTGTAGTAATTTGGATGTTGATAATACCTTATTTCAAAACTCATTGCCCAGGTGAGCTTCATATCTTCCCAAGGCTTTCAGGAAAGCAAAAGAAACCTCAGTGTCTTTATATCCACACAGAGACACCATTGCAGTAGGTGACAATTAGGAATGGGAGTGGCAAAAGCAGAGGGGGTATTTGTCTATTTCTCCCACACCATGATCTGAATGGAAAACACCACTCGCCACAACATTAGGGGCTGGTGAAAAGGTGGGAATGTTTACTTTGCTGCAGAATGTTATTTGGGTTGCCAAAGTCTTGTAATTGCAACAGGGTAGGCAGATACAAGTTACACCTTCTGAAATTCCCTGTCCCATATCACTACTAAAGGTGCAGGAGCAATGATGATGATGATGATGATGATGATGAAATCTTCCCCAAAAAAACACATTAAAACACAAAAAACCTCAAACATTAAAAAACCTCCCTGTACTGGGCTGCCTTCAGATGTCTTTAAAAGTCAGATACAGTGGTACCTCGGTTTACAAACTTAATCAGTTCCGGAAGTCCGTTCTTGAACCAAAACCATTCTTAAACTGAGGTGCACTTTCCCTCATGAGGCCTCCCGCTGCCGGTGCCCTTCCACCGTTTGGATTCCATTCTTAGACTGAGGTAAAGTTCGCTTACTGGGACACTGTTTCTGGTTTTGCGGAGTTCATAAACCAAATAGTTCTTAAACAGGACTGTTCTTAAACTGAGGTACCACTGTAGATGTTTATTTGCTTGACATCTGATAGGAGGACATTCCACAGGGCAGGCGCCACTTCTGAGGAGCCCTTCTGCCTGGTTCCCTGTAACCTCTCTTCTTGCAGTCAGGGAACTGCCAGAAGGCCCTCAGCGCTGGATCTCAGTGTCCGGGTACAACAATGGAGGTGGAGACGCTCCTTCAGGTATACAGGGCCAAGGCTGCTGGACTTCTCAAACTGAAGGCAGAGACTGGGTACTGCTGTGATGCCCCTATTCATTCTGAAAATGACTTGCCAATAGCTGTTGGTTCTCCTTCACTGGAGCTATTTAGGCAGATGCTAGCAGCCACCTACCATGGATGATGTTGCTGCACCTTGCATTGCAGATCCAGCATTGAGAAGACAGTGAGGCTGGATAGCTTTCTAAAAGAGCTAAACAGAACCTTCAAGTTCAGAGGCAGCGGAAACCAGTCAGATCCTCCAAGTGTCTCTTTTGTCTAGGGATAGTCCCAGATTCACAGAAGCCATCCCAGTTTCAGAATCTATCCTGGATGTCCCACTTTTCCTTAGGGACCCCCCCCCCATTTTCATCGGAGAAATATTGGAGGGTATGGAGGTATCTGACCCTCAAGCCACCTGAAGGCAGCCCTGCACAGGGATGTTTTTTTAAAAAATGTTTAATGTTTTGTTATGTTTTTATATATGTTGGAAGCCACCCAGAGTGTCTGGAGCAACCCAGTCAGATGGGCGTGGTATAAATAGTAACATTAATTATTCTGGAATAGGACATCCCTATTTTCATTGGAGAAATGTTGGAGGGGATGACTGGTTGCTAGAGGACAAAGGGTACAGGGTCAAGCTGCTCCATTTCTGCTTGGACTGTGTTGTTGTTTTTGTTAGTCGTTTAGTCGTGTCCGACTCTTCGTGACCCCATGGACCAGAGCACGCCAGGCACTTCTGTCTTCCACTGCCTCCCACAGTTTGGTCAAATGCATGTTCGTAGCTTCGAGAACACTGTCCAACCATCTCGTCCTCTGTCGTCCCCTTATGCCCTCAATCTTTCCCAACATCAGGGTCTTTTCCAGGGAGTCTTCTCTTCTCATGAGGTGGCCAAAGTATTGCAGCCTCAGCTTCAGGATCTGTCCTTCCAGTGAGCACTCAGGGCTGATTTCCTTCAGAATGGATAGGTTTGATCTTCTTGCAGTCCATGGGACTCTCAAGAGTCTCCTCCAGCACCATAGTTCAAAAGCATCAATTCTTTAGCAATCAGCCTGCTTTATGGTCCAGCTCTGACTTCCATACATCACTACTGGGAAAACCATAGCTTGAACTATACGGACCTTTGTTGGCAAGGTGAAGTCTCTGCTTTTTAAAATGCTGTCTAGGTTTGTCATCGCTTTTCTCCCAAGAAGCAGGCGTCTTTTAATTTTGTGACTGCTGTCACCATCTGCAGTGATCATGGAGCCCAAGAAAGTAAAATCTCTCACTGCCTCCATTTCTTCCCCTTCTATTTGCCAGGAGGTGATGGGACCAGTGGCCATGATCTTCGTCTTTTTGATGTTGAGCTTCAGACCATATTTTGTGCTCTCCTCTTTCACCCTCATGAAAAGGTTCATTAATTCCTCCTCACTTTCTGCCATCAAAGTTGTGTCATCTGCATATCTGAGGTTGTTGATATTTCTTCCGGCAATCTTAATTCTGGCTAGGGATTTATCCAGCCCAGCCTTTCGCATGATGAATTCTGCATATAAGTTAAATAAGCTTGGACTGTAGGCTTCCCAAAAGCATCTGGTGGCCACTGGAGGTAAAAGAAAGCTGGACTCCTGGGTTGATGCACAAAGACTCTTCTTATCATCTAAAAAATCAGGAAAGGCCAGTCTTCGGGGGGGGGCACAATTAAGAAAAGAGCCACACTGCAGTGTAATAATTAAGAGCCAACAGGATCACGCTAACACAGCTCTGGCAAAGGGAAGAACCACTGTTCTCTGCCCAACCCGGTTGACATCCTCTCCGAAGGTTTCCTAAATGAGTTCATTAAACAGCAGGTTAAAAGGAGCTGGGGGGGGGGTGTAGCTTACTTGAGTTTTCAAAAGACTTTTGACAAAGGTCCCCATTAAGGAAAATAAATAAGCAGAGGAGGTCAGAATACCCTGAAATTCAGCGTAGGTGTAATAGGATGCAAGGAGATATAATTAATGGCCTGTTTAAAAGTGCAAAGGAGATGATAATGGGGGGCACCCCTTGATCTAGCATTTGGAACTGCTACGTCTCAATAGATGGCTAATAATTTTGAAGGAGAACCATTCTCCAAGGTTAGAAAAGTAGCCACACTTGCAGACATATTTACAGCTCTGATATAACCCCCATTGTTTCTTTCTGAGCATTGCACTTGTGGCCACAGAAATCAACAGATGGATAGCATCCAGATCAAGGAAACAAATAGCACCACTCTGTTCTGCCTTAGTCAGACCTCACCTGGATTACTTTGCCCAGTTTTGAGCACCACAGTTGAAGAAGGATATTGGCAAGCTGGAAGGTGTGCAGAGGAGGGTGACCTAGATGATCAAGGGTCTGGAAACCAAGTGTTATAAGTAGGGCTACCACACGTCTGGATTTTCCTGGACATTACTGGGATTTCAAAGAAGGAAGTGACACTTGGATGGGATTTCCAAAATGTGGCTCTTTGTCCTGGGTCTTAGGGAAGCCAATTGAAAAATTGTGGGTTTCTAAGAAAAAGCTCAGCAACTTTCAGGTTTTCCTTTTAAAAAAAGCTCAACATGGCAACCCTGTAAAATATGGCAACCCTAGTTATGAGGAACGGTTGAGGGAGTTGGGTATATTTAGCCTAGAGAAGACTGGGAGGTGACATGATAGTCATCTTCAAATATCTGAAGGATTGTCACATGGAATTTGGAGCAAGCTTGTTTTCTGCTGCTCCAGAGGATAGGACCCAAATCATCAGGTTCAAATTAAAAAAAATGAGATTCTGGAATCAGCTACATTAGTAAAGAAACAGCGATTTGAATGCGTTACAAAAATGCAACACCAGATGGCGGCAGAGAGCAGGAAATTTTAAAATGCGGTTTTCCATAGGGTTTTTTTCTCTTTTGTTGTAATGCTCTAATTTTTGACTTTGCTATAGCATCCAACCCCTCTGTGTCTAGATCCAACCTCTGACTATAATCTGATGGTAAGACAGTGGAATGGAGCATGGTGGTGATACATGCAGTGGAGGGACCTTCTGCATCATTTTGTAACCCTGTATCATTTTCTTTTGTTTTTAAAATGGCAGCCATTTTGTGTTGTACCAAGCATCGCAGGGCAGCCATTTTATGACTGGCACCAACGGCACTTTCTCAAAATTCCAAATGTGTCCACTGGCCCCCAAAGGTTGGTGACCCCCTACTCCAACTCGTGAAGGGCAATGGGGATGGTCATAGAAGGACACAAATCTAACACACTGTTAAGCACTCTCCTCTCATGCGTTGTATTTCCTTATACATATAACCACTGAACATGGCTTCTGCCTCATTCCTATTCAATTAATTGATTTTTTGGGGGAAGGAATGTATAGGAATAACCTTCTGAATGCCACCCAGAGTTCTCTGGAGGAGAAAAAAATATTATATCCAGAATATATTGCAGTCTGTGCATTTCCTAGCTTTACAGCAATTATTCTGCCTGCTTACAGTGCTAGCTTTTTGATAAATATGTGCTGGGATGAAAGGAGAAATTGTTGCAACTTGAAATTACATTAAATTGGCCCAGATGCTTGCTTGGTTTTCTTTTTTTTGATTTTTTTTATTTTCAATGCAGAATCATAACAAAAATTACAAACATTGAATCCAAAATAGTACTGTACAAGCCAAAAAAAAAAAAAAACCCGGAACATACAAAAAAAAAAAAAGAAAAGAAAAAAGAAAAAAAGAGGGGAAAGGAAACAAAACTAAACTAAACACAAATGTAAAAGCACACATCTACAGATGTTTTCATTTCCCTTAATTTAAAAAGAGAAATGGAATAATGATATTATTAGTTGCATGCATTCGGAGAGGGTAGTATCTTTTAGGTATCAAAAAGTACCTGCCGTGATTAACGGGTATTGATAAAACAACCATTTCATTTTTCACTGCCACGTTGCTTTAAGAAGGTATCTGATATTTAGCATTTTTAGCTTTTGCAAATGAATGGTAGTGGGTGCCCTTAAGGGACAGAAGGAAAAATTAATAACTTCTGATTATCTCAGTCTATTATAATATTTTTTTTAAATACAGTGGTACCTCAGGTTACATACGCTTCAGGTTACAGACTCCGCTAACCCAGAAGTAGTACCTCGGGTTAAGAACTTTGCTTCAGGATGAGAACAGAAATCGTGTGGCGGCGGCAGCAGGAGGACCCATTAGCTAAAGTGGTGCTTTAGGTTAAGAACACTTTCAGGTTAAGAACAGACCTCTGGAATGAATTAAATTCTTAACCCGAGGTACCACCGTATTATAGTAGAGTAGAAAGTAAAGCAAAGTAGTAGAGTGGGACGCAGGTGGCGCTGTAGGACTTGCCAATCAGAAGGTCGGCGGTTCAAATCCCCGCGACGGGGTGAGCTCCAAACACATCAAAGTGCAAGTAGATAAATAGGTACCACTTTGGCGGGAAGGTAAACGGCGTTTCCTTGCGCTGCTCTGGTTCACCAGAAGCAGCTTAGTCATGCTGGCCACATGACCTGGAAGCTGTACGCCGGCTCTCTTGGCCAATAAAGAGAGATGAGCGCCACAACCCAAGAGTCGTCCGCGACTGGACCTAATGGTCAGGGGTCCCTATACCCTTTACCTTTAGAAAGCTTCAGTAGAAATTGAAAAAGCAAAATTACTCTTTTTATATCACAAGTTCCCTGTGCAGACAAACCACAAGATGGTTTGCACCTGTATTACTTTGCCAATTTACCTGTGAAGTTTAGCTAACCACTATGCTCCTTACATACTGTTGTGTCCTCTCCAAGAAGAAGATCCAGGGGAACTGCTATTGGGTTTACAGTGCAATCCTATACATACGTATCTACTAAGGAGTAAGCCTTACTGAGTCCAGTGGAAGGCAATCCAGGGACTAGGATTGCAACCTGCATTTCCATGGAAGCTGGCCTCCCGGCCCTCTGCATGTTGACAAGATCTGGTCTGACTGGTTGGAAGAACACACTGCATAGTGTGTATACAGGATGCACTGGCGGGGGGGGGGGGACAGACAGAGTCATTTCTGCTCTGCAAGTGGAAGGCCTTTCACTCACACAATACCTTTGCAGGATACAACCCAAAATACAGCAAGGCACTTCTCTCATTCTTAAGCAAGAATTCCCACTCAGATTGCTTAGCATGAATGAGTCATGCCCTAGCATATTGTGCACTTGAAGGATTCGAGAGGAACAGACCCATGATGCAAACTTGCATGAAATCTGCATTATTATTATTATTGTTATCAATGCTATTTTTCTAGAAAAAGAGGTGCCAGAGCTCACCATGAATTTCTCCCTTGTTCTTTTAGAATGGCAATGGTGCCCACCTGAGAGGTGCCAGAGCTGAGCTCTAGTGAGCTCCAGCTGATAAAACCCCCCGCTTATGATTATGATTATTTTGTTAGTCACTTTATCTTGCCCAAAGCTAATCAAAATGACTTCTTGTTGTTTAGTCGTTTAGTTGTGTCCGACTCTTTGTGACCCCATGGACCAGAGCACGCCAGGCACTCCTGTCTTCCACTGCCTCCCGCAGTTTGGTCAAACTCATGCTGGTAGCTTCAAGAACACTGTCCAACCATCTCGTTCTCTGTCGTCCCCTTCTTCTTGTGCCCTCCATCTTTCCCAACACCAGGGTCTTTTCCAGGGAGTCTTCTCTTCTCATGAGGTGGCCAAAGTATTGGAGTCTCAGCTTCAGGATCTGTCCTTCCAGTGAGCACTCAGGGCTGATTTCCTTCAGAATGGATAGGTTTGATCTTCTTGCAGTCCATGGGACTCTCAAGAGTCTCCTCCAGCACCATAATTCAAAAGCATCAATTCTTCGGCGATGAGCCTTCTTTATGGTCCAGCTCTCACTTCCATATATCACTACTGGGAAAACCACTACTTACACCCAACTAATATGCAAAGGTACCTCTGAGCAAATTTCAAATGGAAGGTGGGTGGCGCCTCACTAGTGCTGTGCTTTGGGGTGTCTCCAGCCCCCCGCCTATAAACCAAGTAACACAATCAAAGTGAGGCAAGAGGGCAGGAAATCTGGAGGCTGGCTCAAAAGGTCCAGGGCTCGCAATGCCCCCAGCTGGAACTCCACTGTTGAGATTCTGGAATTGCATTGTTGCCTAACCAACATGAAACTCCACGGGTGGACCGAATAGGTCCTAATTTCTAATCACAAAAGAATAGGCCGTTCCAAAAAAGAAAGAAACAAATCAGTGCACCTCACCTTCCTGGTGCTTTAGTTCTGATTTATGAGGAGCACACAAACAGTTAAGGCATTCCACCGAGGCACAAAATAACCTCATTATCATTTCTAATGCCGATCAATGCTCCACATGCTGCCCTTTGGAGAGAGCAAAATAAATAAACACCAAGTTTCCCAAGCTGTGCAATTATCGCCGAGATCACATTTGCAAAGTAGCATTAAAGATTTCACAGTAAACCTTTATAAGACAGCCCCGTGGCAGGCTCCCCCTTTTCCCCCTGCCTTGTCGATATATTTTCGTTCTTTCTTTTCTCATTGAGCGAAATGCAAATTGATATCTTGCCTATTGATTATTTCTCCTTCCCTCCAGGCTCCTCCATGTATCCCACACACACACACCCCATTTGGATGATGATGATGATGATTTGTTGGTTCCCGGTGACATTTTGTCACAATCTGCTGCTCGTGGCATTAGAGACCTCCCCTGGCTGAACTTTAATGGCACAGCCTCCCTGTCCCAAGTGAATGGGGGGTGGGAGGCTATTGTTTGAAGTTAACTGATTGGTGTGAGAGAGCCCCGAGCTCCCACTCCTCAGCATGGGGTCCAAAGCCCAACATATGCTTCCTGCTTGCTAGATTTGTCTCCAATAATAAAAAACAGGGTTTCTTTTCAATTTTAGGCTCAGGCCAAATTTATCAAGAGAAAAGGCGAAAAAGCCAGGGCTGGCAATCTGTTGCCTCTCTTCCAGGACTAGGACAAAAGCGAATGGAGAATTAGAAGAATGGTGCATTACCAAGATGATCTCGTTCCTTCCTCCCTTTTACTCCTCGGGGGAGGGGATTTAATAATAACAACAATAATAATAACAACAATAACAGTAATATATTATTTATACCCCACCCATCTGGCTTGGTTTCCCCAACCACTCTGGGTTGCTCCCAACAGAATAACAACAACAACAACTAATAAAGCGATAAGACATCAAACATTAAAAACTTCCCTAAACAGGGCTGCCTTCAGGTGTATTCTAAAAGTCAGATAGTTGTTTATTTCCTTGACATCTGATGGGAGGGCGTTCCACAGGTCGGGCGCTACTACTGAGAAGGCCCTCTGCCTGGTTCCCTGTAGCTTCACTTCTCACAGTGAGGGAACCACCAGAAGGCCCTGGACAATTTAGGTTTACAATTTCATTCCATTTTCCTTAGAACCTGCACAAAACTAGGCACTGCAGCCTGCAGGTTTTTACATACAGAAGGAAGGAAATGAGCCACATTTAATTTTGAGATATTATCTATTTTCGCCCTTGTGGGTGTTGATCCAGCATTGAGTCTAATAATGGGAGTCTGTACTCCCATTCCAGGGATTGGGCCTTCTGCATGCAAGGCTGTGGTAGAAACAAGATTGAACCTGGGGATCTGCTGGTACACAGCTCAGTTTCTTAGCCACTACAGTAGACCAGCTCTCTTATCATTGGTAAATTTCCATGCTTATTTGCTCATAGTCCTCATTCATAATGATGGAGTCAGAGCATGTACCTTCTTCTTCTTCTTTGGTGATCCCTCACAGCCGAGTAAGATTGTCTTCCATAAACACGGTTTTAACAATGAGTCCGTAAGCGACTGTGGAAGCCAATTCTGGAGCCACACGTCCTTCCACAGTGGGGACATTGGTTTCTGGGTGGGAGTTGATCACAGCGTGGATTTGCCAAGCGTGCCATCCTCTTGGCACGTTTCTCTCTTGCATTCTGATTTTGAGTGTCTTCAAAGTCCATGACACCTTTGGTAAAGGCTGTTCTCCAACTGGAGCGCTCACAGGCCAGTGTTTCCCAGTTGTGGGTGTTTATAGTACATTTTTCAAGATTTGCCTTGAGACAGTCTTTAAACCTCTTTTGTTGACCACCAGCATTACGCTTTCCATTTTTAAGTTTGGAATAGAGTAGTTGCTTTGGAAGACAATAATCAGGCATCCGCACAACGTGACCAGTCCATTTGACACACACCCATTGACAAAACAGGTTCTGCACATCACAGAGGGTCAGGTTTATCACAAAGTTCCACCCATTTCATCAGGTGACGCAAGTCATGTTCATATTAGTTCTCTAATTCCATATGAGGGTGAACCAGGCAAATGCTCACATCCTGCCCCAGGTACAAACTGTTCATTGGATTCACCGTGTCACCTCTCAAGATGAAGCCACACATTGCAAAAACAGGCTGTGAGGTCATATGTCCCTTTCTTCTATGACACAAAATGACAAATCATCAGGATAACAAACATCCTAACCTCTCTCAATGCCCCATCTCTTTTCTAATGTTTAATTTACTCGCTGTCCATCATTCTTCATGATACACCTCTACCTGCCCCCATTATTTTTACAGAGGGAGCTAACTTGTTCTGCCCAAGCAGAACATATGCAGAGAATGGTTCCATTTATATGTAGATTTGCCAAAAGGTCTTTACTAAGAAATACTAATCAAGGATTATGAAGTTTTTCTCCCCTTCCTTCATATTTATTTCTTACAGATGAGAGGGTGTTCATGTATCTTTTAAAGGATTTTCTCAATTAGATCAGATAAAGAAACGACTCTCGGAGAAATGGGGGGGGGGTCCTTAAATCTGAGCCCATCCATCTTCTGTCAAGTGAGCACAGATCTCTGAAAGCTCTAGGATTAACTTCAATGTCAACAACAAAAAAGTTCTTTTGTGTGGCGACGGAAAGGTATATATACAAGGGTTCTGAATATGGCGAGCCTTATTTTATTTTATTTACTTATTGTGTTTAGATCCCACCCAAAGAAGCCCAGGGTGGCAAACAGATGTACAATTTAAAAAGAAAAACAAAGCAAAAAGCCTGAAACTGAAACAGTTAAGACATTTTAATAGCATATGCAGACTGCAGTGATTGGTTGTGTATATAAGAATACCGTACTTTAAGTGTTCTGGTTCCAAGCTGTATAAAGCTTTGCAAATGAGAACGAGTAATCTCTGATGCAACCCACAAACTCCAAAAAATAGCCCAATGAAAAACAAGCATGCTCAGGGGTCACAGAAAACTGAGTGTCTTTTGGGAAAGGGAAACAGAAAACCAGAGGGGCAATGGTGTATCCTTGGAAATGGCATAATTGACTGGCTGGCTGGCAGCCACCTTGATCACTTGGATTGGAATATCTAGTTCCAACCTTCCTAGAAGAAGTATAAAACTAACTCAGTTGCTCTTCACCATTTGATATTGTTTCTTTAGTTCATATCATAAAAATATCATTTGAGGCTTTGTCTTCCACTCCCGCCCAATTTCCCACAATAAACATAATTATAATAGCACATTAAGCAAAGCTTTCTTCATGTTGCAAACATGAAAGATGAGGCATGTTGCTGCATTAAGAATATGAATCTCTTTCTACCGCTACCAGAATTCATTAAAGTTGAACAAGACAAAAAAAAAAGTTCTTTTTCTCATTTCAAATACTAATAATCTTTACTTAATTTCTCAGAGATAATATTAGCCATTAGAAAAATGAAATGTAAATGTTAATAAGACAACTGATGTCTCCTAAGCTTTGTTAAACACAATAGCTGTGAAATTATAATTTTCATTAGAGATTGGATGAATCTGGTCACACGAGTACGCTGGGGAAAACAGGAGTCTTTAATCTGCTAACTGCATGCCATTACTGTTAAAGCCTGCTTGCTTCCTGAAAGAAAGGATAGAATTTATTATAATATACAAACGCAATGAAGTAGATGTTTCTTTAGCAGTCCATGTCCGAATGGAACCCAGAAGGAGATACCTTTTGAGATCTTGTGTGTGCTCCCTCTAAACAACTTGTTCCTCCTCTGGAAGTCCCAGGTCAACCCATTCACACATTCCACTTTATAACACTACTTGCATGGAGCAACTGCCACAAAGGCAATGGGACCTTCCCAGCCCCCTCACTCCCCATCTAATCCACAGGGTTGGATGAATCCCTAGAGCCGATTTGGAGGGTGCAAGGGGTGAGGAGAGGAAATCCTGTTGTGCTCATGGCAGTCGTTTCATACACGCAGTGATTCAGTTAGAGTCATCCCACTATCAAAGCAGAACAGTTATAATCACTTCAAGCACATGCTTTTCAGCTACCAGGGCACATTCAGGAATGAGGTATTCAGGAATGGATGCCACCGAGACTATATAACACCGGTCCTGAAAGGCCTACATTGGCTCCCCGTATGTTTCTGAGCATAATTCAAAGTGTTGGTGCTGATCTTTAAAGCCCTAAACGGCCTCGGCCCAGTATACCTGAAGGAGTGTCTCCACCCCATTGTTCAGCCCGGACACTGAGATCCAGTGCCAAGGGCCTTCTGGCGGTTCCCTCATTGCGAGAAGTGAGGCTACAGGGAACCAGGCAGAGGGCCTTCTCGGTGGTGGCGCCCGCCCTGTGGAACACCCTCTCGTCAGATATCAAGGAAATAAATAACTACCTGAC
This sequence comes from Podarcis raffonei, assembly GCF_027172205.1. Taxonomy (NCBI): domain Eukaryota; kingdom Metazoa; phylum Chordata; class Lepidosauria; order Squamata; family Lacertidae; genus Podarcis; species Podarcis raffonei. The sequence goes on from NC_070602.1 coordinate 13,674,007, forward strand.
TTTTAGAGGACATCTGAAGACAGCCCTGTTTAGGGAAGTTTTTAATGCTTGAAAGTTTTATCGTGTTTTTAATATTCTGTTGGGAGCCGCCCAGAGTGGTTGGAGTGGCCCGGCCAGATGGGCGGGGTATAAGTAATAAATTATCATCATTATTATGATGCAGGTGAATGTTAGATTGCAAGCCCAAAAGCACTAATGTCATGGACAGTTTATATGAAATGGGTGAAGAATGAGCCTCGCTGCAGACTTCATTTGGTGAGGAAGATTATAGCCCTGTTCCCCAAGTCTGGGGGGCATATGCAAAAACGCATCAGAGAGCACAGAGGGTGTGATTTTCCTGCCCAGTGCTGCATTGGGTAGAAAAATGCCCCCATAATCAGCTGATCTGCACAAACCATCTGGGGAGGTATGGGAGGCTATGTGCTCATCTGTGTGTGACACGTGTGTGTATGTTTGCAAGAGTATACGATTGGGTGTACAAGGATGTGGAGTGACATAAAGCCTGTGGAAGTTTTTTTGCAATGGTTTGATGTATCTTCCAGACCAAAAAAAAAAAACCCAGGAAACTGCCTTAAACTTAGTTGGACCTTACGTCCATCCATCTCAGCATTGTCTAGACCAGGGGTCAGCAAACTTTTTCAGCAAGGGGCCGGTCCACTGTCTTTCAGAACTTGTGAGGGGGCCAACTATATTTTGAAAAAAATAATGAATGAATTCCTAAGCCCCACAAATAACCCAGAGATGCATTTTAAATAAAAGCACACATTCTACTCATGTAAAAAGACGTTGATTCCAGGACCATCCGCAGGCCGGATTTAGAAGGTGATTGGGCCAGATCCGGCCCCCGGGCCTTAGTTTGCCTACCCATGGTCTACACTGACTGGTAGCGGCTTACCATCAGATTTCAAACAGATAAACAACTCTATGACTTTCTGAAGAAATCTGAAGGCAGCCCTGTATAGGGAAGCTTTTAATGTTTGTTGTTTTATTGCATTTTTTATATTTTGCTGAAAACCACCCAGAGTGGCTGGGGCAACCCAGTCAGATAGGTGGCGTCTAAATATTAAAATTGTTGTTGTTATTAAAGGGTAGCGGGCAAACGTAGCCAACTACCTTATTGAAATCACTGCAGTCCTTTACTTTCTCCCATCTAGGGGAATAGCTCCCATTCACTCATATCAGGAGAAAGGAAGGGTTGCACCTAGAAGAAGAGCCAGCCCGCCCATGAGGCATGGTGAGGTGTGTGCCACAGGCAGCAAGACCCACAAGGCCAGCAGTTCAGCCTCCAAGGAATGCACCACCTGCTGCCACAGGTGTCAAAGAGTCTTGGGCGAGGCCTCCCTGGAAGACAATGCTCCATTAAGTGCAAAAACCATTGATAACGTCTGAGACTAGCAAGCCTAGCCTTGACGGACAGGCTGCTTTGCACTCCCTGACATCCTAACAATACGCTGGTCCTTCTTTCATGGACATCCTACCTGGGCATCCTGCTAGTTGCTAAAACTGAAACCTGTAGATGCTATGTGAAAGTAGAGCCATGCTGGCTGGTCTAAACTGGCACTGGGGGTGTGCCTTCAAAGGAGGTCACTGAAACTGCCCATTCACTTATCGGTGGTTACAGCGATTCCATTTCATAAAATTATAGAGCTGGAAGTGACACTGAGGATCATCTGGTCCAACCCTCTGCGATGCAGGAATATGCAGCTGTTCCATATGGGGATCAAACCTGCAACTTTGGCGTTTTCAGCATCATGCTCTAACGGAACCTTGATGGGTGAGTCATAGGTTGATGCTCCTGCTCTCAAAAGCCTTATGAGGAATGGATGAGGAAGCTGGGTATGTTTAGCCTGGAAAAGAGGAGACTGAGAGGAGAGAAGGTAGCCATCTTCAAATATCTCACATGGAAAGGCAAACAAGCTTGCTTTCTCCTGCTCTGGAGGGTCGGACTCAAACCAATGGCTTCAAGTTACAAGGAAGGCGATTCTGACTAAACATTTCTGACAGTAAGAGCTGTTTGATAGCGGAACAGTCTCCCTCAGGAGGTGGTGGACTCTCCTTCCTTAGAGGTTCTTAAGCAGAGGTTGGATGGCCATCTGCCATGGATGCTTTAGCTGAGATTCCTGCATTGCAAGGGGTTGGACTATATTGTCCTTAGTGTCCCTTCCAACTCCACAATTCTATGATTCCTGCCAAGGCTAGCCTATGCTAGGTGGGAGACAGAAGAATCTAGTTCTCCACCCCTGAGCTGTCGGAAAAGGAATAAAGTTGTTTTTCTCCCACCCACCATACACAAAAGAATGAGCAAAACCCACTTTCATGCCATGGTTCTGTTTTAAACCACCTGAGAATCTGATGCCACTGTATACAACATTTTACCAAGGGAAGGCAAAATAAAAAATAAAAAAAATTCTAGGGCTGTTGTTATAACAAGATCAGACCATTCGTCCATGTAATGACCATCATCACGTTACTGTGGTGAGTGGAGCAGTTTAATGTTCTCCATTTGCAGAAAACACTCATTATTTATTGAACAACTGTTCAGCTCTCTCATTACGGTGGTCAAAATCTTTCCTTGCCGTTCACCGTTTGGGCAAACAGCCCCCGACGCTTTGCTACTGTGATCATCACAAATCCGCAGGTTACTGCAGAACATTTGTGATGACTCCGGCTGATGAGCATGAAATTTAATTTGCACTAATCGGTCTGAGGCAAGGGGTGCATGAAATTAACCTGACGCATTAATTTTATATTTTGCAGCACCTATTTGTCACTCTAAATAAGAGTAAATGGGCCGCTGTGCCAAGACTTTCCCCCTAAACCAAGAGGTGTGATACATTGCCAACTTCTGGAATTCGCACGGCGTGCAGTACGAGTTAACTTCACACTACATGTGACTAACTTAAGGAATTTACTGCTGCAATATGTATAACCACCAGCTTAGGAACAGAGGAAGGTGCCTTGCATGGAGCTAAGCCGTTAGTTCATCTAGCTCAGTGCTGTCAACACTGGCTGGCAGCAGCTTTGCAGGGTTTGCCAGCCCTACCTGAAGGTGGCAATGATTGAATGATTGATCTACCTATGACCCTAAGCTTAAAAGGTAAAGGGACCCCTGACCATTAGGTCCAGTCGTGGCCGACTCTGGGGTTGCGGCGCTCATCTCGCTTTACTGGCCGAGGGAGCCGGCGTACAGCTTCCGGGTCATGTGGCCAACATGACTAAGCCGCTTCTGGTGAACCAGTGCAGCGCACGGAAATGCCGTTTACCTTCCCACCGGAGTGGGACCTGTTTATCTACTTGCACTTTGACGTGCTTTCGAACTGCTAGGTTGGCAGGAGCTCACCCCATTGCGGGGATTTGAACCGCCGACCTTATGATCGGCAGGTCCTAGGCTCTGTGGTTTAACCCACAGTGCCACCCGCGTCCCTGACCCTAAGCTTAGACAGCTTTAAAAAGAGATTTGACATTGAGAATGTTATGATATGAGCTCCAGGTTTGTAGGAGGCAGCAGGGCTTAGCCTGGGCAACCAAGGATGGGCATGAATGAAGTCCTGAGACATTCATTGTGAAATTGCAACCGTGCAGACATTATTGTCCCGATTCACAAGTCGCAGGAAATCAAACACCGAGTTCTCGGCGTGTTCACTCTCGGAAGCCCGCCTAGCCAATGGAGGAGTCTGTTTGCATGTTTCTGCAAACGACGAAGCGGAATTCAGGTTGGCATTAATATGCGGCTGGTGGTGGGGAGTGGAGAGAGTTGTGTTTGGCATCAACAGCCATTTCCCCACTGTGTAATTGTTCTGTCAGCCTTCCAGGGATCTCATCTACCTTCCTCATTATGGTCTTCACAGGGAGGGCTTTCTGCACACTGCGAGTCAAGAGGAGATCATGTCCCTCATTTAAGACCCAACACATCTTTCGACTGCCCGCTAATTGTGTGGCAGTGCAACCTCATTTGTCTTCTACAAATCATTAAAATTCAACACCACGCTCCCCCCGATTGCTACTGCTCCTGCCCTCGGACGGGCAGCTGCAGTTTATTTGGGGACATGGGGATGGGATGGAGCAATCCCTAACGTTTTGGGTTGTGTGTTTTTTAACTAGAACTGACCCCAGCACCTGAGCACATGCTGGGCGTTTAGTCTCTGTCATGTTTAAAATATATATATTTATATAGAAATGTATATGTATGGGGAGTTGAGAGGCTCACGAGGACCTGAGCTTTTCAAAGGGATCCTACAGCCTGACATTAAATATTGATAAAAAATGCAAATTGTTTATTGATTTTCTCCTAGGCAGGGTTGAGATAATGAGAGAGGGGACCTGTTTTGAGAGATGATGCTGGAGCTTTAAAAAGGAGAAAAAGAAAGGTTGCCCCCCCCGGCCTCCCACTTTCTTATTCATTATAATAGCGTTGTTGATAGGTGGAGTTAATGAGGTCTTTTTAGTTTGCTTGGTGTTTCAGACTTTAGCGCCGGCTGGAAGAGAAAAAGAGATCAATGCACCATTATTGTACATGGCTGCCAACAAGTATTCCACTTACGAGGGGCAAGAAGTATTTGTTATGGTACGGTACGGATGGGAAGAGAAATTTGATCCACTCTGCATTTAAAAGAGAACATGCCGAATTTTCGCTTTCTGAAACAATACGAGCACCGAACACAGCCATATCCTTTGAAATTTTCGCTTCTCTGAATTTTAAAATGTAGTTCTCCAGAAAAAGGATGTGCAAACCTTGTGGACATAACCATAGTCCAACATCATTCTGGGATGAAAGGAAGAAGACTGGACACCATTCTCCAGATCATTGTCCCAAGAAAGATGTCCAAATACCAATTTCTTTTAATTGCATTGTTATTTTAAACTGCCCCTTGCAAGCCAGTTTCAATTTGGCATCTTTAACAGAAATAGGGGAGAGTTTCGGAGGTTTCCTAGCTTGCCTGGGTCCATCATTAGCGCTCTAAGATCGGATCTTCATGTTATATTAGCGGAAACGCGTATGCTTCCTTCTGTTAATGTGATTGACGCATGACAGCCTTTTGCTGCCTGTCTCACTCTTTTCCCCTTCAGAGTGGAATCTGACATCATTATAATGGCGTTTTCACGTTGCACACCCCCCCCCGACTCCTTGCACTCTCTGGTGCTGCTGCCTGGAAGCAATGGACGAAGCTCCAAGGGGGCTCAGCAAGGCAACCTTTGCTCCTGCCCTGGGTGGCCGGTGATTTGAAATTGTAATTGAGTCTCTCACCCTCTTTTTCCTAGCACTGTGTCACCTCTCGCTGAGCCTCAGCTGAAACCAAGTTTTTAATTCAAAATCGAAATGTTGATGATGTGACTGAACACAGCCAGTGCAACGTGCTGTGGATTAAGCAAATCCTCTGAGTGGCTGTAGCTTTGCCTAGCCCAGGAGGATCGCGGAGAGATGGAAAATCCAGTGCTTCAAACTGTAACTCTTATTCCAAGCTGTGTTATTTCAGGCTGTACTACTGAGAGGCAAGACTCCTTCTGTGCATGAGACATGAGACTACAAGGAGACTCGCTCCAGCTACATCCTCATCCTAGACTTTCTTCATTGTTCTGCTGCACCTTCTTATGATCTGTTCTGTTCTGTTTCCTCTTGTTTTCCTGTTTTCTGATGCATCACAGAACATTGAAATAAGAAATATTTCAAATGAATATGGTCTTCAAACAAAAACATCTTGGAGGTCCCAGGCCACAGAGAGGTTAGGTTGGCCTCAACCAGAGCCAGGGCTTTTTCGGCTGTGGCCCCGATCTGGTGGAACGCTCTGTCATAAGAGACTAGGGCCCTGCGGGACTTGACATCTTTCCGCAGGGCCTGCAAGACAGAGCTGTTCCACCAGGCCTTTGTCCAGGGCACAACCTGACTCCCTCCTTTGGCAATCTTCACACTCTAGCCCAATGGTTGCCATCAATTTGATTTGAATTAATTTTATAATGAAATGCTTTTAGAATGTTGTATTATTTTATTGTTGTTAGCCACCCTGAGCCCGGCTTCGGCTGGGGAGGGTGGAATATAAATAAAAATTATGATGATGATGATGATGATGATTAATATCTCTCCAATTCTCATCTGAATTTCACCCTAGATCCCGTGTTCCAAATTAACCCATCTTGTTTTTGAGCTGAAGGTGGTGTATTAGGAATAGGGCTGTGCACAGCTTCCCCTTCCAATCTGATCTGGGGCCTGATCCACTCCTTTGGAGTGCAACAAAGCATGCAGCGCTTTCCAGTTGCAACATGAGAAGAGCTTCTCCCATCACGGAACTCAAGGCAGGATTACCTGAGGTTTCCAGAAAGTCTCCCAGCCAGGCAAAATATCCCACAAGCAGCTGCCCCCTCCCTGGTGATACTAATACAACAATTGTGTGTGTTAAACTAACGATCGACTGCCCTTTCACAATATCCAACATCAGCTGCCTCCGTCTGTCTAACAGTAGGGCTGGTCCTGCTTCTCCTATTCCTTGTTGTCGCCTCCTAGAAGGATATATCAGACTTTCAAATGAGGCCCTTTCAGGTGTTTTGCATGTATCAAGACTGCACCCAGGTCCCCTGGGAAGGAAGACACACACAATGGCTGTCCCCTGTACTTAAATACAGATTATCAATGCAGATCATATCTGCAGATTGGTGCAGAAAAGACATGAACACATGTGGAAAGTGACACAGAGCAGAAATGGGCTGCTTCACCCATCCCTAATTTATTTTGCCATCATGGATGCTGGCAGTTGTGCAGCACAAAAGGTTCTGGATAACACAATATGCAAAGGCTTCATTTCCTTGCAAACCAATATCCTTTGATTTTTACAGGAGTCCCTTTATATGCACTCCTGATCAAAATGGAAAAAGTGGTTGGCATTGGTCCTTTCTTTAAAAAAAAAACAAATATTGGTACATGGGCAGCCTGAAAACCATTCTTCTCTGCACTTCTGAGAAAGGTGAAGAGCTGAAGAAAGAATTACAGGCTGCTCAGTATAACAAGGGCAACTTGTCAGTCTGCTTCTCTCTTCTTTGCTAATGAAGACCTGATGCCTTAGATGTAGGGTATTTTCCCCATAGTATACACTCGAGGAGTGGTTCTTGCCGGATGCCCTGAAACAAAATACATAAAATGAATGTGAAGTGGATGTCGCCTGAATGTCTATTTATCTGGTTACTTATCCAGCTACCATGCACTCGATATTTGCACAATTCCCTACCATTATGGGCTATGACCTCCCACTGGCTATGACCTGCTAACAGCTTAGCAAGATGGTCCCTTGCATTTAAACCATCCTCTCGAAACCCCTGGGACACCCCCCCCCCCATCATCAACTTGGAAAGCAAGATTACGGTAATGGCAGGGATGCTCTTCCAAGTACAGTGGTACCTCAGGTTAAGTACTTAATTAGTTCTGGAGGTCCGTACTTAACCTGAAACTGTTCTTAACCTGAAGCACCACTTTAACTAATGGGGCCTCCTTCTGCTGCCGCGCCGCCAGAGCCCGATTTCTGTTCTCATCCTGAAGCAAAGTTCTTAACCTGAAGCACAATTTCTGGGTTAGCGGAGTCTGTAACCTGAAGCGTATGTAACCTGAAGCATATGTAACCCGAGGTACCACTGTAACACAAAAAGAGATTGGAACAAAAAAGAGGTTTGAATGCCAAAACCCATGCAACCAAAATAAATAAAATATTGTTGCATGTTGGGTGGAGGGGAGGCTGTATGCCTGAGTTCCTTCTAATTCCTGGAAGCAACAAGGATTCCATTGCTGGAATAGCCAGGCCTAAGTATGGGTAACTGACTAAGTATGGGTCATTAAAGTAACAAAGAAAGTGGCTCTGTGCCAGAAAAAAAGGGTGGTGCCCAAGTAGAAAGACAAAAGCCAGAGCTCTCTGTGTGAGCTAGAAGCTAGAAGCAACCAGCAGGCTGGGCAGCTGAGAGACAGAGCCATGCCTGATTTCTGCTGGAATCCAAGGCTGTGGCTATGGGAGAAGCTAGATCCACTTGGGGTGTTAACTCTGTGAGCCCCTCCATCGTTGGCTCAGGGTGTGTGTGTGTAGACTATTGGCATATTCCGTTCCACCTTAAGAACAGACGTGTGGAATTGTTGTATGTCACATGTCTGTTTACACTCCAGCACAGCTTGCTGGGAACTTCCGTTTGTGTATAGCTTTTGCTTTTGCCGCTTCTTGCTTTGGACACGAAAGGGATCAGATATGTTTCCTTTTGTCCTGCTGTATGCTGAATAAACTGCTTGTGAATACGCTCACACAACTTCTGCTGCCACTTCTGTTGCGTAATGTTTACTCTGCTGAGTAGCCTGCTCTAGCTTCTGAAGCATGAGTCGCTGATGCTGCACCAAGGACTGGAGATTGCCCGGCACACTGGCCGGTGGACTGGAGCCAGCTGGGGGCCTGCCAATTGCCCCCGTTTCCTTGGTCGCATGCCAACATAGACACCACAGTCTCTGCTGTCCCTCATTCAGAGGAAACCAAACCCCGGATATAAGCACATGAAATCCCTGGAATCTAGTCCAACCCCCTGCAATGCAGGAATCTCAGCTAAAGCATCCACAACAGATGGCCACCCAACCTCTGTTTAAAAACCTTCAAGGAAGGAGAGTCCAGCACCTCTCATGGGAGTCTGTTCCACTACTGAACAGCTCCTACTGTCAGAAATGTTTAGTTGGAATCTCCTTCCTTGCAACTTGAAGCCATTGATTCAAGTCCTACCGTCCAGAGCAGGATAAAACAAGCATGCTTCCTCCTCCATGTGACAGCCCTTGAGATATTTGAAGATGGCTTTCACATCTCCTCTCAGTCTCCTCTTTTCCAGGCTAAACAGCCTCAGCCCAGTATACCTGAAGGAGCGTCTTCATTCTGCCTGGATGCTGATGTCCAGCGCCGAGGGCCTTCTGGCGGTTCCCTCACTGCGAGAAGCAAAGCTACAGGGAATCAGGCAGAGGGCCTTCTCGGTAGTGGCACCCGCTACCCTGTGGAATGCCCTCCCATCAGATATCAAAGAGGTAAACAACTACCTGACATTTAGAAGACATCTGAAGGCAGCCCTGTCAGGGAAGTTTTTAATGTGTGACATTTTAATGTATTTTTGATCTTTGTTGGAAGCCACCCAGAGTGGCTGGGGTACAAATAATAAATTATTATTAATAATAATAAACATACCCAGCTCCTTCAAGCACTCCTCATAAGGCTTGGTTTCCAGACCCTTGATCCTCTTGGTTGCCTTCCTCTGCTTGTCAATATCCCTCTTAAACTGTGGTGCTAAGAATTGGACACAATATTCCGTGTGTGGTCTGACTAAGGCAGAATAGAGTGGTACTATCACCTCCCTTGACCAGGACATTATACTTCTGTTGATGCAGCCTAGAATGGCATTAGCTTTCTTTTTCTTTTTCTTTTTTTGCTGCCTCATCACACTGTTGACTCATGTTAAGCATGTGGCCACCAAGACCCCTAGATCCTTTTCACATGTACTGGAAGTAAGTCAGGTGTCCCCCATCCTATATTTGTGCATCTCGTTCTTCCTGCCTAAGTGCAGAACCTTACCATTCTCCCTATCGTTACATTTGTCCCTGTTGTTTCTCTCTCCTACAATTCTTACCCATATACTCTCAATCTGCTTTTCATGCTGCAGGACGTGGATTTCTTCACAAGTGTACACATCTATAATGCTGCTACTCCACCCTTCCACTCGGAGATTGGGGTGGCGTGCAACAATTAGCCACCATGAAGATAGTTTCTATTGTCTGCAATGGGGGAGGTATTTGTTAAGGTCAGTCTCCAGGTCTCACCGCAACACGTGCCCTCTTTTATGGAGGACACGATTTGCAATTGTTCCCTTCTTATGGGAACACTTCCTATCACCCCCTTGCATTTATCACCAGTGGAGGAAGAGCTGTTGCACTTGAGTCCTGTTTGTGGGGCTTCCCAGAGACATCTGGTTGGCCACTGCTTTGATTTCATTTCAGCTTGCATCTTGTTTCAGAAAGTGTGGATTAGGTAGAGATTGACCTTTACAGCCAAATGACATCAAATTTCTCCCTGCTTCCTGCTCTTCACTCGCAGAGAACTGAAGGCAGCTTAAAATCCATCACAGTGGTATAAGAGAGAATAAGTGACCAGTTGCTCCCATTTTGCCTCCCTCGCTTCTACAGATTCACACGTATATTTCTAATAACCCTGATGCACACGCTTGCTCCCCCGTTTTTTTGAACGCAGGTGAGACGGGCGACTGCCGTACTATCTCCGAAGGGAGGGCATCAGCAAGCACGACACATGCCTTTGCTTAAAAATCTAGCAACAGGATTCCCTTTAAGACGTTGCATGTCTAGTCTGGAGAAACAAGGAAGCCTCGCTGCCTTCACAGAGCCCTGTTCAGATTAGGTCAAGCCTCTTCAGACAAAGTAATTTTGTTGGTGCTTTAAAATGATGGCAAGTAATCTCCGCCGAAGCCGAGTCCGGCTGCATAGGCTATTAAAGATATCTATATGCCATAGGCGAAGGGGAAGATAAGAAGGCCGTCGCATAACAAGAAACAATAACTCTGCACACTTTGTTTACAGTTTACCCCATAGACTGCAGATTAACACGAATCTCGGAGCATCTTTATTACGGCACTGCACTGGAGAGTTGAGGAGGGGGCTGCCAAGAGAGGATGGAATTGCTAAGTAGGCTGGGACCATCTGTCCTCTCGGGGAGGCGAAAATGTGCATGATTGAGTGACACCTGCTTGTCAAGTGCGGCCTGCTGGGAAATTTGTTCTTGGATCACTGAGCTCGGAGTTACATTACCTGCATTAGAATCAGACAAACAATCTCATAAGGGTTTTGCTGCTATATGGAGGGTGGGGCAGCAGTGGGGTCGGAGGCGCTCGCTGGCTTCCAAGCGCATCGCATGTGTTTTATTATTTTTTTATTTGAACTGATTTCCAAATGTGCACTCCCACCTCGCAAGTCAAACAGCCCTACTGGTGGACCACAACAACAGGCTGCAGCCTCTTTTACTGCAACACATACACACCAAATTTTATTTGGTGGACTTCTTTGTTTTCAAGCCTGCAAGCCACCTTGAGAACTTTTTTTTGTGATAGGGCAGCTTGTAAATCTTATATAAGTTGGCAGCCATCACGAGAAGCAAGTTCCATAGTTCTGCTATGCCCTGCGTGAAGAAGCATTTTCTGTAATCCTGAAACCTCCTACATTCAGCGCCGTTGGATGTCTGTGAGTTCTAATGTTAGGGAGAAGAACTTCCCCCTATCCGCCTTCCCATGCCAGGCATAATTTCATAAACTTCCATCACATACTCTATGGAATTTCCCATCTCGAGATGTTTTGGTGATCATCAGCCTGGATAGCTTTAAGGTGGGGCCAGACAAATTCATGGAGGGTGAGGCTGTCAGTGACTGCTAGACGCAATGGCCATGTTCTAACTCCCCAGCTGGAAGCAGGATGACTCTGAATGCCAGTTGCTGGGATTCCCAAGTGGGAATGTGCTCTTGCACTTTGGGCTTCCCATAGGCAATCTGGTAGGCCACTATGAGATAAAGATGCTGGGCTGCAACTCCTAGTGGTGCAGCAATAAAACTGCTAGCATCTTTGCAAAGTTAAGGAGGATCCGCTATGGTTCCAAACTGGATGGGGGACCGCATGTTGAGATTCCTGCATTGCAGGGGGTTGGACTAGAGGACCCTCAGGGTCACTTCCAACTCTACAACTCTATTATTCTACGTCACTTTACTCACCTTTTCTCTAAAGCAGCCTTTCTCAACCTGTGGGTCCCCAGATGTTGTTGAACTACAACTCCCATCACCCCTAGCTAGCAAGGCCAGAGCTCAGGGATGATGGGAGTTGTAGTCCAACAACATCTGGGGACCCACAGGTTTAGAAAGGCTGCTCTAAAGTCTCAAATGCTGCGACCTTTCCTCACGGGGAAATTGCTCCATTCCCTTGATCATTCTGGTTGCTCCTTCTCTGAATCTTTTCCTGCTCCATAATGTCCTTTATGAGATGAGGCAATCAGAACTTTACACAGTATTTCAAATGCAGTAAAATTATTCCATTGTAGATCTGATGTATCCTCCTTTGGGAGGAAAGGAACTTACCGCTAAAAACATCCCTATCATACTTATGGCTGAGCTGAAACATGGAGGGGCATTTCATGGGAGTGATACACTTTAGGGTGTGACTGTGATCTGGGATGGAAATGTTCCTCCATTCAGAGTCAACGTGGAAAGCATTGCCCTCACATAGATTTGGCTTTGAGATGTCACCTTGCAGCTAAAGCTATATGAGGCTGCCACTTGCAAGCATTTAACTCAGCTCTACATTAAACACATGGTGGAGGCACCTGAAGAATAATGAGAAAGGTGGTATATTTGGAATAAACTCCTCCTTTGGATATCCAGGGTCCAGACCACAGAAAGCTTTAATTGCAATAACTGAAGATGCATAAATTCATTCAGGCCTCATCTGCACTACGATGCCATGGCTTCCCCAAAAAAAGCCTGGGAACTGTAGTTTGTTAGGACTGCTAAGACCCCTATTCCCCTCACAGAGCTACCATTTCCGGGGGGGTTAACAATCAATCCTCTTCCCAGGGAAATTGGAAACTATAGATCTGTGAGGAAACTAGGGGTTTCCTAACAACTCTTAGCAGTCCTAACAAACTACAGTTCCCAAGCTTCTTTGGGGGGGGAGCCATGACTGTTTAAAGTGGTATGATGTTGCTTTAAGTGTATAGTTTTGCAGAAGGGTCCTTGGTTAACACAAAGAAAGTGACTCTCTAGGTTAAGACAGAAAAAGCCAGCATGTCTGTGTGTCGTAAAAGGGCGCAATAAACATCAGCCCACTGTGGAGAGCATTGATGTGGTTGACTGGCGATTGCCTTGAGTTGGATAATTGAAAACATACCCCCTCCGAAGAGACATGATTTTGATTGCACCTTTCCCTGACACATGGAATTGATCCCATGTGAATTCTCCACATGTTTATGCAACGGGAGTAAAAGGGTCTGTATGTATAAAGGTTGACGCACCAATTTGGGAGGGGGGGGGAAACTACCTCGAATGAGTTTTATATGTGATGTGAAAACAAGCTGACAGAAAGAAACTGCTTGTCTTTCAATACCACCAGCCAAGCTCAGCCAAAACAGAACACTGGCCACGATCCAAAAGGTCGGCTGTGTGTAGCATTTTGAGCTGAGCCAAAATTCCTCAGAATTCGGTTTTCTGAGGAAATTTCCGGCAGTTTCCTTTCACATCCACTCCAACCTCTCCTGACTAGAAAATGGCCACTGTGGACATTCCTCCCCCTTCCTCTGAATATTCACAAACATCATCATCATCATTATTATTATTATTATTATTATTATTATTATTATTATTATTATTATTGCGGTAGCTACCCCTTACATAATGCCCCAGGTCCAGCACATCCTGGAAGATGTGAAATCATGTTCCTGCTGCCAGAATCTCTGTCTCCAGGCTTATCCACACTTAACTTTTGCCCTGCTTTTTTCAGGTACAGGTCCATGCTATAAAGTACCAGGTCCGAGGGCTCTCCCCCCCCCTTTGGAGCTTTCCCCTGAAGGAGCGTCTCCACCCCTATCGTTCAGCGGACACTGAGGTCCAGCTCCAAGGTCCTTCTGCTGGTTCCCTCACTGTGAGAAGTGAAGCTACAGGGAACCAGGCAGAGGGCCTTCTTGGTAGTGGCACCCACCCTGTGGAACACCCTCCCATCAGATGTCAAAGAAATAATCATCTGACTTTTAGGAGACATCTGAAGGCAACCCTGTTTAGGGAAGTTCTTAACGTTTGATGTTTTATCATGTTTTTAATATTATGTTTGGAGCCGCCCAGAGTGGGCGGGGTATAAATAAATTATTGTGATGGTGATGATGATGAAAAAACACTCTTTTGCATTCAATAGGAGAGAGAGAATATGGTGCTCAGACACAGAGCTTTTAAAGTGTGGACCATGCCAGGAAAGAGTAGAGGCAATGTAAGTGTGGATAAGCCCTTCTAGCAAGCAACAGTGACCCACTTGCCAGGAAGCTAGAATAGTCCCTCCACCGAATCTGGCAAGCGTCTTCTGAGGGTGGATAAGTATGAAAAGGAAGAAGTGGTGCTTTGGCTAGTGCTAGTGGTGAATTGCAAGGAACTGTTGAGAATTCCTCTTCCCCACAGAGAACTTGAGGGAAATGGCTTCCCACCATCACATATATGCCAACGAATAAGGTAGAAAATTTTGAGAAGCCATTGATGCTCAATGTCCAAGCAGGAGATTTCTTGCCCTAGCATCGATTGAGTATAGTGTAGTCATCGGGAACCAATTCTTCCTTTATATGGCGAGCAAACTCAAGCCAGTGTGGTGTAGTGGTTAAGAGCGGTAGACTCGTAATCTGGTGAACCGGGTTCGCTTCCCTGCTCCTCCACATGCAGCTGCTGGGTGACCTTGGGCCAGTCACACTTCTTTGAAGTCTCTTAGCCCCACTCACCTCACAGAGTGTTTGTTGTGGGGGAGGAAGGGAAAGGAGAATGTTAGCCGCTTTGAGACTCCTTCAGGTAGTGATAAAGCGGGATATCAAATCCAAACTTTTCTTCTTTTCCACCAGTTGTTTACTTGACAGGGAGCCACGGCCAATCCTGGTTCCCTGATGTCAGTGGCTACTTAGCTTGATGATGATGTTCTGCCTCCACTGTCTCACCAGTTGCTGAAGAGAATGAGTGGGTAGCTTGCTGTCGCCCTCAGGTCCTCCTCTCGGGCTTCCCACAAGCTTCTGGCTGGCTACAGTGAGAACAAGATGCTGGACCAGCTAGGCCATAGACCTAATCCTGCAGCTTCTTCCCAGGTTCCTACAATGTAGCTTAGAATTTGAGAGCAACTGGCTCAAGGTCACCCAGGGAAGCTTTGAGGCTGAAAGGGCATTTGAACTCAAGTCGGAGAGCAGCGCTTGATGCACTACAGTGCATTTAACTTATCACTAACAATGGCGTTAAATTGGCAAACGTCCATTAAATCCACTAGATATATGCCTGATTTATATTTTTGTTGAAGCCTTTGTTTACACTGGCATGCTTTGCTTACTAATACAATATTAACAGCTGTCTCATTGTTGTATGCTCATATTCTCGTTTTGCCTTTGCTTTTTAATGAGCCGGCTATCACAAAGACCACACACACACACACACACACACACACACACACACAGGCTTCTATTTAAGCAGTTGCATCTTCGCCTACAAAAACCCACAAGGAAGCTAGCTCTCTGCTAAGCCAGTGGCAACATCCTTTCAGTGCCTTGGGACTGCAGCCTTGCCCCTTCTACTTTTGCAGTCGCGAGTCTGAAAGTACCTTGGGCAAGGGAGTGGGGTGGGGGTTGAGACTGGGATGGCAGTGGGATCTGGTGGAGAAAAAAGAGAGCTCTGAAATTTGTGCCTGCATAAATTCATGATTAAAGGCTTCTGTGCGAAAGAGAAGAGGAAGGGGAGGTTTTCCCTGCTGGTTTCTTCTCTCTTTCCAGGCAACTATTGTCAGGGTGGGGAGGGGAGAAGAGATGGGAGGCTTTGCTTTGTGGGGGGAACATAATGATAACCGCGCTCTTGTTTGACAAGTACAGGGTGGTTTTTCTGAGGAGAGCTGAGGGAATGTACAATGCTGAGGAGGGGGAGATGAGATGGGATGAATAATTCAGGCCCTTTGTAGCCTCTCACACACAATACGCTGTGGCATCAACCTGGAATGCATATGAGGGCGGCTCAGGACAGTCTATTTCTCGTGCCCCTCCTGCAAGGCCACATTCCCGGCGTACCTTCAAAACGCTGCGATACCAATTTAAGCAGTCATGGCTCCCCCGAGAATCCCGGGAGTTGTAGTTTGTTAAAGGTGCTGAGAGTTGTTAGGAGACCTTTGTTCCCCTTGCAGAGCAATGTTTTGCAGAGTGGAATAACCATCAACACATCCCGCAAGTGTTCTGGAAAAACTGGGACATCCCGTTTTTCCACCAAAGAGCACAACGGCCATTGCAGGCATGTGATCTCATGTGATTCTTTGCCCTGAAAAAAAGGGTTTTTGGGGGAGGCAATATCTTGCATGGCACCCCTAAATGTTCATTTTTGGGCACCATGGGAGCACGGCCCTAAAAAAAGCAAGACTTTTGGGCTCCGCGATCTCACACAGGTAGCATGACTTACAAGAAAAAGGAGGAGGAGGAGGAGGAGGAGGAGGAGGAGGAGGAGGAGGAGGAGGAGAGTTTGGATTTGATATCCCGCTTTATCACTACCCGGAGGAGTCTCAAAGCGGCTAACATTCTCCTTTCCCTTCCTCCCCCACAACAAACACTCTGTGAGGTGAGTGGGGCTGAGAGACTTCAGAGAAGTGTGACTAGCCCAAGGTCACCCAGCAGCTGCATGTGGAGGAACAGAGACGCGAACCCGGTTCCCCAGATTATGAGACTACTGCTCTTAACCACTACACCACACTGGCTCTCCCACACCACACTGGGCTCAAGGGGCCATGTACACGAAGACACAGGAGAGAGACAAAGGATATGGAAAAGCTGGTGACAGGGCAGTCAGTAATGTATGGATTAAAGCGGGAGGTGGGCAGATAGATGTAAGAGCATGATCTCAGCTCCGAGTCCTTCTCTGGTTTATAGCATATAGACAACGAAAAATGTGATTTGCTTATAATGGCTGGGACCTCTAGTAATTAAGTGTTGGACGATAGAACGGAGCCAAGAGAAATGAAGGATGGCCTTTGGCAGAGAACATTTGCATCACCCTGCTGAGTGCATGTTTCAAATACGGCCAAGATGGTCACCTGGATGGCATAAATTTTGCATCCCCCCCCCCAAAGGCCTCTAAATGTCTCACAGCGTCCCTGTGTCTCCCCTTGCCCCCCCCATAAAAGATTGAATTCACAACTTGATTTCCACAGAATTACAAAGAGATAGCATTAGCACGGCCTGAAACTTCCTGCATTTTTCATTGTGAGGGATCAAATCATTTATTACTTCAAAACAGACTTAAAAGTGGGGAGGAAAGAACATAAATAATAGGGGTGGCCATCGCCCTGAATAAGCAAGGCAGAATAGGATGACCTGGGTCTGGATTTTGCTCTTAACAAGGTGTTTTCAGGTGGATTGGGGAGTTCAAAGCCAAACTGACAGACTTAGGAAATGGCCGGAACTCAAGAGAGAAGGAGAGGAAGAGGACAGAGCAGGGTGTGAAGAGGGAACTTTCATGTTGACGGACAGGTCTAGTGAACTATTTTCCTAGTGTACCCCAATCACAGTGATTTGTAGGACACATGTTGAAGTAAACAGTTGTTCTTCACATGGGTCTCACTCCAATTTTTGCTTGTGAGAACAGGACATAAGCAGCAGAGTTAAGACTATTGGGGTGATATGCTTCTTTCCCAGTCATTTTTTTCCCCTTACCAAATTTTTTTTAAAAAATCACAGTGCACTCCTTTTTCTTCTTCACAGAGACTACTTCCAGGAAGAGGTGGACAGCAAAAATGAACGGTGACTTTTCCAGTTTCTTGTGACAAAGATCAGTGCTTTTTTGGGAGGGGGCAGAGAACGCATACCCCTAAACATTTTGTGAATCTAAGTTTGGCCTCATTGAGGGGCAGTAGTTCAATATGACGAGGAAAATGAGAGTACCCCAAAACACTTTTTTAAAAGGGGGAGAGCACTGACAAAGATGAAATCACCAAGTATGAGATCACCTGGATCCATTTGTCCGGGTTTTGGCAGGCTTCTCATCCAGGGGTACCTACCTCGTGTCTCTCAACTACTCATGTTTTAAAATTAATCTCCACCCCACTCCCTCCCCCCCCCAAAAAAACACCTAGGAAAGGTGACACAATTTCTGTTTTCCCATCCCCAAATAGTAAAGTCCATCCTTGTGGAAGAACGACGGCACTTAGTTTCTTGAACTCTGACAGGATTTATCCTCTCAGCTAGAGTGACTAGGCCTGCAACATGCATTCGATTCTGATAGGAGGAAAAAACTATAAAGGTTGATCTGCCTGAAATTTGGAGGGACAATGTTGCCTGCAAATTTCATCCACTTCTGTGAAAAGCATGGCAAGAAACCTCAGGCCAGGGGGAAGCTGAATGTGGCCCTCTAAGACTTTCTATGTGGCCCTTAGCACCCTCCTTAGGCCACACCCCTCATCATGCCCCAAAACCAAGTGTTTTTGCTTGACTGAAATGTGTCCTTAAACTATGACCATGCCTCTTGCTTGGTGGATGGAGGGTAGAGGGGGGTTGTATAAACTAGATCATTACCGTCAATGTCCAGCCCACCTTTGCCTCTTTCCCCACCCCACAATGTCATGTGATCCTCAGAAGCCTACTCCTTAGTACATGTGGCCCTTGGGTAATAAAGGTCCCTCACCCTCGAGCTAAAGGAACCTGTAGCTGCTGACTGATGCAATTTGAGAGCAAATAAAAACCCAGGGAAGCTTGTGCCCCCTAAAGAGGGTTATAATTTGGCTCTTAGGCCCCTGGTTTGCCAGTAACTGCAAACAAGCAGGTTCTGATCATTGCGTTGCCTTTCCATTTTGGCTGAGGATAAGCTCTGGGAGATTCAAACAATTCTGTACTTTTTCCATCAACTTAGCAGGATACACTAAGCACACACACACCAAGTTTCTCTCGGTACCTTCGCCACCATGGTGACTGAAGCCCTTGTCGGTTTCAACCACCCTACTATCTGTCACTGTAACGTCACCATAGATATTATGGCGCCAGCTTATCTGTTGCCATTACAGTCCAGGGATTTATGTACAGTGAAGTCTATTTATAAAGCTCCTCGTATGAGTGCCCGATGCTTTCCAATAAATTTAGCTTTCCCCCTTACTCCTCCACCAAACCCTGCCTTTCCTTTCGCTGATATGTCACATCCCAAGAAGAGAGTGATTCTAGTCAGGACGGACTGAGCAGACTTATGCTGTCCCCTTGCAGAATCACAGGAGCACAATCATAGGTCCGCTCCACCCTGTTTTGTGCTGGGTTTTTAAATGTGCAAAATCCACATTTAAATAATATGCATTTTGCATGCTTTGCCTCCACGGTCGGAGGAAGGTTGCCTCTGAATACCACTGCAGCTCAGTGGTAGAACACCTTCTTTACATGCAGAAGAACACCTAGAATCAATCAGCAATATCATCAGGCAGAGCTGAGAGAGACTCCCATCTGGAACACTAGAGAGATGCCGCCAACCAGTGTAGACAGTACTGAACTAGATGGGCCAGTGGTCCAATTTGGTATATAAGGCAACCGAGCTGTCTGTGTCCCAGTTGCTGGGAATCCCAGGTAGGGAGAAGGCTGCTGTGTCCAGGTCTTGCTTGTGGTTTCCCATGAGCGTCTGGTTGGCCACAGCAAGAACAGATAGTTGGACTAGGTGGGCCTTGGGCCTTATCCAACAGGACTCTTCTTTTGTTCTTAATGGCTGGTAAATAACAACAGGGAAAGGCAATTGGGATCTGTCAGGTTGGCCGGGGTCTAGGACGACCCCCAGGCATACGACAGGAACGATTCCAGCTTGTCTCTCCCATCAGCGTGCACCATGCAGCTCTAGGGAGTTCCGCATCACCTTCCCCGACGATTTATAATGACTCATGATATTCAGAGTCCAGCAGAGATAAACGCAGTCAGAGCTAGGCTGAGGTTGTAAGCACTAAAGTTACTTTATTGAGCATGAAGGTAAAGGGACCCCTGACCATTAGGTTCAGTCGTGACTGACTCTGGGGTTGCGGCGCTCATCTCGCTTTATTGGCCGAGGGAGCCGGCATACAGCATGACTAAGCCGCTTCTGGCGAACCAGAGCAGCGAATGGAAACGCCGTTTACCTTCCCGCCAGAGCGGTACCTATTTATCTACTTGAACTTCGATGTACTTTCGAACTGCTAGGTGGGCAGGAGCTGGGACCGAGCAACGGGAGCTCACTCCATCGCGGGGATTCAAACCGCCGACCTTCTGTTCGGCAAGTCCTAGGCCCTGTGGTTTAACCCTCAGTGCCACCTGCATCCCTTTATTAAGCATAAGGCAGAACAAAAGAAAACATGTCTCCTCTCTGTGGTCTTCCTCGGAGAGAAGTCAGAAGTGAAAGCAAAAACAAGCGGAAACAAAGTACAGTAAACGTCCGCTCCCGTGATTCCAACAGTCAGTACTAGAATGCATAACACAGACATGTGATGAACCAATCCTACATATCTGCACAGTGAGAGGAATAGAAATCCAACAGGATCATGTCGTGCTGGTGGGTTTCCCATCAGGGCATCTGGTTGGCCACTGTGGAAAACAGAAAGTAGGGAAATAGGATTCTGGCCTTAGGCCAGATCTAGATGAGCTCTTCTTATGTTCTTACACAATTTTCACATAAAATGTGCATAATTGGATGCAATTTCCCATAAATGCGCTCTATGTGGAGCTACCTTTGAAGGTGACCTGGAAACTACAACTAATCCAGAATGTGACAGCTAGACTGGTGACTGGGAGGGGCCACTGGGACAACATAATACCAGTCCTGAAATAGCTACAATGGCTCCCAGTACATTTCTGAGCACAATTCAAAGTGTTGGTGCTGACCTTTAAAGCCCTAAACGGCCTCGGCCCAGTATACCTGAAGGAGCGTCTCCACCCCCATTGTTCAGCCCAGACACTGAGGTTCAGTGCCAAGAGCCTTCTGGCAGTTCCCTCACTGCGAGAAGTGAACTTACAGGGAACCAGGCAGAGGGCCTTCTCTGTGGTGGTGCCTGCCCTTTGGAACGCCCTCCCACCAGATGTCAAGGAAATAAATAACTATCTGACTTTTAGAAGACATCTGAAGGCAGCCCTGTTTAGGGAAGTTTTTAATGATTGATGTTTTATCATGTTTTTAATATTCTGCTTGTAACTGCCCAGAGTGGCTGGGGAAACCCAGCCAGATGGGTGGGGTATAAATAAATTGTTGTTGTTGTTGTTGTTGTTGTTGTTGTTGTTGTTGTTGTTGTTGTTGTCATTTACTGAGGAAAGTCTGAGGGGTTTGTATAATCCCCGTACTGTATATATGAAAAATGTTTGTAGTGTATGGAAATAATGTTAATATAAAAAACTGAATATATATATATATATATATTAATGGAGGAGAGAAAAGAAGCCCTTATGCAAAGCAGATGTGAGTCTCGTTCTTTTCTTGTGTGAAAAGAAAAGGCTCCAAGACTATTTCATCAAGAACTACAAGGAAACGTCTGTGGCGGAACAGACAATGCAGATGAGGAAACTGGATGAGGGAACTGTCCATGACAGAACACACAAGGAGGATCTCTTTCCCCCCACCCCACCCCCTAAAACTATTAGCTTCTGATCTGCTGGAAAGAAAAAAGAAAAAGACATCTGTACTGTTACTATCATTCTTTGATTGCAAGTGATCAGTATAATGGTAAAGGTTCCAAAAGGGACTGAGATTGAAAAGTACAAGCTTCCCCCATCTGAGTCTAAGATGTTGTGTGTTTCCAAGTCTCCCCATTTCCCCAAAGCACAAATGAAGAAAGGAGTCATCTGGGATCTGGGCTTGACAGAAAACAGGATTGCTTCAGACACCGAACATTTGTTACCCTTCGCCGTCTCCTTTTCTCTTCAGATCTACTTTGTGCATCAAACTTGTTGTCTCTAGCAACTCCCCTTATGGGGGCAATCTGGCTGCTAACTAGCGCAGAGAGGCTTAAAGTGTGGGAAGGAGATCTCTTTTTAAGAACATATGAAGAGCCCTGTTGGATCAGGCCAATGCCCATCTAGTCCAGCATCCTGGTCTCACAGGTGCCTCTGCAGAACCCATAAGATGGACCTGGGCACAACAGCACTCCCCTCTCCTGTGTTTTCCAGCAATTTGCACTCAGAACATCGTTGTCTCTATCCGTGGCACTGTGTTCTTTGGAATTCAGTACCGTAGGATGCTAACTGATGGCTTCTTTAAAAATATATATAAAGGTAAAGGTAAAGGGACCCCTGACCATTAGGTCCAGTGGTGGCCGACTCTGGGGTTGGGGCGCTCATCTCTCTTTATTGGCCAAGGGAGCCTGCGTACAGCTTCCGGGTCATGTGGCCAGCATGACTAAGCCGCTTTGGTGAACCAGAGCAGTACAGGGAAACGCCGTTTACCTTACCGCTGGAGTGGTACCTATTTATCTACTTGCGCTTTGACGTGCTTTCGAACTGCTAGGTTGGCAGGAGCAGGGACTGAGCAACGGGAGCTCACCCCGTCACGGGGATTCGAACCGCCGACCTTCTGATCGACAAGTCCTAGGCTCTGTGGTTTAACCCACCCGCATCCTTATATTATTTTAATATAATAGATTATATTAAAAGTTGGGGAGAATAAAAAGATGAATGTCAAATATCTTTTTATTAAAACTAAAAAGTTAATCTAAATAAAAACACAGACCAGAATAAAAAGAAAGAAAGAAAAAATGAAGGGAAAAGAGAAAAAAGTATAGAAAGGGGAGGGGAAAGGGGGGGAAGAGAGAAATTCTGATTCTTCATCTGTCAGCTATATATAGAAAATTATTCAACACATCCACTCCAAGATAACAACCAGCAACTCTGCTTTCTATAAAACAACAGCATTTTCAATCCCTAAACCCAGATATCGTAAGTTCATTTTCTTTTTCATGCGAAAAGTCTATAAGAATTTTCCAACCTTTAGTAAATGTTGGCAATGATTTTCCTATGATGAAACACGTCAACCTCACCAACTCAGCTAAGTCCAATAATTTTAACAATGATTCTTCCATAGTTGGTCATGATGAAGCTTTCGACAAATTGAGATTAGAGGTGCAATTATACCAGAAACAGAAGTATCGCCCCATAGGAGGTACGATACAAAATGCAAGAGTGTTCATAGACTCTGCGTGTGTGCCCAGCTGAGCCAAAGAAGGATGCCAATAAACACCTCAAATCAGATCAACGTCCTATAAAGTCAGACTATTGTGTCTTTCTGTACAGAGTAGCTGCATGTTTTCATCTCTGTCTGAAAGCTAACAGTTTCAGAAATAAGTCTATTCCATCCACTGCAGTCACCTCCTGGCCTCTTCCTGGGCGCACTTGTTTAAGGTGTGTGTTTAAGGTGTAAAGAAATGCGCTAATAATATTGTTTTAAACGAAAGATCGCCAGGGGAGCTGAGGGAAGTAAAAAAAAAAGGAATGAATAAGTGTTAAAATATGAATTGACTGTATAAAAAATGGTTAGTTTATTTTTTTGTGTGGAAAATGAATAAAAAAAAATATTTTTTTAAAAAAAGATTGTGTAACTCAGAGCAGAAGCCACGATGGTTCCTTCTTTTCTTTCCCATCTCGCTTTCTACTGCAGAAAAATAAATTCTTTAATAATTCATTTTGGCTTTATTTTATTTTTAATGCGCTCCTGAAAAGCAAACTATTTTCTTAACCTACAAAAACACAAATCAATGCCTTTTGTTGCTGGGCCTCTCGCCCTGGCATTGGCGCCTCTCCTCAACAGCTGCAGGGTTTCGCCGCTCTGCTCCTCGGTTTGGCCTTTTCAAATTGCGATCTTTCGCTCGCCCCAGCTCCCCTGCTTCTTTGGTCTTCAGACAAGAGGCAGCAGGGCTTTTTCTCCAGCCCACCAAGGCTCACAGAGCTCCAGCCGCTCCCTTTTATGTCCTTCTCCTTTCAAGCGGTTTTTCCACCCCACTGCTGCCATGGCCACCTCAGCCCAAGAGCACACGATTATTTCATTATTAAACTTTGTTTCCTTGTATTGGCGAGGCCGCTAAGAAGGTGGAGGACCAGAAAGGCGACCATAAATAATAAAGGGTGATGCCAGCCTTGCCCGCCAAGTTGATGAGAAGACTGTGAGGCCAACGGCAAACATGGACGGCCTTCAAACTGCCCGGCATGAAAGGGGCCTAGCATGGGCAGCCACAGCATCCGACAAAGATGTTTGATCATCTCACAATTCCGTTCTCCTCAGAGCTAATAAAGAGCCCTCACTGTGGCTTGTTCTGTCCCCTTCTCCACAGCTCGGGGCTCCAGAAAGTCGAGAGAGCATTTGGAAAGTCGTGCGTTGACTTGCTTCTCAAAACCAAGCTTGCTGTGTGCTTCTTTAATTGGGATGGGGGTGAGGAAACGCCCTCAGAGCTGCCATCTTCTCACTGCCTGGCCAAGTTCAAACACTTCAGGTGATGTGGAACTGAGGGGAGCGGGGAGGAAGAACAGGCCTCTTTTGATTTCCAGCCCCTCCTGAATGGGTAATATCTGCCTTTCCTGCTTTATGGTTCTCCTTCCTCGCTGACAGACTAGAAAAAGGCTTGCGGCTTTTTATCGCCACAGAAGGTCCTTTTTGATCCGAATCTGTGGATTTCTTCAGTATGTGAAAACTGGCGGGCTCATGCTGCTTGCTGCTGAGATACCTTAGTCAGCTTGGAAAAGATAAAGTAAGCATTTTCTACGCGAAAGGGATGCACAGTGTTTGGGCTACCTTTAAAAAAAGGTAAAGGACCCCTGACAGTTAAGTCCAGTTGCAGATGACTCTGGGGTTGTGGCGCTCATCTTGCTTTACAGGCCCCGGCATTTGTCTGCAGACAGTTTTGTGGCCAGTATGACTAAGCCACTTCTGGTGCAATGGAACACCCAAACCAGAGCAGCACACAGAAATGCCGTTTACCTTCCCGCCGGAGCGGTACCTATAGATCTACTTGCACTTTTTGGTGTGCTTTCAAACTGTTAGGTTGGCAGGAGTTGGGGTACCTTAACATGGCATAAATTGGGGCACATATCAAGCTGGCACAGGTCAGTCACGTGTGGGAAATTTAGTGCCAGGGAAGAGTTTCAGACCCACAATTTACTTCAACTCCTACGAAGGAAGCAGACAATTGATTGCAATGCATGAGGGAAGGGAAAGGTTTTTCAGATCAGGGTTCATATTCACACCTGGGCAACATTCCAGAGGTCATGTGAATGCAGTCATGTGACTGCAGTGCTGGCTGGTAGGGCAGAAGGCAAGGAGCCCAAAGTAGGAGGCGCCAGAGCCAATGACATTTTAGTTTCCCCCCACCCTTCTCTCTCGCTGAATTCTACAAGGAGACTAAAGAGGAGGAAGGTGACAAGAAGCATTCACCCCTCGACCAGTTGCAAGTGAGAAAACCTGCAGGTGGGGGCAGACTGGGGTTGGTGGACCAGCCACCACTGGTCAGACGCAAAAGTGAGTGAGGCAACGAATGTAAATCTTACCTTTGTATAATATGCTAGTTTTTCCCCAAGCGCTTCCTTTCCTACATCCAGGCAGCAAGAGACCTTATCAGAATATTTTGTTCAAGTTGGCACCTATGATAGAAGGAGAAAATAGCCATCAATAGGCAATGATAGCCCTATCCTCCTTGACTGCAAGACTCCACTCTCCCCTGGTCTTCTAGGCCCAGTGTGCTACTTCTACTGGGTGGAGCTGTGGTCTAAACCACTAAGCCCTTGGGACTTGCTGATTGGAAGTTCAGCGGTTCGAATCCCCGTGACAGGGTGAGCGCCCATTGCTCTGTCCCAGCTCCTGCCAACCTAGCAGTTCGAAAGCACACCAGTGCAAGTAGATAAATAGGTACCGCTGTGGTGGGAAGGTAGACAGCATTTCTGTGCGCACTGGCACTCATCACGGTGTTCCGTTGCGCCAGAAGCGGTTTAGTCATGCTGGCCACATCATCATCATTTATTATTTATACCCCGCCCATCTGGCTGAGTTTCCCCAGCCACTCTGAGGGGCTCCCAACAGAATTATAAGCACAATAGAACATCAAACATTAAAAACTTCCCTAAACAGGGCTGCCTTCAGATGTCTTCTAAACCAGAAAGCTGTCTGTGGACAAACGCCGTCTCTCTCGGCCTGAAGCGAGATGAGCGCTGCAACCCCATAGTCGCCTTTGATTGGATGTAACCATCCAGGGCTCCTTTACCTTTACCTTTCACCTCTACCAGGTAGATAGGAAAAAGGTGAGGGAGCATTTGAACCGGGGAACTGAGCATCTCATTAGGAGAATCAATGGGTGTGAAATGAAAAGTTGAGGAGGAGGAAAGAAATCTCTCCAAAATGCTCAGAAGGGGGTTGCTACTTGCCTTATTTAACCATACAAGGTGGCCGAGGATTTTCCATTTTTTCCATGCTTCTAAAACATTTTTTTAAGCTCCACACTGCTCACAGTGGTACAAAGTGTTCTCCACTGCTTGGCACTGGATGGAATGGCTACACTGCCTTGTGCGTGCCATGACATCATGCCACATTGCATCAGCCCCAAGGCCTTCAGCAGGAAGGAGCACAAGGCTCTCTCCACGACTGCCTGCCTCCACTTCACTTCCTGGTGTAACCCAGCAAGTGGCAACCAGCTCTGGAAAAGATAGAAGAGTACGTGTACAAGAAAGCACAGAGCAAACCATCCCATTTTCAAGGGAGGGGAGAACATTTGCGGTCAACTGAGAGGGGGATTTCAGTCTGGCATTAGCATGTACCCTGCAGTGAGGGACCCACCCCAGGAAATATCTAAATGTTCCATATGTCCGGAAGTTGGGTTGCCATACGTTCGGAATTTCTTGGACATTGCTGGGATTTGGCCTTCGGAAACAGTGTCTGGGCAGAAAGATGGAAGTGTAGATTTTTGCAAATTTCCATTAAAAAATAGCTCAAATACTGCTCTCTCCTTTTATTTTAAGATCTTTTTTTTTTTAATTAAAGATTTTATTGATTTACAAAAGTGTGTGCAATGTCTCTCTCGTATTTTTTCCCCCATGTAACATCTTTACAAATCAGTTTCATTTGTTGAGACATTAGGAAGAAAAGGGGGGGAGAGTTGGAGGGGGGAAGATGGGTGGGATCGGGTGGCGATGTTTCTATTTTACTTACTATACGTAGGGTTTGGTGTCAGCATTGCTTGTGCAGGTTCTTTGCTGTTCACTTGTGTTCCTTTGGTGGTGAGAGAGGTTGGGGTTGGCCTAGGGTGTGGTTATTCATTTGTGGTTGGCTGTGGTGGTCTTTGTTTTCATGCGTGAGTGGGTGGGTGGGTGTTTTGGATCAGGTTAGCCATACAGTGGTACCTCGGGTTAAGTACTTAATTCGTTCCGGAGGTCCGTTCTTAACCTGAAACTGTTCTTAACCTGAAGCACAACTTTAGCTAATGGGGCCTCCCGCTGCCACCGTGCTGCCGGAGCACAATTTCTGTTCTCATCCTGAAGCAAAATTATTAACCCAAGGTACTATTTCTGGGTTAGCGGAGTCTGTAACCTGAAGCGTCTGTAACCTGAAGCATATGTAACCCGAGGTACCACTGTATTGATTTGTATGCTGTTGGTTGATTTTTGTCATTGTCTTGTTGGGCTGTGTATGTGATAAAGGGCTGCCATACCAGGGTGAAGGTGTCTTCTTTTATTTGCCCCCGTGTCAGTTTCGGTTTATTGGTTAATTTTTGAGCTCTTGTTCAACAACTTTTGTGTCTGGATTTTCACTTTTTTTGAAATATGGCAACCTTAAGATGAAGCGCTGATGGTGAGCAAGGATCCCTCTACCAGTGGACAGCGCCTGCACACCAAGAGTCACCTTGGGGGCTCCCAGAATGTATGTAAGGTATATGCGCTATTCAAGGCCTTACAATCCAGGGATGCTGCTGTTTTATATTCATTCCACTACTCCACAGGCAGCCACTGTAAAGAGAGAAAGAGGGAGAGGGAGCCCATGCACATAATGCAGTGAAATAACACTGTCAAGATACGTCCCTTGAAGTGGAGATGGCAATCAGGCTGGTTCAATACTTATGTTGTTATCTGCCCATCATGACAAATGATAATCAGATTATCATGGGGTGTGTTGTCTCCGGGGTGTCTCTCACCGGGGTGCCTGACACCCCTGGAGCCAGAGAAGACAAGGCAAGCCCAGCAGGTACCATTTAGATTAGAAAGGTCTTCTGTTGCGACTTTATAGAAGGGGGTTTGACACATATCATTACGAGCCGGTCATTAGGTGCGGTTCCTGGCTCTGCAGCTGCAAAGGCGGGAGTCTATGGAAGCATGCTTTCTAGCTCATAGCTAATATTCCAGTTTTCCCCATGTGATTCAATGCAACAGAAGAAGACGTTTTTAACAGGCACCTATGGGGCCCGTTGTGGGAATAATGCAGGTTTTTGCGGGCCTGCCTTGAGATGTAACCCACAGCTCTTTTTTGTGTCGTCTTTTGTGCGTGACGGGAGGACTGGCATCTTATCTAATCATCTGCGCTGCTTCATTCTCATCCTCTCCCTCTTGTGAACTTCAGAAAGTCAAAACTGATGGAGATAAATGTAGCTTAGGAAGCGAGCTCTTTCATTTCGCATTTATGTATTTTTGTGTGTGTCGAGGAAATAATAATAATAATAATAATAATAATAAAATGCTTACATCCCGAGAATCCCTTCTGCAAATGAGCCAGGCCCCACTGTTCCAACAAGCCAGTTCCCTACAGCCACACGAGGAATATGGTGAAACTCATTAGAGGGGCACCACCAGGGACGGCCCTAATTGCTGGATTTACATTTTGTAGGCAATGCGTATTTAGACTAATAATTCTATTTTGTGATGCTTTACTAGTCAGAGAAGAAAAGAGCATATTCTATTATCCTCGGGGCTGCAAGAGACGTCTCAAGCAGGCCTGCAAGAGATCTTGGGGAGAGACAGGCTTTCAGATAATTGGCATCCGCCCCACACAATACACTTGATGTTTGACTGCGTTTCCAGCAGTTCACAAGGAGGCGAGGGGATTCCCCAAGGATCCTTGGGCCTTTTATCTTCCCTCTGTCTTAGCGGCCATCTACTCATCTCGTCATTACAACAAATACTGTCCCTTTGCAGGAATGGGCCCTCTAGACTCCCCTTTTGGCATCTACAAGTCTTATTACACACACCAGCCTCCCACCCCCCAAAATCCTCCCCTACCTGAGTGGAAAATCCTCTTTCTTTTCTAGCGATGGTTGGACCATATCCTTTTATTGAAGTTTTACATACCTTTTTTAAATAAATAAATAAGCCCTGGCCATAATATTACCAGGGTCTTTCATCTGCTGCATGCTAAAAGAAAGAGTCACAATACCGACAACTGAATAATCATCAGCTTCTGACTGATTCCAGGTTTTAATGAATTTCTCTTTCATGCCATACCAATCTCCGTTGGGTCAAAGGGCCAGTAAAGATCCACTCAAGTGGCTATTCACACTGCGTGTCAGGACTCCGGAGAGGTCATTTGTGCTGGAGTTGTGCTGAAATCTCCACTCCAATTTCTTTCTTTCTTCCTTATTTGCCAACCACATTCATATCCCATATTTTCCTCCAAGGAGCTGTACATGGTTCTCCCTCTCCTCATTTAACCCCAACAATAACCCTGTGAAATAGGTTAGGCTAAGAGGCAGGGACTTACCCAAGGTCACCCAGTGGGGATTTGAACTCTGGTCTCCCAGGTTCTAGCCTGAGGCTCTAACCACTACACTACACTGGCTCCCTCTGTGGTCACCTGGAGATGTTGTGGATTGAACCGGGCACCTTTTTTTGCAAGCAAAGCAGGTGCTCTACCACTGAGCCGTGGCCTTTCCTTCTAAATATGAAAAGGGGGCCAACATGAAATCATCAGTATGATCGTGGTCCACAGAGTTTGACTGAGCCTAGGGCTACCATACGTCCAGATTTTCCCGGGCATTAGCAGAATTTCAGAGGCGGAATTGATGTCTTGGGGGGGTGTTTCCTGGATATTAGGCAAGTCAATAGAAAAATCTTGTGGTTTCAAATTTCAAATTTGGTGGTTTCCTTAAAAAGGGGGGAGGGGGTGTTCTGGTTTTAACTATTTGAAATATGGCAACCCCTAACTGAGCCAATGGTGCTGGAGGAGACTCTTGAGAGTCCCATGGACTGCAAGAAGATCAAACCTATCCATTCTTAAGGAAATCAGCCCTGAGTGCTCACTGGAAGGACAGATCCTGAAGCTGAGGCTCCAATACTTTGGCCACCTCATGAGATGAGAAGACTCCCTGGAAAAGACCCTGATGTTGGGAAAGATGGAGGGCACAAGGAGAAGGGGGCGACAGAGGACGAGATGGTTGGACAGTGTTCTCAAAGCTACCAGCATGAGTTTACCAAACTGCAGGAGGCAGTGGAAGACAGGAGTGCCTGGCGTGCTCTGGTCCATGGGGTCACGAAGAGTCGGACATGACTAAACGACTAAAAAACAACTGAGCCAAACTCTGGCTTTCCCCCCACCATCTGTTATGAAATAGGGAAGGTTGGATAAGAAATAACGTTCAGATGTGTGGCTTCAAAAATAAGTTTTCAGAGGAAGAAAGAAAAATATTTCATTACAAGAGAATGGGAAATATGCTGTGATCCAAAAAGGATAAGAAGCTGAGAATCACTCAGAATTTTTCTCCTGCGTTATCTATCTGGTGCTCCCCCCCCCCCACACACACCTTTTAAATCGTTTTAAAGCAATTGAACTGGTCTATGGAAGACAGAGAGCAGGAAAGATCAATCGTTTCTCCCTTGTTTCTGCTGGATGGATGTGAGATAGCAGCGTCTTACCTAGTGATGCGTTCTTCATGCAATCTGCCATGCACACGCGCCACCTGTCAGGCGTAATAGCATTCCATAAAACAAGCCCTGCAAAAAGAGCAAGGATGTATTTTGCCTCGGTGTCTTCTGCGACTTTGTCAATGAAATTACACACTTTCAATTAGCAATGGCGCTTCTGTGTAGGCGGAATGGGTCCCTTGCCTGCAAAACAACTTGCATTTGGAGATTGCCTCCCAGTGTTAATTAACCGACCTTGCAAAACCTACCAGAATAATAACTTTTCCGGAGGAGCGTGGCTTGCAACACCCATTCTAAAGTTAAGACTGAAGAAGAAGAGTTTGGATTTGATATCCCACCTTTCACTCCCTTTAAGGAGTCTCAAAGCGGCTAACATTCTCCTTTCCCTTCCTCCCCCACAACAAACACTCTGTGAGGTGAGTGGGGCTGAGAGACTTCAAAGAAGTGTGACTAGCCCAAGGTCACCCAGCAGCTGCATGTGGAAGAGCAGAGACACAAACCCGGTTCCCCAGATTACAAGTCTACTGCTCTTAACCACTACATCACATTGGCTCTGCCATCTTTCCGGAAGAGATCGACTGAAAAGCTGTGCACCCATCAAAGTTTTTAAAATCTTAAAGAAGGATGGAGCAGAGCTCGGTGGCAGAACTCAAACTTTGCCTGAAGAACATCCAGGTTCAATTCCTGGGGTCTCCACGTCTTGTCATTTGTCAAGCAGATGGGCTGGGGGACCTGTGTGCAGGAAGTGATGCTGAACTACACCTCACCTCACCCCTTCACATTGGACATGCTGGCAAGGGATGATGGGAGCTAGAGTCTCACAGCTACAAGGATCAAGGAGTTGGTGAATGAAAAGACCTCTGCCCAAGAGCCCAGAGAGCTGCACGCCAATCAGAATATACTGGCTTAGATCATAAAGTCGTCTGACCAAGTATTAAGACAGCTTCCTGCATTCCTGTGAGATACAGGCCCCATCTGCACAATATGTTCAAAGCAGCAACATACCCTTTTAAACAGCTGTGGCTTCCCCCAACAAGTCTAGGAACTGCTAAAAGTGCTGAGAGTTGTTAAGAGACTTCTATTTCACTCACAGAGCTACAGTTCCCAGAGTAGTTTAGCAGTGAGTCCCTCTTCTCAGGGAACTTTATCCATGCCATGCATAATTTCACAAACTTCTTGTGGGATGTGAAACACAAGAGCAGTCAAGTACAACATCCCTAGAGTGGACATAGAAGGACCAGCCAGAATTGGACAGAGTCTTTGTTCTCTTGGGAAAGTTGCAAGGCCAAATTGATGTTTTGGCTATAAATGTTACAACTCTGGACTCAACTGTAAACAATATCATTGAAACTGATAAGGAGTTGAATCTGGAAGTTTATTCAACTGAACAGAAAGAGAAACTTGACAACTTTGAGAATTTGGAGGAGGAGACATATGTTGTCCCTGAAGAGCTGCAGATGATGAAGGAGGACTTGAGGCCTGACATGATGGTAATGAAGGAAAATAAGAATTTGATGTGGAAAATCTGGCCTGAACTGGAGATTGAAGAAAGGAAAGATCTCCTTATGTGGAGATCCGAAGACCTAAGGATTATAAATTTGCTCAAGGTGGAGGTTGGAGCCTTGGGGACATTTGGACTTGAAAGGAGTAAGAAACAAGATTTGGGTTCCACCTTTAAGTATGGAGGACTGGTTGAAAGAAACATGGATCCTGAAGGGCCAGAGCTTCTCCGAGAGTTGGTGTTTAATTTTAAGGACTATCAAAAAAAACCAGCAGAGAGGAATTGAGAGAGAATTAAGAGCCTTGGATGTGAGATCTCTAGGCTAAATAGTAGATTAAGACTGATGGACATTTGTTGGGGACTGGAACCGGGAAGGGGGGCGGTTTGGGAATCCAAAGGGTACATAAGTATAATGTGTTTTGCTTTTATTTTTGTTTTTGTAATGTTTATGAAATTTGGGAAATTCGTGGAAGGGAATTTGGGTCGACTTTAGAAAGAATGTTTTAAGAATATGTATTGATGTATAAGTATTGATGTTTAAGTTTGGATAA
The DNA here is from genome assembly GCF_027172205.1 of Podarcis raffonei. Lineage (NCBI taxonomy): Eukaryota > Metazoa > Chordata > Lepidosauria > Squamata > Lacertidae > Podarcis > Podarcis raffonei. The sequence goes on from NC_070602.1 coordinate 13,706,658, forward strand.
GATAAAATTGGTTTTTTAAAAAAAATGAACTAAATTAAAGGAAAATAAGGTTAGCAAAAATAAATTGAGGAAATGGATGAAAGAGTAAAAGTAAAATAATAACATGTTAATTTATTAGGTTAAGAATTATGGTTAAGGATTTGCTGAATCAATAATTTGAATTGGAATACAAAAAGGGGAGGTATGAGGAGGTCGGGAAAATATGTCAATGAAAGTAAATTTTGGTGAACTTAATGTGTTTTTAATTTTTATGTATCTTTTTTCTGTTTTTTCATATTTTTTTTTCCTTTTTCTTTTTGACTTTTTATATTCTTACTGTATTAATTTTGAAAATTTTAATAAATATCTTTTTTAAAAAATAGAAGGACCAGCCAGTCAGAACTTCCTGTTTCTCCTAGGCTGGGACAGACTTCCTCTGCATGTGACTAGAGGTGGGCGTGGCCTCACCTGTGCAGGTAACAAAAGCATAGGACTCTCTCTATGACTACTTTCGTTGAAGAAGCAACATCCGCTTAGTCAAAGATACTCTCTTGGCTTCCAGCTTCCAGCCAAGAGAGGACAAAGGAACTGTCTCTTTATGAGATAGTTTCCAGGTGTATGTTACTTTTCTAAGATAAGTCTGCCTTCTGGGATCCAATTGTGAACAGAATGTGAGTGAGTAAACTCTTTTTATATTTTTATAGAAAACTGTGTCATGTCTTATCTTTTCTGAGGGAATAAGGGGAAAATACCAGAACAGTTATTATAGAGGCTTTAGTGAGCCTGAGCAAATGCATCCACTGTAAGTTTAAAAGGGGGAATGTTACTCTGCTAAATTGTCAACTTGTTTACACAAGTTGGAAAGGCTATAATCAAACAATATATCCCCTTCTGCATTCCTGAACATTCCCACACTTGGGAATTGCCACGTCTTGCCATGTCTTACTTTTTGTGCGATGTTTACTTGCTTGCATCTCTTTCCCTTCCTCCTTTCTCTTGCCTCCCCTCAGGTATCTCCTCCCCTTCAACTCCCCACAACTGCTTTTGCAACCTCTTCCGCTTTCTCGGTGCTTCTCCCTTTACTTGCACTGCATTCTAGCTTGTCATGGGAGCAAGTTCGGCACCAGCAGAGATGCTTGAGCAATTAGATCTTTCCGAATGCTGGAACTGATCTGCGACTCTGGGACCGACCCATTGATTGGAACTTCACCCTCCACGTGCTTTTACACACACAAATATAAGCATACATATCCTGAGAGAAAGTAAATATTAAATGCAGGTTTTTTGTGCAGATTTTAAAAATGTAGATTCATGCAGCAGCAGGCCAGAATGTTCTGAAGGCTGGCGGTGGGAAGAAAAGCCCTTCTCCCCCCACCGGACTTCAAAAGAGCTTCGGGAAGTCCGGCGGGGGTCCAAGGGATTCCCTCACCGCCGCCCGCCTTTAAAAGCGCTCAGGGAAAGCAGCGCACTTTGCTGCTTTCCCCGGAGTGCTTTTAAATGCGGGCGGCGGTGAGGGAATCCCTTGGACCCCCGCCGGACTTCCCGAAGCTCTTTTGAAGTCCGGTGGGGGGAGAAGGGATTCCCTCACTGCCGCCCGCCTTTAAAAGAGGTCCCCGGAGATTTCACTATGGGCTTTCTTCTTGCGAAGCAAGCCCATAGGGAAATTCGTCTGGCGAAGCACCTCGAAAAACGAAAAACTCTTTCTTCTTGCGAGTTTTCCGTCTTGCGAGGCATTCGTCTTGCAAGGTACCACTGTAGTCCGTCAAACATTAAAAGCTTCTCTAAACAGGGCTGCCTTCAGATGTCTTCTTAAAGTCTGGTAGTTGTTGTTCTCTTTGACATCTGGTGGGAGGGAGTTCCACAGGGAGGGCGCCACTACCGAGAAGGCTCTCTGCCTGGTTCCCTGTAACTTGGCTTCTCACAGTGAGGGAACCACCTGAAGGCCCTCGACTCTGGACCTCAGTGCCTGGGCAGAACAATGGGGGTGGAGACGCTCCTTCAGATATACCGGACCGAGGTCGTTTAGGGCTTTAAAGGTCAGCACCAACACTTTGAATTGTGCTCGGAAATGTACTGGGAGCCAATGTAGGTCTTTCAAGACTGGTGTCATGTGGTCTCAGCAGCTGCTCCCAGGCACCAGTCTAGCTGCCACATTCTGGATTAGTTGTAGTTTCCAGGTCACCTTCAAAGGTAGCCCTACATAGAATGCATTGCAGTAGTCCAAGCAAAAGATAACCACAGCATGCACCACTTTGGCAAGACAGTACGTGGGCAGGTAGGGTCTCAGCCTGCGTACCAGATGGAGCTGGTAAACAGCTGCCCTGGACACAGAATTGACCTGCGCCTTCATGGACAGCTGTGAGTCCAAAATGACTCCCTGGCTGTGCACCTGGTCCTTCAGGGGCACAGTTACCCCATTCAGGACCAGGAAGTCCTCTACACCTCCCTGCCTCCTGTCTCCCCAAAACAGTACTTCTGTCTTGTCATGATTCAACCTGTTAGCTGCCAGTACCTGTGCTTTTAAACTTGTTCATAAATGATATAGTGTTAGCATGAATGCAGGCTGCCAACGTTTTCCTCCTGAAAGACTCCTGTGAGTTTGAAAACTGTGTGATCAACAGAAAGCAACTTTTCCTGCCATAGAAATGCAGCTATAAGGAAAGCTGCACCCGTTAGATTTCTGCCTATCATGCTGTTCCTACCGCTCTGCCACATTACTAGATGTGCAGCCCTGTAATGAGGCAGAGACAGAGAAAAAAGAGCTCCTTTTCAAATGTGTCCTTTCAAGGGACTTGCATTATGATTTGCATTAAAGTTTCCCAAAATGCTCTCTTCAACAAGCTTTAGTACTTTATATATATTTTTGCCCTGTTCTGCTTCAGGGCTCTGGTGACTGGCTGCACTGCCGTTTTATAGACTCTCTGAACAGAACGCTTTCCTGCATCGCTGAAAGCCAGATTGCTCGGTTCTCCAAGCCTGAATTCCTCCACCGCTTGCAAGTGGCTGGATTTGGTCAGTAAATCACAGACATTTTTCCGAAAAAGCTGAGTGGGCACAAAATCCCTTCCTTCTCCACAGCCTGCCTAACGACGTGGAGAAGAGTGAAGACTGAGCCGTGTGTGACTTTGATTTAAATGCAGGACCCGGTCATTTCATATACAAAAGACCTGACATGTGGCCGTATTCATTAGGATAGCAATGATGATGTACGGCATTTGAGGTATTTATGCAAATGCTTTTCCTATTTACACTTCCCTCGTTCTGCGTCTTGATAAGTAATTGCTGAATCCACAATATTGCCCATCATAAATATCCGCGGGGCTAATTGAGAAGTAGGAACCTGTAATTCCAAGCAATTAAAAGCACTGGGTCTATAAGTCATCATAGCCAGGGAAAAACTAAATGCATTCAGAGAGAGGGGGACTAGAGATGACCGTCCTGCTGCTTCGGAGTCTCTTCTTGCCCTCACACTCAGAAGGAATGCAAGAGACAGGATGGTGGCATAAGGCAGGTGTGGACTACCTTTGGCCTTCCAGATGTTGCTCAACTACAATTCCCACTAGCCCCAGCAAGCATGGCCAGGGGCCAGAGATGATGGGAGTTGCAGTTCAGCAACATGTTGTTGTTGTTGTTTAGTCTTTTAGTCATGTCTGACCCTTCCTGACCCCATGGACCAGAGGACGCCAGGCACTCCTGTCTTCCACTGCCTCCCGCAGTTTGGTCAAACTCATGCTGGTAGCTTCGAGAACACCATCCAACCATCTCGTCCTCTGTCGTCCCCTTCTCCTTGTGCCCTCCATCTTTCCCAACATCAGGGTCTTTTCCAGGGAGTCTTCTCTTCTCATGGTGGCCAAAGTATTGGAGTCTCAGCTTCAGGATCCATCCTTCCAGTGAGCACATAGGGCTGATTTCCTACAGAATGGATAGGTTTGATCTTCTTGCAGTCCATGGGACTCTCAAGAGTCTCCTCCAGCACCATAATTCAAAAGCATCAATTCTTCTGCGATCAGCCTTCTTTCTGGTCCAGCTCTCACTTCCATACATCACTACTGGGGAAACCATAGGTTGAACTATACGGACCTTTGTTGGCAAGGTGATGTCTCTGCTTTTTAAGATGCTGTCTAGGTTTGTCATTGCTTTTCTCCCATGTTCAGCAACATATGGAGGGCCAAAGGTTCTCCAAACCTGGCATAAGACTATATTTATTAAAAGATAACCACCTGCAAAACCAAGCTTCTCAATTCGTATTGTATTATTTTATGTACTGTGGCTTGCTGTTGTTTTATTGATAATAGTTTAGAAATTATTTATTGTAACTGCTGAGTGGACTTCTGTTTAACTTTTATATGTTATTGTTATTTAATACTACAGTATTCTAATGATTATTGAATGCTACTTTTGACGTAGGTTGCCTATTTAAAAGTTATGTTTTATTATCACATTTTTATATTGCATTAGATTGTTATAAGATGTACATTTTTTGTTTCTTCAGCTTGTAAACTGCCTTGAGTATTGTAAGATAGAAAGATACAAATTAAAAATGATGAAAAATGATCAAACTAACTGTGAGCAGGTGAAACCTCTGCCTTCTATCTACCACCCTGGGCAAAAAAAAACCCCAGTTGTGCGTTATCAGCCTAGATGACATGATGAGGAGCAAAGATTTCTGCCTTCCCATAAAGGTGTTTGTGTCTGATTCATGCACTCGAACGCCCACTGCTCAGCATTCAGCAGGGGGTATCTGCCAGGCCCCCCAGGAGCACCAGACTAAATATCCTCCAAAGCCAGCTGGCAATGGCAGGAAGATGTGCCCTTCACATAGCTCAGTCGGTAGAGCATGAGACTCTTAATATCAGGGTTGTGGGTTTGAGCCCCATGTTGGGCAAAAAGATTCCTGCATTATGGAGAGTTGGACTAATGGCACTCCTGGCCCCTTCCAACTTTACAATTCTGTGACCCAAGTGTGTCTTGCGTGCTTTCCTGCTGGAACTAGCTGCCAATTGAAATGAGCATCAAAACAGTCAACTCGAGAAGAGAGGGCAGTGTGGGTACATCCTGAAATTTCCAACATTGTCTCAAAGGCTGGAAGTGTAGGATATTGAAGAACAATAAGATGAGCTCATGGGTGGAAGAACAATAAGATGAGCTCATGGGTGGCACTGTGGGCTAAACCACTGCGCCTAGGACTTGCTGATCGGATGGTCGGCAGTTCGAATCCCCGCGATGGGGTGAGCTCCTGTTGCTCGGTCCCAGCTCCTGCCCACCTAGCAGTTCGAAAGCACCTCAAAGTGCAAGTAGATAAATAGGGACGGCTCTCTGGCGGGAAGGTAAACGGCATTTCCGTGTGCTGCTCTGCTTCGACAGTAGTGGCTTAGTCACGCTAGCCACGTGACCCAGAAGCTGTCTGCAGTCAAGCGCCGGCTCCCGGCCTCTTGAGCGAGATGAGCACGCAACCCCAGAGTCGGTCACGGCTGGACTGTATGGTCAGGGGTCCTTTACCTTTTTAAGATGAGCTCAAGGCAGCACTCCGTTTAAGAAGGGAACACTCGTCCCAAGCTGATCACCCCCTCCCTTCCGGAGGAAGGCTGATTGGAGCAACTTTGCCCCACCCAAAAGAGGAACAGCATTCCTGCAGACCGACAACTGATTGGGGAGAATCTAGCTGGCTTACTCACATCCCTTTGACAGTAGCTTGATCTGCAGAAAGATCTATGGATTAAGCTTTCAAAACATAAGACCAAGGGCTGTGTCAAAAATTCACCTTGTTTCTTTCTTCTTCCCCAACCATCAATGGATAGGGAAATAAATTGTGTTGTTTGAAAATGATCAAACGGGGAAGGAAAATGCAGCTGAAAAGATCATGGGTTGTTGTGTTTTTTGCTGCGCTTCCCTTACTTTTGAGGTGGCCAGCAGATGTTGGCAAAGGTTCGTCCGTTCATTCTGCAAAACATTTGATCTTCTCTCTGCAGCCTTCGTTGTGTGTCTACATTTTCTGAAAGTCCCATGATGTCCTCAGCTGGGCTTTCCTGTAAATGTGGGCAGGTGGGAAGGCTGCCTTGTGTGTGTGTGATAGGTAAAGGGACCCCTGACCATTAGGTCCAGTCATGGCCGACTCTGGGGTTGCGGCACTCATCTCACTTTATTGGCCGAGGGAGCCGGCATACAGCTTCCGGGTCATGTGGCCAGCATGACTAAGCCGCTTCTGGCGAATCAGAGCAGTGCACAAAAACACCATTTACCTTCCCGCCGGAGTGGTACCTATTTATCTACTTGCACTTTGACGTGCTTTCGAACTGCTAGGTTGGCAGGAGCAGGGACCGAACAACAGGAGCTCACCCTGTCGTGGGGATTTGAACCGCCGACCTTCTGATCGGCAAGTCCTAGGCTCTGTGGTTTAACCCACAGCACCACCCGTGTCCCTTGTGTGTGTCTGATAGCTGTTAATAAACGCAAGTATATGCAGAAACGTGGTAAACCCAACTTGGGTAAAATGAGAAAAGGAGAGTAACCAACAAGGATAGATTTGTCCACCCAATGGCTTCGATTCCCTTCTTTTAACTGTACAATAGGCTTTTTAAATATATAATGTTAGTCCTCTGTGATAACATGAATGGTGCTGTGATGGGGAAAGTCCCATTTTAAACATAAAGCACATCCCAGGATCAGCAGTCATGACAGGGGGAAAACGTAGAATGACTAATGTGTGGTGATAAAGGGAAAAGGCGCAAACCTCAGGGCTGATTTCCCTTCTGTTGCCCATGGCATAGGAGCATGGGTTTTTTCTCTCTCCAAGCCCTCTGTTTGTGTTAGTCAAAGCATTATTCATTTTTTATTGTAGCAAATGCTTCAGAAATCAATTTGTTCTCCAGGAGGGACTCTCAATCACCATAAAAATAAATGTGAACAGTATTTCCCTAAAATGCAAAACGTATATTTCTTTAACCTGCCAGGGGAGTGAAATTTTATGTGGGCATTTGATTAAAGCATAAAAACACACTTTTTGATTCAGTTTAGGAGTGGGCCTCCAAGCCACTAAATTTTCAGCCAAGATCAACATTCAAAATGCAAGATGTTCGTAACCAAGATTTTCCCATTGAGGCTTAGCAAGTGCCTGACCTGACCTGGGCTCACTTCTTCATTAACTATTTGCACATGTATTTCTCCATCACATTTAAGGGTGTGCTTACAAGGTGTGCTTTATTAATGAATTAATACAACTGCCTTTTGACGCAGACTGTCAGGGTGGCCAAAGCATTGTGGGAGAAGTAAAGGTGTCAGAGAATTCCAATGAAAACAGAAACAGGAAAGGAAATTGCCAATCTTTGCTTATTTGTCCCATGTCCGGAAACGAAATCAATCCAGTAAATGCAGTCTGGATTCGTTGCTGTAGCTTTCAGCCTGAAAACAATATGTAATTGATTACAAGTTTTCTTCCCCTTTGAAATGCATTTCTTTTGCATTGTAATTGTGCAATGATCATGTGATTTGCACAATTGTGCCAAAACCAAAGCAGGACAAATAATGTATTATTATTATTATTATTATTATTATTATTATTATTATTATTATGCATAAAATGAACTGCAGCGGAATGAAAACAATGATGCATGCACTAATATAGGGCAGAACTGAAAATAATGCTCTCCTATACCCCTAGGGTGCAGTGGGGATTATAGGGGTCCTTTCCAGTATTATATTTAATTGTAGGGGAGCACTGCATCGTCTTACACATGTCCTTGCTAATATACAATGGGAAGGAGTTCTTTAGCTGCCATAGCAAAGACCTGATTCCTACATCGAGTGGAACAGGCCTCCTGATGTGATGGAACGATCAGTTGGGTATACAAGGGGTGTGGTGATTTTTTCGGTATCCCTGTCCCAAGCTGTATAGGACTTTGAATACCAGTACCAGCCCTTCAAGCTTAGCCCAGTTGCAGCTTCGGGGCCAACCTCTGGGGCAGCCCCACGTAGCACATGTCAAATTAATCTAGTGGTAGTAGTTTCAAGGACAAGGTTGTCACCTGCTCATAGTTTGAACAGGGTGTTCATAATCAGTAGGAAAATGTATTTGCGGCACACACACAAAAATTCTGTGTTTTCGTTCTCTCCTGATTTGTTTCTCCTGGGGAAAAAAAAACCGGGAAAGAGGAGAACATCACCAGCAGGTCCAGTATACCTGAAGAAGTGTCTCCACCCCCATTGTTCTGCCCGGACACTGATGTCCAGCACCGAGGGCCTTCTGGTGGTTGCCTCACTGCAAGAAGCCAAGTTACAGGGAACCAGGCAGAGGGCCTTCTCGGTAGTGGCACCTGCCCTGTGGAACGCCCTCCCACCAGATGTCAAAGAGAGCAACAACTACCAGACTTTTAGAAGACATCTGAAGGCAGCCCTGTTTAGGGAAGCTTTTAATGTTTAACAGACCACTGTATTTTAATATTTTGATGGAAGCTGCCCAGAGTGGCTTGGGAAACCCAGTCAGATGGGCAGGGTATAAATAATAAATTATTTGATGATGATGATGATGATGATGATAGCAGTGACAGAACTATGCACATGAGCATAGTTCAAACCAGCCTTGCCTCCCATTTTAAAAATAAGTGTTTGCAGAGGGAGAAAAGCAAGAACCAAGTGACACAGTGAAATACAGCAGCATGTGTGTTTTCAGTAAAAAGAAGAAGTGATGTTGTTGTTTTTGAAAGTAATAAATGCATAGCATTGTAATTTTGCCTGTCAGCCCCACTCTGAAAACTGAAATTGCTGTATAATGGGCTATAATAACCATTAAGCATTAGTGACCTATTTTCCAAGTCCGTGCATTGTAGCTGAAATGATGTGTAACACCCGTAGACTGTGGCTGTAGCATGACCTACTTATTTTGCCCAGCCAATAGAGTGAATGACTAGACTGTCCATAATTTGCCAGGTTAAAAGGTGGCAAATGGTTCTAAAAGGAGATTACTATGGCTAAGCAGGCGTAACTAGGAATGGTTGAATGGGTCAGTTTCAGTTTCTCAAATTTCCAGTCTTAAATTTAGTCCTCCAGATTTACATATCAGTTTGTGATCATTATTATTTTTAAGGGCCCATGAAAACCCACCATATTTTAGTGCAAATTTCACATTACATACTCAATTTTGTATGCAGTTCTGCATAATGTACACATAATGTCACAAAGAGTCGGACACGACTAAACGACTAAACAACAACAACAACAACAATGTTTTGGAAAGTGAAAATCTGAGAAATTTGCACTGAAATGTGAATGGAATCAAATTCCCCCACCCCACTCCTAGGTGGAACTTATGAGTTTTATCCTGGGATGCAACTTGTAGCGAAAGGAAATTAAGACTATGGGTAGTTTAAAAAGGCAGGGGAATGAATCAGTGCCCAGATAAGCGGATGAGACCAAGAAATTCCTGAATTATTAGATTTGGAATGCCAAGGAGTAACACTTTATTGGGCTGGTTTTGCATCTTAATATATTTTTAGCATCCGCAAACCTCAGATTTACCCTGTCTGCTGGAAACTCACCTCCTGGAACTGACTGGTGCCTTTTTGATAGGGGTAGAATGAGCAGCCAATTCCATGGCATTTCAATCTCACTGGAACACAGTCACACACCCATTCCATTTCATGTTGTGTGGATACTTTTAAACAATGCACAGAATGCCCACATTTAAATTGCATGCATTCTGTATTCCCTTGGTACACAAAACACACACTTTTAAATTGTAAAATGCATGCTTTCCTATGCTTAGTTTGTCTGTCTGTCTGTGTGTGTGTGTGTGTGTGTGTGTTCGGGAAGGGTTAACCACCAGTAGGGGGAGTCCTGCTGATGCACATCAACTAGGAGCCCCACCCCCTGGGGCCACCGATAGGGGTCATGCCTTCGGCCCTAGCCTCCCCAGGCTTTGGACAGGGCAACACCCCCAGAATCCTTTAACGGAATACCCTTCAATGTACAGGGGAGGTGATGGTGCTACCTCCCCTTTTCTCTTCTCCAGCAATATTCCAATGCCTAACTGCCAAACCTTACAAAGTTGTGACAATTTGTTACGAGGTAGGCAAAAACCAAGTGCCAGTGCCAATTTGCCAAGTGGAAAAAGTCCTCCCAGGCCCTCAACGGCAACCAACCAAAGTCCATAGCAAGGTCAAGAGAGGAAAAGGGCAGGGTGGTGGGGAAACTGGAACAGCTGGAAGCGCAAAAAGGGGTGAGATTCCCCACTGCATCCTGCTTAAATCGAGCAGGCCACACACCCCGAGAGCAATCAGCTTGGTTGCCTGGACAGTGACGCAGCCAGGAATCTCCCCAATCGCGCAGGGCTGACCACACCCCTGCGTACGTGGAGGGGTTGTGAGTGCCCACAACTCCACCTCCTCCTAAGGCAGAAGTGGCTTTGCAAAATCTGATAAAGTGCAGGACCTTGGATTGGTTTGTCCCACTGCAAAATGTAGACCAAACTAATTCCTCCCTCATCTTTCTTCCTGCCCAACACCCCATCCCTTGGCAGGTCTGTATTACTCCGGGAGGTTGATCCAAGGTGATCTGGAGCCAAGGTGATCTGGTGTCCACCCAACTCAGCCAAAACCCACATCCCCTGAATCGCATGACTCAGTTCACGACTTGGCCTTTGACCAAACATGGTGCACAACCCTACTTAACCCACCTAATTGGTTACAAGCATTGTCTTCCTTTATTGCCAGGTGGAATTTCCTGTTCACTGGAGCTTTGGCTACTAGACTTTTGGAGTCCATGCCCCATTGCTCCAAGTTTCCCTGGGGTTTGTGTTCCTGATATCCCTGGTGTTGTCTGCCTGATATTCGAGTAACCTTGCTGTCCTACCTGCTTCGTTACTTTCCTTTTCGACGGGCCATAACAAACACATCATAACATTTTTATATCTTCTACTTAACCTTTTGGAGCTGTTTAAGCTTCTGGAGATGGTGGCTCCCTGATAACCCCAGCACCTCTCAGTAAATGTAAGTGAATGTAAATCTTTCCAAAGGTGCCTTTCCCTGAAGTTCAAATGATGAGATCAAGGTGCATCCAGAATAGCTGTTTCAGAGCATCTTCCCAAACTAGTTTCAAACTCAGCAATCCCATTTTCTTCCATTTGCCATTATTAAATTGTCCTGCAATGCTGCTATTGATGTACGAGCTTCTAAATCCTTAACTCTGCTATAAATTGTTACTATGGAGCATTCTTAGTATACTGTTGAATATTTGTTTCTTCCTCACATATTTTGACAAGACGAGGAGACCGGACACAAGAGTTTCTCCCGGGAAGTTGAAAATAACCCCTTGAGATTTATATTGTGCTTTTGCATGCCACTTAAAATATATGCATTTTTATGAACACTTCCTCCCCGATAATATGTACATTTGCGTACATTGTTGTTCAGTTGCAGAACGGCATCTCAAAATTGAGAGTGCAAATTGGGAAGAATAGCTGTGTTTCAGTTCATATTTTGGTTTGAGAAGTGTAAATTGTTGTTGTTGTTTAGTCGTTTAGTCGTGTCCGACTCTTTGTGACCCCATGGACCAGAGCACGCCAGGCACTCCTAAGTGTAAATTTGTTGTTGTTTAGTCTTGTCCGACTCTTTGTGACCCCATGGACCAGAGCACGCCAGGCACTCCTAAGTGTAAATTTGTTGTTGTTTATAGCTTCGAGAACACTGTCCAACCATCTCGTCCTCTGTCATCCCCTTGTCCTTGTGCCCTCCATCTTTCCCAACATCAGGGTCATCTCCAGGGAGTCTTCTCTTCTCATGAGGTGGCCAAAGTATTGGAGCCTCAGCTTCAGGATCTGCCCTTCCAGTGAGCACTCAGGGCTGATTTCCTTAAGAATGGATAGGTTTGATCTTCTTGCAGTCCATGGGACTCTTAAGAGTCTCCACCAGCACCATAATTCAAAAGCATCAATTCTTTCTGCAATCAGCCTTCTTTATGGTCCAGCTCTCATTTCCATACATCACTACTGGGAAAACCATAGCTTTAACTATACGGACCTTTGTTGGCAAGGTGATGTCTAAATTAGGTAAATTAGGTGGGCTTCTAATTAAAATTCATACCAATTTTCCTACCCGATCCCTAGTCCTTGGCATAGACCCACCCCTGGCACCAACTGAAACCTTGCCCTATCCTGCTTTGGGCTGCCACCATCATCCGTTACTCACTTGGACCAGATGCGCTTCCCAGATGGGAAACAGCTGCAACATACCCTATACAACCATTTATTTAACAAAGATACTTCTAGGTCGCTCCATTTCTTAGCAGCTCTGGGGGTTCCTTCGAGCTCTACAATTTGATTTGCTCAAATAAGCAAATTTCCTATCAGCCTATCATGCACTTTTAAACACTCATTTTGATAACCCCCAAAACTGGATTCCACCAATTATGTGCCTTGTACTTTGCTTAACGCCTTAATCAAAGGCTATCCCAACCACTCCCAGATGTCACACAATATATCAGATTTTGGATGCCCCAAGACTGGACACAGCGGGACTTACTGTGGGGTAAACATGGATGTGGTCAGGGTGGGGGGGGGAGAGAATAGCATACAAATCCAGCCCCTCCAAGTGCCTGTTAAATTTTTTGCAACTTTTGTGCTTTGAACTTGTGCTTTGAACTTGCTTGAGCAGATGATTTCAGTTGCAATTTAGACTTTTTCTTTTTGGCTTGGCTTGGCTTGCTAAACTCCACCTAGAAGTGCCTTTAAAGACAGTCAAGGTTATGCCAGCTCTGATTACCAGCCACACTTGCAGAACCCAGCCTTGTGCTTTTGCACAGTCAAGAGACAGACTGCATCTGACAGGTCAGGTCAGAAGAATCTTTTTTCGCACCAGCCACTAGCCATAGCAATAAAATAAAATACAATGTACTGTACAGTGGTACCTCTGGTTACGTACTTAATTCGTTCCAGAGGTCCGTTCTTAACCTGAAACTGTTCTTAACCTGAAGCACCACTTTAGCTAATGGGGCCTCCTGCTGCCACTGTGCCGCCGCCGCACAATTTCTGTTCTCATCCTGAAGCAAAGTTCTTAACCCAAGGTACTATTTCTGGGTTAGCGGAGTCTGTAACCTGAAGCGTATGTAACCCAAGGTACCACTGTACTGAAGATGGAGGTAAAAACTTAACTATACAAAATGCATTTTGGAGGTTTACATCAATAATCAAATAATAGATCTTATTCTAATTGCCTCTGTTAAAAAAATTGCAGTTTTTGCTGTCACCTGATTATCTTGATCTGCTAGAGGAAAATACACAGTAGCAATGGTTCAGTGACCCAGCATGGACAGTAGTAGAAGGGTTATAACCTCATTCCTCAAATCTTTATAAGGAGTGCAAGCCAGAAGCACTGACTCAATACTGCTATCTCCACATGGACATCTGACAGCATTTTAACATGTTCATGCATCCACATTCCTCTGAGAAGCCGTTCTGGGGTTTGCAGTTCCATTGTAGGGTGAAAGCCCATTTTGACCCTGCTGAAAGATACTTTCAGTGCAGTCCTGAATGTTTGCACTCAGAAGTAAGTCCCACAGAGTCCAATGGAGTTTATTCCAAAACAAATTGGAACCTTTGGCCTTATTTACTTATTAAATGTATATTCCAGCATTCCTCCCAAAGGAGCCAGGGATGGCAAACCTGTCTGTAAAAAAAGGGGGGGGGGATGAAAAATAGATAAAAACACATTTGAAACCTGTTCAAAACAATAAAACATGGTAAAACATCTAAAACAAATTTAAGAATAGATGTAACCAAACTGTGCATCTGAACAGGCCTGCTGAAATGGAAAGTGCTAGTGCCAGTCTGGTTGGCTTCTCTTTGTGGGCAGACGGGGGCATCATATTGGTCCTTCCCCTTTGATAGCAAAATCTATTTGGCCAACCCTGGGTGCCTGCTAAACCCAAGGCACGGGCACCAAATAAGACAGGGCCTACCTACTGGAAGATACTTTGTTCAGGACAACTTTGAACCTGGAAGCAGACCTGCCCCTCCCCTCACCCCCTGATTTGCCATGGCTGAGGTCTGATGAGCAAAGGAGTTCTGATGTGTGCATGGAGCTCTTCCTGTAGAAGCTTCCCCATTTACATCAAAGGAGGCAGCTGCTGCTTCATATGAAAACAAGAAGAGCCTTGCTGAAGCAAACCAGATGCCACTCTAGTCCAGCTATATCTGTTTTCACCATGGACAACCGCAAGCAGAACCTGAGTGCAACACTGTGATTCCTAGCAACTGGTATTCAAAGACACAGGAACACAGGATGAGCCTGCTGGGTCAGACCAATAGTCCATTAAATCCAGCATCCTGTTATTACAGTGGCCAACCAGATGCCAACAAGATCTAAGAACAAGAGCACTCTCTCCTTCTGTGGCTTCCAGTGGCTGGTATTCAGAAGCATTACTGCTTCCAACCATGCAGGCAGAGCATAGCTATCATAGCTAGTAGCTTCTGATAGTGGAAGTAGAGCACAACCATCATAAACGCATCCATCCACCCATCCAGCCATAGGTAAAGATAAAGGACCCCTGGACCGTTAAGCCCACTCAAAGGTGACTATGTGGATGAGGCGCTTATCTCGCTTTCAGGCCAAGGGAGCTGGCGTTTGTCTGCAGACAGCTTTCCAGATCATGTGGCCAGCATGTCCTAAACCGCTTCTGATTTTATTTGTATGCCGCCTTTCTATCATTCAAACCATGCACACAGGGACTTACAACATAAATACATAATTGCAGCATAACAAAAGTATTATAAACAATGCATTAAAAAATACACAACCGAATTGGACAACTTTTGCATAAATCACAAGAAGATCTAAAATAAAAGTAGGGAAAAAATAGTACAGTGGTACCTTGGTTCTCGAACGTAATCCGTTCCAGAAGATCGTTCGACTTCTGAAACGTTAAAAAACCAAGGTACAAAGTGCCGGCTGCAAGTTCCATTGGAAAAATCGAAAAACACGCAGCGAAAGCTGTTTGACTTCCAAGGCACGTTCAAAAATGGAAGTAAATAGTTGTCGGTTTTCAGCGTTCGAAAACCGAAATGTTCGGCTTCCGAGATGCTCAAAAACCAAGGTACCACTGTATCATAACAGCAACACACACACACACACCAATGTCTTGGACTGGCTGGTTGTAGAGGAGAGATGGGAGGCACCAGCTGTTGTACCCCCAAAGGAAGGAGGCTCAGAACCCAGGGTTTGAGGGCGGGAGGGAGAAGAGGGATCAAACTGGGAGGAGATTGTGTCAGAAGCTGAAGAGTTAACAGGACTTAGTGAGCAGGATGAAGCTGTGCCCGACAGCAGTCCAGAATCAGAGACAGCAGTGGAGGCTGGAGAGGATTAAGGCCAAGAGGCTGCTGAAGAAGCTAGGGAGTCTCCCCCTTCTTCTGTGACCAGCGCTCTCTCCCCCATCTCCCAGAATCCACAGAGGTATGAAGAGGGTGGAGCAAAGGTAGACCAGGCAAAGATGTACCACATTGCTTGGGAAGGACCCAGGAGTGGAGGAAGTTTAGTCCTTACAACTGCCTCATTGGGACAAGGCCTGCTGGGAAGAGTTACTGTGCTCACTAAGCCTGAGCTCTTTTGTTTCTTTGAATAAAGAGTTAACTTCAGTGACATCTTGTGAGTTATTCCTGACCTGCTCCTGACTCTTGCCCCCATGAACACTAACACAGCCCAAGAGTCTAGCTAGCAGCCTCTGAGAGTGCAGGAAAAGCACAACCATCACGACTAGTGGTCATTGATAGGTTTTTGCTCCATGAATGCGTCCCATCCTCACATGCGCAAGGAAATCTGTTCTCCATTGGGGTGAATGAGGAAGATGGTGCACTTAAGTGCTCCTCACGTCCAAAGGCATCCAGAGGCATTTCCAATGCTAAAAAATAAAAGTCATCTTAACCTAACAGAAGCCCAAGGAGATGTACTTTCTCCCACAACGCAAGAAAGAAAAGGCATCCCTGTAGAATTAATTAGTCGAACCCCTTTCCCAACAGACCCCCTCCTCCTCCTCCTCCCTGCTAGATAGAAAGATAGATAATAAATAAATAAATAAATGCCATTCAAATAAATCGGTTCTGTTAGCCCACGTACAGATCTGGGATCTAATTAGAGGGATAATCAATATATCAGTGGGAAGCAGCTACTTAAGCACCCCCTGAGCAGTCGTAGATCCAGGGCAAGTGAAAGGGGCCTACTCAGCAACAGCAGGAAAGGGTATAAATGCAAATGAGCCTCGTAAAAAAAGAATGAATGGTTTCTAGCTATACAAGCTGCTGTGAATTGATCTAGGCTTCTTCTCCCCGCTCCCCTGCCGCCTCCTTCGTGTGCCTCCTCCCCATCACAACGAAATCTAAGTGCAGATTGTTGCAAATTGCCAGTGTCTGGTTTCAGTCGTGGAAGGAATGGAGGATGTATTAGTCGGCCAGGAAGCTAGACAAGAACTTTATTGTCTCTCTTGAACAAGGACAGCAACAGGTAACTCCTGACTCTACTCAGGTGCAGCTAAGTCCAGTGCTAGGTAAAGGGACCCCTGACCATTAGGTCCAGTCGTGGCTGACTCTGGGGTTGTGGCGCTCATCTCACTTTATTGGCCAAGAGAGCTTCCGGGTCATGTGGCCAGCATGACTCAGCCGCTTCTGGCGAACCAGAGCAGCACACGGAAACGCCGTTTACCTTCCCGCTGGAGCGGTACCTATTTATCTACTTGCACTTTGACGTGCTTTTGAACTGCTAGGTTGGCAGGAGCAGGGACCGAACAACAGGAGCTCACCCCATCGCGGGGATTTGAACTGCCAACCTTCTGATCGACAAGCCCTAGGCTCCGTGGTTTAACCCACAGTCCAGTGCTACCTAGTGGCTAAATGTTGTGATGGCACTATCCACACAGGACCGATGCTATGGATCTTCTTTCATGTTCTATTCCATTTAAAAAGTGACATGAATTTCCCTACTGCTAAGGCAAAGTAAAATTTCAATAATTCACCCCAAACCTTGACATCAAATAAGGGTGGGTGGGAACTATGTAGCATGTCAGAACACAAACAGGTTGGGTGGTATCCATTGCTAGTCATATTCAAGAATCAACTCATTGATGTTAATGAACATTAATAAGGTCCCATCTGCACTACACCTTTAAAACGGTATCATAGCACTTTAAACAGTCATGACTTCCCCCAAAGAATGCTGGGAGCTGTAGAACGTTATGGGGGCTGAGAGCTGTTAGGAGACCTTTATCCCTCTCATAGAGCTATAGTTCCAAGAATGGTTTAACAGTCCATGCCTCTTCCCAGAGAATTCTGGAAGCTGTAGCTCTGAGAAGGCAATAGTAGTATCCTAACAGGTCTCAGCACACTTCACAAAGTACAGTTCACAAGAATCTTTGGGGGGAGCCATGACTGTTGAAAGTGATATGATACTGCATTTAAATTTATCATTCTGATAGGGCCTAACTTAGGATCATTAATTTCATGGGTAGAACTTAGCTGAAAGAAACCCGCTGCCAGGGATTTAGTTATTACCACTATCTTCTGGCCCTTGCAGGAGGCATATGGATGGGCTGGAATAGGGTGTAGGATGTAGCAGCTTTGAGACTAAGACAATATTTTTCCGTGGGTACTCTTCAAGGGCAACCCACCCCTGAGGAAGCAAAATGTTGGCCATGTATATGAGGCGTAAAAGAGATATCAAGGTGCCATGGAGTCACTGACCTGAATCCGAGGCTTTGACATTTGGTTCACAAATATCCAATTAGGTTTAAATCTAAACGCACAGCTTCTCAAATTTCTAATTAATGACCCGTCTAAACCGAAGGCAGTGAGGAGGCTGACGGAGCACTGTTTTGTTTAGAAAGCTGGAGGAAAGGGTGAAAAAGGCACCAGGTTTTGCAAA
Source organism: Podarcis raffonei (assembly GCF_027172205.1). Taxonomy (NCBI): domain Eukaryota; kingdom Metazoa; phylum Chordata; class Lepidosauria; order Squamata; family Lacertidae; genus Podarcis; species Podarcis raffonei. Next base: position 13,724,528 of record NC_070602.1, read on the forward strand.
AAGAGTTTCTAAAGTGGCACAAGGGGAGAAGGAGGAAGAGGAGGAGGAGGAGGAGGAAGAGGAGGACGGAAAGGAGAAGGAGGAGAAGGAGAAGGAAGATTCCACTGAGCAATGAATAAAAATCTTTTGGTGAAGGAAACAAGAAATGTACCAAAGCAGAGAAGAGAGTGACCAGGTGGATGGTATCACAGCTTATTCTACAGTCCAGCTGCTCATTGCTGATTGACAACTTCTTTATGTTTATCTTTCTGGTTCTTTATCTTTAATCTGGTGTTGGACCAGGCAGTCTTTCAAACGCAGGATTTTCCTCTGAAAGCTATTTAGATTACAGACCTTCCTCTAAAAAGCTGGACTGAAGGCTGCCCTAGCAAGTAGCAACCCAGCTAAGCTGTTGCATGCATGGCAATAGGTCTGCTCACACAACAGAACTCTTCCCCTTCTCCTTCCCCAATGTATCTATGGCCCTCCAGATGGACTCCAACTCCCGTCAGCCCTGGCCTGCATGGTGAATGGTGAGGGATGATATGTTGTAGTGCAACAACATCTGGGTAGCCACAGATGCCCCACCCATAGTCAAAGGGCAAGAGTCTTATTACAAATGCAATTGTTCCCGACTTCGATTCCCAGACAATTCTCATGCAACCACAAAAATAGAAATCACACCTTCACTGTTCAGATAGGCTGCAGGTCAATGATAGTGCAGATGATTTAACTTTGGAAAATCTTGGGTTCAATCCCTAGCAATCCAACCAGAGATAGGAAAGGCTCTGTGTGAAACCCTAGAGTACTACTCAGTGTCAGTGTAGACTATACAGAGCTAAACAGGCTAATAGCTTGAGTTGGTATAAGGTAGATTCCTATGTTCCTAACCTCCACCTTCAGTACAGCACAAATGTGGGTTATTTCTTCTATGAGAATTACGACATAGTCTCAAAAGTGTCAACTCAATTGGTCTCAACCATAGTCTCAACCAATCATGAACCATGCAATATACAAGATGCTGTTGCAGTTCTATCTAGCCAATCGGATTTGACTATGTGTTGATGTCATTCAGGAGATATCAAAGGAAATAAAAGTAAAAGCAAAGGGAATGAAGGAACAGGTAAATGTTTTTTCAAGGAGCTTAAAGGAAGGGGAGAAATGGGGGATGATTTCAGGGGTTCTGAAAATGCTCATGAAAACCATGAAGTAAGGTAAAGGACCCCTTGAGGGTTAGGTCCAGTCAAAGGTGACTATGGGGTGTGGCGCTCAGCTTGCTTTCAGGCCGAGGGAGCCAGAGTTTGTCCACAGACAGCTTTCTGGGTCATGTGGCCAGCAGGAATAAGCCGCTTCTGTCACAACAGGATACCGTGAGGGAAGCCAGAGCACACAGAAATGCCGCTTACTTTCCCGCCGCAGCTACTTGCACTGGCGTGCTTTCGAACTGCTAGGTTGGCAGGAGCTGGAACCGAGCAACGGGAGCTCACCCCGTTGCAGGGGTTCAAACTGCTGGCCTTCTGATTAGCAAGCCCAAGAGGCTCACAGCGCCACCTGCATCCCTTATGAAGTTCATATGTGCAGCTGAATCTGTCTCTGCTCTGTGATTATTATGGTAACAACTATCTACGTCTCTTGTCTCTTGGAAAAAGATAAAAAGTGTTACATTGAGGAAATGCTAGTGTAATGTGCGAGCTTTATAATATATATCAAGTCTTTAACTAGTTTATAAGGGGGGGTCAGTTAATTTTTAAAAATAACGAACATCGGTGGCATCAAGAAGCCTCATGTTTATGACTCTCCTTAAGGAAGCACAGGCCAAATAAAAATGCAATAAAACTCTTTCTCTCCTAATAGGGGATATAATTGGAAAGAATCTCCAAGGGATTTTGCTTGCTCCTTCTACATAAAACCCTATTAATGGCTGATCCCAGAACAAAGATACATTTCTAGTGATCCCTTACCCCTAATCCATCCAGCTCTCTCCCTGGTGGGAACACAGGTGCTCAGACATGTTAAGAACCTCTTTCTTTTGTAAGGGGCCTGTAACGGATAAGACCCAGGCATGCTGTAGAGATGGAAATTGGTCCACAAGGCAGGGAAATGATCCTTTTCTGTAGGGAGCAAAAGATATATGATCCGAATGAAGAGAAACGTTGGGGGCGGGTGGAGAGAAAGAAAGCTTTGTGTAAAATAGAATTTTGTCAGGGTGTTTTTGTTTTAAAAAGTCGCCACTATTGCTGTTTTAAAATGGGGTGGTAAGTGTGCTTTCTGCCACCAAGCATACCAAGTCGTAAGGCTCAGAAAGCCTAGGCATAGGAACTCAGGGAGCTCCCTTGTACTACAGTGGTACCTCGGGTTACATACGCTTCAGGTTACAGACTCCGCTAACCCAGAAATATTACCTCGGGTTAAGAACTTTGCTTCAGGATGAGAACAGAAATCGTGCTCCGGCGGCGCGGCGGCAGCAGGAGGCCCCATTAGCTAAAGTCGTACTGCAGGTTAAGAACAGTTTCAGGTTAAGAACGGACCTCGGAACGAATTAAGTACTTAACCCAAGGTACCACTGTACACTGTATTGTTGTAACCCACCCTGGGACCTTATGGTGAAGGATGGGAAATAAATCTTACGAATAAATAAAGGATATTAATCTGGATTGTCTCAGATTCAGACCTCTTCCACATCCCCACCTCTCTCTAAGAATATAATTTGCATGCTCAGAAAAGTGGTGCTTCAGGTTAAGAACAGTTTCAGGTTAAGAACGGACCTCCAGAACGAATTAAGTACGTAACCAGAGGTACCACTGTATTATCGACACAGTCCAACCATTTTTATCCAGGATTTCAGGCATTTTCCCCAGCCCTACATGGAGATGCTGGGGATCAAACCTGGGACCTTCTGAATGCAAGGCAGATGTTCTACCACTGATCTCTGGCCTTTCCCAGGAAATACCTGCTGCATTGCTTGCCATGCATTCGCATTCAACTCACGTGCACCACAGAATACAGGTTGTCAGGGAGACCTCTAGGCTGGAATCCTTCTTTCCCTGGTGTGCTAGCTTTCTTTGTGCAGGCTTCCCACAGGCATATAGCTGACTGCTATGAGGACAGAGTGCCAGACTAGATGGGCCTTTGGCCTGATCTAGCAGGGCTCTTATGTCAGGGGGCTGAATAATGGCAAAGTAATGAGATGCGGGTGGCGCTGTGGGTTAAACCACAGAGCCTAGGACTTGCTGATCAGAAGGTCGGTGGTTCAAATCCCTGTGACGGGATGAGCTCCCGTTGCTCGGTCCCTGCTCCTGCCAACCTAGCAGTTTGAAAGCACGTCAAAGTGCAAGTAGATAAATAGGTACCACTCCGGCAGGAAGGCAAACGCTGTTTCCGTGCGCTGCTCTGGTTCACCAGAAGCGGCTTAGTCATGCTGCCCACATGACCTGGAAGCTGTACGCCAGCTCCCTCAGCCAGTAAAGCGAGATGAGCGCCACAACCCCAGAGTCGGTCACGACTGGACCTAATGGTCAGGGGTCCCTCTACCTTTACCTTTAGGGCAATGAGATGGAGTATCCCATTGAGAAGTTGACATCAACAGTATTTGATTGTCTGTTTCTAATGGCTCAATCCCAGCATAAGTAAGTTAACATAATGCAGTTTTTTGAATAGAAGTTGATTTTCTCTTTTTATTGGTGTGTGTGTGTGTGTGTGTGTGTGTGTGTGTGTGTGTGTGTGTGTGTTGTCTATGTTCAGGTCAGGATTGATTGCTTTAAATAGTTGGGATCGCTCAGTCATTAGAGCATGAGCCTCATGAGTTTGACCCAACATTGGGAGAAAGAATCCTGCATTGCAGGGGGTTGGACTAGATGACCCTTGTGGTCCCTTCCAACTCTACAGTTCTATGACTCAATGATCCTGGAAAAGGGTGTGTTCTGGCTGGCTGGAATCCTAAACAGGAATTCTTCTCACTGCAACATTCTGTTACAGGCCCCACTTGTTAGATTGTTAAAAAAGGGGGGGGAGAAACACGTTTCCCATTGAAGAGAGTGAATTTGCAGCATGATCCAATTAGAAAAACTGCTTGTTGGATAATCAAGAGAGCGGCTGATAAAGACACTCAGAAAGACAGAGCCAAGGAGAAGAGGGACGAGGGCAAGCATAAGGTGTCTGCACTAATGTGCTGTTTTATGACCCTCTGGTGATGCTGAAATCCAATCAGGGTTACTGTGTGTTGTTTTTCTCTAATGCCCTCTAAGGATTTTGACTAGTTTTATAGCCCCAACACCTTTAATTGGAAGTAAGTCTCATTGATTTCTGTGGAACTTACTTCCCTCAAAGAATGTGTCCTTAGGATCACAGCCTTAATAATATAATTAACTCTCCGTTAACACTTTCCCTTTATTGTTGTGACAATCTAGATTTCTCTAACATCTAATTTGTGCTTCCTCCAGGCAGTATAAAGAAATGATGTCTCCTCGTTCATTCGTTCCATAAAGTGTATATCTTACTTTTCCTTTCGCGCTCAAAGCAACTTGACACTTTTCTTAATTAACCCTTCTGTGAATCTTCTTGCGCTCGGTTTATATATTCCTGTCAGCCTGCTCTCAAAGCTTTCCCAAACTTGTGGCAGCCATGGGACGTTGGGTTGCTGTTACTAAGAAGGCCGTATTCTCTACCCCAACCAAACTGAGTTCAGTGGTAGAGCTTCTGCCTTGAGGGCAGAAAGTCCCTGATTTAATTCTGCTCCTTCAGGCTTTTGCTCAGCAGGTGAAGCCGAGTGCCCATGACACTCCCTGCTTCGACCCAACCAGTCCAGATGGGCACCACCCATCACCAGATGCCATTCTCCACCACATCTAACATCAGACCTGCTAGACCAATGGCCAATCTAGTCCAGCATCCTCTTCTCACAGGAGCTAACCAGATGGCCATGGGAATCCCTTGTGATTCCTGTCAGCAGGTCCTCAGAGGCATTACTGCCTCTGACAGCGGAGGTAGAACATAGACATCATGGCTTGGAGCCCTTGATAGCCTTGTCCTCCATGAATTGGTCTAAACCTCTTTTAAATCCATCCAAGTTGGTGTCCATCACTACACATTGTGATAGCAAATTCCGTAATTTAACTATGCACTGTGTGAAGAATCGCTTCCTTTTGTCCACCTTGAACCTTCCAAGATTCAGTTTCACTGAATGATGGGGGAGAAATTTGATGCAGCCAGATGGATGGGGTATATATAGATATAGATATAAATATATAGATAGAGATATATAGATAGAGATATCGATATCGATAGATATAGGTATAGAGAGATACAGTGGTACCTCAGGTTACATACACTTCAGGTTACATACGCTTCAGGTTACAGACTCCACTGACCCAGAAATACTACCTCAGATTAAGAACTTTGCTTCAGGATGAGAACAGAAATTGTGCTCTGGCGGTGTGGCGGCAGCGGGAGGCCCCATTAGCTAAAGTGGTGCTTCAGGTTAAGAACAGTTTCAGGTTAAGAACAGACTCCAGAACGAATTAAGTTCTTAACCCGAGGTACCACTGTAGATGATAGATAGATGATAGATGATAGAGATAGAGATAGATAGATAGATGATGATGATAGATAGATATAGATGATAGATAGATAGATGATAGATAGATGATAGATAGATAGATAGATAGATAGATAGATAGATAGATGATAGATAGATAGATAGATAGATAGATAGATAGATAGATAGATGATAGATAGATGATAGATAGATAGATAGATAGATAGATAGATAGATAGATAGATAGATAGATGATAGATGATGATAGATAGATAGATGATAGATAGATAGATGATAGATAGATAGATAGATAGATAGATAGATAGATAGATATAGCTGATAGCTGATAGCTGATAGCTGATAGCTGATAGCTGATAGATAGATAGATGATAGATAGATAGATAGATAGATAGATAGATAGATAGATAGATAGATAGATGATAGATAGATATGGGAAACTGAACCGGATTTCTGCACCATCCCTAGTTGTCTCTGTCTACCTGGTGGTAGAGACAGCCCTGGCAGGCACAGGAAGAAAGCGTCAAACATTCCCTCTCTCAATGACATAGTTCCTGACAACATATCAGGCAACATATCAATCCATTCACCATTCTCTGCTATCTTGTCAAATTGTGCACTGGCTTCACTTGGCTCCCTGTGGCCATATGGGCTTATGCCAGGGCGGTTGGAGAGGGGGAGTTCACATGAGAGAAGGACTGTCTTGTGCTGGTTCCTTAATTATCTTTTATCCCATCTCCATTTATTCCATTTCACCACTCTTGGCTCTTTCCTCCCAGTTTGATCACCAGAGATGAGCACTTAATTAAGTAACCTGTGAGATGGACCCAGCAAGGATGGCAGAATACAATTAATGCCCTCCCTTCCTGAGCAAAGACAGCCATGTAGCACAGGAGGAGGGGGAACACCAGGGTGTTCATTTGGCAAAATATGTCACACAGCTGGATGCAAACCACACAGAGGCTTTTGAATTTGCACCCAAGTAAAGTGGAAGCCCCACGTACACAATGACAATGAAGCAAAAGAAATAATGATGATGATGATTCTGGGACGGCAGTTGAGCGCCAGACTCCGAGCTCCGAGCTTCAGACACAATAGTCCAAATTCCCCTTGCAATATTCCCCTTCTCTCCTTTTGTATTCTTTTCAAACCGACGTTCACAAAACAGTTAAATTCAGTGAAGATTAGTAGGGCCCATTGAGTTATACTTGGATGATTTATTGAATGCAGAAGATTGTCAATATCACAGCTGTCTCAGATGAAAAACTACATATTCATTTGGATGGGTATTGTATAATCCAGAGTCCTCCTGGGAGCAGTGCAAATCTATGCGATATTCCTGTGTGAACCGCAGCAATCTTACATTTAGATTTCTTCAAGTTTTGCTGTATGGGAGGAGGTGGGGGAGAGAGAAGCCGCAAGAATGCACACACACACCTTCCTATGGAGTTCTTATTGTGTGGATATTCCTGGGACTTCAGTTATATATCCTTGCTTGTCATGTGATAAACCATCTCCTGACAGCTAAACAAAAGCAACACAGAATAACATGGAAAGGAACAACCTAGCAGTGACAGTGACACAATGAACCTTTGATAGCAAGATCACAAGGAGCAACGGCAACGAATAAACCTTTGCAGCTCTTGGTGTATTACAAAGGGGAATTGATTGGGCAGCCAGTGTGCAGCCAGACCGCTGCATCCCCCAAGATCGCAGGTTCAATCCTCGCCATGTCTGGATAGGGCCAGAAGAGACCCTTGCCTGGAGAACCACTGCCCAAAAATGTAGACATTACTGAGCTAGAGGGACCAGTGGTTTCATTCAATCTAAGCTGCCTATGTTCCCTTCCAAAGCAGTACCTCTTTTGCAGAAGGGCCACAGCTAATTGGTAGAGAATCTCCTTTGCATGGGAACGTCTCAGGTTCCACCTCTGGCATCATCAGGTAGGGTTGGGAGAGACCCTTGTCTGAAACCACTAAGAGCTGCTGCCAGTCAGTCCATCAATTTCCGGGGAGGGAGGAACACTTAACATAATGGTGGATCAGCTCCTTTATTTTTTTCTTAGACAGGATTTCTTCTCTGGGAAGTGGGGACATTTTTTTATTTTTTATTTTTTTGCTTCGGCTGCTGCAGCTTTAATTTTAAACACAGGAGGGGATGAGGAGGTGAGAGTAAAACAAATTTGTCATGTCCATGGGTGGCAACTTCTCAACGGTTGTAAGACAGAATGAAAGAAACCCTGCTACGGAAAATGGCCCCCACCTGATGGACATTTTGAGCTGCACCACCACTGCCACAAAAAATGACACACACACCCTGTTTCAAAGGGCAAAACTACAAACCAAGGGGAAATATCACTGCCCAGCTATGTCTCCTTGGAAGTAAATCCCTTTGAACACAGTGAGATTTACTCCCAGGTAATTGGACAGATTAGACTGCAACCTTTACTGCGCACAGCATACATCTGTGCTGATGGATGTGAAGTAGCTTTCATAGACGTTCCACCCTTCCTCTCTGTTTTGCAAGATGTATTGTGAAACTGCCCACACATTGTCCAGATTTTGTCACAGAAGTCATGCCCTTAGACTTTTAAGTGAACTCTTTGTACACACACACACACACACACACACACACACACACACAGTCTCACCAAAGCCTCACCTAAGCATAGCAGTCATGGAATAACAAAAGAGGTCCTCTTGTAAATTAGGAAGTGGTTAAAGAACAGGAAGCAGAGAGCGGGAATAAATGGACACCTCTCTCAATGGTGGGATGTTGAAAGTAGAGCCTTCCATGGACATGGAGGAAGAGGTTAGCTTCTTTCATGGGCCCAAATCACCACACATATGAGATAAGTCATCAGGTGCTAGGTCAACCAAGCCAGTTGCTATGGCAATGGCCCAGTGCCATCTATATAAGTAATTAAGACATGTCAGCTCATTAGTCAATCAGTAAGTTTGTCCATATGTCAGGGTCAGTCTTGTGAAGTGAATGAGTCTGTCTGTGTTTCATCTTGAACTGCTGGAGCAACAAAAATACTTTATACTTGTGTGTATGAATCTGCAAAGACTACAAACTATGTATATATCAATGTCCAGAACTGTATTACTGAAGCCTTATCTTTTGCAACTTCTAAACTATTTGGGCTTTAAGCTGCCTCTGTGTGGTGACTAGAACTGGGGAAAACTACCAATATGTGCATAGCTCACCTCAGATTCCCAACAGCCCTGGGTCTCCTAATGAACTTTGTGGCTAAATGGGGATTTGAACCAAAATCTCCCAGTCTGTAGTCTGATACTTAGGCTACAATCAGGGACTGAGCAATACTGAGCATACTAGGGCTTGTTTCTGAGTAACCATGCATAATGTCTTGCTGCCACTTGACTGTTCACAGAGCCAGCTCAATACATTTTGCTGCCTGAGGCAAAGGACAAAATGGTGACTCTCCCGTTCTAGGTCCAGAAGCCGACTGGACTGGTAATTGAACGCAATGCATCCCCGACTACACAAGAGAGTAGCAGGCTAGCTTAAAGGATACGGAGCATGCTACATGACACACAGTTTTGCCCCCCAGCATCTCACTGCATCTGCCACCTGATGCAGTCACCTCATTCTGCCTAATGGTAGGGCCAGCCCTTCTTGGTAATGGTGCTGCACAAGGATGGCAAAAACATTAAAGATAACTTAGAAATGTCCACATTTTCATGGCAGGCTGCCATGTTCCCTTCTCAGCTCTGAATGGGATGCAAAGTTGCCGAAGACTAAATATGTCTTAGCTCTAGTGAAGGGGAAGGAACTGTTGTAAGGGAAGGGTGTAGGTGTCACTGACTGGTGGAAGAGAACTGTCACCTCTCCCTTTCCTGATGGGATGGGCCTGAGGTCTGCTTTCTGCACAGGAGTCAGAAAAGGTTAGGAACACAGGAAGGTGCTTTATATGGAGGCAGATCATGGGTCTGTCCAGTATCATCTACACTGACTGGCAGAGGCTTTCTTGGGTTTCAGACTGCTGGGATCTTCCCCAGTCCAGCCTGGAGACACCAGGGATTGAAGCTGACATCACTTCTAACATCAGCTGATGGGAACAAGAGAGCAGGGTTCGATTCTGTGTTGGAGGTAGGTGCCTGCTATGGAATAGGCACTTGCAGCTAAACTGAGCAGCATATAACCCTCATTTGGAGCAGCCATTCTGAGCCAAAGCAAGCAAGATTTCACACACACCCCACACCTTGACAGCAAATAAATAGGGGTTAAATCCTGCTAAGTTTGGCTGTGCGTCCCATTTTCCCTCCTGGGAACAGTGCTGCACAGCCAAAGAAGGCAGACCCTTTTCCGCCAAGCAATGGGGACGTCTCTCTTGCTGCCTGTCTCCAAAAAGCAGGTTTCTCCCCACTCCAAGAGAAAGAAACTTGCTTTCTGCAGGCGTTGGCTTCAAGAGGGACTTCTTGCATGTGCAGAAATGCCTCTAGCATGCAGGGTTCTTTCTCCCCTGCCCCACGAAGAAGTGCTTTGGCAGCCCCAGTTTTTGGCATTTCCAAAAGCGCTAAGTATGAGGCTAACAGTGTCCCTTGTGCTGCAGTTTGCAAAGACAAGCTGGCTGCTGGGTGCTTGGGAACCCTATGCAATAGTAATAATTGTTTGTTTGTTTTTAATAAATATTTATTGGTATTTTCAACAAACATATAACAATAAAAAACAAAAAATAAACAAAATAAAAACAACACAAAAATACATAAAATTCAAAACTTAACAACAATAAAAAAAACACATAAAGTTTCAGATACTTATTTTCCTTAACCTTATTTCTCAGACCTCCTCACACCTCCCCTTCTTGTATTCCAATTTAAATTGTCAATTCAGCAAATCCTTAACTTATTTCTCCACTTTAACTTGAACATTTGTTCTAACATACTGTTATTTTACTTTTCTTCTTTCTTCCATTTCCTCAATTTATTTTTACCAGCCTTATTTCTATTTAATTTAAAAACCAATTTTACCTTATCCAAATTTACACATCAATACTTATACCTCATTAATTATTCTTAAACCTTTTTCCTAAAGTCGACCAAAATTTCCCTTCCACGATTTTCCCAATTTCCATACAACTAGCAAAATATAAAAAACAAAGCAGATTATATTTATGTACCCTTTGGATTCCCAACCTCCACCCACCCTTTTCCCGGTTCCAGTCCCCAACCAATATCCATCAGTCTTTATGTTATTTAGCCTGGAGATCTCACGTCCGAGGCCCTTATATCTCTCTCAGTTCCTTTCTGCCGGTCTTTTTGATAGTCCTTGATATTAAACCCCAAGTCTCGGAGAGGCTCCGGCCCAACAGGATCCATATTGCTTCCAGCCAGACCTCCGTACTTAAAAACAAAGCCTATGGGGTACTCCAACTCTTGTTTCATATTTCTTTCAAATCCACATGTCCCCAAAGCTCCAACTTTCACCTTCAGCAAATTTGTAATCCTCAGGTCTTCAGATCTCCTCCAAAGGAGATCTCTCCATTTTTCAGACTCCCATTCAGGCCAGGCTTTCCGCATCAAATTTTTATTATCCTTTTTTGTCATCATGTCAGGCCTCAAATTGCAACTCTCCTTTGACTTCTGCAGATTTCCAGCTCCTCCTTCATTTTCTTCTAAAGCAACATATTGCTCCATCTTGTCAAAACTTTCAGTTTCATTTATTTGTTCAGTTGAACGGGCTTCCTGTTTCAAGTCCTTATCAGAATCAAAACTGTTATTTACTGTCAAGCGTAGTACTGAAACCTCTGTAGACAAAACATTGAACTGATCTTGTAACTTTCCCAGGAGAACAAATGCTCTGTCCAATTCTGCTTGAATTTTCCATCCTCCAGCCATTTTTGTAATGTAATGTCACTAAGACCCCTCTAGGGGGATTTTAGTTCCTTAATATTCCTTTCAGCTCAAAACCAAAAGTCCAGTTATTTTGTATCAGCCCTCCTTATTTTCAGCAAGTTATAACAAATAAACCAGCAGAAGCAACAAAAACAAAGTTCTCTTTTTCCAGTTGACAACTAGCTGTCTGACAGCTAACTTGACAGCTGTCAAACTCTTCAATACAGCAGGCTTTCTCACGGGACGTTCCCGGGTCTAGGGGGGGTGAAATTTCAGCTCCCAAAATTCTTTTATCCTCCAGTAAATCTTCTTATAATGTCAGAACCGTGAAGTCAAGATCTTATATTAAAAAGCAAAAAACAAATTCTCTCGACCTTAGCTGACCGGTCCTTTGCTTTAGATTGTTTACAAAGAGGGGGGGTGGACTTCCTTTTTAACCCCTCCCCGCTCGTTCCAGATCCAAAAAGAAAATTTTTAAAGTTCCAATCTCCGTATTACTCACGGGTTGATGTTTTAAAGTCCAATCGATCCAAAGAAGAAATTGGCGCTCTCTGTCAATGGCTTGCGGCTTCACTCCATAGACGAGGGAGTACTCTCAGCACCACGCCTCACCCCATACCCGTTCCGAAGCCTTTAAAAAGGCTTCTTCACGGATTGGGGGGGCGCAAATGGTGCCCGCCGAGTCTCTGTGTTCACAGGCTTTCGCGCCTGTGATTTTAAGGGTCTCCGCTTCGCCGCAGCGGCCAGACCCAGACTCTACGGAGCCGATTCCCTCCGGAGCTCGGAGGGAATCCGCCATTAAACAATGGCGCCAACCCGGAAGTCGCAATAGTAATAATTGTTGCTGCTGCTGCTGCTGCTGCTGCTGCTGCTGCTTTATTTGTGCCCCAGCCATCTGACTGAGTTGCCCCAGCCACTCTGGGCAGCTTCCAACATATATTAAAACATAATAAAGAATTACACATTAAAAACCTGAGTGGACGCTCAGGTTGCAAACGTGATCCATGCGGGAGGCATGTTCGCAACCTGCAGCGTTCGCAACCTGCAGCACCGCGTCTGCGCACGCGCGGGTTGCGATTCAGCGCTTCTGTGCATGTGCAAAGCACAATTTAGCGCTTCTGCGCATGCGCAACCACTGAAACCCAGAAGTAACCCGTTCCAGTACTTCCAGGTTTCGGCGTGTCTGTAACCCAAAAAAACGCAACCTGAAGCGTCTGTAACCCGAGGTATGACTGTACAGGTAAACTGCATTATTGACTGAAACCCTTCCATCAAACACAAAGCACTGAGCTTGCGGAGCCAAAAGTCTAACTTGGGCTTTCTTAGGGTTGCCATATTTCAAAAGGTAAAAATCCAGACGCAAAAAGTGTCTCCCAATAGCCGCTCTGTCACCAGAACCACTTGCGCACTTTAAAACAAAAAACAAAAAAACCCAAAATCCAGGACATTTGCTTTAAAATGTAAAATTTGCCCCGGATAAGCCTGTAGGACCCCCAAAAGAGAACATGTCTGGGAATTCCCAGACATATGGCAACCCATATACTTTTGTAGATTGGGTGGGAAATAGCTGATTCACAATACAATTTCTGGGGCATTCTGAGAAATAAAAATAGCAGCCACTGGGAGCAGAAGCTAACTGTAATCGATACATATGCACACACAGTTCTGAATAAGTGGTGAATGGGTACGGATGCAAACAAACCCTAGACCGTTCATACCCATTTGTTACTTGTGACGTTTGTTCTGCAATGGATGAAAATTAAACTGACTGGCCACCTCTCTAATGGGCAGGCGAGTGCCAATGACTTTGCTGGCCATATCAGCTGCCCCCAAATCCACTTTCAGCGGTAGAAAGAAGAAACAGTTGGAGCCTGTTGTGAAAAGGTTTCTGAGGGGAGAGAGGAGATCAGAGACTACATTTCAGGCCTCTCTACACTTCCGCCAGGAGAAACCCCAAATTTCCATTTGCTCCGATCGAGCAGTTTTTCGGGAGGGCTGGGGGTGGGGATGGGGAGCAGTGGGAGAAGAGGAAGTGTGGATAGGCCCTTGCCTGTCAAAATAAGGAGGACTCCTGTGTGCCAGAACTGCTGCTGCTGCAATGAACTGGAGAGGGCTGGACTGCCTGAGGGATTTCTCTTTGTGTCTGTCAGGGTCACAACGCCAGAGGCACTGATGCTGTAAAGGAAGTTAACATCACGCTAGCATGCAAGCCGCCCTCCACGTGCCAATACAAACAAGCTCCTTTTCTATGCTAGGACCAGTCCCACAGCTGACATTCTCTTCTCTGCAGCTCATAGCCATAGGCAGAGCCGGGCTTGTTTTCCACAGCAATAGGGGCTATTCATCTCCAGGCTTCTGCTAGATGATTGATCCTGACCTCCTGGGGAGGGAGGGAAGGGAAAGGACTGGGATGGGATGGGCAGGTGAGAGGCTGCAAATTTGCAATCATGCAGTTCCATTGACCCATTCCTGCTGCAAAGCCAGTGGGAATTTGCAAGGCTAAGTCGACTTACCGGGCGATTTTTTGGGGGAGGGGGGGATACCGATACTGTCTGTTGCGTTTGCTCATTTTCTTCAGATTGAAATGTTACCATGAAGTCAATTGTTTACTCTCGTTCCTACTGACTTTCAGCAGGCTTTGTACCACCCAGCGACTGGGCTCAATAACTGGGTTTGCCCCAACTGGGCTAGGCGACTGGAGCACTTTCAGAGACCTTCTAATCCTGGAAAGCAGGTCCCAGTGCACTGGACTCACAACTGTGCATTGTGAACACCAGACTCATGCAGAGTATAAATAATGTAGAAGCTAGCTGTGAAGCATAACTCCTTTTATTTCTAATAGCTACTACAAACTAAAAAACTACTGGCTTGCATGAGCGTTACATCTCCCACTCAGCCATCTAGTCACTACATAGATAAGACTCCACACACAGGGTCAGGCAGTCAGGCAGGAGAGGAAGAGGAGAAGAGCAGTTTCCACCACCTCCTTTCTCAAAACATCAGATCAGGAGATTCTTGCAATGGGAGGGGTGAAAATATCAACAGTTAACATGGGAAGCAGTTGCATACCAAGTCAAATCATTTTGGCCAGTCTTTCTCAGTGTTATCCACCCTGAGCGCCAACAGCTATTGGGGGTTTCAGGCAAGAGTCACTTTCAGCCCTATGTGGTTATGCCAGGGACTGAACCTAGGACCTTCCGCATGCAAAGCAGATGCTCAACCATTAATAAGGAAGGCATGCCATGGTCCAGCATTTGAGACTTTCCAGTTTAGAGTTTAGGTCCGTATAGTTAAAGCTATGGTTTTCCCAGTAGTGATGTATGGAAGTGAGAGCTGGACCATAAAGAAGGCTGATCGCCAAAGAATTGGTGCTTTTGAATTACAGTGCTGGAGGAGACTCTTGAGAGTCCCATGGACTGCAAGAAGATCAAACCTCTCCATTCTGAAGGAAATCAGCCCTGAGTGCTCACTGGAAGGACAGATCCTGAAGCTGAGGCTCCAATACTCTGGCCACCTCATGAGAAGAGAAGACTCCCTGGAAAAGACCCTGATGTTGGGAAAGAAGGAGAGCACAAGGAGAAGGGGACGACAGAGGACGAGATGGTTGGACAGTGTTCTCGAAGCTACGAACATGAGTTTGACCAAACTGCAGGAGGCAGTGGAAGACAGGAGTGCCTAATGCCTGGCGTGCTCTGGTCCATGGGGTCACGAAGAGTCGGACACGACTAAACGACTAAACAACAACAACAGTTTAGAGAAAAGGCGAGTAAGAGGCAACATGATAGACGTTTGTAAAACTAAGCGTGACATGGAGAATATTATACTAGGGAACTCGTTCCCACCAGAGGCAGTGGTGGCCACCAACTTAGATGGCTCTAAATGAAGATTAGGCAAATCAGGAAGGATGAGACCACTAGCCATACTGATGTTGCTCTGCCTCCACAGCTGAATGCAGTAATGCTCCTGGATGGCCACTATGAGAACAGGATGCTGACCTGATCCAGCAGGCTTTTCTTATCTACTTATGAAAAAATATTGCCATGACGTCCTTCAGATGTTAAGAAAATAAAAAACTATCTGAGTTTTAGAAGACATCTGAAGGCAGCCATTTACCTTTACCATTTACCTGTACCTTGGGTTACAGACGCTTCAGGTTACAGACTCCACTAACCCAGAAATAGTACCTCAGATTAAGAACGTTGCTTCAGGATGAGAACAGAAATCACGTGGCGGCAGCGTGGCAGCAGCCGGAGGCCCCATTAGCTAAAGTGGTACCTCAAGTAAAGAATGGTTTCGGGTTAAGAACGGACCTCCAGAACAAATTAAGTTCTTAACCCAAGGTACTACTGTATAGTGAAGCTTTTAATGTTTTAATGTCTTACTGGGTTTTAATTTGTTGGAAGCCACCCAGAGTGCCTGGGGTAACCCAGTCAGATGGGTGGCATATAAATTATTATTAGTAGTAGTAGTAGTATTCCAATAGTTTCTACCACCTTTGGCATTGACTTCCCTTGCCTCAGTCACAGTAGAATTTCTTTGTTGTTGTTGCTCAACCTGCTACTTAAATTTGGCAAAAATTAAGGTAGGAAGCATACCTCAGTGGTAGAGCACATCTATTGCATGCAGAAAATCTCAACTTCAATCCCTGGCATCTCCACCTAAAAGGTTCAAGTATTCAGTGACAGGGAAGATCTTTCTCTGCTAAAGACCCTGGGGAGCCGCTGCCACCAGGGCAGATGAACAAGCAGCCACACACTGTTATATGGCAGCTTCCTGTGTTCCTAATTCAGCAAGAAATTAGAGGCTCTTTGTTCCCACTTCTGGAAGTGACTATAGGCAGATATTCCAAATAAAGTCATGTCATAGAGCTGCATTGTCATCCTTTTCATCCTCCTCTATCTGCCCCCACTCCTTAGTATTTCTCATAAACAGCTGAGGCTAAAAGGGATGGATGAATCGGTCTGCTTCTGGTCACTTTCAGTTCTCTATGAGTCCATTCTCTTCCTTGGGGGGAGAACATCAATATTCAGGGCCCTCCTGTCTCAAAGACATGGTCCCGCTCTAACTCGGAATCCGAGTCCTCCACAGCACATCTATTTACCCTGCCTCACAAAAGCCAAAAGTTCACAATAATTCAACAATCCTTTAACCAGACAGCCAACTTCTCCAAGAAGGCAGAGCCTGTAAGCACCCACATGAGGTTTTGGCTAAGTCCAGCTCCTTGCAGAAACAACAGCTCCTGCAGATGCATTGGTGCAGGCAGCCCCAAAACCGGCCCTCCAGCTGTTTTGGGACTACAACTCCCATCATCCCTAGCTAACAGGACCAGTGGTCAGGGATGATGGGAATTGTAGTCCCAAAACAGCTGGAGGGCTGAGTTTGGGAATGCCTGCATTAGTGGGTCCTAGGGAGCTGTCCAAGGTCCTGTATGCTCCCCTATTGACTTGGACTTGTGACTGGATGCTGCCCTCTTCCACTGTAAGCCACAGGTGCCCACAGAAATGGGCAGTCATTACTTCTCTTCACCTCTCTTTCCCTTGCAGACTCCTCCCTATGGCCTTGTCCCCTGACTGTTCTGGGGTACTTCACTGTTTGAATTCTCCTTTCTCACATTTCTCAGCTCCTCGAACCCCTGGCCTCTCCTTTTCCAACCCCTGTTTCTCCTAACATCTCATTTCTTAGGTCCTTCTCATTGCCTCCCTCCAAATAACTAAGCCAACATCAGGTTGGCTAAGGGTGATAGCAGCTTAAGTAATGGTAACCAAATACCATACCACTTGATTCCCCACTCTGTGGCCTGCAGGCAACTTAGTCAATCACTGCCAGAGGTTTCACCACCATTACACATTCCCTTGGTTCAAGGGTTTTGGCTCACCCATCATCCCTGTCCATTGGCCATGCTCTTTGGGGCTGATGGGAGTTGGAGTTCAACAACACCTGGAGGACCACGGATTCCCTACTCCTGTCTTTGTGTGTTATAATAAAGTTGTAAAACCCAGTTTCTTTTTCTACAGATGGATCAGAAATAGATTTGGCTTTTCCCACAAGAAATCCTCTCCTTCATTCCACCTTACCCCTAGCCAATTCCTCACCTCCTTTGTCTTGCCCACAGCCTGCAACTCCAAAGACACCTTTAACTACGGCTTCTCCTGCGGGGCCCATGTTAATCAGATTGACTATTTTGCAACCGTCTCAAGAATCCATGAAGGTTGTGACCCATTATATCCTTCCAAGATACCAAGACTGTTATGCATATTTTTATGAAGTCTCTATAGGATTATAGGAATTCATTATGTATGACTCTCCCCCTTACTTCCCTCCAGCAATTGCCGCTTCATCCAAGAAATTCTGGGACCAGAAGGCTGGCGGTGTGGGGTGGGATTTGTGTTTAGAAAGCATTTTGCATTTGAAGTGAAGAAGTCAGCTGAGTCTCTTAATTCCCACAGCTTTATTGTGTAGTCACTCATAGCAGGGAAAATCCCTGAAGTCAATTGATTGGTCACCCATTGATTTCAAGAGCTGAGTGTTCCACATGCTCAACAGCCCGATCCTATATGTATTCTTAAAATTAAGTTCTACCCTGTTGAATAGGTCTAAGTGTGCATAGCCTTGTTGAAATGGATGGGATTTTAAAATGCTTTGCTTTGGCTGGACAATACCCAAAAGAAGCAGTGGAAACACAGTCTAAGCAGCCTAGTGTTGGGTTGGTGTTTTGTTGGGCAACCTCTAATGGTTGCCCAATTTCCAAACCACATCCTTGTGGTTAAATCTGTGGATGATTCCACTTATGGACAACACATGGTATCTTGTTGCATTTCCAGCTATGGTGTACTCCAACTCATTTTGTTCTTTCTGGGAAATCTACTTACTGTCCCCTTATAAGGTGGAAGCAGTGTTGGATTTACGTATAAGCTAAACAAGCTACAGTGGTACCTCGGGTTACATACGCTTCAGGTTACATACGCTTCAGGTTACAGACTCCACTAACCCAGAAATATTACCTCAGGTTAAGAACTTTGCTTCAGGATGAGAACAGAAATCGTGCTCCGGCGGTGCAGTGGCAGCAGGAGGCCCCATTAGCTAAAGTGGTGCTTCAGGTTAAGAACAGTTTCAGGTTAAGTATGGACCTCCGGAACAAATTAAGTACTTAACCCGAGGTACCACTGTATAGCTTAGGGCCCCACTCTCTTGGGGCGGGGGCAAAAAATTAAAGGGGGAAAAACTGGATGTACATTTCCAAAATATAAGATAAAAAACAAATAAAATAAAACCAACATACAGCAAGTGTTTTGTGTTGTGTAGGCTCCTATGATGTAAGTAAGGGGCCCTGCCTGCTAGCCTGCTCCCTAAAATATCACTGGTTTGCTCATTTCTATATATAGGGTGCCTACATTCTGCATGTGCAAATGGCTTTAGATACCTATTAGGTCCATAAATTACCATATAGCATATATTCAACACAAAAAACAGTGACAATTTGTTGTTGACAAAGGACAGCTGGACATATAAAGGGTACCATTACCTTCAGAAGCTTAGGGCCTCATCAAACCTAAATCCAGCCCTGGGTGGAAGGGCCAGTCGGGTCAGATTTGCACTGGGAAGAAATAAATATCCACTAGAATTAATGTGATGGGTCTATTTGATTTGAGAAGGAAGATGAGTAGATCTATCTTTGCTAAATAATAAATTCCAGATTTAACATTTGTTTTGTGATGCATCATATTTGGGGCTGACATATGGCACACAAAGACCCCATGAGGTGTTACCTTTCAGCGTTCAGCAAGCACACACCAGGCAAGGATCTGCCCTCTTTTAATTGTTTCCATCATGCAAGTTCAATACATTGTTTTTGTTTCGTTTCTACTTCCTGGAAGGGTTTTGTGATGGAGCTGTCAAAAATGATATTCCTTCACCTTCAACCTGATGTGGTATAGTCCTTTCTACCACTTCAGTTTTGCTCCATGTGTAAATCCAGACACAATGACATTGGGCTGATGGAGAGAGGGGCCTAGTGGGCAGAAACGGAGGGAGGAAAAATCAGTCTGTAAGACCTGAGCATAGGAACACACTCCCTTCTTGTGGTTTCCAGCAACTGGTATTCAGAAGCATTACTGTCTCTGACCATGGAGGCAGAACTTAGCCAACAGGGCTGGTAGCCACTGATTGACTTATCCTCCATAAATTTACTCAGTACTCTTTTAAAGCCATCCAAGTTGGTGGCCATGACTACCCCCTGTGTGAGTGAGTTCCATAGTTTAATAATAATAATAATAATAATAATAATAATAAAGAATTTTATTTATACCCTGCCCTCCCCAGCCAGAGCCAGGCTCAGGACAGCTAACACCAATAAAATCACAGTAAAAAACATAATAGGGGAAAAGGAAAAGAAAGAAAAAAACAATTTAAAATACAGGTTAAAATGCAATTGAAAATGCAGCCTCATTTTAAAAGTAGCCGGTAAATCAAGACCATAAGGGGAGGGAAACATAAGGGTCAGACTGAGTCCAAACCAAAGGCCAGGCGGAATAGCTCTGTCTTGCAGGCCCTGCGGAAAGATGTCAAGTCCCGCAGGGCCCTAGTCTCTTGTGACAGAGCATTCCACCAAGTCGGGGCCAGTACTGAAAAGGCCCTGGCCCTAGTTGAGGCCAATCTAACCACTTTGCGACCTGGGACCTCCAAAATGTTGTCATTTGTGGACCTTAAGGTCCTCCACAGGGCATACCAGGAGAGGAAGTCCCGTAGGTACGTGGGTCCTAGGCCCATCTGTCTGGAGTCTTCCAATATTCAGTTTCATTGGGTGCTACCTCAAAGTAAACACTTTATGAACCTCAAAAAGCTCCAGCAAAAAAAGCCCCTAACACAACACAAGAGATGCATTGCATGCTTTCCAACATTTCTTGGATGAAAATAGAGACATCCTATTCCACACCCTCCAGCATTTCTCGGATGAAAATAGGTATATCCTAAGGAAAAGCAGGACATTCCAGGATCAAATCAAAAACCGGGACGGCTTCTGTAAATCTGGGACTGTCCCTGGAAAACAGGGACACTTGGAGGGTCTGGATTGCTGAACCAACCCCCTCCACATTGATCAGATGGAAATAATAATACTTTATGTGCGCCTCTACTTTCCTGGAGAAACACACTTGCAGGATTCCCTTGGCTTCCTCAGACCACATTCATATGCTTCCAAATGTTTATTTCCATACACTCAATTTGCTTTGCCCCCAGGAGTCTCCACCTCTCTCCCCTCCCCCCTTCCCGTCTCTTTGCTGAATTCACTTGGTGATGAGAAATATCCCTCTGTTCTCATAATAAGGTACTCTGGTGCGTCAGCACTTCTGCCTTGCAAAAAAGTAATGGATGGTGACACTGGGGGTGGGGAGAGGGAGGAAATGCAGCCTCCTTATGTGCTGAAGTCTTGTTTCCTTTATAGCACAGGAGGAGGACTCTTTCTTCATAACTAAAAGGCAGAGTCTGGATCCCCTGCTGCGTTCCTAGCCCTCTGCAAATTTGCACCGTGGGCAGAGCAAAAGAAAAGGGGAGGGAGGAAGAACCAAAGACGGATGGTTTGCCTCTTTCACTTACACCAGCAGGATTAATGGTGGGGGCAATGTTTTTCCTAAACCCCCACCAAGCTGGGCAGCATTGCCATGTCTCCTCTGGAGTGGGCTGGTGGGAATGATGCTATGTCATTATGCAAGGGAGGGTTGAGGTGAGCAGGGGAGAGAGATGGCTACGCTCAGCTGCTAGTGAGCTTCATGGCTGGAGAGGGATTGGAATGAATGGGAAGCATCATTCAACTGGTGTTACTGCCTTTATGGTGGCACAAGGGGACTCACCCCTAGCTCAGAGCCAGTGTGGTGTAGTGGTTAAGAGCGGTAGTCACGTAATCTGGGGAACCGGGTTCGCGTCTCCGCTCCTCCACATGCAGCTGCTGGGTGACCTTGGGCTAGTCACACTTCTTTGAAGTCTCTCAGCCCCACTCACCTCACAGAGTGTTTGTTGTGGGGGAGGAAGGGAAAGGAGAATGTTTGAGACTCCTTAAAAGGGAGTGAAAGGCGGGATATCAAATCCAAACTCCTCCTCCTCCTCCCCTTCTTCTTCTTCTTCTTCTTCTTCTTCTTCAGCTCCTGTCCTCCAAAAAGCCTTTCCCATAGGGTGACAGGGAGTGGCCGCCGAGACCATATAACACTGGTCCTGAAAGACCTACATTAGCTCCCAGTACTTTTCTGAGCATAATTCAAAGTGTTGGTGCTGACCTTTAAAGCCCTAAATGGCGGTGGCCCAGTATACCTGAAGGAGCGTCTCCACCCCCATCGTTCAGCCTGGACACTGAGGTCCAGCTCCGAGGGCCTTCTGCCGGTTCCCTAACTGCAGGAAGTGAGGTTACAAGGAACCAGGCAGAGGGCCTTCTCGGTAGTGGCACCCACCCTGTGGAACGCTCTCCCATCAGATATCAAAGAAATAAGCAACTATCTGACTTTTAGAAGTCATCTGAAGGCAGCCCTGTTTCGGGAAGTTTTTAATGTTTGATCATGTTTTTAATAATCTGTTGGGAGCTGCACAGAGTGGCTGGGGAAACCCAGCCAGATGGGTGGGGTATTAATAATAAGTGATGATGATGATGATGATGATGATGATGACGTGGCTGCACTGCATGAAGGAAAGGATGCAGTGCTGGAAACATGGTGGTTCTGCTGCACACATGTGAGGTGGGGTGATCAGGGAAAAGGGCCATAGGGAGATCAGAGGGAGATCATCTGTTTTTCAAGTCCCTGGTTCAAGCAAAGACATTTTCCAGATAAAACTAGGAAAGACTTCTGTTTGATACCCTGGTGACCAGTTGCCCCTCAGTGTAGTGACTTGAGGTAGATGGCAGGGGCGTAGCTAGCTGCTCCGGTACACAGAGCAGCGGGGGCAGGGCAAGCTACCCACAGGGGTGCTGCATGGGGGCGCCATGGCGAGCTTTTCACGGAGTCCGGCTGGCAGACGCAAGCCCCACGCTGCTGTTTCGGGCAGCTTGGGACCCCGAGCCACCACTGTCACTCCCAGGAGAGACGTGTGGCTCGGGTGCGCTGCACACCAGGCCCCGCAGTAAGTGCCCCCCCCATGGTGTGCCATTTTGTCACCCCCTCCCCAAGGATGACACCCGGGGCACACCACACACCCCCTTCCTACGCCCCTGGTAGATGGACTAGATGGTCTGTTTTACTAAAAAGCATCTTCCTATGTTAGGAGTCAGCCTGATATCTAACGACTTGTGGATCCTACATTCCATTGAAACAACATCACAGCATCCATCTAGCAGTCTCCCTTCAGGATGAGGATGGAGGGCAATTCTGTTTGGTCTGTATTTTCAAGCAGATCTAATCCATACCTCTCAGACTAATACACTGTCCGCATTGTAATTATCCTTCGGATCTGGAGTTTTTCTGAATTTTATTCTCAGCTCAAAAAAAATAAAATACAGACCAAAATGCATTAGAAATGCATCTTTTAGGACAAAATCCATGTTGAAATGCATTTCTGGAGACAAAATGCATATTTAAACATGTATTTTGTGATACAGATTTTCATATGGATTGGGGGAAAAATTAAATTAATGCTTAGATGCTAAAATGAGACAGAATGGGTTTGTTAATGAACCCGCAGAAATTTGACACAGAACAGAAATAAATGGAACTGACCATCCCTGCTTCAATAATTACTTTCCGAAATGCTCAAAGGGTGTTGGGTTTATGTGTAATTTCAAAAGCAACACCTGTTTCTTCAGTCTTTGAATCCCCCTTTGTTCTCAGCTGAAAGGTTTAAAAAATATGACAAATATCAGAATTCAACAGCAGCTCACAAAGTAATACAGCCGTTCCTTCCCTTCTCCCTGAGATTCACTTTTGCAAATCTATTTAGTTCTGACAGTGGGGTATCTTCAGCTACCTCCATGGGAATCGATATGCCTTCCAAGAACATTTGTTTTAACCTCTCACCAAGGAGAGAAAGAGCAATGGTCTCCCTGTTGCAGAGACAATATATTCCCCCCCCCCACTCCACTAACAATTAAGGCAACTGCTCTAAGTCAAATGCTTTAACCTGTTAAGCATTGTCTGAATACCAGTTGCAGAAGCCCTTGTTTCATTAATTTTTAAGACTAAGCATTTATTTTTAATTTTCTTGGACATGAACGGGCAGAACCTTGCAATTAAATTTTAGAGGGCTTCTCCCCAAATACTCCCTTCTCTTCTTGGAAAGCAAGTGTTACACATTATTTATGAAGTGGGTTTTCCTCCCCCAACATAATATTTCATTGGAGGGGGAAATTGCAGAAAGAGATGTAGCCATCAGTTGTTCTTAAGGACTGTTTTAATAAGCACTGGTTTCCACTATGGAAAGCTTCAGCAGTGAGTGCAATGGAGTCATTCTGCTCTAGAAAAACCTGAGAAGCATCTAGAGTAGTTTCTGTATGTACCTCCCAGCATCCATAAGGGCCTCTGGAACACACTGATGGTGTGTCATTGCTGGGCCACAGACAAGATCTCAGGTTAACTAGAATCAGTAGGATCAGCCAGTAGTCAGGCCAATGAATCAGAACCTGTAGTTTTGACCGGAGCACTCAGAGCTTAAGGATAGGTACAGGAGCAAACCAGGAATCGGAATAACCAAGAATGTACCAGAGCTCAGGAATTATGCATGGAGTTGGGAAAGTGGATAAAGGGAAGTTTCCCCCCCTTTCTCTCATAATACTAGAACTCAGGAATACCCAGTGAAACTTCCTGTTCCAGCTGAGCCTTGCCCATGGCCCATGGCCCATCTATTCTAGCATCCTGTTTCTCATGTTGGCCAACCAGATACCAATCGGAATCCCATAAGCAGAACTTGAGCACAACAACACGCTCTCCACCTGTGATTCCCAGCAAGATGTAGAACACAGCCATCATGGCTAGTAGCCATTGATAGTCTTATCCTCCATAAATTTGACTGATCCTCTTCTTTAAAAACCCAAAGTTCATGGCTGTCACCACCTGTTGTGGGCATAAATTCCACAGTTTAACTTAGTACTGTGCAGTGGCGTAGCTTGGGCTGCCAAAGCCTGGGGTGGGATGGAGGGAAACAGACAGAGTATGTATGTGCATTCAGCTGCCTAACAGAGTCCGTGTCACCCAAGAAATTGCAACTGCAGAGATAAGAAAAGCATTGTTCCATAGTTTGGAGAGGTCATTTCCTGGTTCACATGGAGAAGCTATTTTCAATGAAGCCCAGCAATGGGAACAGCCAGCTGTATTGAGGCAGCACCGGGTGTTGAAATTTCGTGCCCCTAACAATTTTGCCCCCAGGGCAACTGCCCCTGTGCCCCTCTACCACGCTATGCCACTGGTGCTGTGTGAAGAAGAAGAAGAATTTTCTCTTATCTTTCCTAAATCTTCCAGGGTTCAGCTTCCCTGTACGTCCCCGAGTTTTGGTGTTATGAGAGACAGAAAAAAACTTTTCTTTTCTTTTCTTTTGGGTTTTTTCCCATGTTGATCTTTATTATTTTTAAAAATATACATTTATTCTACACTCTCTGTTTTTGTTTGTAACAAAAAAGAAAATGATGGCAACTGAAGCAAAAATACCTTGCATACCTCACAATACACATAACAATACCATTTATGAAAAGAAAAGAAAAAAGAAAAGAAAGAAAAGAAAAGAAAAGGAGAGAGAGAGAAAAATCAAAAATATATATAAAAGAATATAGAAGAAAAAGTATTTGTGGTTTTAAAATGACTTCCAAACATTCTCATTGTACATTATCTGTTAAATACACTTTTACCGCACAGTTACTTATTTCTTCTATTTTTTTATCATATTTCTATGGAAAATGTCAATTACCTTTATATACTACAAGGCTCAGTCTAGGTCTGCCAGGAGATTACCCTTTATACCATGGTTCTTCAACTCTTCTTGTCACCTTTGCTAGCTGCAAGTAATCTACCATTAATGTTTGCAAATGTTTCTTAGTCTACTTTCCCCATGCTAGACATAATTTTATACACTCAATGCCACATGAAATTTTATTCTATCATGTCCCCTCTTAGTCATTTTTCTCCAAACTAAGAAGGGTCAAATGCTGCATACGTGGCCATAAAGGTAAAGGTAAAGGGGACCCCTGACCGTTAGGTCCAGTTGTGACCGACTCTGGGCTTGTGGCGCTCATCTCGCTTTATTGGCCGAGGGAGCCCGGCACACAGCTTCCGGGTCACATGGCCAGCATGACTAAGCTGCTTCTGGCAAACCAGAGCAGCACACGGAAACGCCGTTTACCTTCCCGCCAGAGTGGTACCTATTTATCTACTTGCACTTTGACATGCTTTCGAACTGCTAGGTTGGCAGGAGCAGGGACCGAGCAACGGGAGCTCACCCTGTCACAGGGATTCAAACCACCAACCTTCTGATCGGCAAGTCCTAGGCTCTGTGGTTTAACCCACAGCACCACCTGCGTCCCTTCATACGTGACTATATACACCAGCTATTTATTGATTCGATTTGATTTTTGAAATCAACCTTTCACAGTCACAGTTAGTTTGGCCCTTACACAACATCTCTTTTGGATCTGGCTGTGTAGCATGAACATGAGAAACCTTCCCCTGTCCATTCTTGGGGTACGCTTAGAGCCCACCCTGACATAGAGACCAGCTATAGGCCTTCTCCATCAGACAGATCTCTGCAAAAGGAACTGTAAAATTTAATGCACCTCAGTCTGTAGAAAAATGGCTTGAGCCCAGAACAAAAGCACAGAAAATATAAACCCATTAAGCCAGTGATTTTTTCTTGCAGTTCTGAGAAGCAGAGGAGAGATGCTTGTTTCCTGAGCAGTGCTGCCTTCCAAACTCATCAAAATCATGAACTCTCTCATGGGGTCGCTGTCTAGCAAATCCTAGCAAATCGTACATCCACATCTTACTGCCGAAGCATTATCTCTGCCATCAGATAAACTCAGAGCCAGGTAGCTTATGCTTCTACCAGGAAAGCATTCAACAGTTGCAAGCAAAATGCCTTCATTTTTACATCTCCATTTACACGCTGGCCAATCTTTTGACTGAGGGAGGGAGGAAAGCATTGACCCCATCTTGTGACATTGTTCACCACCACATCTATAGGAACATAGTGCATATTTTACACCATGATTTCATGCACCCTGATCTAAAGGACATGCAGTTCTGGATGCCCCATCTTAGGAAGCACATTGACAAGCTACAGCACATCCAGAAGAGGAGGGTGGTGATGAGGATGACAGCTTATGCACAGGCTTAAGGACACATCACTTTGCCAACAAAGGTCCTTATAGTAAAAGCTATGGTTTTCCCAGTGGTGATGTATGGAAGTGAAAGGTGGACCATAAAGAAAGCTGATTGCCGAAGAATTGATGCTTTTGAATTATGGTGCTGGAGGAGACTCTTGAGAGTCCCCTGGACTGCAAGAAGATCAAACCTATCCATTCTGAAGGAAATCAGCTCTGAGTGCTCACTGGAAGGACAGATCCTGAAGCTGAGGTTCCAATACTTTGGCCACCTCATGAGAAAAGACTCCCTGGAAAAGACCCTGATGTTGGGAAAGATGGAGGGCACAAGGAGAAGGGGACGACAGAGGACGAGGTGGTTGGATAGTGTTCTCAAAGCTACCAGCATGAGTTTGACCAAACTGCGGGAGGCAGTGGAAGACAGAAGTGCCTGGCGTGCTCTGGTCCATGGAGTCACGAAGAGTCGGACACGACTAAATGACTAAACAACAACAAGGACACTGGCACCATGAATTAAAAAATAATTCTCCAAACACACAGTCACATGAAACCAAACCATATGAGGAATGGTTGCAGGAGTTGGTATGTTTAGCCTAGAAAAGAAGAGACTGAGCAGAGATAGGATAGCCATCTTCAAATATCTCAAGGGCTGTTACGTGGAGGATGGAGCAAGCTTGTTTTCTCCTGCTCTGGAGGGTAGGACTGGAAACCAATGCCTTCAAGTTACAAGAAAGGAGATTCCGACTAAACATCAGGAAGCACTTTCACTCATGCTAGAGTACTTTCAATTAGCAAAGCCGACCGGAAAAGTCAGAGGAGCCCCAAATCAAAAAATATTCAGAGAATGGAGACTTTTCAAAGAATATATAAGATTATATTGTAATAATGACGTTATCCTAGCAGAAGTGAATGGTACTTTTATATAATAAACAAATGGAATAAATATACTAGATGAATATACAGGAAAAGTTATAAAACAAACTGTGCGATAAAATTAAGACAATAGAAAAAGTACAACGAGAACGATTGGAAGTCTCTTTTGGAAGAGTTTATTAGAAAAGACAGGATGTTATAACCAATATTCATTTCTTATTGTTAACTCTTTTTTGCTTTTTATTTTTATTTTCTTTATCTTTTTTCTATTATATTTTTGTGTTTCATTTTGATGTAACTGTCTGTAATATATATGTAAGATGATATTTTAAATCAATAAAGATGATTTTTTTTAATAAAAAAAAAGGAAGCGCTTTGTGACAGTAAGAGCTGTTTGACAGTGGAACGGACTCCCTCAGTGGCTTTGCAGCCAGGAGGTTCCTAGGACCATCCCCAGCATTGCCAGGTAGGGCTGGGAAAGACCTGTTTCAAAACCTGGAGAACCACTTGCAGTCAGTATAGTCTATGCAGAGCAAGACTTGACAGAGATGGAAGGAAGAAACTACCCCAACCAGAAAAGAACGGCAAACCAAGCTGATGGACTATGCCGAAATGGCAAAACTAACTGGGAAGCTCAGAAATCAAGAGGACCAGAACTCTAATAAGGAATGGAGAAAGTTTATTATTTATTTATGAGGCCACTGTAAGCAGGTGAAAACATTAGCAGGATCTTAAACCACACTTGTAAAGTAATGGAAAGTATGGATAATTCAGAAGATTTTTTTTAAAAATGGGATAAGTATTGATTTTTGTTGTTGTTTAGTCATTTAGTCCTGTCCAGCTCTTCGTGACCCCATGGACCAGAGCAAGCCAGGCGCTCCTGTCTTCCACTGCCTCCCGCAGTCTGGTCAAACTCATGCTGGTAGCTTCGAGAACACTGTCCAACCATCTCGATAAGTATTGATATACAGTTGTAAATAATATTATTAGGACCCATGGAAGGGATGGGTGGAAGTCAGGAGATTCAGAGTAATCTCGATATCTGGATTCGGAACTGTTTTTTGTTGTATGTTTTTACATATTTTTAAATCAAATTAAAAAATAAATACGATGGCCTGACTTGATGTGAGGCAGGTTCTTATAATAAGTTGTAGAACTAGGGTTTTCTTCAAAGTTTGCTTAAAGTAAGATTTGGAGATTGCCACTCTGGGGAAACACAAGGGAGAGAATCGAAAGAACCTCAGTACAACTAATGGCCCTTCTCCATGGCTTTCTTTACCACCCAAGTGACAGAATAAAATAATTCACAATGCTAGATTCCAGGCACCCACGTGTGTTTCCTGGGTGCTCCTAGTAGCCCTCAGTTTTCTTATAATAATAATAATAATTATTATTATTATTTATACCCTGCCCTCCCCAGCCAAGGCCAGGCTCAGGGCGGCTAACAAGCAACAATAAAAACAAGTTGAGTGAATACAACTTAAAAACAAGATTAAAATACAACATTAAAATATTGAAACATTAAAATGCAGCCTCATCACAGGAGGAGAAAGGAAAAAGAAAGAGTGGGAGGGAATCATATTGGCTCCAAGCCAAAGGCCAGGCGGAACAACTCTGTCTTACAGGCCCTGAGGAAAGAAATCAGATCCTGCAGGGCCCTGGTCTCATGAAGCAGAGCGTTCCACCAGGCCGGAGCCAGTGTTGAAAAGGCCCTGGCTCTGGTTGAAGCTAATCTAACTTCCTTAGGGCCCGGGACCACTAGGGTGTTGCTATTTATGGACCTTAAGGCCCTCCGTGGGGCATACAGGGAGAGGCAGTCCCGTAGGTACGAGGGCCCTAAGCCGTGTTATGCCGTCTAATGCAATGTTTTGTTGCAGGAAGTCCATGAGTGGATGTACACTGATTCAAGAACCTGAACAGCATTTCAGTGTATTAATTTTCTTCCGAGGACTTCTGAAAATAATAAACAGCATTTCCAGTCCTATCTTCCTTTCTGTTTGTAATTAACATTTCAAAAAAAAATATTACTCAGCGTGATCATATCTGGCTTCCTTTCGATTGCAGTGCAATCCCAGTTAACAAGAACACAATAAATCCCAGAATCAATTTTCTTTCCTCATTTTTTTTTCCCAGACAGAAAAGCATCAAAGCCCACTGGATATTTGTCAGCAAAATGTGTTTCAGTGAATCATAGGCATGGAAGATTCTACCTGGGACAGAGGTTTTACTTAAGCCCTGCCCTATAAGTGAGGGGGTCTGGAAGACAACTGAAGAAACAGAATATAGGGCGCGCACACACACACATGAATGAGAAAATGCTAAAGTTTGTGCTCGTTTAGCCATGGTACAAAAATGACAGCAAAGATCACCCTGCATTGCAAACAGAAAAATCTGACAACCTAAAAGCAACACGACAGGCTAATAATTTGATTACAACACTTTATATAGCTACTAAGGACAGTCCTTCCTGGATAACCGACTGTTTCAAACTTTCTTCCTCAGCCAATAAGAGGTCCGAGAGGGTACACAGGTTACAAATGGACTGTCCTGCTATTGCCTCTGAAGCACTAACTTCTTTCAGCATATTCACTGCTAAATATATGAATAAGTCATGAATATAACCAGGCGCATCCGTGCCGTGGTTAGGACTTTATACTTATTTTGGAAGGCATGTTGCCTCAAGCTTGAATCATTCTCCATTTGATACACCATCTAAAAAAATCCTCTACTTTGGGAAATTCTTTAAAGTCAATAGTTGGTGTTAGCTTGTATATATTGTATGTGACTTGGCTCTGAATGAAGATACAATTTAGTAGCTATATAAAGTGTTGCAATCAAATTATTAGCCTGTCGCGTTGCTTTTAGGTTGTCAGACTATACATGAATGAGGCAGGAATATAGAAGAATAAATGTGACTGTCTCATCATGTCTAGTTTAGCTCCAAGAATATCTGCAGCACTGGGCAAGATTCTCTGAAAGACTGCTTGTTGCAAACAATCACATTCTGAAGAGCCTCAAAGCACTTATCTTCTATGTTGCATGCAACGCGGAGTTTGATATTTCTGGTGTAAGGAGCTTGATTCCACTGGAGCTATCTCCAGAGGTTCTAAGTCAGGACAGTCTCTGGCTCAGGCTCAGTTTCACTGCCCAAATCTAGTTCCACTGCCTCCATACTTTGCACTGCTGGGCCTCCCGATCTAGCTCCAATATTCCTCCGCTGTGTCCCGGGCCTGGTTGCTCCCCAGTGTTGGGGAAATGACAAATCAACTCATCAGTATCTGGATGGTTTGCAGTAGATTGCAACCTTTCCATCTAATCACATTAGATTCAAAAGCAGGAAGATGGATATGTATGGTCAAAGAAATATTTAAAAGTGGGTCCCAAGTTGCAGGTTGTAGTTGGGTCCTTGAGTTTGAAAA
This sequence comes from Podarcis raffonei, assembly GCF_027172205.1. Classification (NCBI taxonomy): domain Eukaryota; kingdom Metazoa; phylum Chordata; class Lepidosauria; order Squamata; family Lacertidae; genus Podarcis; species Podarcis raffonei. The sequence continues at coordinate 13,755,485 of NC_070602.1, forward strand.
GGTCAGAGACTAACCACTGTAGAACATGTCCCAGAATCTTCTGGAGCATCCTGGGGTTCCCCGAAAGCAGAAAGTTTGAAAATCGTGCATGCGCTTGTAATAATCATTCATTTGGGAGATGACAGTGAGAAAGAAAATGAATGCTCTCCATTTTCTCTTGGCACAGCAATTTTGTATTGTTGTTGAAAAAGAATTCTTCATTTGAGTTGGCTGTGCAAAGTATGGGAGTGATACACACACAGAGAGACACTTGTCATTCAGAGAGGTTGGCATAATGGCTCGCTTCATCCTTACTGCAGATTCTGGCACGCCTCCAGTAATTTATTCAAGCATAAATTCAGTAGTAAAAATCCCAAGAGCTGCAAGGAAAAGAATATGTTCCAAAGTCTTAACATGGTGATCAAGGTAAGCCAAAGAAGAAAACAAATTCCCATTCAGACTCTATTGTGGGTTCATTCATTCCCATCTAAAAGAAAGTCTGCATGGGTATGACTGTATCTGCTTACTTTTATCCCCTGTTAGCCTTGCCGCCCCCTGACCCACTGGGTGACCCAATGGTGGCTTTGTCTCACCCCATTTCCACTGATCCTTCTGACCCACTACAGCCCTCTGTGCCCTATCCTATAATGTACCGTAATTTTCGCCCCATAGGACGCACTTTTTCCCCTCCAAAAATTAAGGGGAAATGTGTGTGCGTCCTATGGGGCGAATGCAGGCTTCGCGCAGATCTCCGCAAGCCGTGGGAGCTCGCGCCGGGCTCCCGCGGCTTGCGGAGAGTTGCCTGCATGCCGAAGGCTGGGCGCGCTGAGCTCTGCGTGCCCAAACTTTGCGCAGCTCTCTGCAAGGCGTGGGAGCCCGGCGCTGGGCTCCCACGGCTTGCAGAGAGTTGCCTGTTCTGGGGGCTGGGGTCAGGGGAAGCTCGGGCTTCCCCCGCCCCAGCCCCGCGCCTCGGGGGGGGGAAATAATTTTTTCCCCTTTATTTCCCCCCCAAAAAACTAGGTGCACCTTATGGGACGGTGCATCCTATAGGGAGAAAAATGTGGTACCTAATGGTTCCCCTAAGCAGAGGAGCAGCATTATAGGAGTGGGGGGCTGCTGTGAGTAGGTGGGAACAGTGAATATTAAGCATCCCATCTTAAGAACATAATAAGGGGCCTGCTGGATCAGACTGAAAGCCCTTCTACTCCAGCATCCTGTTCTCACAGTGGCCAAGCAGATGTCCAGGGGAACCTCTTAAGCATAACCTGAGTGCAAGAGCACTCTCCCCACTCGTGATTCCCAGTTACCAGAATGGCCACCAGAATTAGTAGCCACTCATAGATGTATCCTTCATGCACTTGTCTTCCAAAGCATCCAGTTTGGCAGCCATCACTTGAGTAAGCTAAAGAGCTTCTGCCTATTCCATGCTTCCGGTGATCCTGGATGTATATGCTGATTCTATTTTGCTGGTTGGCTCATCTGAACACAACCAACTGGTGGTGCAGGTTGGGAGAGAAAGAGAGCAGGTTGCTCTGGTCAGAGGCGGAGTGGCGCACATGCTCTGCACCTGGGGGCTGGGCGAGTGTCTCAGGGGAGTGGGGCGGCGATGACACCCCCCTCAGGAAGAATACTTGGGGCAGACTGCACCCATCGCACCTCCCTTCCTCCACCAGTGGCTCCAGTGAGTATCCTGAGGCACCAGCATATGGAAGAGACAACATGTTTTCATTGCCAACCAGGACGATGGGGTCAGGATGGGGACATGGAGGTTTCATCCTTCTGAATGTTTGTCAGCAGGGAAGAGATGGAGCAATCAGGTATTGCCATTGCTCACCTTACGGTGAGCAGGCAAGCAAAAGCATGAATCAGGTCACATACTGATCTGCTATACGAAAGGGAGACAATGAGAGAAGAATTCATCAGTCTCTTAAGCCAAGGAGACCTGCTCTGATTGCATCATTTCATCTTGCCACGTTGTACATAATTTTTTCAAGTAGGAAATTTCTGGCTCTTAAACTGGTACTAAGGATGGAAGAGGAATTCATTTTAAGTGGATTTAGAAATTGGGTTTTGTGGTTCTGACCTGTTTGAGCTTTGCTCACATTAGATGTCCAAGCTGCTTGTACATTGTTCTTTAAAAAGAGTCCAACTAATTATATGAAAAATTATATTTAAAAATGCCCCAAGCATAAAAGGTCAAGCCTTGGGAAAGGACAGTGGGAGAGCAGACCTTGCATGCAGAAAGTTTTTGTGGGGAGAGGCGGTCCTTGAGATATTCAGGTCCTGAGCCATGTATTCATATAAGACATATAATCACATAGTGTATCTTTAATATAATGTAATCAACTAGGTATAGTGTCCAGGTCAAGGGAAGTAATAGTTCCTCTCTATTCTGCTTTGGTCATACCAGTCATGGAATACTGTGTCTAGTTCTGGTTACCACAATTTAAGAAGGATATTGACGAGATGGAAGATGTGCAGAGGAGGGCAGCCAAGATAATCAAGGGTCCGGAAACCAAGCCTTATAAGGAACAGATGAAGGAGCTGGGTATGTTTAGCCTGGGAAAGAGGAGACTGGGAGGAGATATGTTGTTGTTGTTGTTGTTGTTGTTGTTGTTGTTGTTGTTTAGTCGTTTAGTCATGTCTGACTCTTCGTGACCCCATGGACCAGAGCACGCCAGGCACTTCTGTCTTCCACTGCCTCCCGCAGTTTGGTCAAACTCATGCTGGTAGCTTCGAGAACACCGTCCAACCATCTCGTCCTCTGTCGTCCCCTTCTCCTTGTGCCCTCCATCTTTCCCCAACATCAGGGTCTTTTCCAGGGAGTCTTCTCTTCTCATGAGGTGGCCAAAGTATTGGAGCCTCAGCTTCAGGATCTGGCCTTCCAGTGAGCACTCAGGGCTGATTTCCTTCAGAATGGAGAGTTTTGATCTTCTTGCAGTCCATGGGACTCTCAAGAGTCTCCTCCAGCACCATAATTCAAAAGCATCAATTCTTCGGCGATCAGCCTTCTTTATGGCCCAGCTCTCACTTCCATACATCACTACTGGGGAAACCATAGCTTTTACTATACGGACCTTTGTTGGCAAGGTGATGTCTCTACTTTTTAAGATGCTGTCTAGGTTTGTCATTGCTTTTCTCCCAAGAAGCAGGCGTATTTTAATTTTGTGGCTGCTGTCACCATCTGCAGTGATCATGGAGCCCAAGAAAGTAAAATCTCTCACTGCCTCCATTTCTTCCCCTTCTATTTGCCAGGAGGTGATGGGACCAGTGGCCATGATCTTTGTTCTTTTGATGTTGAGCTTCAGACCATATTTTGCGCTCTCCTTTTTCACCCTCAATAAAAGGTTCTTTAATTCCTCCTCACTTTCTGCCATCAAGGTTGTGTCATCTGCATATCTGAGATATGTTAGCCATCTTCAAATATCTTAAGGGCTGTCATATGGAATATGGAACAAGCTTGTTTTCTCCTGCTCTGGAGGTTGGAACACGAGTCAGTGGCTTCAAGTTACAAGAAAGGAGATTCCATCTAAACTTCAGGAATAACTTTCTGACGGTAAGAGCTGTTCAGCCATGGAATGGTCTCCCTTGGGAGGCGGTGGACTCTCCTTCCTTGGAGGTTTTTAAGCAGAGGTTGGAAGGCCATCTGTCATGGATGCTTTAGTTGAGATTTCTGCATTGCAGGGGGTTTCCCCATCTTTGCCTTAAGGATGTTCAGTTCCCAATATCAAAAAGTAGAGATCAAGAAGTTCCTGGCTCTTGTTATGTGCCTGGTGGGAATATGAGGTGCTTCGACCCTGTCAAATACTCTTGAATTTCCTTCTATTGGCTGTCAAATGCATTATTGCCAGCTTATGGCAGTCAGAAGCAATCAGCTCTGGAAGAATTGATACCTAAATTTTTGCAGGATTCTGAAGGAGTCTGGTTACAGGAAGGTCACTAGAAATTGTTAAGGGTCAAGGAACATCTGATGGGTTTCTTAGTTTTGCTTCGTCCTCTTATTTCTTGCATAGACAGTCACTCAAAACCTTCAAAGCCAAGACTACAACTCAATGCAAACTTGGCTACTGAGTGCAGTGGGATTCACTTTTGAATAAACATCACACAACAACTCTGTAAGTAAGAAAGGAATAAAAAAAACTGGAAAGGTATCAGTCTATGTGCATTTGCTGAAAATGTTTTAGGCAACTATCAGGTACACTGACTATTAGAAAAGATTCGTTTTTGTAGTTTTATTGTTTTATTTAACTTTTTGTAGTTTTGATTTGGAACATTAGGTCATGGGATACCTCAGTTGATGGAACATGAAACTCTTAATCTCAGGGCTGTGGGTTTGAGCCCTACATTGGGCAAAAGATTCCTGTATTGCAGTGGGTTGGATGTTCTGTTGAGAGTCCGTCAAGGCTGCGAACAGCGGGGCTGTTGTTGCTTCCAGTACGCTTCCACTGTGCCAACCTGCTTCTGCCGGCTACAGCAGAGTATCTTGAGTGTGCCTGTGTGGAAGGAATCTCAGCCATGTAGTAAAACTCTTGTACAACAGCTTCTCTATTCTACGAAGCTTTATTGTACAGCAACAAAACAAACATTTCAGCCAGGAAAAAGCGAAGACACAATGCTTGTCCTGTCACAGCCAAGACAGAAAGTAAAAAGGTTCACATAACAACGATGCGAACACACACACCCCAGTGATAGGACATCATTTCCCATGAGCTGTTAACCCTGTAAGCTCTGGGTATCCTCACATTGGACTCATTGGTACGCATTGTCTCTTCCAACTCTACAATTCTGTTTCTATGAATCTTAACTGTTGTGTCACTCAGCACAAATGCCAAAGCCTATGAAGAAATCCCTTTAATTCAGAAATAGAGAACCTATGACTTTCTAGATGTTGTTGGACTCTAAATCCCATGATCCTAAGACCATTTGCTATGCTGGCTGGGGCTGATGGGACTTGGAGTCCAACAAAAAAACTGGAGTGCCACAGGTTGCTCACCCCTAATTTCGCTTGATTGCAACCCTCATCTCTCACCATTGGCCATGCCAGCTGAGGCTGATGGGGTTTGGAGTCCAGCAACATCTGGAGGACCACAGCTGCTCCACCCCTGCATTAGCTGATTAGGAACTGACATGTCCTTGTACCTCTTCACGTACATCAAATTCAAAAGAGAAAGAACATGTTGGTGCTTCTGAGTAGGAAGTGCCACAGAAATTATTGCTGAGCTGGAGTGGAAGGAAAAGGCACTGGGGAGGCTTAGCATAAGTGATTCTCCTTGGGACAATATTTTTGATTGATAACTTTTGGGTGGTATTATTTATTGCGCTCTTTAAAATTCCCCATTAACATTAATTAGGCCAACAGACCTGCTGACTGATACATACATATGGTAATAATCGAAGGAAGATCACTGCTTGGGGAGCTGTCAAATGGTGTTAGTGCACTCCTGTGTGAGGGCATGGCAAGATGCGATGGCACTAGTGCGATGTCAGGCAAATGAGCCCTTTTTCCTGGGCAGACAGGAGAAAAATTGGGACAGCAGCTTCTTCAAATAAGACCTACCTATGTTAGCTATTGAGAGCAATGTGCATTTCCTGTGAAGTTTCAGAATTTCAGTGCACAGTGGGGTAGCAGTGTGTGTGTGTGTGTGTGTGTGATTCTCAGTTTAAGATATTTCTTATTCGAAAAATATTAGAGGCTACAACTACCAGCCAACATGGCCAATGGTCAGAGATAATGGGAGATGTGTTCCAAAACATCTGGAGAGAACTAGGTGAAGGCTGGGAAGGAGGCTCAAGAAGAGAAAGTATCAGTCGCAAAACTTGGAAAAACTGTGACTTTCCCAGATAATAAAAGGGAGGAGACCCCACATGTACAAGGTCCCCAAACTGGGACAGGCCCTGCTGGATTAGGCAAAAATTCCAACTTGACCAATATCCTGTTTCCCACAATGACCACCAAGATACTTCTGGGTGTGAAGGCAATAGCAGTCCCTCACTGTTGCTCTCCAACAACCTGTATTCAGTAACAAACTTCCCCTGAATGTGGTGGTCCCAGTTTAGCCATCACAGCTAATACTCATTGGCAGACTTATCTGTATGCATTTGTCTAATCTCTTTTGGAAGCCTTCCAAGCCAGTAGCTATTACCAGAACTTGTGGGAGTGAATTCTACATGTTAATGATACCTTACCTGGAAAAGGTGCTTTCCCTTGTGCTGATTCTGTTGCAAACCACTTTCATTTCTTGAATATACCCTTATAGCTGGGCTGGATCTGCAGCAATCGGCAAGTGCTCGTTCTTGCAAATGAAAGGGACAAAGAAACGTAGGGAGGTGCCTCATCAGACCATTAGTCCACCTAGGTCAGTATTGTCTACACTGACTGGCAGAAGCTCTCAGAAAATTTCAGAAAAGGGACAGTCCAAGTCCTACAAGGAGATACTGAGGATTGGACGTGGGACCTTCTGCATGCTATGGGTCTTCACCTTAAGAGGCTGTTAAAAGCCACAAAAACAGGCCAGCCCAGGCCACACAAACCAGTTTATAATCCTAATCCAGTAAACCACATATACAACTAGAACAAGCAGGGTTCATTTAGGATACTGTTGGGGATGGATCAAAACAATGCACACCCAAACCTAGACCAGAAAGGAAATATTCCAGTGCTGGGTTCCTAAAGGTAGTGTCTTCCAACCCGGATGTGCAGCGGAAATAACGCTTCTGCGTGCGCAAATAACGCTTGTGCATGCGCACAAACTATTTCTGTTGCTCCTCCGGCCCGGAAGTGGGCAGCCGCGCAGCACAGTGCTGGTAAGAGCAGGCAGCGGGGGTCACTGTGGGCCAGATAAACAAGTTCCTTGGGCCTTATCCCATCTGGGGACTCCTGCCATATTTCAAGAAGTAAAGATCCAGACGTAAAAGTTGTTGAGCTTTTATGAGGGAAATAGACCTCAAAGTCAGACATATGGCAACCCTACACTAACTAGGCTTTGGGAACGAGGTGGGAGGACTCTAGGACCTTTTAAGGGCCCTTATGCCTGCTTCCCAAAGACCAGCATCTTCCTTACCGAGCTTTCAGAAGACGGCACAAGGGCTGGGGGGGGGGTTGTCAAATGCTGTCGAGGGCTGCCCAGAAGGGTCTCTCGGGCTGCATGTTGGACCACCCTGCCCTGGTGAATACCACATAAAAGTCAGAATTAATTGTCCATCTAGCTCAGTATTTTCTGTACAGACAGGGAGGCTCTACCACCACCCTACCTGGAGATGTCCCAGGGACTGAACCTAGGACTGTGTATAAAGCAGATGTTGTTGGACTCTAACACCCATAAGTACCAGCCAGAATCAAGGGACAAGGAGAGTTGCCAACAATATCTGTAGGTCACTATGTTACCCAGGTTAAGCAGAAGGCCAGACTCTCTAACATTAAAAATAAAAGGTAAAGGACCCCTGGACGGTTAAGTCCAGTCAAAGGTGACTATGGGGTTGTGGCGCTCATCTTGTGTATGGCATTTGTCCATACACAGCTTTCCAGGTCATGTGGCCAGCAGGACTAAACTGCTTCTGGTGCAATGGAACACCGTGACGGAAATCAGAGCACATGGAAATGCCATTTACCTTCCCACTGCAGTGGTACCTGTTTATCTACTTGCACTGGCGTGCTTTCAAACTGCTAGGTTGGCAGGAGTTAGGACAGAGCAACGGGAGCTCACCCCCTCACCAGGATTTGAACCACCGACCTTCTGATCAGCAAGCCCAAGAGGCTCAGTGGTTTAGACCACAGTGCCACCCGCATCTCTAGCATTTATACCAGGCTTGGCCAACCCAGGGGCTCCCTAATTCCAGCCAGTTACAGGGACTATTGTTTCACTTTCCTACAAAAAACCACCATGTAGCTCAGTCGGTAGAGAATAAGACTTTTAATCTCAGGATCATGGGCTTGATGGGCAAAAGATGGTCCCTTTCAACTCTACAATTTTGATTCTTTACTGTTTCCCCAAAGAGATCTCTGGAGCCCAAAGATGGAGAAACCACTGTAACCTGCAGGTCTCAGATTCATCTCTTGAGGTTCCCCAGGTTGAAACCCTATATGGAGTCTTAGGTAGGTTCAAACCATATCTGGGTACTTGAGTGCCCACAGATCTGCAGTGAGGAAAGGCCACACCCACCAATGCTTAAGAAGAGCTACTTTCCTTTCCCATCATTTCAGCAACGGACGAAAGGGAAGAGGCAATGTATGTATGCCCATATGGCACAGGCCTGCTAATGCATTAAATCACAGGATGATATTGCTTCGCCGAGGATGTTGCATCAATAAGGCTGCATGAGAAAACATTGATCATGTGCAAACAGAAGCCTGCATACATTGGTGGACGTGGTTTTTCAGTGTGTTGATCCTTAACCCTACTCCTCACACAAACGCATGTCTGCTCACACTGCTCAAATGTTTTCAGAATTATTTTGTCACCCAAAAGTATCTCATGCCCACTTTATTAGAATTTTGCTTCTCTTCTGTTCCAGAGGATTTCTCCTTCCCAGGTGATTTCCCCTTTTCCAAACAAATAATCTGACAAATGTTTTCATTGCAGAAATGCTTCTCATCGCTATTAATGCTTATGAAAATGATGGCGCATTAGAGCCCAATCATTCCTCGCTCAAACTAGTCAATAAATTATTTAGTTTGCAAAATGTCATTATGTGTGGGGTTTACTTAATTGAATAGAATAATTTATGGTAAAACCTTGAAAAGAGATCGATGCAGATGGCATGTGAAAATGATTGAGTTTCAGTGCAAGCAATTTGATTTTTTTATCCCTCATTATAATAATGTTAAAGGGGAAGCATCAACTTTGGGTTTGGGGGAAAAAAATTAAAAAATCAATATTTGATGTGCGCCTGGGCCATGAATTTTAACTAGAGGTTTAGGAATGAGGTAGAAATTGGTGTAAATAATTAATGGATTCCCTAGCCTGAACAAATAAGTGTTTTGTTGTTTTGTTTTTGGAGGGCGGGGGAAAGAGCTTCTATTATCCAGATATATTTAAACCGTGTCGGAGGGAAAGGTGATTTAGGGGCAATTGCTGGGGGGGTTAGACCCATTCAGAAATTAGTGCCACTTGATCCATGGAAAACATCCACACGTCAGCTTCTTCATATTGTCCCTAGGAAACTGAAAACAACCATTAATAAAACGCGCCCTTAATTTTGTAGTGAAATGTGTGAGCCTGTCATTGTTGCAAGCCTGCCTTGTGGAATGAGAGAAAGGTTTTCTGATTTGCACGCAAGATGGAGCCCTGCCAGGAGAAAAGGAGTTGAAAGCTTGGGGAAGGGGGGGGGAGGGAGGGAGATCAGAATTAGAATATTATTAATTTAAGAGGAAGAAAATTGAAAGATAAATCTGCCTATGGACTTCTACCAGCCTTCTCGGTTATTTGGCAGAAACGTAAGATGAATTAACTGTAGTAAAATGCTATCAAAGGGAACAGATTTGTTGCATGATAAATAAGTGCACGAGATAACACACATGCACAAGATTGTTTAATGCACCTTGTCATGCTCTCAGCTGGTGTGGAACAGGGTGCATGAATAGCTGCCTCCTCCCTGACATCCCACCCCAGTCACTTACCGTAGATCTGCTGGTAAAGATTTGTTGATGGTGCCACTGTGGCTCAAGGACTGTGGCACCAGATCCCTGAAAAACTCTTCCTGGGAGTGAAGCCAGTCCCAACATTGCTGCTTTCAGCATTTGTTAAAAAGAACTCTTTCTTTCCAAATGAGCCTATTTTATTTCTGCAGTTTTAAATTTTGGTTTGTTTTTTAAAATATTTTGATGCTGTTGGGTTGTTACCTGTATGCTATTTTATTTCTGTAGACATTCTGCATTGTAACTCGCTCTACGTGGGGCTGCCCTTGAAACTGACCCAGAAACTCCAGCGGGTGCAGAATGCCGCGGTGAGACTCCTTACGGGGTCCTTGTTGCAGGATCACATTTACCCAGTGCTATACCAGCTGAACTGGCTCCCAGTGGAGTACAGGATCAGGTTTAAGGTGCTGGTCTTAACCTTTAAAGCCCTATACGGCCTAGAACCCTCATACCTATGGGATCGCCTCTCCTGATATGCCCCACGGAGGACCTTAAGGTCTGCAAATAATAACACCCTGAATATCCCAGGCCCCAGGGAGATTAGACTGGCCTCGACCTGAGTCAGGGCCTTTTCGGTTGTGGCCCCGGCCTGGTGGAACGCTCTCACACAAGAGACCAGGGCCCTGCAGGATTTGACATCTTTCTGCAGGGCCTGCAAAACGGAGCTGTTCCACCAGGCCTTTGGTCAGGGTTCAGTCTGATTCTTCTCTTTCTGTATAAGAACAAGCATTAAAGAGGCCTCCTAGCCCACTCACAGGTCCTTTATAAGACCAGTGGTAACAGTTGGCCCAGGAGAATATTAACCACTCTCAATTTTACTCGTGGACTGCCATCTGTCCAGATTTTTATTTGCTCTGAACTAATTTTAAGATGCCTGTTTTTATGTTCTTTGTATACTATGTTAGTTTTATAATGTTAGCCGCCCTGAGCCCGGCTCTGGCCGGGGAGGGCGGGGTACAAATAAAAATTATTATTATTATTATTATTATTATTATTATTATTATTATTATATGCAGAGAGGTTTATCACATTGCATGTTGCTCCAGTCTCTGAGTGGTGAGAGATTCTAGGGGTTCCAAGCAATCACTCAGGGTTTGGAAGGTCAGCAGAGACTTTGGTGTCTTTTTTTTTTTTTTAAATATATTTTATTAATTTTTCATACATTCATATCACGTTAGCAATTTACAATAAATTTTCGATTTTTAGACTTCCTTCAGCTTCTCTGCCAATCGTTCGAATTCTAATTTTTTAATACACATTTCCCAATTTTTATATTACCTTTATGCTTACCCCCCTCTTATATTTTGCTTTTTTGCAATATTTCTTATTCTATTACAGAGCTTCTTTAAATGCCACTAACGTTATTTCGTTATCACTTATGCATTGCCAATAGTCCACTAATTTTTTCCAGTCCTCGATAAACCTTTGATCTCGTTGATATCTGATCTTCCCAGTCAGTTTATCAAGTTCTGCATAGTCCATCAGCTTCGTTCTCCATTCCTCCAACGTTGGTATTTGTTCTTGTTTCCAGAGACTTTGGTGTCTTTAGGGTATATGCACTATGTCATTTAACTCAGTGTCCACACCTAACACACATGGAAGGAATTTCCAGCACAGCACTGTGTGAAAGAAGAAAAAGAGGAAACAGAGAACAGTGAGATATTTACACCGTACACTTAAAGTCCATTTAAAACTTCACCCAGAGAATCATGGGAACTACAGTTTCCCCCTCTCAGCACTATAATGCCAAGGACCCTTAACAAAATGTATTTCCCAGTACAGTCAAACCTTGGTTTCCAAACGGGTTAGTTGCCGAACAAATCAACTCCCAAAGGCTGCAAACCTGGAAGTAAGTGTTCCAGTTTGCGAATGTTTTTCAGAAGCCAGATGTCCAACACGGCTTCCGCTTGAGTGCAGGAAGCTCCTGCAGCCAATCAGAAGCCGCACCTTGGTTTTTGAACACTTTCAAGAGTCGAACGGACTCCCGGAATGGATTAAGTTCGAGAACCAAGGTACCACTGTATTCTTTAGCGGATGTCAGGTGCTTTCAATTCATTGCAGAGATGTGACCCAGCCCAAAAGGTTTGTCTGTTTTTAATTGATCACAATTGCCATCTGAGCATTGGGGTAACAGCACACAGGGAGAATCCTGGGTCATATTACTTGATGCACGACAGAAAATTCTCATTTTTCATTTTGCCTGCCGTTTGGCAGCTTGGAAACTCCAGTGCTTGCCCATACATTCTAAAATAATCACCTAAGCGGATGGATGTACTTTGAGAAGCTTAGAAAGGAGAGGTTGAGATTTCTACTGACCGGAACAAATAACATGCCTTGCAGTGTTTCCAAATACATAAATATGTGATTTCTGGGGTCAGGCACTAGCAACATTCATTACACCCCATTGTATGGATCCTGGTAAGAACATGTCACAAAGGAAACAGACATCCTTCTACAGACTTCAAGGAAAGTAACAATTTACTTAACCTAAGAATTCAGCAGGTCACTGATTTTTTCCATTACATCTTCGGTTGGAGGTGGAGGGCAAACACTGACTGGAGCTTTTCGGCGCGTCTTATATTAACAGCAGCAGTTTGCGCAGTATATCGGGGCCATAAAGGAAAGCCAGATGATGATAATAAAGAGAAGAAGGATGTTGAGGAAGCAAGCGGTGTTCTCATCTGCCTCTCGGCTTGAGCTGCAGCTCCTCCAAGTGCGTTAGCATTGGGATATTTGTGACCATGTTGGTAAAAGTTCCTGCTGTTTTTTGAAAATCCTGCAGTAAGGAGATCATGCTGTGTGGGGTAGCTAGACACTCAAAAGGCTGAGGTGATCTGCATTGCGCATGCAACCATTTCAGTCTCCAGAACTAGCGCAGTTTCAGAGGCAACATCATATTCATTCCACTCTTGTAAGAAACTGAACTTTCAGTGTTGAAGGACTTCCTATCTAGTACTCCCTCCCTAAAGAAGTTAGACTGGCACCCTCCTTGCCTTGCAGGTGAAGACTTTCTTGTTCCAACAGGCTCTGGGGAACAGACTGCTTTTAATTAAAGGGCTGGTGCCATGCTGTTTTCATTGTAACTATGGGTATGTTTCAAACAGAACTTATATGTGTGTTGTTGTTTTTGTTTAGTCATTTAGTCGTGTCCAGCTCTTCGTGACCCCATGGACCAGAGCACGCCAGGCACTCCTGTCTTCCACTGGCTCCCGCAGTTTGGTCAAACTCATGCTGGTAGCTTCGAGAACACCGTCCAACCATCTCGTCCTCTGTCGTCCCCTTCTCCTTGTGCCCTCCATCCTTCCCAACATCAGGGTGTTTTCCAGGGAGTCTTTTCTTCTCATGAGGAGGCCAAAGTATTGGAGCCTCAGCTTCAGGACCTGTCCTTCCAGTGAGCACTCAGGGCTGATTTCCTTAAGAATGGATAGGTTTGATCTTCTTGCAGTCCATGGGACTCTCAAGAGTCTTCTCCAGCACCATAACTCAAAAGCATCAATTCTTCGGCGATCAGCCTTCTTTTTGGTCCAGCTCTCACTTCCATACATCACTACTGGGAAAACCATAGCTTTAACTATACGGGCCTTTGTTGGCAATTTATAGGTGTACATCATTTTAATTCTATCAAATGTTTAATTGTATTTTAATGACTGATCTTTTAAAAAGCTTTTTAGCAGTTCTTGTTTTTAAATCCAGCTTTTAAATGAGAACTGGATCCTGTCTCTTCCACATCTCTAGCTCAGAAGCACCTGTTGTTCTCAAACCCTCCAAATGCCTCTATTTTCCAGGGACCGTCCTGGATTTACAGAAGCCGTCCCAGTTTCTGATCTGATCCCGGAATGTCCCACTTCTCCTTAGGACATCCCTATTTTCATTGGAGAAATGTTGGAGTGTATAGAGTTATGGGACCCCTGAGCCAAGGAAAACAACTTTTAGAAGGCAGTCCTGTATAAGGAAGTTTGCTAATGTGTGATGTTTTATCATGTTTTTATATATTGTGGAATATGCCCAGAGTGGCTGGGTCAACCCAGTCAGATGGGCAGGGTGATAATAATAATAATAATAATAATAATAATAATAATAATAATACATCTCTATTTTCATTGGAGAAATGTTGGAGAGTATGTGTTCTGTGCTCACCAACGTGAACCACTATTTGGCACCTGGGTCCACTTGATCTCTTTGGGGGTTCTAACTGAAATCAAAATAAATACCACAAGTCGAAAATCTGTCTAAATCTGGTCTAAACAATCTACAATGCTACAAGGAAGATCAACCCTTCTAGGCTTACGAAAGTCCCATTTCAAGCTTAGAAAACACCTCCTCACCCCTGTTTTCTTTGTTTTAAATTAGAAAGTGAGATGTAAATACTCCTGAGATTCTCCGCTCCACAAGCTGTCAGAATGCCTCAGGATGTACCTCACACAGCTTCCTGAAACATCATTCTCTCAGCAGTGGTGAATCTCTGAACCTCTATTTATTTATTTTCCAACCCCTTTTATGTTTGCCCACCAAAACTCAGAGTACTGCATTGTTTTGATTCAGCCAGAAGGTATCTTCTATATGAATTCTTTTCTGACATGCTTTGTGGATCAGCATAATTTACGCTGGGTCTTTAATCATGCATTACTTGAAAAGTATTATTATTTATTATTTATTTATTTATTATTATTATTATACCTTCTAAACCGCTGTCTCACAGTGATTTACACATAAAATAAATTGCATATAAAAGAATTAAAAACACAAAAAACAACAGATACATTTAAAACAAAACAGAAACTAGAATGGTAAGCATATTCACCCCAAAAATGTTGTCCGGACAACCTTGTGGTCTTAACAACATGATAATGTCGGGATATTGTAGACACAACCTCCTCAGCCAGTTTGGGCATGGGTAAGGGATTATGGTGTTGCTGTGCAAAATTTCTGTTAAGGTACTATGTTGACTACCCTGATGTAGAAGGAGAATCACATGACTGAGTTCTCTAATATGTGACAAGTTCAGCAAATGGAATACAAGATGCTGTGGGATGAATTAACTGAATCCCCTCCAGCCACAGGCTCAATCAGAACCGAGGCAAAATTTCTCTGAAGACATTTTTCTGAGAACATTTCTGAGGTGTCTCTTTTTCACATGCCCCTAGAATAACAAGGCCACTCTGCAGAATTCTCTCAGCATATTGCCTGCCATTTTCCGTGGCGGCGGCCATTCCACACACCTCTCTCTTTCACACACACCCCCCTCTATCAGCATCCCAGAATGACTCTAACTTCAGGGCATCATGGTGGATACAAAATGGCGGCCCCATCGCCACCACAGTTGCCGCTGCCACTTGCAGAGATAGCAAAATTAAAAATTAGGTTTAAACAAAGGAAGAAGCTGTGCTAATGGTGAGCCTCGCCTTTGAGAAACTCTTTGAGAATGTCTCCTCTCTGGCAGAGAAGTTTGGTGAAATGTTCCCCGCAATTTCTCTCTTCCGCAAACAGGACTTCATGAGGCCTTTTATTCTGCACTTGTCTCATCTCATGGCTCTTGTCAGCACCATCAGCAGGTGGCCCAATCTCTTCTGTGATGTGACTCATTTCCCCTCAGTTGCCAAGTTCTTTAGACTTGTGGGCTCACAGGCCTTCTTGAACATTCATGTATAGAAAACACTGTAATTAATATACTTCCTTCTCTTTTTATTCCAGCTTCCCTGAGGTTAAGTAGACTCTACTGCCAATAGATTTATGCATTTCAATGTGTGATTAGAAACAGAATTAATCTTATTTAGGTTGAGGGGGGGAAAATCAACAATTGAACAACCTAATCAAAGCATTTAAAGAACTGCCGGATTGTATATTATAAATCATAACATAATTAGAACTGAATTGATTTTTCCATTAACATGAAATTAAGACTAATTTCCTCATGCTATATTTACTCTAATATTCCCCAGATGCAAATGTGGAGTCGTAAAATGTTTAGTAAAAATGATCTTCTAATTGTTTCCTGGGTTGAGCCATTACATCATCACTGTGATTTCTTCTTCGATGCTTCTAAACAATGCTTCTCATCCTTTGTCTTTTCCTGACAGTGCAGTAAAGAGCAACCTTCAAATCCTGAAGACATTACAGCACGGCTGAGAGAAATATCATCCACTCCCCCTCAAAATTTCTTGCTTAGGAAACAATCTAAGTAAGGATATCAATTTAAGTTAATCCGCTTGATTTCATTTTATACAAACAAGAGGCCTTCTGCTTTCCTCCTCAGCCAGTGGTTCATATACCACAGTGGTGGGGAACCCATGGCCTAATGGCTCATTTAGGCCCACCAAGCAGCTCTATTTGGCGCACAATGTTATCTCATCTGTTTATTTTATAAGATGTCTTTTTTTATATAAAGATATTTATTAAGTTTCCAATTTTATACAAACAGAAAGAAAAAAGCAAAAAAAAAAAAACACATACAGTTCTCAATACTTAATTTTCAATGACATATTTCCCTGACCTCCTCATAACATCCCTTCTTGTATTCCAATTCAAATTATTTACTCAGCAAATCCTTATCTCAAAACATTACAGCTGGAAACCCCTTAATTTCAATCCAACATCATTCAACATTCTTTAATTTTACAATATTTCTGTAAATAGTCCTTAAATTTCTTCCAGTCTTCTTCCGCCGACTCTTCTCCCTGGTCACGGTTTCTGCCAGTCATTTCTGCCAATCCCATACAGTCGATCATCTTCATCTGCCATTCTTCCAGAGTGGGTAAATCTTGCGTCTTCCAATACTTTGCAATAAGTATTCTTGCTGCTGTTGTAGCATACATAAAAAATGTTCTGTCCTTCTTTGGCACCAATTGGCCGACCATGCCCAAGAGAAAGGCCTCTGGTTTCTTCAAGAAGGTATATTTAAATACCTTTTTCAATTCATTATATATCATTTCCCAGAAAGCCTTAATCCTAGGGCACGTCCACCAAAGGTGAAAGAATGTACCTTCGTTTTCCTTACATTTCCAACATTTATTATCGGGCAGATGATAGATTTTTGCAAGCTTGACTGGGGTCATGTACCACCTGTATATCATTTTCATAATATTCTCTCTTAAGGCATTACATGCCATAAACTTCATACCTGTGGTCCATAACTGTTCCCAGTCAGCAAACATAATATCATGTCCAACGTCTTGTGCCCATTTAATCATTGCAGATTTAACCGTCTCATCCTGAGTATTCCATTTCAACAGCAAATTATACATTTTTGACAAAGTCTTAGTTTTGGGTTCTAACAGATCTGTTTCCAATTTGGATTTTTCCACCTGGAAGCCAACTTTCTTATCCAAATTGTAAGCCTCCATTATCTGATAATAATGAAGCCAGTCTCGCACTTTATCTTTTAATTTCTCAAAACTCTGCAATTTCAGTCTGTCCCCTTCTTGCTCCAAAATTTCCCAATATTTTGGCCATTTGGCCTCCATGTTAAGTTTTTTCTGAGCCTTAGCCTCCATTGGTGACAACTACCTTGGGGTTTTATTTTCCAATAAATCCTTATATCTAATCCAAACATTAAACAATGCTTTCCTGACAATATGGTTTTTAAATGCTTTATGTGCTTTAACCTTGTCATACCACAAATATGCATGCCACCCAAAAACGTTGTTAAAACCTTCTAAATCCAAAATGTCTGTATTCTCAAGAAGCAACCAGTCTTTCAACCAGCAGAATGCTGCTGATTCATAATAGAGTTTGAAGTCTGGCAGGGCAAATCCACCCCTTTCCTTTACATCAGTAAAGGAAGATGTCTTACCCACCTTTCACTGTAAGGTCTCAGGGGTAGGTTACTTCAGCACACAACACAGTTATAAAAAGAGATATAACAAAGTAAAACTGCTTACTCTAGCCACTCTGGGCAGCTTCCAACAAATTCAAACACAATATGACATCATTCATTAAAAACTTCCCTTCAGATGTCTTCTAAAAGTCAGATAGTTGTCTATCTGTTTGACATCTGATGGGAGGGCATTCCACAGGGAGGGCACCACTGCTGAGAAGGCCCTCTGCCTGGTTCCCTGGAACTTCGCTTCTCTCCCTCAGAGCTGGACGTCAGTGTCCGTGCTGAATGATGGGGTTGGAGATGCTCCATAATGTACATAATAATGTACCTTGACTGTCAAAGAGTAGGGTAAAGAGCTGCATCTTTAGCATACAGTGGAAGCTGTACAAGGAAAATGCTAGGTGTGCCCCTGCGTAAGGGAGTTCCACAGCTTAGGCTGTCACAGAGAAAGCCTGCTCCCAGGTCTCCATTCACTACATTTTCAAGGTTGGTGGAACTACTGGCACCTGTGCAAGTCTTAACACCACAGAAGGATAGATGTGGTAGGTGCTCTCAGGGCCAGCCTCAATGCCTAGAATCCTTGATCAGCTGCCCAGGCATAAAGTACTCAGGTAGGGTCATCTGCCAATGCATTCCCTGGGGTTCCTTTAATTTTGTTTTCCTGGCCTATCACCCTGAGCAGTGACAGGTGGATAGATGATGTACATTTCCTACACTGCTAAGGATGAGGGCCAAATTCATTCAGTTTGAATTTCACAGCGGACCAACCCAAATCAACATTCCCAAACTTGCTTGCAGATCAGAATGCAGCTATTAGTCAAACTATGCTCTTCTACATTTCAAGCAATGTACCTTCAGTCCCCCAAAGCGTGTGTACCTGGATTTTCCTAAAAATGTGTTCAGAAGGTAACTTTAGGAGGAAACTGCATTGGGGAAATGTGTAGTTTAATGGAATAACTTGTACAAAATGCATACAATGTACATGAAGATTTTTCATGCATTCTTTTGGAAACTCCGTGAAAAATGGGATGGAGCGTAACTACAACCGAGTATTAGCAAGGGAGGCACAGAACGGACTTAGGCTGGTCCATCCATCTCTACCCATAACCTAGCCTTGCTCTGGAGCATTGGGGGGGGGGCGCAGAATAAATTTATTTAGCCAGGCAATGCTGCTTCAATCACTGCCACTGCAGCAGTGTAGCCCTACCAAGTTCTGCTAATGAAGAAGGGACCTCACCAGAGGACATTTCACCCAGGGCCCCCTCAAATATGGAGTTGGTCCTCAGTACTCAGTGGGTGGCGCTGTGGTTTAAACTACTGTGCTGCTTGGACTTGCCGATCGGAAGGTTGGCGGTTCGAATCCCCGCAATGGGGTGGGCTCCCATTGTTTGGTCCCAGCTCCTGCCTACCTAGCAGTTCGAAAGCACACAGTGCAAGTAAATAAATAGGTACCACTCCAGCGGGAAGGTAAACGGCATTTCCATGTGCTGCTCTGGCTTCACCAGAAGCAGCTTAGTCATGCTGGCCACATGACCCGGAAAAACTGTCTGTGGAAGCGGACAAATGCCGGCTCCCGTGGCCTGTAAAGTGAGATGAGCACTGCTGTGCTGGGCCCAGGGGTTAACCCGAGCAACGCAGTTCAGGTCCAGTCCCAAATCCAAGGATTCCACAAGGAGTCAGTCCAAGAGGGCCAAGGCAGGAAACTAGGCTAGGTCAGGCACAGGGTAACAGGCAGGTTGCAGCAATGTTGCTCCTGCAACCTGGGGCGGGGTCCGGCAGCCTTTTATCTCTGATGGGGTAACGGCTAGTCCTGATCCCCCGGTGACTCACCTCCCTGTCTCGCCAGAAGGCAAGCACTCCTCCTGCGAGTACTCAGGTCTCTCCTTCTCTCAGTCCCTGCAGCTCGGGAGATGTTGGTGGGTTACTAGACCCAGAGGCGGCTTCAGCCTCTCCTGACCCAACTGGTAGTGGGGCAGCTGCACATGATTGCCCAGCAGAGGGTAATGAGGTAATCCCTGCATCTGGAGCCAGGGCAGGCTCAGGCCCCTGACTCGGCCCAGCTGGTGATTGTTGCAGGGCAACCTGTACAGACTGGGGCTCTTCAGAATCAGGCCCCAGACTAGGTTCAGATGCCGCCTGAGGCAGAGGATCCGGTGCGGACTGAGACTCCTCCGGTTCCGAGTCAGAGCCCGAGTCCGAGTCCCAGGCCATCATTGCCGCAACCTCAGAGTCATTCGCAGCTGGCTTTAACGGTCGGGGTCCCTTTACCTTTACCTTTACTATGTATCTTAACTTGGAGCAGTGGGGTGCCATTTGCTGCTCCCACTCAGGTCAATTAGATGTATTGGGCTGAACTTGCTCCTACAGGAGGGAGCGATGGCCACCAGCATGGATGGCTTTAACAGTTTCGTAGAGGATAAGCCTATCAATAGCAACTAGCCACAAAGGTTGTACTCTGCCTCCACAGTCAAAGGTAATAATGCTTCTGAATACCTGTTGCTGGAAACCACAAGAGGGGAGAGTGCTCTTGCGCTCAGGTCCTGCTTGCAGGTTTCCCACGGTCATCTGGGTGGCCACGGTGAGAACAGGATGCTGAACTAGATGGGCCATTGGATCTTCATATGTTCTTATGACTGTCCAAATGGTTATTGTACAAACTGCGGCTTGCACCAGCCTGACGGACAGCAGAAGCCCCACCCAACAATGAGAGCAGCGTTTCCTAAACTCGGGTCTCCCGATGTTTTTGGACTATGATTCCCATCATCCCTGACCACTGGTTCTGCTAGCTAGGGGTGATGGGAGTTGTAGCCTGAAAACAGCCGACGACTCAAGCTTGGGATATTCTAATTTAGAGGAAGCACCACAGCTCAGTGGTGGAGCATCTGCTCTTCACGTAGAAGTCTCAGGTTCAATCAGCAGCATCTCTGAGTAGGACTGGATGAGACCCCCCCTGAAATCCTAGAGCAGTGGTTCTCAACTTGTGGGTCCCCAGATGTTGTTGGACTACAACTCCCATCACCCCTGAGCTCTGGCCTTGCTAGCTAGGGGTGATGGGAGTTGTAGTTCAAGAACATCTGGGGACCCACAGGTTGAGAAAGGCTGTCCTAGAGAGACACTGCCAGTCAGTTTAGGTATAACTGAGCTCGGTTGGTCTGGCTCCGGATAAGGAAGCTTCCTGCATTCCTATGTTCTTAACACTTAGTTCATCTTCAAAATAAATAAGTGAAATGAAAGCTCTTTGTCGTGCTGAGAAATTCCTCTGCTAACCCTTCTCCTCATTCTCCATGCAGTGTTACATTCACTGCCTTAGGCTCTTCCTTTGCCTTCTTCTGATGTGAAGGGTTTTGTTTTTTTTTTCAAATTCTTGGAGCATATGGCTGGGGAAATTGAGCGCTGAGACGCTACCTCACTCGAGCACGGACGCAATCAGATTTCTTGGGCTGTAATTTCATTTGCTCCAAAGGCCGCCCTTAATCGGCAAGGCAAGTTTTTTAACCAACCAGGATGGTTCCCTCCCCGCTTTTTGTCAGCATAATGCGCTCTTGACCTTGAGTGCTAATTGGATCTAAGTGCCCAGTGACCAGCCCTAGGGAGCCTCCGTGCCTCAAGACCACAGGAACGTATAAAGTAACTTGATGTAAATATTTAAAATAACACGATCGCCCTTTGCCACAGGTAGAAGGAAATGAGAGAACAGGGATGCTGCAACTTTTATAAGGATAATACAAGCTTGAGGAGAAAGGGGGGAAAGCAGGGGTTGGAGGACAAGTGAAAGTTGCATGGTTTTATCCTGGAGGAGAAATCCATTTTAAATAGATTTATACCTGGAATTTGGTGGTCCTGACCCATTTGGATTTTGTTGGCAACTGAGCCTGGATAGCTCAGTTGGTCAGAGCATGGTGCTGATAACACCAAGGCTGCAGGTTCGATCCCCGTAAGGGACAGCTGCATATTCCTGCATTGCAAGGGGTTAGACTAGATGATCCTCAGGGACTCTTCCAGCTCTACGATTCTATGAAAGGGAATCACTCTAGCCACTGATCAGCTAATGGGCACCTTCGGGAGCCACACTCCCATGTGAGTCATGTGACCCTCGTGAGATCACACACCGGCCCCCAAAAGCACTAATGTGGGTATTAGGGAAACTTGCATAAAATGTCTGTGTTAAGAGAAAATACTGATGAATTTTCATGAGGACTGGGGGGTTTTTTTGAAAAAAAGAAATTGCAAACTGATGTGGAAATGCGGAGAACGGAATTTAAGGTTAGAAAAATGAGAAACGGAGAGAAACCCAAACTGACAAATTCACCAATCCCTAGCTGGCAATTTCAATGCCTAAGAGGAAAACGACAAGACTTTCATCCCAAACCAGCTCTAGATATGCTTAGTTATTTTAGTTAGTTAGTTAGTTAGTTAGTTAGTTAGTTAGTTAGTTAGTTAGTGTTATGGCACAAGGGGTGGTGGGGCCAGGTGATAGGAATACAGGTGATCTTTCGCCCTCTCCCCTCCTGTGGTTCTAAGCATGAGAGAAGAAGAGCATCCGCACAGAGCTTCAGTGAATCACCTTATTTGTCAAGGCCGTAAGTCATAACATCTGTAGAAAACCATAAAAACAAAATAAAATTTACAATTCGGTGATTTGTAGTAAATTGTAGCATCGTATATCACAACAGCAGTCAATTATGTCTTCTGCTTCAGCTCCTTGACATGCTTTGGTGGCTCCACAAGCAAAAGGGGCAACGTTCTGAACCAAGCCAATATTTCTGGTCGCAAGTAGGAGCTCAATCAAGTAGGGTTTGATCCCTGTATGGGACAGCTGCATATTCCTGCATTGCAGGGGGCTGGACTAGATTGTCCTCAGGGTCCCTTCCAACTCTGTGCTTCTACATGTAAGAGGCTTGTTCATAATTATATTTTGGGAATGATTCATGTCCTTACATAGCTTCATTGTTTTAGATCTTCTGGGTGTCCCGGGATCATATTATAAAATAGTTGTGTTCTATGCTTTAAATCAAGCACTGCTGGGAATCGTTTATTTTTGTTTTCCAATCTATTTCTTATCGATTAAAAAATTGGTGTAGCGTGACCAGTTGTTGTTGTTGTTTTCTGAAAGTGTGGCCCAGAGAACCCCTGGTCTAGACCTAGAAGACTGCTGCACCACCAACTGGACCAGAAGTTGCCCAATCTGGTCTACACTGACAGGCAGTGACTCCAGGATTTCAGATGGGGTCCCTTCAGGTCCTACCTGTAGATGCTGGGGATTGAACTTGGTCCTTTCCCCATACAAAGCAGATGCGCTGCCACTAAGCCATGGTCTGGGGATGCTGCTTTTGCAGTATTCTTGGGGTGGGGAACCTGTGGGCCTCCAGATATTGTGTTGTTGTTGTTTAGTCGTTTGGTCATGTCTGACTCTTCATGACCCCCTGGACCAGAGCACACCAGGCACTCCTATCTTCCACTGCGTCCTGCCGTTTAGTCAAACTCATGTTAGTAGCTTCGAGAACACTGTCCAACCATCTCGTCCTCTGTCATCCCCTTCTCCTTGTGCCCTCCATCTTTCCCAACATCAGGGTCTTTTCCAGGGAGTCTTCTCTTCTCATGAGGTGGCCAAAGTATTGGAGCCTCAGCTTCAGGACCTGTCCTTCCAGTGAGCACTCAGGGCTGATTTCCTTCAGAATGGAGAGGTTTGATCTTCTTGCAGTCCATGGGACTCTCAAGAGTCTCCTCCAGCACCATAATTCAAAAGCATCAATTCTTCGGCGATCAGCCTTCTTTATGGTCCAGCTCTCACTTCCATACATCACTACTGGGAAAACCATAGCTTGAACTATACAGGCCTTCTCCAGATATTGGTGGACTCCAACTCCTATTGGCTTCTGTGACCATCACATATGATGGGTGTTATACTCTAACACCTTCTGAAGTGTTAATGGCCCTCCACCCCTAAGTTAAAAGAAAGAGAGAGAGGTATTATCTAAGCCAGAATTTCCCAAACTTAGGTCTCCAGCTCTTTTGGGGACTACAGTTCCCATCATCCCTGATCACTGGTCTTGCTAGCTAGGGATGCTGGGAGTTGTAGTCCAAAAGGAATTGGAGACCCAAGTTTGGGAAACAGGGATGGTCTGAAGCTACATGAAGCCATCACTTTGCTAAAGATGTCCAAATGGACACAAGAAA
This sequence comes from Podarcis raffonei, assembly GCF_027172205.1. Classification (NCBI taxonomy): domain Eukaryota; kingdom Metazoa; phylum Chordata; class Lepidosauria; order Squamata; family Lacertidae; genus Podarcis; species Podarcis raffonei. The sequence goes on from NC_070602.1 coordinate 13,779,091, forward strand.
GGCGGGATATAAAATTAATAAAATACATTTTTGTTGAAATGTCTCCAAAGACATTTTTTTCTGAGCTTCTTCTTTTTTTAAAAAAAAAATGTATATATTTTTCAAGCTCCCCCTGAAGTGTTGTGAGAATTTCCATCCTCCCTTGGAGAATATTGATCCATCACCATGCATATTATCTGTCTAGCTCCTTAACTA